>NW_026606179.1:38470000-39070000 GCF_029834395.1 Sorex fumeus
ATCTATAGTCAGGGCCAAGAGGAAGGCTCACGGGATGGAGCGTTTGTGAGGCAGGTCCAAGGCTCGGTGCTCCACCTCCATGCCGTCTGGCACCCCCGAGCATTACCAGGCATGGCTCCTATTTTTAAAATCCTGTAGTAGGGGGCTGGAGCGATAGCACAGCAGGTAGGTCGACCCACGGCCGACCCGGGTTTGATTCCCAACATTCCATGTGGTCCCCTGAGCACCGCCAGGAGTAACTCCTGAGTGCAGAGCTAGGAGTGACCCCTGTGCGTCGCCTGGTGTGACCCAAAAAGCAAAAAAATAAATAATTTTTAAAAATCCTATAGTAGGGTCCAAGAGAGATAGTACAGTGGGTAGTGTGACCCAGGTTCAATTCCCGCCACCTCCTATGGTCCCCCAAGCCCACCAGGAGTGATCCCTGAGCACAGAGCCAGAAGTCAGTGCCCAAGCACCACTGTCTGTGACCCCCCCCCCCCCAACAACAAAAAAACACTCATGGGTCACTTCAAGAAAGGGTGCCAGGACACAGGGTAGCCACAGCCAAAAGGCGCCTAACTGAATGGACCCGACGCCAGTGTGGAAGGGCAGACTCAGAGAACCTCCTAGAAAGGACTGATGGAGGAAACCAGGTAGGCCCTGAGCACCTTCTTAAGACATAGTCCAGGCAGGAAGTCACTGAGAAGCTGGACCTTATTCCATGTGAAACATCTGCCATGTGTCCCTCGGTGCCTTCAGAGGCCGAGAGAGTGGGCCTTGGGGCAGGAAGAGGTAGACTTGCCAATGACATTCCTTAAAAGGGACCACGACACGTTACAGCTGGACAGTGTGAGAATGGACACCCAGACCCTCACAGGCCGCTCCCCCGGGGAGGCGGGGGCTGGGAAGCCTAGGCGGGAGAGTCCCCGTGGGCTGGGCCAGCCACCAAGCAGCCCTGCCCAGGGCAGCCGGGAGATGTCACAGGCAGAGCCCCGAGCAACGCGAGCCAAAGCACAGTGACAGGGAGCCCGCAGGTGGCAGCTGGCAGGGACACTCAGTGGCCCTGCCCTGTGGAAGTCCACTTGGCAGATGGTCACTGAAGGAACACTCGGCATCCTGCTCCTCAGACGGTTGAGGGGCCGGGGGACAGCTCCGAGGGCTTCCTGTCAGCTGTGCAGGTGGAGGCCAGCATCACCCTGAGCAACCCCCCGGACCTGAACCTGAAGAAGCCCTGAGCACCGCCAGGCACGGCCCCCAAGCTTACTCCCCTAAGCCCCCAAAAGAAGTGAATGTGGGTCAGCCACATAGAAGGTCAGCGCCCCCCAACGCTCACGGTCTCCCCAGCCCTGGTGCTCAAATGATCTTGAAGATCATTTCTGCCCCTTGGAAAATGCTCTGGAGTCACACAGGTCTTCCAGATGTGGCACGTTCCAGTACGCTGTGTCCAAAACTCACAGTTGACAAGAACCTCCGTAACTGACCCCACCGGCAAGACTTGTAGATGCTGGGAGGCCCTGAGGGTTACAGTTGTCAGTACACGTTTTCCCAAATTCTGTTTACTCCTATGAAAGCTGAATCTGGGACCAGAGCGAGAGTACAGTGGGGAGGGTGCTTGCCTCGCATGTCGCTGACCTACCTGGGCTCAATCCCCAGCATCCCATACAGTGCCCCGAGCACCAGAGTTGACCCTGAGCATCCCAAAGTATAGCTCAAAAACAAACAGAAAAAAAGTTCCTCCTTCCTTCCTTCCTTCCTTCCTTCCTTCCTTCCTTCCTTCCTTCCTCCCTCCCTCCCTCCCTCCCTCCCTGCCTCCTTCCCTCCTTCCTTCCTTCCTTTCTTCCTCCCTCCCTCCCTCCCTCCCTCCTTCCTTCCTTCCTCCCTCTCTTCCTCCTTCCTCCCGGAAATCAAACCCGGGTCTCAGGCATATAAGCTTTACTGATGAGCCATATCATATCCCAAACTCTCTTTTTTCACTTGGATAACAAACATGTTTGTCTTTTCCTTAAAATGATAGTCTCCTGGGTACAGATCAGTAGTTCAGTGGGTAGGGCGTTTGCCTTGCATGCAGCCAGCCTGGATTCGACCCCCCCAAAAAATACAAAACAGAAAAGAAAAAGCTAGGTGTCCTGAGGTTGGAGAGGTAGTACAGTGGACAGGACACTTACCTTGCCCACAGCCAACCCAGGCTCAACCCGACCCAGCACCCCAAACCCCACCAGGAGTGACCCCTGCGTGCAGAGCCAGGAGTAAACCCTGAGCATGGCCGGCTGTGGCCCCCAAACAAAACAAAAGAACAGGTTCCCTGGGTTCATTTTTAGAAAGTTCCTGCCAAAGCCCCAGATGAGGATTTCGGTTGCCTGTTGCACTTGCCAGTCAAAGTGTGTCTGGGACAAAGAATGTGTGACAGAGGGGCCCCATGGATGGCCTTGGCTCGCAGCACCAGAGTGGGAGGTGGGGGGTGGGGCACACACCCTTCCATGGCACAAACCTAGAAGCCCGAGACCCCTGTTTCCTCATCGTTGTGCATCACATAAGCTGCCCCAAGGGCGTGGCTGTTGGCACAGCGGGCACCAGGGCCGAGGGTATCCCCTAGTTATGGCTCCTTGGGGATGTTAGCACCTCCCTGTGGGGGGTCTAGGATAGCCCCCCCTCCCAGAGGCAGCCCCTTCCCATTGCACACCCACCTCAGTCTGACGCTCAGGGGCCAGCGCTAAGTGCTGCCCATGGACTGCTGCCCACATGCCACAGGCCACAGAGAGGGCTGTGTGTGTGTGTATGTGTGTGTGTGTGTGTGAGAGAGAGAGAGAGAGAGAGAGAGAGAAAGAGAGAGCGAGCAGGGAGGCAGGCTCGCTCCCGAGGGGACCTGCAGCCTAGGACGCAGGAGACAAGATGAGAGCGGGGTCCCAGCCCCCACACTTGGAGCTGCTGTTCCTCTGTGCGACCCCCACCCAGAGCTGCCCGTGTCCATTCAGACTGCAGGGCAAGCAAGGTGGCCGTGGGCTCCGACGAGCTTGGGCCAGGCTTCCCTCTCTGTCCCCACCATGCAGGCACCCCCAGGCCCCATGCTTCCCAGTTCGGCTTAGGGCCACCGTCGTCCTTCCCCCCGAAACCCCCTTCTCAGGGAGGACTAGCACCCGGGCCAGGTCTCAGGCCCGCAGCACAGTTGAGCCTCCCACCATGTCCCCCCACCATGTCAGGCCCCACTCCTGCCTCCACACCTTGGCCATGACCCTGCTCCCGCCGCTAGCCGGAGCCGTGGCCGTGGCCGCAGCGCGTTTGCAGGCCAGCACTGGCTCTCGTGCCAACAGGGCACACACTGGGTGTCAGAGCTCCAGACAGCCCCAGGTGGGAGCATTCAGGTGCAAATCCATGTGCAAACCAGTGGCAGGGCCGCGGGGACTTGGACACTGTCACCCCACCAGACCATCTTCTTATTTTTGTTCATTTGGCTTTAGGTTGTTGTTGTTGTTTTTTCAGTGGGGAAAGGGGGGGTCATACCTGGTGGTGCTCAGGACTCACTCCTGGCGAGCTCATGGGACTGTATGGTGTCCTGGGACTCAAACTCCAGACGGCTGTATGAAAGGCCAACAACTTACCCAGGGTACTACCTCTTCTGTCCCAAGACCCCCCTTTTTTTGCTTTTTGGGTCACACCCGGAGATGCACAGGGGTGATTGCTGGCTCATGCACTCAGGAATTCCTCCTGGCAGTGTTCAGGGGACCATAGGGATGCTGGGAATTGAACCCAGGTCGGCCACGTGCAAGACAAACACCCTACCTGCTGTGCTATTGCTCCAGTCCCCCAAAATCCCATTTCTTGAAGATAGAGAGCGAGCCAGTAAGGGGCTGGGGAGTGAGGACTTTTTCTGAGCAATCTGGGGGCTTTTGAGGGGAGTCTAGGGCTTTGGGTTTAGAAAGGCTGCAGTCCTTCAGGAAGGGGGAGTCTTCGAAAAACAGCCTCCCCCTCCCTTCAAGGGTCCCTCCTCTGCCCCCCACAACCCCCTGAAGAAAGAACCAAGGCTGGAGCTGCCAACCTAGCCCAGGGCAGATGTTAATACAGCTCCAGGCCAAGACTGTGGCCGGCAGGGGGAGGGAGGGTCAAGTCCCAGCAGTCTGCGGCATGAATGGCGTGGAATCCAGGAGCCCACGTGGTCGTGGGTGTAGAGGAATGAATGAGTACATGGTGAGCGGTGGGCGGCTGGATGGATGGATGGAAGGAAGGGCAGCAGCCATGAGTCACTAAGGAGTAACGGGTGCTTGGGAGAGGCAGAGAAGTAGAGGGGTGGTGGGTAGGTGCAGGAGAACTGGATCCACAAGGGTGGCTGGTGGGTAGATGACACCATGGGGGGCGGCTGAGGGGGCAGAAGATTCAGGTTTAGTAGGTGGCCTTGGTGGGTACAGGGATGGATGGATGGATGGATGGATGGATGGATGGATGGATGGATAATGGATGGATAGATGATGGGTGGATGAATGATGCCTTTTGGATGATGGGTGGATGAATGATGCCTTTTGGATGATGGGTTCCTAGATGGACAGCCCAATGGACAGGTATCATGGTTAATAGGTGTCCCAGGTAGGGCACAGGCACAGCTGTGTAGATGGATGGGTAGATGAGCATCCTGTTTGATTGATTTCCTGACAGTGGTACAGGGTGGGTGGGTAGATGGGTGGAGAGAGAGAGGGAGGGATGGAGGGAGGGAGATTGGTATAGATGGATATATGGACAGGTTGGTGGAAGGGTGGTTGGATTGATGGATGGGTGCTGGATGGGTCAATGATGGTGATGGGTGATGGATGGGTGGTGGGTGGGAAGGTCCATGAGTGTTGGTGGAAGGATGGGTTGGTGGGTGGGTAGGAATAGGCAGTTTTAAAGGAGACAAGGTGTTAGAGGCTGTATCAAATCCTTTATTCTGCTGCCGTGTCTTTTTTGAAAATGAGGAAGCTTTCTTCCCCTCAGGCCAGAGGTAGACCAGAGAGGGCCCCCAGCTCTGAGTGAGGCACAGATAGACCTTGCCAAGACTCCCAACCAAGCCCAGACAGAGAAAAAGGAGAGCCCTGAACATACCTGTCCCCCAAATCCTAACCGCCTAAAGCAAACACTTATTTCCTCTTACAAAAACACCCCCACAAAGGTCTAAAACGCCCCTGGGGTATACGCCCCACCCCCTGCCACCCCAGAGCCACCGCCTGGGAGCAGTGCCCCAGCCCCTGTCCCCGGGGAGGGGGGGACGTTACCCACCCCTCTCCCAGGTTCCTGCCCCACTGTTCCAAGGACCAGCCAGAGAGGCGGGGCAGGGCTCAGGGGGCAGAGCATCCTGCCTGCTGGCCCTCCATTGCCCAGGCAGGGCCTCCAGGAGCTGGGGTACTTCTGCCCCTTCCCCTAAAGGAAGCCCAAGGACAGCCTGTCCAGTGGGTGGGGCCCTGCCCTTGCTGGTCCCTTGGGCTCCACCTGCCTTGCCTGCAATCCTGGCCTGTTGGTCTGTGCACTCCTGCCCCCTGGTGGTATCTGGGAGAACTACAGTGTGCAGGGTGGGGAGTCTGTGTGTGTGTGTGTGTGTGTGTGTGTGTGTGTGTGTGTGTGTGTGTGTGTGTGTTCGCATGTCCATGCACAGGCGTGTCGAGGGAGGTTTGTGTGTCTCCATTTGCACGCTTCGCTCAGGGTGCCTGTGCTTGTGTCTATACATGCGCACCCTCACCCGTCCTTTTGGCCTCAAAGATGCAGCAGAGATGGAGCCTCTGAGCTGGTCCCCAGCGCGGGCCTCCGATGGAAGGGGTTATTATTATAATTACTGTGATTATTGTTATCAAGATGATCACACTTGCCTGAAAAGTCTTGCACAAAGCGGGCTTATTTCCTGGCAGCTTGTTGTTTGTGTCTGAGGGATCTCATCTCTGCTTGTAATAACTAACATTTGCAGGGCTCTGTATGAGCCGAGCTGGGGCACAGCCCGCGCCCGCCGCAGCGCCAGAAGCCGCCCCGCAGGGTGGGAGCCGGGGGGGGGGGGTTGGAGGGGGGAGAAGGCGGCACAGAGAGGTCGGAGCGGGAGGAGGGGGCTGCGGAGCCAGGGAGAGTGGGCACGTGGGAACCCTGCACGGGCCCACAGGGTGGGAGCGGAGGGAGAAGGTGGCTCAGAGAGGCCAGGGTGGAGGGGTGGGGAGAGGTTGTGGAGCCAAGGAGGAGAGGTCGGGGGGCCACGGGGCCTGGGAGGGGGCACCGGGGGCCCTGCTCGCTCCCGACCCTGTCCTCTGCGAGGGAGGTCCCCAGCATGGCCCGCCGTAGCGCCTCCACTCTGCAGGAGTGGGAGGGCTTGAGGCAGCCCTGCTGGACAAGAGGTTAGTCCGGAGGGGGGTCTGGGGTGCGGGTACCGCTGCCAGCCAGCTTCCATGGGGCACCTCTCCCCTTCTCTGAGGAAGGCAAGGCAGGAGAAGTGCAGGAGAGGTACCAGGAGGGCCCGGGGGCGGGGGGGGGGGAGGGGCTAGGCCCCAACACAGCCTCGGAGTTGTGTGTCCACTTCTGAGAATGTCCCCCGATTGCCACCTGGGCCTAGGTGCTGATTCCCAGGCCGCCCCAGGAGCAAAGCCCCACGGCTAGCACTTGGCTTTGTGGCATGAAGTCCTGGCCATCAGCCCACCCCTAGACCCCACAACCAAGGCAGCCCATGGGGAGACATGCCCCAAACCCAGGGCCCTCTGCCACCCACCCCTCGGCTTCAGATGCTTACCGGGACATGCAGACTGTCACAGGGACGCCCGCCACCCCCTAGAGCAGCTGTGACCAGCTGTGACCACAGTGATGGAGACCCAGGCACCGAACAGGCGGCACCAGGCAGGGATGGGCAGAGAGTCCCTCCTCCTGCTCCCTGGGGCCTCTGTAACCTGGCCCCACAGGCCTGCCTTGCCGGCGTCTCACCTTCACCTGGGTCCACTCCCCCAAGCTCTGCCACAAATGACCCCTGAGCACAAAGCCAGGAGTAAGCCCTCAGCATCACTGGATGTCGTCAACGTTTCTAAAACAGAACGGCCTTTTGCCTGGGGGAACCCTCAGAAATGCCTGTCTGGGACGTACCTCTAGATGCCCACAGAGGACCAGGGTGATTGATAGTCTAGCGGGGAGGGCGCTGGCCTTGCACCCGGCTGACCCAGAGTTCGATCCCCGGCACCCCAGAGGACCCCCCAAGCCTGCCAGAATGGATCCATGTAGCAGAGGCAGGAGTAAGTCCTGAATGCTGCTGGGTGTGGACAACACACACACACACACACACACACACACACACACACACACACACACCTACCCCACCCCGTCCTGGGCTCCCCGCAATGCCAGGACTAAACCCAGCCAAGCAGCCTCCTCTGCCCCTCACCCCCCACCCCTGCAGGCTCTGGAAGCTGGGGCAGCACATAGTAGCCTCCCCCCCACTACACACACACACACCCCGTTGCCATCCCCATGCTGAGCCCCTTTGCTCTCGGGACAGACCCCCTCCCCCTATAGCTCACCTGAGGACAAGGAGGGGACTGTGGGCCTTTCACTCAGGTGAGGGTATTGGACCTCCTCAATCTCAGTCCTACAGGGTGGAGGGCTGAGCCCTAGGAGGGCTGCGGGGAGCACTGTGGGCACCCCAGGGTCCCTGAGACCATACTCCCCAAAAGATGCAGAGACTTCTGGTAGACGAGATGGAGGGCAGAGGAGCCTCCAGACTCCCACACCCCACCTGTGCTCTGGGGAAGCAGCAGCCATCTGCTCACCCTGCCCCTCCCCTACAGCTGGGCCTCAGAACAGTGGGGCAGGGAGTCCACTGGGCAGGGCCCGCTCGCCTCGCCCCGGGTCCCAGTAGAGGGGTGCCGGGCCCCAAACCTCTGCAAAGTGTAATCAGAGCCTTTAGGGCCAGGATGTCCACACCACGGACGTCCTGAAACCACCGCACTGGCCAGAGCCGAGCACGTGTGCCAGTGACCAGCTGGGCCTTCCAGCGGCCTCCAAGCCCCCCAGTGCCCTGGAGTGGGGCCTCTGGAGTCTGTGTGTGGCCTCCACCCTCACACACAGGGGATGGAGTGCAGGCTGGGCACCATTCAGAGAAGAGAAGAGGGAACTGAGCAGTGGTCTGCCCTGAGGGTGTGGGGAGGAGGTCTTCCTGGAGGAGGTGTGGCAGGTGTCGGCCTCTGCAGAGCAGGACTTGGATAGGACTAACCCGGAGCGAGGGGGACTAAAAGGCAAACCACCCAGATGAGACTAGATGCTCACCGAGATTAAGAATTGAGGGACTTGGTCAATGCGAGTGACCGGGCGTCCAGGGGGCGCTCGTGGCTTCAGGTGCGGCTGGGTCCAGGTGCTGTCATGTGTGTGACTCAGTCCTCTGTCAACTCTGCTGGCTCTGGTTGATGGCTCTGCATTCCCCTTTGAGAGTCTCTCTCTTATAAGAGTTTCTATAAATGTCCCAGGGCTGGTTGTTGGTCTCATTTGATAAATCTGGATTCTCTGTTCAACCCTCGCTGTTCGCTGAGGCAGATGGGGTGGGGTGGGCACAGACCTATGTCCACCACTAACTCGCACCTGGTACCTGAGCCCACCAGGCAGCAGCATGGGTCTCCAGGGTGAGCTGACAGGGCCCTGCCCCCTGCCCCCAAGCCTGAGTCTTGCATCTCACCCTCCCATCCCTCCCTCTCCAGTGCCCACTCATTGAGGCTGGCCAGGGGCTGGCGACCCAGAACAGGTCACCTCCCCTCTGACCTTCAGTCCCTCTATCTGCCTCCGACACTGCACTGATGACGTGATGAGACCCGGGTTGTTGGGGGACAGGAGGGAGAAACTGGGGCCCGGCCTGCTGTCAGGGGCCACGAAGCTCACGCACGGTGGAAACTCTGGAACCCACCCCTCGCACTGTGGGAACTCTGCCTGGGGCCATGGAGGGAGGGCTTCCCTGAGGAGGTGACTTTGCCATGGGGTTGGGTGGAGAAGGAGGTGGATCACTTGCAGGTTGGTCAGGGGCTGGGGGCGGCCCCATTCTATCCCCAAGTACCTCTGGGTGTGCGCTGTGGGAGCAGATTGGGAAGGGGAGGGTGGGGGGACGCTATGGGAGTGTCCCCACTGTCCCCAGGGGCAGCTCTCAGCTGAGTCGTCAGTGCTGATGCCTCGGAACAGGGGCTCAGCAGGACAGAGGGAGCTTTGCCAGGGCGCGAAGGGCCTAACAGTCTGGGCACAGAGCCAGGTCGCACTCACACATGCACGCACACATAACAAGCACACGTGCACACACATACATGTACTCACATGTACACACATGCATGCACATGCACTCACACATGCACACATGCACATGTGGACACATAACACACTCATGCATATGTGCACACATGCATGTACTCGCGTGTATTCATGCACACACATGAGCGCGCACACATACTCACAAACTCACGTGTACACAGGCACGCCCATACATGTGTATGCTTGTATGCACACATGCACAAGCACACACATGTACGCACTAACACACATGCATACTCACACGCGTGTACACACATGCACACACGCACCCACACGGGGCAGCAGAGGCACCGCTGGGAGAATCAGGGCGACGGATGCAGGCATTGGCACAAGGCGGGGAAGGGGGTTCTCCCAGGGCACCCGCAGGGCTCAGTGTCTGCTCGGAGCCCCTCCTCCGGCCTGCAGCCCCCAGCACCAGGTGGCTGCCCTGGGGTTCGGGTGCAGAGCCTGCAGGTATCCCCAGGCCCAGGGCTAGGGTCTTGAGGGCCACTGTCCCCGGGGGATAAGGGCCCTGGCTTGACCCCATCTGTCCAGTGGTGGCTCCCCCCTCCCCCCTGCCGGGGCCAGGTGTCAGGGCTGGGACAGAGCCAGAACCTCCTGCACCCCCGCCCCCTGCCCCCCCCTTGCAGACAGGCTGACGCAGAAATAGCTACTTACTGGCCGCTTGTTTCTGGGCAAGTGTCCACCGAGCGCTGGCCCCCGCAGCCCTTTTGTTGGGATCTGCTGGCGGCCAGTTTCTGGGGGTGCCGCCTCCCTCCTGTGTGTCCCCCCAACCCAGCACCCTCCCCCCCAAAGGACACCTGCAGAGCCCGGGCCCCCAGCATGCTTCCTGGGCCTGGCTGTCTCCCAGGCTGACGGCTGAAAGCACTTAGCTGGGGCGGCATCATCCTGAAAGACCCCAGTTCTGTTTGGTTCCGGGGTGGGGTGGGGGTGGGGACACGCCTGACTCTGCTCAGGAGAGACCCCCGGAGGTGCTCCGGGGACCAGCTACGGTGCTGGGGATCCAAACCCTGGTCGGCCACACACCGCAGGAAAGCCCCAAGCCCCTTGACCCATCTCTGGCGGCCCCACCCTAAGTGCCGAGGGTCCCGAGCTCAGAGAGACGGGGGTGCCTGGGGCACCGCACTCACTCCCAGGTTGATGCCTCCAGTGCCCACCCAGGATGGGAAACGCAACTGGTGGGCACAGCAGGTGTCCCGGAAGTGCTACCACAGACTGCCCTGCTCAGGAGGACCCACCAGGGACGCCCCCCTGCCCCGTCCCTCGGCCACCAGCCCCTGGATCTGCTTCCCCATGGGCCGACACTGGAGGGCGGGGGTCTGAGCCCTGTCTGGCCGGTTCCTCCTTAGGGGCACTCACAGTCGAAAGGCAGGGCTTGCACTCCCTCTGCAGGAGACACCCCCCACCCCCAGCAGGAAGGGGCCCCAGCTCCCCTGTCCTCCCGTCCAGGAGCGAGAACAAGGCTGGATCACAGGGTGGGTCCGTGCTGGAGCCCCGATCGGTCCACACGTGACTGCAGGGTCCAGTGACCCCGGCTCTGCCTCCACCACCGGTGGGCATTGGCGAGTGCCTGCCTCAGTTTCCCTACCTGTGAGGCGGGGCTGGGGCACACTCAAGCCAGGTTTTGTACCTGACACTACTGGTTCCCCCCACCCCCAGCCCTGGTGGCCTCCCAGCACTGCCGGTGGTGGGGGGGAGGGGTGTTGGCCCTGCTGGTCTGTAGCTCACCTCAGGCCCTAGCACACATAGCACAGAGCTGACCACTGAGCATCACCAGGAAAGACCCTCGGGGTCCCCTCAAAAAATGGAGCTAGGGGCTGGAGCGATAGCACATCGGGTAGGGCGTTTGCCTTGCACGCGGCCAATCCAGGTTTGATTCCCAGCATCCTATACGGTCCCCTGAGCACCGCCAGGAGTAATTCCTGAGTGCAGAGCCAGGAGTAAGCCCTGAGCATCGCCAGGTGTGACCCAAAACGGAAAAAAAAAAAAAAAAAAAAAAAAAACTGGGGCTAACTCTGGCTGCCAGGGCCGGAGCAATAGCACAGTGGGGAGAGCATTTGTCTTGCACGCAGCCAACCGGGGTTCGATGCCCGGCATCCCATATATTTCTCTGAGTACCGCCAAAAGTAATTCCTGAGTGCAGGGCCTGGAGTGAGCCCTGAGTACTGCTGGGCGCGACCCCCAAACAAAAGATCATAATGATGACGAGGTCCCACTGCCCTGTGGCCACCCACCAACTCCCCCACCTCCCCCCGTCACACAGCCCATTTCTGGCTGGAGCCGGACACAGCTGGGAGGGTGGACACAACTGGGAGGGCGCCAGCCTGGCTTCCATCCCCAGCACCCCACAGGGTCCCCCCACCCCTCCCCAGGCCTCGGTCACCCTCTGACCTCCTTCTCTCTTTCTCCTCACAGGCGGACGCCAAGATGGTGTGTGACGTGGTGAGCCGGATGGAGGACACGGAGCCCTTCTCCCCCGAGCTGCTGTCGGCCATGGTGCGGCTCTGGGGGGACTCGGGCATCCAGGAGTGCTTCAGCCGCTCCCGGGAGTATCAGCTCAACGACTCTGCCAAATAGTGAGTGTCCCAGCCCCTGCCCCTGCACAGGGAACCCCCCACCCCCGCCCTCAGCCACGCTGCTGCTGCTGTGGCCAAAAAACTCCTGACAGCGCCAGTGCAAGGACCTCACAGCAAGCAGATAACTTGCCCAGGACCCTTTGGTTGGATTTTAAAGAAAACGGGAAACTTTCTTTTTTTTTTTTATACTGTTACCAGTGAGGAACTGGGGCCCAAGTGGGGCTGTGGAGGGGGGAGAGAGAGAGAGAGAGAGAGAGAGAGAGAGAGAGAGAGAGAGAGAGAGAGAGAGAGAGAAGAGAAGAGGAGAGGAAGAGAGGAGAGAGAGAGGAGGAGAGGGAAGAAAAGGGGAAAGAGAGACAGAAGAGAGGGAAAAAGAGGAGAAAGAGGGGAGAGGGAGAGGTGTGTTGGTGAGAGGAGAGGGAGGAAGAGAGAGAGGAGAGAGGGGGAAAGGAGGAGGGGGAGGAGACAACAGTCTGCAGATGCCTGTGCCAGCCCCCCTGAGTCCCCCTTCTGTGTACCGACTGACTTGATCCCTCACCCCAGTTTCCAGACTGCTCCGCTCCAGGTTCCCAGGCTGAAGTGAGGGTTTTACTCTTTGCAGGGTGAGGAAACCCTCCCCTGCTCAAGGTTTGACTATCTGCCCCCCCACCCGGGGGCACTACTATGACTTAGAACAGGTGATGGGGTGGAGGGGAGCGAGCCCAGAAGGAGGGGGAAGGGTGCCGTACCCCGGCTTGGACACGGGACCCCACTTGGCCACAGCTCATGTCTGCCCAGTGGGCCTTGTAGGGGTCTCCCTGATGGCCTGGGCCCAGGGCGTAGATGAGGGTCCGTGCCAGGGCCTTCTCTGGGCACGTGATGGATTCCATCTTGTCTTCTGGGACTTTGGTTCCCGCCGAAGCCTCTCCCTGCCCTGGGGTGCAGGCAGGTGATACAGGGAGCATTTTCAGGGAGAGTTTATATGAAGATGATAGTCCACGGGACGGCAGTGACCCAATACAGGCAGGGCGCGCTCCTCTCACGCTGCTCACTGGGGGGTCCACCCCTGGCATCCCGTATGGTCCCCCCCACACACAAACCCACCAGGAGTCATTCCTGAGTGCAGAACATCACCGGATGTGGCCCCCACACCTAATAATAACATTAGCTAAAATGCAGAAGTGGAGCCAGGGCAGGCAGCTTTGCACAGCTGACCCGGGTTCAAGCCCTAATTTCCCATATGGTCCCCTGAGCACTGCCAGGAGTAATTCCTGAATGCAGAGCCAGGAGTAAGCCTGGAGCACTGTTGGGTGTCGCCCCCTCCCCCCAAAAAATAATAAAATTTTTTTTTGCTTTTTGGGTCACACCCGGCGATGCACAGGGGTTACTCCTGGCTCTGCACTCAGGAGTTACCCCTGGTGGTGCTCAGGGGACCATATGGGATGCTGGGAATCAAACCCAGGTCGGCTGCGTGCAAGACAAACACCCTGCCCACTGTGGTATCACTCTGTCCCCCCAAAAAAAATTTTTTTAAAGAAGGGCCAGAGTGGGTGGGGAGAGAGAGAGAGAGAGAGAGAGAGAGAGAGAGAGAGAGAGAGAGAGAGAGAGAGAGAGCGAGCCCAGGGGCACTTGTCTAGCATGTAGCCAAACCTTGGTTTGCGCCTTGGCACGGCTTATGGTCCCCTGAGCCCCTCCAAGAATGATCCCTGAGCAC
Source organism: Sorex fumeus (assembly GCF_029834395.1). Lineage (NCBI taxonomy): Eukaryota > Metazoa > Chordata > Mammalia > Eulipotyphla > Soricidae > Sorex > Sorex fumeus. The sequence continues at coordinate 38,483,513 of NW_026606179.1, forward strand.
TGATTTGGTATGACCCAAAAGTCCTTTGACCTCGAGCTGTGGCGAGACTATTCCAGGTGTCTGGAGGCGGCTCCTTGCAGGAGGGGGCTTCGGGGTGGAGGATTAGCAAAGGACTACGGGGGAGGGGGCTTCCCCAGCAGAGGAGAGGGCTCTTCCCTCATCCTCTGTGCCCTGGTCACTGCACACCCAGAGACCCTGCCCTCCCCCGCCCCCAACCCGCCCCAGAGGGCTCTCGCTCTCCCTCCCTCCCTCCCTTCCTTCCTTCCTTCCTTCCTTCCTTCCTTCCTTCCTTCCTTCCTTCCTTCCTTCCTCCTTCCTTCCACCTCTCTCCGCTCCCACCTCCACCTTTCTGCTAGTTGCAGGATTATTTTTAGTTCTTCCGGTGGTTACCTTTGTGGTTTTTAAATAAGAAACTTGGCTCAGTATTTGCCAACTTCTCACAAGCAAGCTGAGAACATCAACTGTGCAGGCTGCTCACGCTCTCTCCCTCCCCTCCTCCCCCCTCCCTCCCTCCCTCCCTCCCTCTCTCTCTCTCTCTCTCTCTTCTCCCTCTCCTTTTTCACTCTCTCCCCCTCCCTCTACTCCTCTATCACTTTCACTCCCTTGCTCTCGCTCCCTCCCTCCCTCTCTCTACCCTTCTAACCCCTCCCTCTCTCTCTCTCTCTCTCTCTCTCTCTCTCTCTCTCTCTCTCTCTCTCTCTCGCACACACACACACACACACGCTGTGTTTTCCCTCTTTCACGTCCATATAGCCACATATACCCCCTGCCTCTTTCTCCTCTCTCCTCTTCCTACTCCTCGCTCTGTCTCTCTCCTCTCTTTCCTCTCCTCTCTCTCTCTCTCCCTCTTCCCCTCTCTCTCTCTTTCACAGGTGCACACACAAGCACAGAGCAGGGACTGCTGACTTGTTCACTGGAACAGTGGCTGGGTGGGTGGGTGGTGGGGGCTTGACTGGGTGAATGGTGGGTGATGAGGGGGCGGGTGGTGGGTGGCGCCCTTCCAAGATGCCCAGCGTTCCTGGCAGCATTTCTCATGTGCGGGGGCGGGGGGGGGAGCATCAGCTCGGAGACGGGGGTTCTTAGGTTGTGGATCTGAAACAGCTGCCCCCTGAGATTGGGGATCGAGACCAGAGAGGCTCCTCATCCCCCTGACCAGCTGGAGACAACTCGTGGGTAGGGGTGGGAATCGCTTAAAGCCTCTACGAGGCTGGGGAGGGCGGGTGGGCGTCTGTTCCACAGGCCAGCAGCACCTCACATCTCTGGGGGGCCTAGGTGAAGGGCCACAGCCCTGGCGCCTCCTTCCTTCTCTGGCTGGGCAGGGCCCTCCTGAGCACAGGCTCTGCCCCACACTCGTCCTAGCTCCACCCCCTGGGCCGGCTGCCATTATTGACTTTTCCTTCTTTGACTTTTGGGCCACGCCTGACTGTGCTCAGGGATCACTCCTGGTGGACCATAGGGGATGCTGAGGATCAAACCTAGCCCTGCCCGCTGTGTTCTCTGCGGCCCCTCGTTCTGACCTCTTTGGTGGTCTCTCCCCCTCTCTCCCTCCTTCTCTCTCTTTCTCTTTCTCTCTCTCCCTCTTCCTCTTCTCTCTCTTTCTCTCTCTCCCTCTTTCTCTCTCCCTCTTTCTCTTTCTCTTTCTCTCTCTCTTCCTCTCCTCTCTTTCTCTCCCTCCCTCTCTTTCTCTCTTCCTCTCTTCTCTCTTTCTCTCTCTCCCTCTCTTTCTCTCTCCCTCTTCCTTTCCTCTCTCTTTCTCATCCTCTCTTTCTCTGTCTCTCTTCCTCTTCCTCTCTCTCCCTCTTCCTCTCCTCTCTCTCTCTCTCTCTCTCTCTCTCTCTCTCTCTCTCTCTCTCTCTCTCTCCCTGCTAGGGGCCCCGTTTCTGGGGGAGGTGGCTATCCCAGGAGCCCCTGCCAGCACACCCCTGGGCCCACGCCCTTGAAGTCCAGCCCCCAGCCAGGGACACTCACTGGGGTCCCCTGCCACCCCCAGGCTCAAGCTCCTTGCACATCGTGCCCCCACCCTTAGGCGGCCTGGCGCTTGCCCCCACCCCTGCTCTCCTGGCCAGACCCCACTTGGGTTCCAACACGCCTCCACCCTCTGCCCTCCCGAGTGTCCAGCCGGGGCAAGGGCTACGCAGCGGCTCCTCTGATGCCCCCAGGAAAGAGCCCCAGTGCCCAAGACCCGGGACACAGCCACCATCGGCTGCACAGCCCGTGTGTGCCCCGCACCCACGGGTGTCCCATGGAGAGATGCCCACGTGCCCCGGGCACACTCAGAGAAGGGGGCTGGGCAGGCTAAGCAGGGGCTCCTGGCTCCAAGCCCTGGGGCTGCGTTCTGGTGGCTGTAGGGAATCCTCATGGAGTGGCCTTCCTACCCCCGGAGATGGTGCGTTTCCCCCCCCCCCCCCCGCCCCAGAGGACGTGGCTTGGTCACACAGAGAGAGGACTCGGGAGGGGCTGGGGGACAGTGCAGGTGGCTGGTGTCATCCACGACACGTCGTCCCTGAGCGTGGAGCCCGGAGGAGCCCCTGAGGACCCGGGGCCGGCTGTAGTTATGGAAGGAGGGAATGATGGATGGACAGACAAACGGATGAGGCTCCTCACCCTCTCCCAGCTCCGCCCACACCTGCCGCTGGGCTCCCGTTCCACAGCCCCCCCTTCTGTCCCCCTTCCCAGCTACCTGGACAGCCTGGACCGGATTGGGGCAGCCGACTACCAGCCCACTGAGCAGGACATCCTCCGGACCCGGGTCAAGACCACGGGCATCGTCGAGACCCACTTCACCTTCAAGAACCTTCACTTCAGGTGGGGCCTGGCAGGGGACGCTCACCTGTCTTCCCCCCCACCCCCCTAGGAAGCAGGGGTGGGGGGTGCCCAGGGTGGTCTAGAGAGGGGGAGGGAAGGGAGTCAGGGGCATCTGGAGACAGGAGCAGCGGGGGTCTGGAGGGGTGAGGATGGAGGCCCCATGGTCTCTGAGACCCAGTTCAACTGAGCTGCATGGGCCGAGGGACCAGCCAAGACCTCCACGGGCCCGGCTATCCCCAAGAGCAGTGCAGCGCAGTCTCTGCGTGTCTCAGAGGGGCTGGCCAGGGACTGAGCCCGGCAGGCTGCCACATCCCCACCCCAACCCATGTTCCCGCCACTCCCTAGGGCTCCAGCTCCTGGGGAGATCCTTTCCTCCCCACCCCCGCTCTGCCCCGCAGGCTGCCCAAGGGCATCTCTCGCCCCCCCTCCTGACTCCCAGCCCCCCCTTTCTCCCCAAAGGCTGTTTGACGTTGGGGGCCAAAGGTCTGAGCGGAAGAAATGGATCCACTGCTTCGAGGACGTCACGGCCATCATCTTCTGCGTCGCCCTCAGTGGCTATGACCAGGTGCTCCATGAAGACGAGACCACGGTGAGTGAGCCAGGGGCCCGGCCGGCTGGGATCGGGGGAGGCGGAGGGCATCAGGAGACTCTCTGAGGGGCGCCTGTATGGTCGTCGTCGTCATCATCGTCGTAATTGGGGGGCCCGGGTAGGGGCTGTCCAGCCAGGACCAGATCCAGGGGCTCCTAGGAGGAAGCGGAGAGGCCTCCAGCGAGCCTGCACCCGCGGGAGAAAGTGTGGGTGCTCAGAGAGACCCCCTGTCTGAGTGTGCGCCGGGACGTGGGGGGCTGCGGTGAGCAGGACAGGATCGGGCATGGTGTCCGGTCCCCCCACTCCCCCAGGCTGTATTTGGGGGTCTCTGCTAGCCAGTGTGGGGCATGGTTACCTAGAGCAGGGGTCTGCCTTTCTCAGGGCCTTGCCCCAGGGCGCACAGGGCAGGCCCACGAGGGTCCAAGGGGGCTGGACTGTCTCGCGCCGAGTTGGTGGTTGTAATGTCGTTGGTGATCGTCCAGGATGGGGCGGGGGAGGTAGGGATCTGGGAGCAGGGAAGCCAAGCATGGTGCCGCCCCCCCAAGCCCTGGGTGGCTGGAGATGGGGGTTTGGTGCCTCCCAGGCTGTGGGGTCACACCCTCAGCCCTGGCCCCTCAGAGCCAGCGAGGTGCTTTGTGGGGTGAGGAGGTAGGATGCTCTCTCGCTCTCGCTCTCTCTCTCTCTCTCTCTCTCCTCTCTCCTCTCTCCTCTCCTCTCTCCTCTCTCCTCTCTCCTCTCTCTCAATCTACAACATCACGTTGCGTTGTGACTGGCCTGGGCATGGGTATGGGGGGAAGGTGCTGTGTGAGGGGGAGAAGGCGCCGCCGTCCTGGGGGGCTGGGGACAGTGGGGACGGCGAGGGGTCCGGCCTCGCATCTCGTGCAGTGTCCACCCCCCATCCCGCCGTGGCTGACCTGAGTTGGGGTTCAGCAGACCCCCCCCCTGCAGCCCTCCTGTCCCAGGAGGGGTCCCTCGCTCTGCGTCCACACCATCGTTGTTCTCCTGGACCCGCTCCTGACCGAATCCCCTATGAAGTATCCCTGCCCTGAGGCAGCCCAGCACATCTGGCCCTGACCTAGGGCATGCCCACCCTCCTCGTCTCTTCTCCCCCAGGACCCCGGGAGCAGGAGGAGAGGAGGGGACAGGGCGGAGGGTCTGAGGCATGCCCCAGGCCGGCCAGGTACCCGAGCTCATGCTCACGTCACAGTTCAGGCCGTGCTCCGCGTGCTGGGGGTCTCGTCCCCCCCCTCTGATCAGCCTGAGCCTCGGGGGGTGCAGGGAGCAGAGTGCAACGGGGAGCAGGGGGGCTTCCTGGCCGGCCCCCTGTGCTCTTTGCTCTCCCACCCTGCTTCCGAGGGCTGCCCCAGAGAGACCTGCAGAAGCCCGCTGGTCTCCTTAGCTTGCGGGGGGCGGGGGCTGCACCGGCTGCCAGCCCAGGAAGAGCAGCGCCCGGGGAAGGGGGCGCAGCGTCACATGTCGGCAGGACTCGCTGCAGCGGAAGCAGGGGACTGAGGCTGGACAACAACGAAGTGGACGTGCTCCATGCCTGGGACACTGCAGAACCTGATGCAGCCGCCACCATGCCTGGCCTCACTCCCTGCGTGTGGCAGGGTCCCGGCTGCTTGGACCGTCACCAATGCTCCCCTCCGCCAACGCTGGGCTGTAGACCCGTCAGCCGGAGCTCAAGGATTAGTGCTCGGACACAGACGCGGGGCCTGGAGGTCGGACTTGGAGCCTGCTGAGAGCGTCCATGACCCCTGCCCGCCTCGCCGAGCAGCCCTGCGGATCCCTCCTGGCCGAGGGCGAGGGTGGAGGCGACCCAGGACACGGGAGCCCAGAGGAAGCCTCTGCAACCGGGCTGGGAGCCCCAGAGCTTGCGGCCTTCCACCCACTGGCCCGCCACCCTGTCCGTGACAGATTTCCCCAACCCCCGGGGCCTCAGCCTGCCCACGGCCCGCGGGCTCAGGGCTCCCGCAGCCCTCGGCCCCCACCGGCCACAGCTTCTCCACCTCCACCACCGTCACCACCACCTGCAGGGCCTCCTCTGGCCAAACCAAGGCCAAGTCCAGGGACCCTCCAAGCCGGGCAGGTACGATGCCAGCTCCCTTCCCGTCCAGGCGTCCGCTGAGAGTTGAAAGCAGTGGGTGACTTTGCTGTGTGAGCCTGCCCACCCCCCTACGCTCCCCGCCGCCTGGCTTTTGTCCGGCCAGAGTACCTCCGGACCCCCATAACCCTTTCTGTGACCCGGCGCCAGGTGAAGCAATTTTTTTTTCCCTCTCTCTCTCTTCTGCTTCCGGCCTTTTTTTTTTTTTTCCATTTCATTGGGTTTGAATCCTTCCTCTCTTTCGATCTGGTTTGCTGGCTCTCATCCCTGGGAGATCTGGCCCCCTGATGGAGAAACCAGCCCCACCCCCAAGCCAGCCCCATGCCCCTCCCTCGGCAAGGCCGCAGCAAGCTCACCCCCAGACCACCACCCCCCACTGGTGTCTGCTTCCAACTCAGAATTAATTCGAGGCTCCATTAGTCCTCGGTTAATGTTTCCCAACGGAATGCGTGCCCCCCTCCCCTGTCTCTGATCCCCCCACCCCCCTCGCTGACAAGGCCCCATGAGCCTCGGAAGAGCAGACTGCATGACCACTGCCCCCCATTCCACCCTGTGGGGCCCGACCTCGAATGCATGGTGCATGTTTTCGCCACCAGCTGGGGGGGGGGGGGGCTTTCCCGAGACCATGCTGCCCCGCCGCCCGCCTGGGGCTCAGCCCCTCTCAAGGTCGAGACTGGGGGCAGTCTAACCCCCCACCCCAACCCTACTTCCCCCACCCCACCCCACTCCTGCCTGTGTGTGGAATGAAGCAGGGAAGGACACCTGCTGTCCCGAGGGTCCTGAGGCTGCATCCCCGTGGGCGGCCTCTGCTTGTCCCGCTGAGTGGCGGTCGTGGGGGGTCAGAGTCTCGGGGCTTGGTTGGCCCTCACGACCCCCCCCCCCCCCCCCCACTCTGTTGCAGAACCGCATGCACGAGTCCCTGAAGCTCTTCGACAGCATCTGCAACAACAAGTGGTTCACGGACACGTCCATCATCCTGTTCCTCAACAAGAAGGACATCTTCCAGGAGAAGATCCTCACGTCACCGCTCACCCTCTGCTTCCCCGAGTATGCAGGTAGCCGGGGCTGCAGGGTCCAGCAGGAAACCCGCACAGGCCAGGCCACCTGGCCAGGGACTTTTTGGGCCGTGCGAGGGGGCCCAGCACAGAGTGGGCTGCCAGCTGCTGGGGCTCATACCTCCCACCGTGGTGCAGGCTGAGGGGTCCCGGAGATGTGGTCCCCCCACCTCCTTGCAGACTACAGGCCAGCTCTGTCCATGTGGGGAGTGGAAGAGGGAGCCAGAGACCATGGCTTTCCGGGACCCCCTCCTCTGCCCCGAGAATGGAGAGTAGTTGGGCAGCAGGGGTCCGGGGGGCCCTTAAGAGCGGGCTGTGCCAGTGTCCACCTCACTCTCTGCCCCTGTCCCATGTCAGGCCTCAGCCCTGCAGCCGACCTTCTCCAGGCCATCCTGGGGGTCTGCAGCGCCTCTCTGGGCTGTGCCCTGAGGCCCCAGGGACTCACCCCTTCTTCCTGCCTAGAGTTGGAAAGGAGCTGAGACCCCCCCCCCCCCGCTTGTGCTCGGCCACACCCAGCCTCTGGTCTGCTGAACACCCCACCCCCCACCATGGGCTGCAGCCATCCTGTCCGGGTACTGGGCTGCCCACCGTCCCATCCGAGTGTCCACAGCCCCTGGGCCCTCCCAAGGTCACAATGGGAGGATCTCCAAAGGTAGCCCCCCTACCCCGCCAGGGAAGGTAGGAAGGTACGAGCCCCCTTCTACACTTTCCCTGCCCCCCTCCCCCAGAGTCCAGAGAACAGGGTCAGGCTAGGGCTGCCCCCTTGAGCAGAAATGTAGAAAGAAAGTTGGGCTGGAGGGGGCTGGAGTGATAGCACAGCTGGTAGGGCGTTTGCCTTGCATGCGGCCGACCCAGGTTCAATTCCCAGCATCCCATATGGTCTCCTGAGCACCGCCAGGGGTAATTCCTGAGTGCAGAGCCAGGAGTAACCCCTGAGCTTAGTTGGGCGTTACCCAAAAAACAAAGAAAGAAAGAAAGAAAGAAAGAAAGAAAGAAAGAAAGAAAGAAAGAAAGAAAGTTGGGCTGGAGCAATAGCACAGCGGGTAGGCCATTTGCCTTACACATGGCCGACCCGGGTTTGATCCCCAACATCCCATAGGGTCCCCCCAAGCACCGCCAGGAATAATTCCTGAGTGCAGAGTCAGAAGTAACTTACCCCTGTGCATCGCCGGTTGTGACCCCCCCCCAAAAAAAAGTGCACCAAGGTCGGGCAGCACTGGCCCAGAGGAAAGGGGGTACTGCGACTCGGGGCCACATTTTGTCTCCTCACTTGGTTTGTTTTCTTTGGGGGCCACGCCCAGCAATGCTCAGGGGTGACTCTTGGCTCTGCACTCAGGAATCCCGCCTGGTGGTGCTCAGGGGACCCTAGGGAATGAGGTGGGGGGCGGTGGGTGGAGCCCAGCATCCCAGAGGGTCAGTGTCCTCCCTGCTGTCCTGTCGCTCCGACCCCAGCCCCTCACGGTTCTGAAGCTGGAGGTGACCATGACGCACCTTTCCCATCCCTCCCCGGGGGTCCCCCCACGTCACCCTCAGGTCCCTGGGGCAGGAGCGCCCACCTCAGCCCGGCCCTGCCTGTCTCTCCCCAGGCCCGCAGGCCTTCTCGGATGCCGTGACCTACATCCAGGCCCAGTACGAGAGCAGGAACAAGTCGGCCCACAAGGAGGTGTACACCCACATCACCTGCGCCACCGACACCAACAACATCCAGTTTGTCTTCGATGCGGTGACAGATGTCATCATTGCCAAGAACCTGCGGGGCTGCGGCCTCTACTGAGCGTCCTGGCCCCAGACCCCCGCCGCCCCCTCCCTGCGCTGGGCCCTCCCCCCACCCAGCAGGGGTGGCAGGGGCCAAGCCCCACCTGCCACGCTCCCCCGGAGAACGCAGCCTGTGGAACTCTGGGGCCAGGGGCCAGTACGGGCATGCAACCCCCCAGCTCCCCACCCACTGTACCGCCTCGCTCAGCTGCAGCTCAGAGACCCTGATCCCTGGGGGGGCTGGGGCAGCCAGTGGCACTGGGCAAGCCCACCCTGGAGACTGGGTCGCCCCAGATCCTGGCTGTCTCCTCCTGCTCCCCACCCTGGAGTGGTGCTTGTGTTCCTGTGCTGGGTGGGTGCCGGCAGGGGTGGTGGGCACGCAGAGGGCGTCTGGCCAGGGGCAGCTCCGTCACCCCCAGCCGGGCTGGGGCTGGCCAGGTGTGTGTGGGTCTGGGGGCTCTGGCCTTGGCGAGCTCCGGGGCGGAGAGGAGCTCTTGTGCTGAGGGGCGTCTCTGGGGAGACGGTATGCCCGCTGCGGCCCCATGCTGTCAAACCCGCCTTTCCTCCTGCGCCTCCCCTGGGGGGCCCTGGAGCCGGCATTTCTGTGACTGGGAAGCCCTCTCGGCTGGGGGCGCGGGGACATGGGGTTGACGGCAGCCCCCCATGGGGCAGGGTGGTGACCCATGGGGCAGGTGAGGTGTGGGGGACCCTGGACTGGCAGGCGGAGCCCGTGGGTCCCCTCCTTCTCTCTTCCCCTCTCTTGTTCTCTCCCCCTTCCCTCTTCTCCTCCTTCTCTCCCTTTCTGTCTTTCCCTCTTTCTCCTTGTTCCCTCTCTCCCTCTCCCTTCCCCCCTCTCCCTCTCCTCTTTCTCTCTCTCTCCGTCTCCTTCTCTCCTCCCTCACTCGCTCCCTCTTTCTCTCTTCTTTTTTTGGGGAGGTCACACCCGGCGATGCTCAGGGGTTACTCCTGGCTCTGCACTCAGGAATGACTCCTGGGGGTGCTCAGCACCTATGGGGTGCTGGGAATTGAACCTGGGCCGGCCGTGTGCAAGGCAAACTCCCTCCCCGCTGTGCTGCCGCTCCAGCCCCCTCTCTCCCTCTCTCTTCCCTTCTCTCCTCTCACTCTCCCTCTGCCCCGGTCCCATTCACTGCCCCTTTCCTTGCCCAATGGATGTGCTGGAACGGCTCCTCTACCACAGGCTCTGCCCAGCCCCTGGGCTCGCCGTGGGGTTCAGCAGCCCTGGGCCCTGAGGAGCCCCCCGCCAACAGCCCAGAGCGCCCTGAGTTCCTGGGGCACAGAGGCGGCCCCAGGCCAGGTGCCCTCGCAGGAGGACCTCGGGGCTGAGCCCACCCTGATGGACCCTCACACTGATGGCCTGGCCTCGGGGAACTGGGCAGACTTTGGGGCTCCACCTCGGTCATCCAGTCGGGGAGTCAGCGCGGGGCAGGCCGCCGTGCCCAGCACCAAGAGCGTCCACACAGGCGTATGGCCAGCTGTGCCCTTAATTTTGCCTGGCAGCCCCAGAATCCAAAGCAGCTGCGAGGCCAGGACGGGGGCAAAGGGGTGGTAACAGCCTTGAAGCTCATCTTCCTGGAAGTGGTCATTGGCCTACTCAGCCCAGCCACCTCCTCACTCTGCAGTGGCCAGAGCAGGCGGTGACCCCCCACCAGCCCCAGCATTTTGGAGGGGAGGGTTACAGGCTCCGTCTCCAGCATCCGCTGCTCAGCCTTCCCCGGCCACTGCGTCTCTTGGTGCCGTCACGGGTCGTTCTGATGCCCCCGGGGAACACATCAGCTTTGGCTCCGTCGTGTGGGGTGAGGGGGGGCGAGGGGAGGGGAACAGGGGGGCGGAGATGTGCGACCAGACGTGGGGGCACATCTGAGGCAGCCCCCTCAATGCCAGGGGTATGTTGGCAGTGCACCCCCGGATCCCCAGAGCTCGGAGCCTGCGGTGGTGGTGGGCTCAGCCCCTCCTCCTTGGTTCTGACACACCCAGGTCCTGGGGAAGCCCTCAGTGTGCATGCCGGGGAGGCCCCTCCTACTGTCCCCCTACTTGCCCCCAAGCCTGAGCTGTGGGCAGCGTGTGGTCCCCCCCATCCAGACCAGGCAAAAGCCCCTGCATCCTCCGTGCCAAAAGGCTGCCCCCTCCATCCCCACACCCCATGGTGGGGGGGAGGGCACTTGGATGCCTTGTGGAGGTAGCGGGAACCTCCCCCTGAAGGAAAGGCTGCACCCAGCCTCTCCCTCTGCCCCTCGCATCACCGTCTGCATGCTTCTCTTTTGAGCACCCCCATCCAGCCTAGTGCACCCCGAGACCATCCTGGTAATGAGCTCATGTGCACCCCCTTCCCCCAACTAGTCGCTTCCTCCAGAAGGCTCAGGAAGGCTCTCAGCTGCCCCTGCACTTCTGAACCCTCTGGAAGTGTCAAACTTGCCCCCCCCCCCCCCACACACACACACACACACGCCCGCTCTTGGGAACCCAGACCAGAGGCCTGGGCTCAGGGACATTGGTTCAAGAGCCAAGGGAGGCCCCGGAAGGCAGGTCCCAAGAGGGGGCCGCCTGGGGCAGGGGGTGGGTGCCTGTCCCCAAGGCCACTGCCACCACGCACAGCCATGTCCCCTTTCCCAGCAGCCTCCCCCCCCACCGCCACGGTCTTCTCCCCCCTCCGCCACGGTCTTCTCCCCCCCACTCTGGCTGGGCAGGGTGGGCCCCCAGCGCCCCCTCTTCGTGCTGTGCCATGGCTCCTATGACGAGGACCCCACACCCGTGCCCCCCCACCCCCATTAACTGTGATTTTGTAAGAAGCGTGACTTGTTGGTTTAATAAATCTCTAGCGATTGTCATCACCGATTGGCTGCCGGCATGTCTTTCTCAGGCCCACCCGCTGGAGGGGACACGGTCCTGGCTCGGCTCTCCTTCCCAGCCTGGCGCTCTTGGGCGGGACACTGAGCTGGGGGCTGAGTGCAGCCTGCCCCCCTCCCCGCCCGTTCTTTCCTCTTGTTGGCGTGTTGGGGGGGGCTTGGGAAGGCCAGGTGTGTGCCCAGCTCCTAGATGGTGGTTCTGGTGTGGGAGGGGAGGGGGGGGCTTGGTGCCGGCGCCCCCTCTTCGCTGCGCGCCCCCTACCCTGGGCCAGCCTTCGTGGGCTGCAGACACGGGAGCCGCCCCGGTTCTCTCTCCCCCTGGACTCAGCGTGGCGGGTGCTGAGTGTCAGGCACGTCAGCCGGGGCGCAGGAAGCCACAGGGTCGTGGGCTCCGCTGAGTGGTCCAGGGCTCCGGCACACCCTGCTCTTGTCCCGGCACCTGCCCCTGACTGAACAGTCTCCTCCTGGCTCCAGGCACCCCAATAACCTCCCGCCGCCACGTCTGTAGGCTCCGGCCCATGAGGGGCAACTTTGGGTGGTGGCGACGGGGGCAGGGGGCAGCTCTGGGCCGTGGGGGCAGCTGTGTGGGGGTTCTAGCCCCGATCCCCCACTCAGAGCCAGCCCTGAGTGCCTGCCCCCTGGTGCAGAGGCTCCTGGCCTCGGGCCTTGGTGGAGATTCTGCAGGGTGCTGAGACGAGACGGGCTGCAGGGGGCCGACGTGACCCTCCAGAGAGGGATGGGCCATTTGCATTCGAGCCCCTCCATGAGAGCCTGTCAGGCCCCACAGACGGTGGCTGAGGGTGCGGGTGCTGACCCACAGCCCCGGCTGCTCTGGCCCTGACTCCATGTCACCGCCGGCCTCCACTCTTGCAGGTCCTGCCTGTGTCTCCCAGGCAGTGAGGGGGAAGGGGCAGAGTCCAGGGAGTGAGTGAGCTGTGCCCACACCAGCCCCTCCCCCCTGTGGCCTCTCACTTTCCCAGGTGGACCTAAGTGGGCTGGGCAGGGGCCTATAGGGAGAGGAGCACTGAATCCCACGCAGAAAGAGGGAGTTCCTGGGAGGTGGCACCCCAGGGCCCGGGCCTGCCCGCCGTATGAACAGCCCTGGCCAAAGAGAGAGGCCGGCGCCCCTCGGTTCTGCTTTCTTTGCGGTGTCCACGATGCTCACTGTGGCCAGACGACTCCTGTGGAGGGTGCAGGTCCCCCCCCCCCCCCACACACACACACGCACACACTCCCCCAGGAGCCCTGCATGACCTCCTCCCACCACAGGAGGGCGTCAGTGCCTCCTGCCCACCACAGCCACAGAGGGGCTAGGAGGAAAGGGCTGAATGGGAAGGGCACTGCCCACTTCTCTGGGCTGTCCAGGACATGCACGTGGCCACCACATGGCCACCCCTACATAATGCCGGCACATGTGTGCACACAATCCAGGCATGCACACATGCCCAAGAGTACACTTGCACATGCGCACATGCTCATACACACCAACGTGCACGTATACACACACAGATTCAGGCACACACGCATGCACAGCACATATGAACACACACCCATTTTTACACACAAGCAATGCCCGTGTGTGCATGCACATAGAGCTTATGCACACATACGTGCACATAAAGTTCACACACATACGTGCACACATGAGCATGTATAACAAGCTGGTGCTCACATAAGCATACATACAAGCATATGCACACGTAATGATAGACTCGCGCATCCATGAACATGCAAACGCATAAGCACGGACTCACATACCTGAACATGCCAGCACACACATGAACACGCAAACACATGAGCACAGGCACAGGCCCCCACAATCATGAACACATACATAAGTATATGCCCACACCTACATGACCCTACACGCACCTGCGTGCATAAGCACATGTCCACACACACATGTGAGTAACACACGAAGACACGCCCACACATGTACGCACTTAATTGCACCAATATGCTCACAGGGGATCCTCCCAGACTGGGGGCTCTTCGGGGGGAGCCGGGCTCGGTTCCCTGCAGCCTTCGTTCAGGGTCGCCATGTCCTCCTGTCAGCTGTGCCAGGGGCCTCACGCAGAGCCGCTCAGGAGCCCCGCCCGCCCTCTCGGCCCTAACTCTCTTCTCTTTCCCTGTCTCCGTGTCTGTCCGTCCCTCCTGCTGTCTGTCCTGCTCTCTCCTCCCTGCTGGGGCCTGCAGAACCGCATGCACGAGTCCCTCATGCTCTTCGACTCCATCTGTAACAACAAGTTCTTCATCGATACCTCCATCATTCTCTTCCTCAACAAGAAAGATCTCTTTGGGGAGAAGATCAAGAAGTCTCCTTTGACCATCTGCTTTCCCGAGTACACAGGTGGGTGCGGCCCCGTGCAGGGTCTGGGGCACTGCAGGAGTCTGGCCCAGCACTGAGGGTGACCCCCCCGGCCAGGGCAGGCCCCCTCCCTTGACCCCCACAGGGAGCAGAAAGGGGAGTGCACTGGCTGGAACCTGGGCACGGGACCTGTCTGTCGGCCGGCACCTTTGGTGGAGTTGGAGCAGAGCCGGCAGTGAGGCCCCAGCTGGCCCTGCTCTCCACACGGCCCTTGGGCTCTGCCCCCTGCCCCCTGCCAGAGGAGCCCCTTGCTGCACCTGTCCGTCATGCCCACCTCACCCCAGTCAAACTGTCTTCCTGCAAGCTGCACACTCTGCTTTTCACCCCTTTGGCCTTGTGCAGGGGTGAGGTGGCCATTCCTGGGGACGGTCTGGAAGTCCCAAGATGCTGAACTGGTGTCTGGAGCCCAAGGAGGGTGGTGGGTGCCAAGGGGTTCTGGGCCACTATCCCACAGAGGGGCATTGTTGGCATCACAGCTCGGCACAGCCACCCCCCCACCCCCGGGGAGACGGACTGGGCTCAGCATGCAGCAGGGCTCCCCAGGACCCCGGAAGCAAGAGCCTCTGAGTGGCAGCTCCCAGGCTGCAGGATGTCCCTCGGTCGTTGCCCGCCAGCCTGTGAGGGTTCTGCTCAGCACGGGGAGTGCAGAGGGACGGTTGGGTAGGGCTGAAGCAGCCTGGGGAGCCAGATGGTCTAAGACTCGGGGCCTCTCACTCCGCTCCCCGCACCCTGTTTTTCCATCCAGGCACCCTCGAAGGCCTTGTCTGTCAGCTCTACAGGCTTGGCTGTCGGAGGGAGTGTCTGGAAGGTGTCCGGGTGGGGGGCGGCCCAGCAGAGGTGCCCTCTGCAGGCTCGGGGCATCCAGGTGGGTGGGCTCGGGCTGCCCCAGACTGAGGGTACCTGCTTAACGGCAACACCCGTCGCCCCCCCCCCCCGCCTCCCCCTCCCCACGCACTCAGTAGTCTCTGCTGGCCTCCTGCCTGCTCAGAGTGGCACAGGAGGGCTGGAGCAATAGCACAGCGGGTAGGGCATTTGCCTTGCACATGGCCGACCTGGGTTCGATCCCCAGCATCCCATAGGGTCCCCCAAGCACTGCCAGGAGTGATTCCTGAGTGCAGAGCCAGGAGGAACCCCTGTACATCGCCGGGTATGACTCCAAAAGAAAAAAAACTGCATGGGGCTGCAGAAAGGGGTGGCCAGTGTCCACTCAGGAAGTGCCACCACCATTGGACAGAGTCACCCTAAGTCCCTGCCCTTACCCCTGGAACCCAGTTTGAGTTGAGAAGTCACCCAAACAGACATCAAAGGTCACGATTGCCCTGGGCCCTTGGAGAGCCAAGGTGCGTGAAGACAGAGAAAGGGCATGGCGGGGAGGAGGGTGCTCAGCTGGGGAAGGGCAGCTAGACATGGCACCCTCTGGATGCTGGATGCTAGATACCCCTCTGTTCCCCGATCTGGCCTGTCACCCTGTCGCCTATACCAGCTTCAGACTGCCCACTCGGGGCACTTCTGCTCAGGGTGCCCAGCCCACTTTGGGGTTTGAGGCGGCCCTGACTGCCCCTCACGCCCCCCACCCCCACCCCCCACTGTAGAGCTGGCCTTACCCTCACAACAAGGTGCTTCTGTGGCCCTGGAAGAGTGTGGAGCACCTTGTCCCAGCCTCAGCGGATCTCTGGCCCCCTCTCTGGGGCTGGAGAACTGCCCTGCTTCATAACCCAGATGCCCCCTCGGCCCCTGGGCAGCCCTGGGACAGCCAGAGAATAGAGGAGTGAGGGGGCCCAGTTGGCACTGCACAGTCTGCACCACCTCGTTAGTCTCCCACGCAGGGACCCCAGTGCCTTCTTGGCCTGGCCTCTCCTTGAAGCCGAGGAGGTCCAGTAGCCCCTGGACCCAGCCAGCCGGCTGCCTCTTCTGTGGAAGCCTCAAGTGTGGTAGAGCTCATCTCCTGCGTGCTAGCCCCCAGCCGGCCTGCAGGGGGCGCCTCCGCCAGGCTGGACCTCCTTGGTTGATGGGAAGCAGCTGGGCTAGATTAGACTGAGCTGTGAATGGGTCGCCGGCCACAGCTCGAGCAGCTCGAGATAAGGGGAAATTGGGGTCTTTCGTCTCCAGGCTCCCCCGGTGGAACCAGCCTAAGACCTTAGGATGTGGAGCACTGGGAGTAAACCCAGCGGGGCTCAGGCCATGTCAGAGATGGAACCTGCGGTGTTGGGCGTGTGAACCAGGCACTCTGCTCTTTGATTCATCTTCCCAGCCCCTCGCCTTACAGGACTTTTTTTTTCTTTTTGGGTCACACCCAGCGATGCACAGGGGTTCCTCCTGGCTCTGCACTCAGGAATTACTCCTGGCGGTGCTCAGGGGACCATATGGGATGCTGAGAATCAACCCGGACTGGGCGCATGCAAGGCAAACATCCTACCTGCTGTGCTATCCCTCCAGTCCCTACATGGCTTTTATTAATTAATTTATTTATGTTTTCTTTTTGGGTCACACCCGACAATACACAGAGGTTCCTCCTGGCTCATGCACTCAGGAATTACTCCTGGTGGCGCTCAGGGAACCATATGGAATGCTGGGAATCAAACCCGGGTCAGCCACGTGCAAGGCAAACGCCCTGCCCTACCCACTGTGCTATTGCTCCAGCCCCCACTACATGGCTTTTAATGTGGAAGTTGACCACACCTCGGGGGAGAGGTGCCCAGCTATCGCTTCTTCTGTCCAGCCCTGGGGCACGCAATGTCCTATCCCTCTGCCACACGCATGCACGCACACGCACACACACACACACACACACACACACACACAACCCACAGCACCCCCTTCTCACCAGGCCCCCTGTTCTTGTGTCTCTTTGTACAGGTCCCAATACCTATGAAGATGCAGCCGCCTACATCCAAGCACAATTCGAAAGCAAAAACCGCTCACCCAACAAAGAAATCTATTGTCACATGACTTGTGCCACAGACACGAATAATATCCAGGTGGTATTCGACGCCGTCACCGACATCATCATTGCCAACAACCTCCGGGGCTGTGGCTTATACTGACCTCTTGTCTGGTTAGCAACCCTCTTGGGTAATGGTTCCAGCACTCACAGAAAAGCTTGCACACACACACACACACACACACACACACAAGCCACTAACAAATGCAAGTTGGTAAATAACAAAATCTTATCTATATACAAATATATATTAAAAAAATTCTTTTTAGTTTGTACTAGAAAGAGCTTTGGACAGAACTGACCACCATCCCATAAAACCCTCCCCATGTTCCAACCGTGAGTGCGTGCACGCACGCACATATGCACGCACGCATGCACACACGGTGATGGGACCCCATTCTTTTAAGAACAGCCACGTGATTCTACGCTGAGACCCGTTTGGCGAGCAGGTGGGAGAGGGCGGAGAAAGGCCAACCGTCCACACTTTCTCTCCTTCCCCCACCGAGACCCTGTGCGTTCAGTTCTGTCCTGCTCTGGTGAAAATCCCCAGCCCCTGTCAGAAGTGGCCAACGCCCTCCACGTCTCCCCATCCGAGCCCCTGACCGCCACAAAATAATCAGGACTCTTCTCTTTGGGGGTGGCGGTTGGTTGTTCAAGAATTTAGAAGAATCATTGTTCTCACCAATCCACTGTCTCCTGAGTTTTCTTTATTCATGTTTAACAAGGCAAGAGCTAGAAAAAGGAGCAGACTCTATCTGCTTTCCTAGAGCAGCGGGGGGTGGGGTGGGAAAGGGTGGGGGGCTTACCCCAGGGCCCAGACTCACTGGCAGGCTCCAGGGTGCCCTCAGGAGGGCGTGTGGAGGAGACAGGAAGGGCTCCACCAGGTTAGGGTCCCTTAGGGTGATGCCTCCATGGCTGGGGCCGGCAGCCCGTGGGTTCTTAATCCCATCCTGCCTCATCCCAGTAGCATCGGAATCTGTGGCAGGGATTTGGGGTTGACTTGAGAAGGGAAGTTAAGTAGTGATCAGACAGGACCCCTGTCTCTCCCTCTCTCTCTCTCTCTCCAGGCTGCTTCCGGGCCTGTGCTGTGCTCGCATGACCTTTAGCCTTTGGAAAGACAGCCTTTCTGTACCGAGCCCGTCTGACTCATGACCCCAGAGGGACTGAAGGCTGTATATTGCTGTAGAATGCTGTAGAATCCGGTTTTAGTTGAGTCTTTACATTTAGAATTTGAAAGGGGAATTAAAACAAAACCAAACCCCACATTTATCACATGCTTCGTAGCTTTAAAAAAAAGAGAGAGGAAGGAAAACTCACCCTTTCATCCTTATTTCCTTTTGGGGGGAAACTAAAGAAACACATCTGCCCGCCCGGTACCTCGCAGCAGTATGCTCAGGCCGCTTCCAGAAGCCTCTGGCTGTCAGTGCCCTACCTACCCCCACCTGTCCCCCCGCACTCCCCCACCCCACCCCACACGCATCCCATCCTCGGTCCCAAGCCATTCCACACCTCACTCCAGGTTTGTATAGAAAAAGCACAGCTCTGGCCAGTAGCTGCCAAAAAGAAGACCCATCGTGTGTATAGAGCCAGTAGAAACCAGCTGTCCTGTCCAGCCCCAGTCCCCAGCGCCCTGCTCATCTTCCTCCAGTAGTTTCTGGTTGGGTTTCCCTCTCCGTCCCGGTGAGCAGTCTGTCTCGCGAAGGCGGCAGCGCCCCTGACTCTGGGGAACGGGCTCGGACCTCTGCCCGGGGGCCCCTGCCTCCCCTCTCTCGACGGGTGCTTCGTGTGTGCCCTCCCCTCCACCTCCTCCTTTGTTGCAGTGATCTGTGTTTGAGCTCTCTCATGTGGGGATGTGTGTGCCGCAGATAAAAAAGAACATTTTTAAATACCACAGGATGGGGAGGGGAGGGAACCAAAACCATTTCAAAGAGGTTGGGATGTAGGTGTTTACAGGAAAGCGTTTCCATGATCGGTCCTATGTCATTTCTACTTTGACTCGTCTCCAGACCTCGTCACGGCTTCACTTTTCAGACTTAATAGATGCTGAAGAAGACCAGTCACAGCCATTTCTCAGATTAAAGAGGAGGCCAAAATAAAAAATATATATAAAAAAAATACAAAACACACAAAAAATTGAAAATACAGGAAAAAAAAAACTTGAAAAAAAATCCCACGGGTCTTTCTAAGCCTTTCTATTCCCAATCGGTGAGGTTTCTGTGATACTTACACACTGCCAGTCTACTTCTCTGACTAATGGAAATTCATGTGTAGCTCAATAAAGAGAATGTTTGTCTGTATTCCTGAGTCTCTCACCCTCTGGCTTCCTCTAGACTGTGGAGGTTGGTGGGCTTCACTCAACAGCAGAGGGAAGGAGGGATGCCGGGAGGCCAGTGTGTCAGGGTGTATGCAGTAGGCACCCCCACCAACACCTTCATACCAAGCCTCGGTCCTGTCGCCAAGGGAATGGCATCTAGGAACAAGAAGGGGGGGCCCTTTCTGGCTTGCAGGTGCCTGCTACCCGTTTTCCAGTTCCTCACAGCTGGCTTTATTGGTTGTTGTTGGGGTGGGGGCGAGTGTGTGTGTGTGTGTGTGTGTGTGTGTGTGTGTGTGTGTGTGTGTGTGCCTACTAACAGTTATGCTCAGGGGTCACTCCAGGCAGGGATCGGGGGAAGGGTGCCAGGGATCAAACCCGAGTCCATCGCCTACAAGGCAAGTGCCCTGCCCACTGTACTATCATTCCGGGCCCCTTCCTGCCTCAAGCTGGGTTTGAGGGTCCACTGGAATTAAGGATGAGAAACAGGGCACCTGTCGCAAGATGGTCATCCCAGATCTACTACTCCAGACCTGGTATCTTCTGCAGTCAAGTGGCCCCACTGCTGTGGGAGATTGGGTCTCAACATTGAGACCAATGGCCTGGACCCCCTGATTCCCAGGGATCATACCTTACAGTGGAAAGCTTCCTGAGCCCCTCCTGCCCTTCTTCTCCACCTAGCCCACCGTGGTCCTGGAGCCCGTTGGGTTGCTCACAAGCCAGGCAGGCGAGGGTTGCATCACAGCCCTCTGGAATCCTCTCCCTATGCCAACTGATAGACTTGGCAGCCTGGAAAAGCTTCTCCCTGGCAATTCCAGTCTCTGAAATCTACTGGGGGTCGAGAGGGAGGGCTTGAGACGCTGCAGAGCTGTGGGGTAGCAAGCAGCCCATCTCCATCATAAAGAACCAGCCAGGCCGGGAACCCTTTCTCAGCCAGGCTAAGGCAGTGGGCCAGCCAGGCCACAACTTTTTACTAGTACTTTCCCACCAGTTCCCCTGCCTTGGCTTGTTACCTGAGAAGGAAATGCTGCAGAGGGGAAGACGGCTCTGCACACCAAGCCAATGATGCAGGGCAAGGCTGAAGGCCTGGGACTCGGCCTGCCTGTGGCATCATTCAGGCCCTCCCCGACGAGCCCTGATGGGCCAGGCTGCTTTCACGGCTCTCAGATAAGAGTCAACGGGAGTTCTGCAGCCTGATCCTTCTTAAAATGGACATCAGGGAGCATTTTCTAAGAAAGGCTGCAAAGACCATGAGAATGAGGGGTGGAGCCACTGACCCATTTCCAAAAACTCCTCGAGACTCGGATGTGCATTGGGCTTAGAACCGCTTGTAACAAAGAAAAGGGCAGGTTTTTAACAAGATGGGACTGCAGCTTCTAGGTGACAAGAGTCCCACCGGCCACCCCCCGCCCCCACCCTGTAAAAGGCAGGCAGGCAGGCAGAGCTTATTCCTTGGCAAGCTCCTGCCAGCTGTGCCCACCTCAGGAAAGTCCCAGCTCCCTTTCTATTCTCCCCACCCCCACTCCAGTCGCAGGACCACAGCTGCTGGAGAGAGATTAAGAACCCATAGTCTCCGAGCTCTACTAGGAAATCAGGTTCAAAGGGGCCACCTGGGGCTCAACTTACACCACACCAGTGAAACAAATGTGCTGGGGACCAAAGCTCTGGCTTAACAGTCTCAAGATCTGGGGGAAGTAAAAAAAAGTGAGAATCCAAGATGTCAAGAAAGTTGGGCCAATAAGCCAACACAGTCACAGTGATCCCCCAGACTCATGAGCTCAACAGACCACCCACTCTTCCCTCTCCCTTTCAAAGGTGAAATCAGCAACCTGCTTCGGCTCTGGGGCATAAGACAGAGCATGAGGATGCGTCCCCTGACCTCGGCAACAGCCAGGACACCAGAGGTCATGAGATGGGAACTTCACCCAATGTCAGGGGACACTGGCCTGGTCTTCTATGCTGCCTTTAGCACCAGTCCCTGATTTCCCACAAGGGGCAGAAGTCAAGAGATGGTAATATCCAGAATCCATAACTCCAAGTTCAGGCACAGGGCAGTGCAGGGAAGGACTCCCAGGCCCTGGTAGGCCGAGGAAGGCTTGGCTGCCTCACGCTCCACTGCCTGAAGGCCACTCTAAAATTTACTGTGATGGTCTCTCTCCACCTCTCTGAAGCATGACAATCAGGGAATTCAGGTCATCTTTAATGTGTACAGTGGGTGAAGTGTAGGAACAGGAGGATCCTCCAACCAAAATGGCCCACACTGCCTCACAGGGGCAACCCAGGCAAGTGCCTCAGTGGACATACATGCACACACACCACGCACACACACACACACACGCACACACACACACATGCTCAGAGTTTGCTTTTTATTATTGTTGTCTCACAAAAAAAGCTATGCTTTCAGCAAAATAAAACCAAAATCACAGAAATTTACTAATCTCTAGGTAAGGCTTTTGAAAGATTTATTGAAATAAATTACCTCATCCTAAATATTTACTCATCACTTTTTTTTCAATTAATTTCAACAGTCTAAAAACTTTGTTATGCAAAATACATTTAACTGTGCCAATAATTTTAGGTAATACTGGTTCTTCCCAAAAGGACTACCATCAAACTATACTTTCAAACATTAAAAAAAATTCAATAGGACATAAAACTGTGTAGCCTATGATTTTCATGTTTCAAATCCTTAAGTGTGTGAAGAATTTGAAAAGGTTGGGGGCCTGGTTCTGCTCCAAAGCAGGCAGACAGCTTACCTTTCTATGCTTAATTAAACCAATAGGAAAAAAGTCATGAAAATGATGGGCTCCAGGGAAGAAAGATACAAAAGATATCTTTCATTTCATCAATTATGTCCTCTAAAAAGGTACTCTCCCATCTTGGAAGGCCCACATTTTCTCTAAGAACTAAATCTACAGCCTTTGGCATTGCCTAATTTATTTGACCAAGAAATTAAAACCATAAACCAAAGCTTGCTGCTTTACTCTTTAAGCACTGACTGTCCTTGTATCCAAAGGAGTGGAGGAGGCAATGAAACGCACAGAGGACAGACACACAGGGGACACTTGTGAGAGGCAGGAGCACCAGCGTTAACGGAAATAAAGCCAGCTTTGGATTGGGGGGGGCTCGGAAAACGAGTCCCTGATATGATAGGGCACAATAGTTCACCTCCACACACACTACTCTCCCCTCCTTTGCTTCACGTGTCCAAACCATGTGCTCTTTTCCTGAGATGCCCCGCCAGCTCAGGGCTCCAGGAGCCTGAGAGTGTGAACTAGAACATTCTCAAGGATTCCTGAGCAGAACAGCTGGAGCAGAGCTGCGCAGTGGTGGGGCGCCAGGCTCCTGCCATAAAGCTCTGCACTGCTTTGTGTGAACCCGGCCCCCACCTCCCTCCTACCAGATCAGGACAAGAGCCCAGCACTTGTTGGGACTTTTGCACACAGTCATTCTGGGTCTCTGGTCACCCACTTCCTCTTGATCTTCCCCACCCCTAAGAAGTCCGGTCAATGCCAGAAGAGATCATGCCTAGAGTTAGATGTGCAGTGTTTCTAAGGGAAGAGAAATGTCACATACAAAGTATTACAAAAGGATTGAATTTGTCGGCTGTCCCAACAGTAGTGAGACCACATGCTTTATACAGCGGCACTGCAGTCCAGCCCACGCTTCCCACAGCAGGCAGAGGCACACAGGCCTCCGGGAAGGCCGGGGGCGCTAAGAGGCCTGCTGCTTCTGAAGTCTCCGTTCAGCCGCAGCGGCCAGCATCCGGCGTCGAAGGGTCACGGGATCAGAGGTCGTGCCTTCCGAAGGGCGCCTCAGACTCTCGGAGGCTGAGTCATCTTCAGAACTTTTATTCAAGAAGCGCCTACGACAGACAATGCGCATGAGTGATGATGCTCTGAACAGGAGGTCTGTGTGTGTCTTGACAGCTTTGTTCCCATCCCCCAGGACTGTCCTCAGTAAATGCCTCCCTGAACAGAGGGTCCTCTGCAGCAGGGACTGCTACCATCATGATATTCGCCCCCCACACACAAGGCCTGAGATGGGAACCAATCCTACCCCCAGACAGAAGACTGGCCCTGGTTCCACAAGCTCACTCTTGCCACTGAGCTGCAAGGCAAAGTGGCCAAGGGAGCTGGACACAAAGGCAGCATCAACCTCCCTAGTTCCCCATTTATTCATCGTTACATCTGTCAAATGGATAGAGCTGCAGTTTTGGGGGTTTTGAAAAGTACAGATTATTAACATATGGGGCGGAAAACATATAGGCATGCAGACAAATGTGAGTGTGCTACCGAGAGAGAGAGAGAGAGAGAGAGAGAGAGAGAGAGAGAGAGAGAGAGAGTAGGTGCCATCCACGTGAGTTTGTCTGTGTGTGTGTGAGTAGGTGCCATCCATATGAGAGAGAGAGAGAGAGTGTGTGTGTGTGTGTGTGTGTGTGTGTGTGCTATTAAAATGTGTGTGTCGTCATGTATCACCAGGTAAGTGTGTGCCTTCCAAGTGAGTATGTGTGCCATCAAGGTGTGTGTGCCAGCCAGGTGCATGAGAGTGTGCTGCCATCCAGGTGAATGTGGCAGATGCCCACAGGAGACCAGTGACTGTGTTACCAGCTGAACTGCCTGGTGCCGGGGGTTTGAAATATAAGAATCCAGGCGACCTGCAATAATCCCTCAACATTGGCACCCACTTGCAAAGACACCCAGGGCCTATTCCACACTAGGTGCACCGGCAGGGAAGGAAGGCCACTTACTTCCGAGCTTGCTGCAGCAGGTCATCCTTCCGCTGGACTAACATGCGCTGTCGCTCATCGGCGGACTTGGAGAAGCGGCCGCCTCGTGCCTCAAAGTCTTCCCCCTCGCTGGGCTCCACTTCCAACTCGCCGAAGTCTGAGGCCTCCTCGAGCCGAGGGCTGAGGTCCAGTGGCACACGCTCACTCTGGACGTGAGGGAAACAGGGCTGTGAGCACAGCAAAATCCCCCTGGGCCAGGGCCCCCCATAGGGAGGCACAGAGCCAGGAAGGGTGCGGCAGGCACATGTATAATGGCAGCAGCAGACACCTGGGGAGACCACAGAGGGGCACCAGGACTGGTGGGGACTCACATGCACTGTGAAGGCTGCGAAAAAGCTGGGCCTGTGTGTCCTGGCAGGGGAGGGAGACAGCCTTCACCCACAAGGACAACTTGGTGGGGTGAGCATCACAACCCGCCAGTGGGAGGAAGCATAGTCAGAGAGAGAGAGAGAGTGTGTGTGTGTTTGTGTGTGTGTGTGTGTGTGTGTGTGTGTGTGTGTGTGTGTGTGTTTGCACAAAGGAGCATAAAAGGGGTCACAGGACCCATTCCATGCCTCCTCCATCATAACCCGTCAGTGGGAGGAAGCACACTTGGGTGTGTGTGTGTGTCTCTCTCTGTCTGTCTGGACAAAGAAGCATAAAAAGGGTCAAAGGGCCCATCCCATGTCCCCTTCTCCTGAAAAGGCAGCGATGAGTGGAGGGAATGGGAGAAGGCCACAGAACCTCAGCCTACCTCCAGGCATCAGCCCCCTCAGATGTCTCCAGACCAACTGAACTTTTAAATCTCACCCAATACAGCGAACCCCCAAACTGAAAATGCAGGGTTAGAAGATAGGATGGGGGTAAGGCATGTGCGTGCCTTCCACTGTGGCTAAGCCCAGTTTGATACACAGCACTACACTCCTGAGCAGACCGGGGGTCACTCCTGAGCAAAGGGCCAGGAATAGACTCTGAGCACCATCGAATGTGGTACAATTACCATCCCCCAACAAAACAACATGAAAATAAAGAAGCGAACATTTCTCTGAAAGTAGCCAGGCACCATCCGATAAATATGGTATGATCTGGTTACGGGTACAGATGTGAACAGTTGAACTCAGTCACAGGAAGACAGAAAAACTGTTTCCTGTTTGCAAGGGAAAGCAGCCTCTGCACCTCATCAATGAGTCCTACCCACCTACGGGGGAGGCACACAGCTCAGCCCCCAGCCTCTGTGGGAAGTCTTACATCTGACACAAAGATAGGGTGGTCTGAGACCATCTCCTCTTCCCAAGAAAGTACAATGATGGTGTAAACAGGAATGACAGAAAAGAGGGACAGGCAGCCTCTCCCCTGGAAACCAGACACGGGGCGCTTTGCTTTGGGGTAGCTATTCCAAATAGAGGCAGATTTGGTTCCTAACACAACCATCCCTTCTCCATCTCTAAGGGTCTGGTTTGGTTTTTCAGTGGGGGGCAAACCACATCCAACAGTGCTAAGGGGACTCTGCTGGCTGAGAATAAAATGCAGACCTCTAATACGCAAAGTATGTGCTTAGACAGTTGAGCTCTTTCTCGGATCTGAAGGGGTCCAGTTTTTATAAAATGCATGGAAGTAACCGGAAGTGTCAAGGTGGTGAGTGAGGAGAGGGGGAGGATAACCTGATGGTCTCAGACCTAGGGAGCTAAGCCCAGTCATCCCCCATCTGGGTATGGAAGAGCCCAGGGTCAGGTTTATTTTGCCCTTCTTGGAAGTGTCATACAGTTCTAATAATGTGGCTGTAGGCCACAGAGGGTTTGTCAACCTTCCACACTGAGGTGGCCCTGAAAGCCTTCATTTCTGTGCTGGCACTAAGCCTCTGGAACCCACGCGGCAGGACTGGAGGCTGCTGCCAGGCGCCATGCTTCTCCCCAGCCCAGACACCATCCCCATATGCAGCCTTTACCTGAACAGAGGTCTCTCCCTCCTCCTGGTCACCACTGGGCCTTTCCATGGGACTGTTGAGTGCAGGTCTAATGCTGTCCGACCTCTGAAAGAGAAGCACCCCACACACGGTACATAACCGTTCTGAAGCCAGGGCTCAGAGCAGGGATAAGCTGCAGCTGGGTTCCCAACAGGATGCACCACCAAAGAAGAAGCTACCAAGACTCAAGATAAGAAAAAGTTGCCAGAGTTACTACAGGCTCTACATTCACTTTCCCTTCCAGTAGGAGTAACTGCCAAACTATTACAGAAACAATACCAAAAGCGCAGAACACAGTGGCAACACTTGGGAGAAGCCACTCCTGAGGCAGCTCTGTTCATGCTGGTCTTGTCTGGAGCCCACTGCAGGGGCCTGGCCAGCACTAGAGACTCCCAGGGCCCTGACACTTACTGCTGGGTATCCAGTGTGTTTCAGGGCCTGCAGACCCACTATGGTTGCGTGTGGGATCACAACCTCACTGAGGTGCTCCTCACCACTGATGAGGGGGACCAGTTCTGCCCTGGCTCCCAGAGGTACCTATGGGACAAGTCCACGATGGAAATGGAAACATGTGCCTGGCCAACGCTGCTCCTCCTCGCCCTCACAGGCCCACCTGCAGCCTGTGGTTCCCGGAACATGCCCCCGTTGAACTCTCAAGATCCAGAGCCATCTGGCAGGCCAGACAGGTGAGGACTGGCGAGCGCACCCAGTCCCCCAGCCAGCATCATTCCGTCTGCCAACAAGACAGAACAGACACCGACTGGAGGGATTTCTATCTATATTCTGTGAGGCGATGGGGCTTCCCAACTGGTGCTCCAGAGGCCTGGGGACCCCACCAGCAATATTCTCAGCATAAGAGAGCCAAGGGTCCCCAGACCACCCCAGCAGTACTGGAGGGGAGGGGAGCGCTGTAGGGCTAAACCTGGGGATACTTGTGGGACCTTGTGGTGCCAGAATTGAATCAGGATCAGACACATGCCAGGAACATGCCCTAACCGTTTTACTAATTCCTGGTCTCCAGTTTTGCACGCTGAAGTCAAGTACTTTCTTGATGATTCCCTGGTCATAAAGATGTTCCTTGGTTCTGCCCGAAAGCTTGTCTTTAAAATGTTGACAGTCCTTGTATCCATGGAGAGATTACTGTGATAGACAAAGAAATCTGACCTTTTAAAAGAATCAAAAATACAGCCTCACGGAGACATGAAATACTGCCAGTACAAAGTCACACCAATGTGCAAAGCCAGCCAGGAAGAGTCAGCACTGTCTCCTCCACTGGAGGTTGGCAAACTCCAGCCTGCTGGTCAGTAAGAGCTAGGGCGTCACCTGAGTGCCCGTCACCTCCACAGCACCCAGGGCCATGTAGGGGCCACAACAGAGCCAAGCGCTGGGAAAGTTGTGAAATGTCCCTTATCTGCCCTTTACAGGGAAAAGCTGCTGGTCTTTCTCCAACAAAAACAGAGGCTCTGAGCTCTGGACTGGAAAGAGCAGACTGGATGGAAGTATATCACCACAAAAATCTTACCCAATGTGCTTGGTGCTTGTGCTTGGTGCTTATCCTTGTTTTAATCTGAGCCTTAGTGGGTCTGTCTCAGGCAAAATCTGGAAGTTTGGGAAATTCACAGGAAGCCTCCTCAAATAACAGATAATCCCCAGTTGTTAACTAAGAAAGTTAAGCTAGTGATTCGATCTTTATGGAGTCAGAATCCGGCTATCATGCTTAATACCCCACTTTACCTGTGTAGGGAAAGGGACTTGGATCCTTCCCTCCAGAATATTGTCTGTCGTTATTTCCACAGAGCGTGTCAGTTGTAGGTCCTGCAGCACAAGGTGGTAGGGAACTTGGGGAAACATTTCTTGAATCTGATGAGCCTGTAGGAAGACATGCCAGATCTCACTCAAATGTCCATTCTCAGCGCTGGGCAGTACTCACTGAAGCCGACGGTGGGCTCTGGTGACCAGACTTGAAAATACAAATAAGGAGCCAGCTCGTCTCCACGGTCCCCGTGACACGTCAGGCCTTTCAGCCATTTTCCAAGATGCCAAACAGAGACTGTGGGGGACACCATCAATCTTAAAATTTAAAAAGCACAGAAAATCCAGCTGGTTCCCAAGAAATGCTCAACTAGAATTATTCTAGGTGTTTGGTTGTTTTTTTTTTTTTTTAAATTAGAGTCTTTTTTTTTTTTTTTTTTTTTGCTTTTTCTGAGCTACATACACCTGGGAGTGCTCGGGGACAACATACAGTGCTAGGGACTGATTGCAGGTAGGCTATACGCAAAGCAAGCCTCTCCTTATCCCTGCCCCTGCTGTACTAGACCGCCAAGATTTTAATTGTAAAGTTTAGAATAACTCACATACAAAAACGTATTTGAGGCTGGAGTGGTAGTACAACAGGGAGAGCACTTGCCTTGCACACAGGCAACCCAGGTTCAATCCCTGGCACTAAATGAGGTCCCCCAAGCACCAACTGGAGTGATCCCTGAGCAAACAGCAGCGGCAGGTGTAAGCCCGCAGCACTGCCAGGTTAGGCTCCTAAACCCAAACAGAAAAGGAAAACTGATGGGGCTGGAGCAACAGCACTGGGGGTAGGGCATTTGCCTTGCACCGGCCAACCCGGGTTCGATTCCCAGCATCCCATAAGGTCCCCTGAGCACTGCCAGGAGCAATTCCTGAGCGCAAAGCCAGGAGTAACCCCTGAGCATCACCAGGTGTGACCCAATAAGAAAAAAAAAAGAAGAAAAGGAAAAATTATGAGAACTAATGATTGGCTGTGAGGAGCCGGGATGGGTAAGGAAGTTACTCCACAAGGACAGAAAGAAACTCCTAAGGACGGAGCAGAGCTGCTCCACACCACGACCATCATCGTGATGACATGACTGCCTGTGCTGAAGGGATGAGTCTCTGGCATGTAATCACCTCTCCATGTGACAAAGGTTCTGAGGGGAGAGAGTTCCTGATGGGACTCTAGAGCTGTGGTACATGCTAGCAAGGTCTCAGCATCCACCGTCAGGGCTCTGCAATGTAGGCACACAGCGGGGAGCAGAAACAGACCTCAGCACAGCCCTACCCACACTTTC
Source organism: Sorex fumeus (assembly GCF_029834395.1). Taxonomy (NCBI): domain Eukaryota; kingdom Metazoa; phylum Chordata; class Mammalia; order Eulipotyphla; family Soricidae; genus Sorex; species Sorex fumeus. Next base: position 38,512,116 of record NW_026606179.1, read on the forward strand.
AGCCAGGAAACTCTGGATTCTTATTTGTTTTGTTTGGGGAGACACCAAGACAGTGCTTATAGATCACTCCAGGCAGTGTTCAGGGATCATAAGTGATACCAAGATGGGTAAACTCTAGGCATGCACCACTGTACTATTCCCCAGCCCCCACACCTTCTTTTTAAAGCTGTATCTCAAACTGACATTGTCTGTATATTCCCTCTCCTAATAAAGTAAACACCTCCTGGGGGGGTCTGAGAGACAGATCAATGAGTTGAGCACATGAATACAGGATCTAATCTTCAGTGCCGCATGGTCCTTGAGCATTGCCAGGGGTACGATAGCAAGGAGCCTCAGTGAGTGGACCCCAAGCACCTTCAGGTGTGGACCCCAAGCACCTTCAGGTGTGTCCCCAAAACAAAACCAAAAACAAGAAAGCCTCCCTACTCTGGCTTCCCGCCCCCACCTCCATCTTCCTTTAACTGAAGACCTGAAAGGTCTCTGCTCTTTCCTGTTTGTGCTGTACTGTTGGGTTCTCCTCACAGTGATGTTATTCTCACAGCAAGCATGTTCAGAATCCCTATCTAAAAATATGTAAGGGACTCCAAGAACTGAAAGCAGGGTCTCAGAAACTTTGCTTTGTTTTTTTTTTTTTTGGTCAAATATTAATAGCAGCATGATTTACAATAAGCAAAACATGGAAGCAGCTGAACTGTCCATCAAACAGACGATGGAGATGTGATATATACACACAATGAAATATTCAGCCTTAGAAAGAAAAGAGATTCTGACATGGATTACAGCATGGTTGAGCCTTGAAGACTTGATGCTAAGTGAAACAAGCCAGTCATGAAAAAACACTGTATGTTCTGCTCTATGAGCTACTCAAAATAATCAAAATCACAGAAATAACGAAGAATGGTGTTGCCCAGGGCTGGGGGGTTATTTGGGTGGGCGCCTGGGTGGATGAAGGGAAGAATGGGAGACTTCAATGGACAGTCCTCTGTGAGTTTGGAAAGGTGGAGACAAATGACCTCTTCAAAATGCTTTTAAAATAAAAGGATTTACCGAAACAAAAACACAAGCTGGAATACAGTGGGTAGGGTGCTTCCCCGATTCTATCCCTGACACCACATACGCATATGGTCCCCAGAGCCCTGGCAAGAGTCATCCCTGAGTAGAGGGCCAGGAGTAAACCCTCAGCACAGCTAGGTGTGGCCGGAAATTCAACAAATGCTGCCCTACCACATGCAGATACCAAATATCTTCCAAACACCTCGGCATCTATGTTCCCTTTACACCCCAGTGCCAGGTACTTTGTTTCTTTAGCTCCCACTCACCTTCCAGTCACTTTCCACTCACTTTCTGGTCCCACAGGCCATGGAAGTGACTGCTCTTCTCCAGCCAGTCAAGCACGCCCACTGTGCCAAACAAACGGCACTGGTCTGTTGTACTTCCCTGTTAAGGACTGTCACAGGCCTGACTTGCCACCATGCCCCCACCCCCAGCCCTCCCAGCTGCTTCTCACTCAGCTGTGGCCCTGGCTCCTCCGGAGATGCCAGACCTGAGTCCCTTCTCCCTAGAAGTACATGTTCTCCTGGAAGAAATCTAGTTCCTCTCTTTAAACCTCTCCAAATAGAGCATGTGGCCTGATCCCTTCTCTGAGGTGCAGAACTGCTTCACAGCATCTCTACTTAGATGTCTCAGACACCCCAACTTCCCCGAGCCCAGTCCTTAACTCTGCTTGTCCCTGAGTTTTGCCCATCTCAGTACATGGTGTAGCACCTGCACAGCTACAGTTTCCAGCCCTTCATTTGCCTTACCCTATGTCCAAATCAAAGCCTCATCCAGCTGTCAGTTTACCTTCCCAAAGTATCTCAATTCTGCAGCAGCCTGTTTCCTTGCTACCCTGTTACCAGTTTCTTTTGCCTGAATTACTGCATCAGCCTCTTAACTGGTCTCCATGCTCCCATTCCTACCACTGGAGAGCCCATGCTCACCAATGCAAATCATTCTCTTTTCAATGTTTATGAGTCTCCTGGAAGAAATCCTTCACTGGCCTTCTAAGACATTATTAAAATCGAAAATGGATAGACCCTTGTGTGGTCTGATTCTACAATCTCAGTTTATGCCACAGTCTCGGTCCTGGACTTGCTAGGCTCCAGTCACGCTTGTTTCCAGGGCTTTCTCACCTTGTGGCCTTGGTCCCTGCTACTTCCACTATGGCTTTCCCCTGCCCTCCTCCTCCAGGTCTCAGCTGAACCACTGCTACCTGGGAGAGCACTGCTCTGAGGGCCACCTTAGCCCCTCCCCACCCACCTGCTGCCCTGCCTCCCCACAGCACATGTCACCGGCAGCAATAACCTGATCTGTGTGGCTAGGATTAGCCTCCCAATTAGAACTCACTTCCTGTGAGCAGGACTCATGTCTACCCTTTCCATTTGGCAGGGATGTGTCATTTGTTTACACTGTGAAGTGAACAGTCTGAATACATGCACTGAGAAAAATTAATAAACCAGTAACTTCCTAAAGCACTGGCCAGGCTTACCCACCCACTCTGGTGGCAGCGCTATCCAAGCAGAATGAAGATAGCCTGCATTACTATCAAATTTCAATCACAGTGAAACATGTTTCAGCAATGAAAATACATACCAGCTGAAAAAGCTTTAGAAAAAACAGGGGCAGGGAAGCAGTTTAGGGTACATTAGAGCACCAGCCTTACATATGTGAGGCCCTGGATTCAATCCCCAGACATCGCAGAACAAAACAGAACAACACACACAAAGAATCTTGAAGTATATTCACACTATCCTTAAACTAACAGCAATGCCTCACAAGATATATACACCCATACACACAGACGAGTGTATGTGTATGTGTTTGCATGCGCATTCATATGATACTTACTTGGGGGAGGAAGAGGTTGGAATTAAAAAAAAAATTTAGTAGACCTAGTACGATCCCCTCCACTCCCAGTTTTTGGGCAATACCCCAGGAGGTCTAGGGACTGGGGATAGGATGTGGGGGTGGGGTTGGGGGGGGGGGAGGAAGCGGGAGACTTTCCTTCTGGCAGAGCCAGGAATCAAACTCAGAGTCTCACACACACAAGGCAAGTTCTACGACTGAGTCACAGTCCCAGTCTCTGATAACATCAAATTTAAAAAAGAAAAGTATCATTTACTTGCCAAGAATTCCCTAAATATTTTTACTTGAATCAAAGACAGTCCCCAGAAGAATAGGAAAGTGGGTTTCCACTCCAATTTCAAACTTTCAAGCACAAGAATATAAGTGGTCCCAGAGAACACAGAAGGCCCCTGAGAAGTGTGTACTAGGCCAGGGCAGAGTGAGACCGACAAGGCCAGACGCTCTGTCCTCCTTCCAGACTCTCACCCTCCTGATTCAGCAGCAACACATCCAAACCATTAGCAGTTCTTACCATGGCATTCAGCTGGGAGTTGCTGGCCTGTGTTATGCCCAGAATATTGGTGGTGTGCATCACTTCCACTGAGAAACTCGGCAGCCAACTGGCAATTCGGGAGCCTAGCATAAAGGAAAATGAGCAGAGGTTTCAGGCACCTGACAGACTCTCCCAGGTCCTCCGTTCCAACGGGTACTCACTGCCCTCACTTTATGCCAGGCCTGTGCCATGAGTCTCACATAGATTTGCTCATTTACGATTCACCAAAACCCCTCATGGAACCATCTATTATTCTCATTCTACTTTGCTCAGATGTCAGATTCTAGCTCTGTTGATGTCAGGACTGGAGGAGAGTCAGGTTCTAGAATGTCACCGCGAGGCTCTCCTGCTCTCCAGTGGCCTTAGAGTCACATGCCCTCAATCCATTCTCAGCCTAGACAAAGGTCCTCCAGGCTCCAGACCCGCTATGACCTATGAAGTGCTCCTCTCACACTGCACACACTGCTACTCATTGAGAGACATTATTTTCACAATTAATGATATTACGTGTTTTCTACTCAATAATCTGGTTTAAGGATTTCAGTTTTCTGATTCAAAATTCTTTTCAAGAGTTCTACAACACAGGCCTGTGGAATGTGGAATTCTGGCAACAAGAAGTCAGCTGCTTCCGTTATTTACCTAAGAAAGGGGACAATAAAATACCACCAAGTATGGTTGCAAAAAGCTCAATATCAGAGGCATTTTTTCCCTTACATAAAGCTGAGGCATGGACTAACAAAAAAAAGTATATGGAATATGGCAGTATATGGCAGTTCAAAATTTTGCCACACAAAATATGCTAAAAAATATTAGATACTTATTTTGTGTACTTATTAGAGAGAAATATAGTTGGCTGTCTTTTGACTGAGTTTTAGTATTTAACAGAAGTGTAGTAATTGACTGATCTAGCAACTGAACACCTGACTCAACTCCCATGGTCCCTTCTGACGGGTTTCACCAACATGTCCCCACCCCCGTGAACCTCCACCCTCGGAAACTCAAATCCAATATATGAACAGTTCTAACAAAATCCCAGAATACCCATTTACAGTAAGAAAAATAAACTGAGCTGGTGGAAATCAGTAACAGTTCGACATGAGAGAACTGTCATTCCCTGAACATTCACAGGATCTGCCAAATGTCCTGCACTGTAGAACTCCTCACTGTACTTACTGAATACATTCCGTTAGGACAGGTTATACAGGGCATTTCATCAAATAAAGAACACAGGCACAGGGAGAAAAACCCTGGTATTGGTAGAAACAAACTAACCATCAAAGTGGAAGAAGTGATTGTGTTGGTTTAAGCGAGGTCTGCCTTCAGCTGCTGCTACAGGAACCAAATTCTCATCCAAGTTCTCTCCTTGGTGGTCTTCTCGGACCCGATTATTGTCAGCGATGTTGAGAGACATTCTGCATGTTGGGCAGGAGGTGTCTTGTTCTAACCAGGAGCGAAGACAGGAGCTACCAAAAAGTCCAAAAGAAAAAAAAAGATACCCTTAGCATCTTGGGGCAGGACTTGGCACCAGAGAGAGTCACAGAGCTGAGGACACTGATGGCACTTGGGCCACCCAATCTTGCTCAATACCATCTGTTTTTCCCCATTCCTGCCCAATTGCCCTCAACACACACCTGAACTTCTACAGAAAGATTTTTTTTTTCAAATTGCTTATCAAACCTCAATGCCTAAGAAAAAAAACATCAACGGTTTCACCTCACTTCTAGGGTCCTCAAGCCCCACAGGACTTCTCAGTTACAGCACTGCCACTGGCCATACGTTCTGGGTTCCGGCCACCCTACCTCTCTCTTAGTTCCTCCATCCTGCCACCCTCCTTGCTGCCTGCAAGAGCCCCTGTCTCATATACATTCCCCCAATCCCTCCTGTCATGGTCTCTGCTTCTCCTCAACAGGATCCCTCCAGGGTGGAACCGTTTGTCACAAGCACTAAGAACCAGAGTCCTCGGTTCAAGCACTGCTCTCATCATATGCACACATTCAGAAATGTCTGCCCCATTTCTTTTTTTATTTTTTCTTCTTATATTTATTTACAAAGGAAAAGTTACAAAGCTTTCAGCTCTAAGTTTCGGTCATACAATGATCAAACACCTTTCCCTTCACCAGTACTCATTTTTCACCACCAAGAACCCCAATATTCCCCTCTCCCACCCCTCCCAATGCCATGAGGCAGATGATTTCTACTTAACTTTTCTCTACATTGATTACATTGTTTTGACAAAAGATGCACCATTATTGTTTAGAATTCCCCCCCCCCCAACAATCAGAATTGCTGAAAACACATTGTGAAATACTTTGTTTCCTATAGCTGGTTATGAGAATCATATAATGATTTTGGATTTCTGCAAAGAGTCAGATAATTACGAGATTGGTTTCTGCGGGTCTGGTGTTATGGCTGTGTTGGAGAACCACTCATGGGGGGCAACTCGTGACCTCGGTAGGGTGTGAAGGACATGCCAGTACCGCCCCCCTTCCCATGAGACTGCAGTAGCCCCATCACCACCGGCTCATACATGGCTTTCCTATAAGCTCTGAAGGGGCAGCCACCTTGCTCCCAGGGAGGAAAAGGTAGGAAGGGAGCAACACTCTTTCCCTCCCAGGGAGGCATGGCACCGTAGTTTAATGTTTGGTCCATTCACTTTTCTGCTGCAAGCTGTCTGGCTCTGGACTAAGTCCTTTTGCCTCTGGAGTCATGGCCATGCCGGAGAGCCGCTCATGGGGGGCAACTCGTGACCTCGGTAGGGCATGAATGACGAGCCGGTACCATCTCCCTTCCCATGAGACTGCAGTTGCCCCATAACCGCTGGCTCATACCTGGCTTTCCAATAAGCTCTGAGGCGGCAGCCACCTTGCTGCCGGGGGGGGGGGGTTGGGGGGGTGAAGGTGGAAGGGAGCAACACCCTTTCCCTCCCGGGGAGGCATGGCGCCATAGTTTAACGCATAGTCCATTCACTTTTCTTTCTTTTTTTTTTTTAATTTTTATTAATGAAACACCATGAGATACAGTTGTAGACTTACAATTTTTTTTTCTTTTTGGGTCACACCCGGCGATACTCAGGGGTTACTCCTGGCTCTGCACTCATGAATTATTCTTAGCGGTGCTCAGGGGACCATATGGGATGCTGGGATTCGAACCTGGGTTGGCCGCATGCAAGGCAAACGTCCTACCCGCTATTGCTCCAGCCCCTAGACTTACAAAATTTTGTGCTTGGGTTTCACTTATACAATGATCCAGTACCCATCCCTCCATCAGTGCCCATTTTCCATTTACATTTTTTAAAAAATTTTTGTTAGTGAAACACCATGAGGAACAGTTGTAGATTTACAAATTTTTGTGCTTGGGTTTCAATTGTACATTGATCAAACACCCATCGCTCCACTGATGCCCATTTTCCACCACCACGGGTCCCAGTATCCCTCCCACCCCACATCCCCTTGTCCCACCCTGCCTCTGTGGCAGGGCATTCCCTTCTGTTCTCTCTCTCCTTTTGGGTGTTGTGGTTTGCAAAAGAGGCACTGAGTGGCAATCATGTTTGGTCTGTAGTCTACTTTCAGCATGCTTCTCCCATCCTGGGAGGATCCTCCCAACACCCTTTATTCGGTGCTCCTTTCTTTATCTGAGCTCCCTTTCCCCTAGAGTGTGTGGCTGGCCTCCAAGCCATGAAGCAAAACTCCTGGTACTAATCTCGGCCACTCTTGGGTGTTAGTCTCCTATTTTGTTACTTTATGTTCCCCAGATGAATGCAATCTTTCTATGTCTATCCCCATCTTTCTGACTCATTTCGCTTAACATGATACTTTCCATGTAGGTCCACTTGTATGACTTCTTTTCTAAAAGCTACATAGTACTCCATTGTGAAGATGTACCAAAGTTTCTTTAACCAGTCATCTGTTCTCGGGCACTCAGGGTTTTTCCAGATTCTGGCTATTGTAAAGAGTGCTGCAATGAACAAACAAGTGCAGATGTCACTTCGACTACACTTTTTTTTGCCTCTCTGGGATATATTCCCAGGAGTGGTATTGCTGGGTCAAATGGGAGCTCGATTTCTAATTTTTTGAGAATCGTCCATACTGTTTTCCTGAAGGGCTGAACCAGTCGGCATTCCCACCAGCAGTGAAGGAGGGTCCCTTTCTCACCACATCTGCGCCAGTGGGCCAGTCTCTGTGGTGTGAAATGATATCTCATTGCTGTTTTGATCTGCATCTCCCTGATGATTAATGGTGTAGAGAATTTTCTCATGTGCTTTTTAGCCATTTGAGTTTCTTGAGAAACTTTCTGTTCATTTTGTCGCCCCATTTTTTGATGGGGTTGGATGTTTTCTTCTTGTGGAGTTCAACCAGTACTTTGTATATCCTAGATATCAACCCCTTGTTGGATGTGTATTCGGCGAATATCCTTTCCCATTCTGTAGACTGTCTTTGTATTTTGGTCACTGTTTCTTTTGAGGTGCAGAAGCTTCTTAGTTTAAGACAGTCCCATTTATCAATCTCTGTTTTCACTTGCTTGGCCAGTCGCATGACATGTTTGAAGATATCATTAGCTTCAATATCATGGAGGGTTTTGCAAACTTTGTCTTCAATGTACCTTATGGATTCTGGTCTAATGTTGAGGTCTTTAATCCATTTTGATCTTACTTTTGTACATTGCGTTAGGCAGAGATCTGAGCCCACTTTTTTGCATGTAGCTGTCCAGTTTTGCCAGCACAATTTGTTAAAGAGACTTTCCTTGCTCCACTTCATTTTTCTTGCCCCCTTATCGAAGATTAGATGATCATATGCTTGAGGGGAGATGTCAGTATATTCAACTCTGTTCCATTGTCTACAGTTCTGCCTTTGTTCCAGTACCATGCTGTTTTAATTATTACTGCTTTGTAGTAGAGTTTGAAGTTAGGGAGGTTGATTCCTCCCATTTTCTTTTTCCCAAGGATTGCTTTAGCTATTCGTGGGGGCTTATTGTTCCATATAAATTTCAGGAGTGTTTGCTCCATTTCTTTGAAGAATGTCATTGGTATCGTAATAGGGATCATATTGAATCTGTACAGTGCTTTGGGAAGTATTGCCATTTTGACAATGTTAATTCTCTCCATCCATGAACAGAGGATATTTGTCCATTTCCTCATGTCCTCTTTTATTTACTGAAGTAGCGTTTTAGTTTTCTTTGTACAGGTCCTTTACTTCCTTAGTTAAGCTGATTCCCAGGTACTTGATTTTCTGGGGCACAATTGTGAACGGGATTGTTTTCTACATGTCACTTTCTTCTCTATCACTATTTGCATATAGGAAAGCCATGGACTTTTGGGTATTGATTTTATAGCCTGCAACTTTGCTATACAAGTCTATTGTTTCTAGGAGTTTCTTGGTAGGTTTTAGGGTTCTCTAAGTATAGTATCATATCATCTGCGAATAGTGAGTTTGATTTCTTCCTTTCCTACCTGGATGCCCTTAATATCTTTTTATTGCCTAATCGCTATTGCAAGTACTTCCAGTACTATATTGAACAGTAGTGGAGAGAGTGGGCATCCTTGTCTCATTCCTTTTTTTTTCCTTTTTGCTTTTTGGGTCATACCCGGCGATACTCAGGGGTTACTCCTGGCTCATGCACTCAGGAATCACTCCTGGCGGTGCTCGGGGGACCATATGGGATGCTGGGAATCGAACCTGTATTGGCCATGTTGGCTGCGTGCAAGGCAAATGCCCTACCCGCTGTGCCATCGCTCCAGCCCCTCATTCCTGATCTTAGGGGGAAGGCTCTGTTTTTTCCCATTGAAGATGATGCTTGCTGTAAGCTTGTGGTAGATAGCTTTAACTATATTGAGGAAAGTCCCCTCTATCCCCATTTTGGCGAGGGTTTTCATCATAAACGGGTGCTGGATCTTGTCAATTGCTTTCTCTGCATCTATTGACATGATATCATATTATTTTTATCTTTTCTTTTGTTGATATGGATTATGTTGATTGATTTCCGAATGTTAAACCATCCTTGCATCCCCGGATGAATCCCACTTGGTCATGGTGTATGATCTTTTTGATGAGTTGATGAATTCTATTTGCTAGTATTTTGTTGAGAATCTTCGCATCCATGTTCATCAGGGATATCGGCCTGTAGTTTTCTTGTAGTGTCTTTGTTACCTTTTGGTATTAGGGAGATATGGGCTTCACAGAAGCTGTTTGGGAGAGTTTCTGTTTTTTCAATTTCCTGGAAAAGCTTGAGAAGAACTGGCAATTGGTCCTCTTTAAATGTTTGGAAAAATTCGCTAGTGAATCCATCTGGACCTGAGCTTTTGTTTTGGGGAAGACTTTTGATTACAGTTTCAATTTTCTTGATGTTGATAGGTTTGTTCAGGTACTCTATTCTTCTTGATTCAATTTTGGGAGATTATAGGAATTCAGGAATTTATCCATTTCTTCTAGGTTCTCTTGTTTCGTGGCATACAGACTTTCAAAGTAGTCTCTGATGATCCTTTGAATTTCTTTGGTTTCTGTTGTGATATCCCCATTCTTATTTCTGATTCGATTTATTAGGGTTCTCTCTAGGGTTCTCTCTCTCTCTCTCTCTCTCTCTCTCTGTTTCTTTGTGAGTGTTGCTAGTGGTTTATCTATCTTATTTATTTTCTCGAAGAACCAGCTCTTGGTTTCATTGATCTTTCGGATTGTTTCTTTGGTTTCCATGTCGTTGATTTCTGCTCTAAGTTTTATGATCTCTTTCCTTCTGCCTGATTTGGGCTCCTTCTGTTGATCCTTTTCTAAGATCTTGAGCTGTGAAGTCAAGTTGTTTATGTGCATCCTTTCTTCCGTCCTGAGATATGCTTGCAGAGCTATAAATTTTCCCCTTAATATGGATTTGCTGCATCCCATAAGTTCTGGTAGCTTGTGTCTTCATTCTCATTTGTTTCCAAGTATCTTTTGATTTTGTCCTTGACTTCCTTCCCAATCCACTCATTGTTCAGCATTGAGTGTTTAACTTCCAGGTGTTTGATCTGGTTCTCTGTGTCTGTGATTCACTTCTCTTCTCAGTGCATCATGGTCTGAAAAGATTGTTGATACTATTTCTATCTTCCCGATTCTACTGAGGTATGTTTTGTAGCCTAGCACATGGTCTATTTTGGAAAATGTTCTGTGTGCACTGAAGAAGAATGTGTATTCTTTCTATTTGGGGTGTAAAGCCCTGTATAGGTCTATAAGCCCTTTCTCTTCTATTTCTTCTTTCAAAGCCAATGTTTCCTTGCTGAGTTTTGTTCTTGTTGATCTATCCAGAGGTGATAAGGCGATGTTGAAATCTCCAGCTACTATTGTGTTGCTAGCAACGTCCTCCTTGAAATCTGTTAGCAGTTGTTTTAAGTATTTAGCTGTTCCCTCATTAGGTGTGTATACATTTAAGAGTGTGATTTCTTCCTGTTGTACGTATCCCTTAATGAAGAGAAAACAGCCTTCGCTGTCCCTTCTAATTTTTTTCAACGTGAAACTGATGTTGTCAAATACTAGTATGGCCACCCCAGCTTTTTTGAAGGAGCTGTTTGCTTGCAGGATTGTTTTCCATCCTTTGACTTTGAGTCTGTGTTTGCTCTGACTGTTGAGATGAGTTTCTTGTAGGCAGCAGAATGTTGGGTTCTGTCTCTGAATCCATTTTGCCACTGTCTCTTAATTAAAAATTAATTGATTTAATTGATTTAAAAAATGCCTTTGATTCTGTTGAGATGGAAGCGGTCATTGAAGCCCTAGCCAATCAGGGCATTCAAACTCAATACATAAGGATCCTCCATGAGCTGTATTATGGATTCACTACCAGAATCTCACCATTCTACAAAGAAGTTAATCATTGATGTCAAGAGAGAGGTTCGGCAGGGTTGTACCATTTCACCGAAACTCTTCAGTGCCACCCTCGAGAACATCATGCGACGACTAGAATGGGAAGAAATGGAAGTGAAGATAGATGGTCGGCAACTACACCACCTCCGCTTTGCTGATGACATTGTTTTAATAACACCAAACATTAGCCAAGCGGCACAAATGCTAGCTGACTTCGACCGTGAGTGTGGAAAGGTTGGACTACAGCTGAATCTTAAGAAGACAATGTTTATGAGAAACAGCCTCGTTCCTGACTCTCCATTCACTCTCAATGGAACGACCATCTCTGAATGCAACAGTTATGTGTACCTAGGTCGAGAAGTCAACATGATGAATGAACTGGTACCTGAGTTGTGCAGGAGGAAGAGAGAAGCTTGGAACACCTTCAAGAGTGTCAAAGAAATAGCTAAGAGGACGAAGAACCTCTGGCTTCGGGCACATCTCTTTGATTCCACTGTTCTCCCTGCATTAACATGCGCCTCAGAGACCCGGGCCCTATGCAAACAGAATGAGAATGCTATTCGAGTCTCCCAAAGAGGAATAGAAAGAGCTATATGCTTGGAGTATCACATTTCACTCAAATGAGAGAAAGAATCTGGAGTTCCGACCCCCATCAATGATCAAGTATCAGGGACACTGTCTTGTTTGCCAAGGTGTCAAAAATCAGATGGGCTGGACACGTAATGAGATTTACTGACTGGATTCCATGGGACGTCAAAAGAACATATGGCCGCCCACCTACCAGATAGTCAGACTTCTTCATCAAGATCATGAACGATCGGTTTGAGGCTCTTCGTGTTCCTAGAACAAACAGACGCCATTGGGCTACACTAGCACGCAACAGGGTCAAATGGAGACGTTACTGGCGCCCGCTTGAGCTAATCAATGATTAACGGGAAGTCAAGTGATCAAGTGATCAAGTGTCTCTTAATTGGTGAATTTAGACCGTTGACGTTGAGAGAGATTATTGGTATGGGGTTTTGTGTCATCTTTCTCTAAGGGTCTGTTGTGCTTGTAGGGTTTGTCTTGTCTTATAGTAGCCCCTTTAGCCCTTGTTTTAGGTTTGGTTTTGAGTCTATGAAGTTCCTGAGCTGCTGTTTATCTAGAAAATAGTGTACCGTTTCTTCGATTTTGAGTGAGAGTTTAGCTGGATAGAGTATTCTTGGTGAAGCATTCATTTCAGTGAGTTTTTTCACTATATCCCACCATTGCCTTCGGGCTTGGAGGGTTTCCTCTGCTAGGTCTGCTGTGAATCTAAGGGGTGCTCCTTTGTATGTGATTTCCATTTTTGACCTTGCTGCTTGCAGTATTGTATCTCTATTGGCAGCATCAATCATTCTAACTGACATGTCTTGGAGTGTTTTTGTTAGGGTCTCTTTTAGCTGGCACCCTTCAGGCTCCTTGAACCTGAATGGCTGCATTGTGGAGCTCTGGAAATTTTTCAGCAATGATTTGTTTAACCGTGTTTTTATCATTGGGATTGTTTTCCTGAGCTTCTGGTAGTCCAATGATTCTAATGTTGTTCCTCTTGGAGTCATCTCCTAGGACTCTGATTCTCTGTAGAGCTATTTTGAGGTCCCTTGCCACTGTTTGTTGTTGCCTGCTGGCTTGGTGCAGCTGATCTTCCAGCTCACTGATTCTCTCTTCAGCTGCGGTCATTCTACTTGTGAGGGCAGAGACTGACTTTTTCATTTCATCTACAGAATCTTTTATTCGTGACATTTCTGCTCTCTTTCTTCCCGTAATTTGTCTATTTTTTCTGTCATATTACTGGATATCTGTTTGGCTGTTTCATTGAGTTGATTGAACATCTTCATGACTTCATATCTGAATTCTTTGTCAGAGAGGTCCCTGAGGTAAGCAGTATCTACAGAGACTTCTGGATTCTTTTTGTTGTCCTCCCCATGTGTTGGGGATTTGTGTTGTTTCTTCATGTTGGTGTGTAGGTATGGGGACTTGGTTTCTTGGTATGGCAAAACTAACTGCAGTCACATGAGCATTGTCCCGCTGGAAATTGGGCCACGCCCACTTCTGAAGAGGCCACTCCCCCACAGAAACCTGGTGTGTGTGGGAGGGGTAAAGACGAGGTGGTCGAGAAGACAAGCACAGCTTGGGAGATGAAGAGGCAGAGGCTCAAAGCTGCTTTTCTCCCAGAGTCCGAGGGGACGCTGGGGGGACTTGCAGGGAGAAATCCAAGTCCCGGGTTTAAGTACCGGCAGATAGCGGAGAGATCAGCACAGCTTGGGAGACGAAGAGCTCCATTCACTTTTCCGCCGCAACTGCCGGGCTCTGGATTAAGTCCTTTTGCCTCTGGTGCCATGGCCGTGCCAGAGGGGGGGCAACTCGTGACCTCAGTAGGGCCTGAAGGACAAGCCAGTACCGCCCTCCTTCCCATGAGAATGCAGTTGCCCCATCATCACCGGCTCATACATGGCTTTCCTATGAGCTCTGAGGCGATGGCCACCTTGCTCCTGGGGGGGAAGGTGGGGGAGGGAAAGGCAGAAGGGAGCAACACCCTTTCCCTCCTGGGGAGGCATGGCACTGTAGTTTAACGCATGGTCCATTCACTGTTCTGCCACAAGCTGTCGCTCTGGATTAAGTTCTTTTGCCTCTGGAGCCATGGCCGTGCTGGAGAGGCGCTTGTAGGGGGTAACTCGTGACTTCAGTAGGGCATGAAGGACGAGCCAGTACCGTCCCCCTTCCCATGACACTGCAGTTGCCCCATCACTGCCAGCTCATACCTGGCTTTCCTATAAGCTCTGAGGTGGTGGCCACCTTGCTCGGGGGGAGGTGGCGGGGGGGGGGGGGGGTAGAAAGGTGGAAGGGAGCAACACCCTTTCTCTTCCGGGGAGGCATGGCGCCGTAGTTTAACACATGGTCCATTTACTTTTCTGCCGCAAGCTGCTGGGCTCTGGATTAAGTCCTTTTGCCTCTGGAGCCATGGCCGTGCCAGAGAGCTGCTCGTAGGGGGCAACTCGTGACCTCAGTAGGGCGTGAAGGACGAGCCAGTACCACCCTCCTTCCCATGAGACTGCAGTTGCCCTGTCACCACCGGCTCATACCTGGCTTTCCAATAAGCTCTGAGGTAGCGGCCACCTTGTATGCGGTCCAGATGCATTTCTGCCAAAAGCCTCTGGGTTTCGAGATTTGTTTCTGAGTCTCTGGGATCATAGCCATTAAGCAGCTTGATCAGGAGCCAGAGAGGCCATTTGTAGGCGGCGACTTGGGGTCTTGTTGGGATGAGGAGGAAAGGGCCGGTTCCACCCCCATCTGTGAGGCCCCACGTGTCTCGTCACTGCAGGCCCAAACCTGACTGTCCTGTGGCCTCTGGAGAATGGTGGTCACTGGGCCGCCGGGGGAACAGGCCAAGGCACGAAACCTATTCCCACCTGGAGTGGCCCAGTGCAAGTAACCTACTGCAAGAACAGGACACATTTCTGTCAAAAGTCTCTGGGTTCCAAGATTCGTTTCTGAGTCTCTGGGATCATGGCCGTTAAGCAGTTCAATCAGGAACCAGAGAGGCCATGCCTCCAATTATATAGCTGAGCCAGAGGTGGTTTGTGGGTATGTCTCCCACATACCTAACTTTTGGTCGTTTACTTTCTTGGTAAACTTTTCCCCAAGTTTTTGGGGTCTGGCCAGTAATTTTGGGGTATCTGAAAGTCTGACAGTGCCATCACATCATCTGACGGTGATGCACTCATCTCACAGTTACAGACTGACCTGCTGGCAGCACCATATTCCCACTGTCTGCTCCATTTCTGTCCATCCCCTCCACAGACTAAGTTCATGAAAGCAAAACTAATAGCTGTCATTTAAATTTTATCCCCAGAGTCCAACACAGCATACAAGACTTCAGTCAATAAATCTGTAACATCACTAATACTCCAGTTCAGCTGTTTTAACATTCAAAAGAAAATTTGGGAACACACAAAAAAGGAACACATCAGAACTTCCAGGACCATAGGGGCAATGACTGAAGGCCCATCAATACCATAATATCCAACGGATGCCCAAACATAGGTTGGACAGATAGGGGCTCTGGGACTGCTGAGGCAGTGAGACCACAGTAATGAGAGCGGACAGACTCCCAGGGAGAGGAGAAAGCGTGCTCCATGGAGAGGCAGTCCAAACTCGGAGGTCTCCAAGGCAGCTGCTGGGGAATCCGTGATTACACAGGATTTCTTCTGGATCATCTAGCATTCCTGGTCCCTATCACAACTCACTACTCTGGAGTGTGTTTTTATATTGCTTTGGAACATGTGCAAAATGGAAAGAAACATATTTCCTCAACCTCAATTAGAGAATGAACTGTATAAGAATTTTTTCTTAAAAACATCTTACAAGCATGCTTGCTGTCTTCGAAGCTTTAATGGAGAATAATGTGAAGATAGCTACACAGCCAAGATTCAGATGGTAAGCTAAGCATGGGGAAGGCAGAGTACAAACCAGAGCCACAGGGGCCAGGGGCATATCACATGTCTTCCGACTCAGAGGCAACATCAGGGTCAGACAAGGGCCAAGTCCCCCCTTCTCCACTGGTTTATTCCTGAAGCTAGACACACAATGGACCCGCAGGCCCACACACAACACCCTCCTGAGCCTCCTACTTGTGGAAGAGATGTCCACAGGGAAGTTTTCTGGCAGCCTGCATCGAGTCCCAGCAGATGGCGCAGTCGTCGTTATTGACTGCAAGCTCCTCCGGAGTAGCAACTGCAAACCTGCAAGAACAAACCAGGCCCAAAGGGACTGTCACTCTACACATACACACACTGAAGGGCACTTTATAGACTTCTCTTGCTCAATAGCATAATGACAGAGGAGTCTTGCTTTGCAGCAAGTTTCATCATTAGAAATAGTATACCTGCTGGGACCAGAGTGATAGTATAGCAGGTTTTGCTTTGCATGCGGCCGAACTGGGTTGGATCCCCGGTGTCCCATATGGTCCCCCAAGTACCATCAGGAATAATTCCTGAGTGCAGAGCCAGGAGTAAGTCCTGAGCATCCTCTAGGTGGGGCCCAAGAACCAAAAACAGAAAAAGCAATTTAGTGGGGGTTTATAAACCAGTAATCCCCCCCCCCCCGCGCCCCACACCTCTTTTCCTCGTTGTTCTTTTCCTACAAAAGTAGGTCTCAATACTCTGGGAAATCTTATAATTAAAGACCCAAAATGAGTAAACTTAGGTCATGTCTACTTGTGCTTACTCACCTGGCTTCCATGTTCCCAACCACACGCAAATAGTTCTTGTGCCGACGGATCCGGCGCTGTACCTCATGGAACAGGTAACGCAACTGCATAAAGATGACCAAACTTGCCATAGATAACCAGATGTTGCCAAATAACTTAACAAGAGAGAAACAATAAAAATTAATATAATCTCACAAGGGGTAAAAAGACGGGCATACAACATGAGCTCATGTTGGTGAAAGTCAATGTGAAAGCTCACTCAGGAAGCAAATGGCATCTCTGCATTGAATGAATAGTGGACAAGATTCTTTGGGCTCATTAATTTGTCACTGACAGTCTTCCCTGAGGAACTAATCAGAAACTAAAAACTGTATGCACATAGACAGTCAACCTCACATTTATAAAAAGGGAAAATCAGGAAATGTATAAAATACTCAGTAGGGGGCTGGAGCAATAGAGAGCACAGTGGGTAGGGCATTTTCCTTGCACACAGCAGACGCGGGTTCAATTCCCAGTATTCCATATGGTCCCCTGAGCACTGCCAGGAGTAATTCCTGAGTGCAGAGCCAGGAGTAACCCCTGTGCATCGCCAGGTGTGACCCAAAAAGCAAAAATAAATAAATAAATACAATAAAATAAAATGCTCAGTAGGGGAACAGTCAGGCAGCAAACTCAAGCTGACATTATATAGCCATTAAGTAATTTATTATAAAATGACACATTAACATTGTATTTTATACATAACTTTTTGGAAGACTAACTATGTGGGTAATTTAAAAAAAACACACAAACTGGGTAGGATTACCTTAAGAAACTAAAAGTGGGGCTGGAGAGAGTACAATCAGTAGGTGCTTGCCCTCCATGCAAAGACCTGGATTCAATTCCCAGCACCCCATATGATCCCCCAATCTCCACCAGGAGGAAGCTTGTAACCCCTGAGCACAACTGGGTGTGGTCCAACCCCATCCTACCCATCCCTCTGAAAAAAGAAACAAAAGAGTATGAGATAGAGAGTACAGAGATCAAGGCACTTGTCTTGTGTGCTGCTAACACACCCTGGTTTACTCTCCAGCACTGCATATGGACCCTCGAGCACCCCAGGAATGATCTCTAAGCAAAGAGCCAGGAATAAGCCATGAGTACAGCAGAGTGTGGTCCAAAAACACAAAGAAACTAAAAAGATGTGAAATAACAAACACTATAAACAATATAAACATCTCATTTAAGGGTTGGTGAATTAAACGTGATCCATTCCCCCCTTTCTCCTCCCTTTGTCATTCAACTGAATGGGGGCCTTGTAAATTCTGGCTGTGGGTGTGCACACTTAGTTGTGGCTTCGGGGATCCCAAACAGTAGTGCCCATGCCTGTCATGAGGGAATCAAACTCTTGTCTCATACAGGCAAGGCAGGCACTAGACTAAATTTGAAAACATTAGTGCCTTAGAGGAATTATTAGAGCAGAACAATGTATTTTTAAAACATTAAGAAAAATCTAGACTATGGGGCTGGAGTGATAGCACAGCGGGTAGGGTATTTGCCTTGCACGTGGCTGACCCGGGTTCGATTCCCTGCATCCCATATGGTCCCCCGAGCACCGCTAGGAGTAATTCCTGAGTGCAGGAGCCAGGAGTAACCCCTGTGTTGCTGGGTGTGACCCCCCAAAAAAAAACCCGAAAAAAAACTAAATTGTATGTACAAATAGGATCTTAAGTGTAAATTCTAAAAACAGGATTTCAAATATAAAGAAGCAATAAATACTACAAAACACTATTACCTCTGGACATTCATCTAATGGGACCTTTTTCTTCTTTTATAAACAACGTTGCACATGGTTTTTTTAGTTTTCAAAGATCCTTTCAAAAGGCAGTGCTTTTTGTGATCATTGTACTTTGGGGCCACATCTGCAGTGTTGGAAGGGCAGGGCCACACCGCAGAAGCTCAGGGACCACATGGTACCACAGAACAACGTGTGAACATTGTGCTTTACTACTTGAGTCTCATCCCCAATCTCCCAATAATTTTTAAATGCCAATTTCACAGGCTTATAATTTATAAATAACTTATCTATAAAATATGTTGATTTGTTACATTATTAGTTCTCTGAGGGGCTAACTAAAAAAGTAGGCTTTCATCATTTCATTTCTTGCACATCAAAGTAAAAAGTAACCAAAAAATAAAGATGAGAAGAATTAAGTATAAAGACTTTTGGGATTTGCAGGGGCAGGTCATTTTGGGCCACTCCTGGCAATGTTCAGGAGCTTACTTCTGGTTCCATGTTCAGGGACCACTCCTCGCAATGCTTAGGGGACTATATACAGTGCCAGTGATCCAACCATGGCCCACTGCAAGTGAGGCAAGCCTCTTATCCCCTGTACTATCCTGCCCCTAAATATAAAAACCTTTTGATTACAATATGAAGAATTATGAATCCATGAAGCAGCAAACACTATAAGAATTCCTGATGTCATCTACAAAGTAAGTGCTAAATATTAGGAACAATGAAAACAATGGGAGAGGCATACCCTTAATTTCACAATAAAAAGAATTATCTACTGACTAGATCAAGCAAGATAAGATGTCCCAGGCACCAGCCAAAGTGGTTCTGCAACATGGAATACTATGCAGCTGTTAGAAAAGATGAAGTCATGAAATTTACATACAAGTGGTTCTACATGGAAAGTATCATGCTAAGTAAAATGAGCCAGAAAGAGAGGGACAGACATAGAAAGGCTGCACTCATCTGGGGAATATAAAGTAACAGAATGGGAGTCGAACACCCAAGAAGAGCTGAGATAAGTACCAGGAGGTCTGCTCCATGGCTTGGAAGCTGGCAGCACATGCTGGGGGAAAAGGCAGCTCAGATAGAGAAGGGAACACCAAGTAAAGGATGTTTGGAGAACTCACTCGGATGAGGGATGTGTGCTGGAAGTAGACTATAGACCGAACACGATGGCCATTCAACACCTCTATTGCAAACTACAACACCCTGAAGGAAAGAGTGAGCAAAAGGGAATGCCCTGTCAGAGGCGGGGTGGGGTGGGGGGGTGGGAAGGCTACTGGGATCATTGGTGATGAAGAATGGGCACTGGTGGAGGGATGGGTACTCGATCATTGTATAACTGAAACTCAAGCACAAAAGTTTATAAGTGTACAACTGTACCTCATGGTGTTTCACTAATTTAAAAAAAAAAAAACACGCTTTGCAGGAATGGCTAGGAAACCAAAAGGAACCTGGGGACAATGGTGGTGGAAAGTTCACACTAGTGATGGAATTGGTGTCAGAACATTGTACATCTGAAACTCTACCATGAAAAAGCCTTGTAAATCATGGTGTCTTAATAAAAAAAATAATTTAAAACATACACACACACATTAAAAAAAAAAAAAAGCCCAAAGTGATTCTGTAATACTGCTTTACACCCAGAAGCAAATAGGGAATAGTGGGATGTGGAAAGACCAGCTTTTATATACTTCAAGGGTTCATCTACAAATGCTGAACTTGTTACTGTACTACCCCCAAGTTTTGATTCTGAAATCTTAGCTCTGTGCTGAGATGCTTTCTAAAGAAACTTACCAACATATGAATATGGTGCATGAGGTCCAAGGACAAGAGTGTGAGCTCCATGACAAAATCTGTGTAATAGACATACGTTCCCTTCCCTTCCCAGGTTCCTTCATGGTTCAGGTCCCAGAGATGAATTACGTATCTGTGGTGATTAGAGAAAAATCATCTAGGAGTTCACAACTGAATCTGTTTCGTAAGCATGATGCAGTATAGCTACACATGTTCTATCTTAAAACCAAATATTACACATGTTCTATCTTAAGACCACATATAAGCACAGACCCCAATCACTTTCCTTCCAAAGTTCTACTCACCGTAGAATCACATGAGCAGTCCTCACTGTCACAAGAAGAGACTGTAAAATAGATATTTTCTTTTTTACTAAAATTTGGATAAAAAAATTTAAATCATAAGAGATAATTTCTTACATTTTTAAGGTAATAAATTAAGATAATTAAAAACAATAAATTAGGGGCCTGAGTGATAGCACAGTGGAGAGGGTACTGTCCTTACACATGGCTGACCCGGCTTTGATCCCCAGCACCCCATATAGTTCCCTGAGCACTGCCAAGAGTGATCCCTGAGTGCAGAGCCAGGAGGAACTCCTGAGTATCACCAGGTGAGATCCAAAAAGCCAAAACAACAAAAACAAAATTAAAATTTAAAAACATCACCAGAACTTAGACCCGAAAGCTTTGTAACTGCTCTCATGGTGATTCAATAAATAAAATTATAAAAAATAAAAAAAAAAAAAAGGTGGAGTTCATGCACAATTCAATCAGCTAATCAGTAGCTGAATAAATAGCAGTACTCCTACATAAAAAATTTTTAAAAAATCACCAGGAATAATCCCTGGATGCTGAGACAGGGTAAGCCCTGAGCATTGCTGGATATAGCCCCCACCAAAATAAATAAATAAATAAATAAATAGATAGATAAAAAACAACTATCTCAGATTAGTCTGTCAATGTATCATTCACCTATTTGTTACTCAGTTAATGCCCTATCTATTAAAAAGAACATTAAAGTATTTCCTATTATCACAAACAATCATCGTTTACCTCTTTCATGTGCTATTTGTTTCTTGGGATCTAACTCAGGATCTCACGCGTGTGCTCTCCTGAGCCACATCCCAAGCCCTCGACTATCTTAAATGGACTCAAAGTTCCCTCTTACTTGGGGAGGCCTGGATCATGCCACCTGCCACCCTGGAACCTTAAGCAAGTCACTTTATCCTTGATGTCTGTCTCCCCACACAATAAGAAAAATAACACATCTAAAGTATTTGGAATAATCCTTAGCCTACAGCAAGCACTATTTAAATGCTGGCTAAAAATAATTGCATTAAAATTATCTTTTTAAGCCAACTTGTTCAAAGATTATGTGTAATAAAACATAAAAACATCTGGTACCAGTACTGCACAAAAAAAAAAAAATGCAAAAAGTTGCTTGCTAAAATGAGAAAACAAAATCCATCAGTCACTTTGTGGGTGAAATACTCTGTCAATTTCCTAGTTTTCTTGATAATATACAGGAATAGAAGAAAACCTCGTGTCCACATCTTACCTCTGCTGCCATGAAAGCCAATGTGTGCATTCCATGGTTGTAGCCTGTGACACAGCACACAACCGCTAGCCCACAGCAAGAGAGCAGCATGGCCACCAAGAGCGACAGAACCCGGCCATGGCTGCTCATCGGTGTGGTGGGAGAAAAGGAAAGCTGAAATACAGACAGGAGAAGGACAGTGTCATGCCTCACTGAGAAAAGCACAGAAGAACATCCCATTCCTAGGCATCACGATTCTCCCACTGACCTAAACATGAGTATATTTATCAAATATAATGTATGTTTTATTTTCATCTCGAATTCTCAAGGATCCTCTTCCCACTGGATTCTAAACCTAGAAGCAATTTTCTATGTAGCTGATATCCTATTCTGCAGAACTCAGAACAGTGCAGCGTTCTATTCTGTCCTGCTCTTTTAACTTTCCTCCCTTCACCTGGAGGATATCCCTGCCAGTATGGGGCTGGAAGGACTGAAATGTAACCTAAGTGCAGTCATTACAATTATAAAGCTATGCTAATAGGACATAAGAATAGGCAGTAACTTGGAAAAGCAGCCCTGAAGCTGTGATTCCAGAGTAGGAAGGTATAGATAACAAACCAGTTGGGGAAAGGTAGAAGCTCCAGTTTCTGATCTGAAATAGGGTGACTGTGTTACAGCTTGCTTATAAGTGTGAGGCTGATATTCACATACACACAGATGTAAAGGTCAGCTGAACTTCAAATCTGTGAGAAGAAAGGGGCCAGCAAGGCTCTGGGGATTTAACAGAGAAGTAGCAGCATACATTCACCAGGGATCCACATGCTAGTTCAAGAGCACTAATGAGTCAGGATTCACCTGCACAGCTCTGATCTGAAACCAGGAGGCAGATCTGATACTCAACAAAAAAGGGTTCACTTCTCCTGGGACCATGGGAGCCAGGAGAATTGATCAGAGCTTGCCCAAGGGTGGAGACAGTATCAACTAGTCAGGAAGAGCATTAAGAATGTGAGCCAGAGAGGGAAAAAGGAAGAAGAACAAAAATCATGGAGAGGAGATTTTACTCCACTTATCTATTGAATCATTCCCCTTGTATGGTAATCAAAAGTCTTGGTAGGTGAATTGACCCCATGTAGCTATAACACAAAGCTCCATGGGGTATTGGGAAAGGGGAGGAAATGTTTCTAGGAGGTAACTGTCTTGCTACTGCAGAAAACTCAGAAACAGGCAATGGGTACATGATCCATGAGGAGCCACCTGGGAAAGAGCTCCCTGGACATGCCTCCTGTGATTCCTTCATACTCATTTTTAATTCACACCTGGCAAAGGTGTATCTAAACAAGCAAATCATTTGGCTAACTACTCACATATTCAAATCGATCCTTGCAGAGCTGAACCATCAGATGTAGGAATACAAGTCCAGCAAACCACAGGCACCACATGACCACCTCTTCCACTGTCTGGACATTCAGCACACCAAAAATGAAAATGAACTTGTAGAAAATAAAATTCCAAAATTTGTCTTTGAGGTGCTGAAAAAGAAATTTTATAAGGTGAGTACCATCAAAACTAACAGATTTGAAGAAAGTAAGCAAAAACTGGCTTCTAGGAAGAAAATACTCTACTCAGTTCTCTAACCCTAAAATAACCCCTCTGGAAAAGAGGCAAGATGCCTAGAAAGTCATTTGCAGATTGTGGGTGTAATCCTCATTGTGGAATTTCAGCTACTAAAATGAAGTGCCATTATTCCAGTACTTTATATATTAAAAGAAGTAACACATGTACTTTCAGGACAAAATGAAAATGAGTGATGAAATATACAAGTATCACTATTAATATTTTTGCTTACTGAATTCTTGAAACAAATAGAAAAAAAATCACTTTTTTAAAGTATCCTTCAGACAAAAACATACATATTTATATATTCATTTGTCAGCACATAAAGCATGAAAGAGTATCCAAAAAAAAAAAAAAACACCACATAAATGATGTCTTAGATTTTAATGGGAGTTCCCTGGTTTCCATCTTTCTCCTGTTATAAAACATTGATTTTTAGATACTTGATACTTTATCTATGATATTGTGAAAACCTTATCAGTATCAGTGAAGTCTTCAAATATTCCATTTTAGCACTTACAAATCAACACTACACAGCTTTTGATTTTTCACCCTTCAGAAAAAATTCAATGATTTATCTTTGTATACTTTCTCTATCTTTGGCAGTATGGAATCAAAGGTTACAAATGTTTTCAAGTAAGTGATAGCCACCATTTCCAAAACCATTTTGTTACTAACCATTTTCATGAACATTGTATAAGTATATCCACTTCACTGAACATTCATTGCCTTCTACATGCAGACATCATTAAAAAAAGGGGGACATGAGGAGCAACTAGCAACAGATATACTACTCAACCCTTGGGACTGCTGAGAACTTCAATAAAAGAGGGTAAGAACAGGACTTCAATGTATTTATTTCTAGTTCTGAACCATACAAATGTTTCACAAATTAAAAAAGTTATACACAGAAACATGAAAATAAATAACTGAACCTAAATGTTTAACAAATATAACTACTTCCAGTAGTTCTGAGAAGTCAGATCTGGGGCAAGTAAAGTATAAGCAAGTTAAGGACATTAGGGGTTACTCCTTGCTTATGCACTCAGGAATTGCTCCTGGCGGTGCTCAGGGGACCATATGGGGTGCTGGGGATGGAACCCGGATCGGCCATGTTGGCTGCATGCAAGGCAAACACCCTACCCGCTGTGCTATGGCTCCAGCCCCAAGTCAAGGACATTTTAACTCTTTACAACCCCCACTTCATCATCCACTTGTTCACTTGCTGTATAATCTGGGGTGAGTCACTAAACACCCACTAAATCTCTGGGCTTTATAAGGTCCAATAAAATGGACCTTATAATAATGACTTGTTGGGGAAATTCGAGAAATGAATATCTACGTGTTTAAGGCTACTGTAAATATTAATACATTAAAAAATCATTTCTGAGCACTGCTGTGTGGGGGGCCTATAAAAAATTTCTTTCTTCCTCTTAACAGTTTTATATCCATCCCATTGTAGATATCCAATGCCTTTGCTTCTAGCATTACTCTATTTCTTTCTTTTCTTTTTTTTTGGGGGGGGATTGCTGGGGGGGGTGTTGTCTGGCAGTGTCTGGGCCATACTTGACGGCATTCAGGGCTTGCTCCTAGCTCTGCACTAAAGGAATCATTTGTGGGGGACCATATAGGTGCCAGGAAGGGAACCCGAGTCAGCCACGTGCAAAGTAAACACCCAACTCATTGTCCTATTGCTCTGGCTCAATATTTCCTGAGCTTTATTTTATTTTGGTTTGGAGGCCACACCGAGCAACGCTCAAGGGTTATTCTTAGCTCTGTGCTCAGCAGTCACCCTAGGTGGTAACCATATGTAGATTCAAATCAGGGTCAGCGGGAACACGCAAGTGATCCCTGTACTATCTCTCCAGTCACTATTTCCTGAACTTTAAGAATTCATAAGCACTTTAATTTTGCAGAGTTCTAACTCAAAAGAAGGTTTAATAAATGCTCTTAAAGATCATTATCAAAAAACAGTCAACACAGAACAGCCTGAAAGATATGGAGAGCAAAGATAGCAAGAGTCCCCTGTATGAGTACCTCTAAACATTATACAAATTTCTGTAATACTCCAAGGTTGCATGTTTTACGAAATTTAACCTGATGTTTAATGATTTAGAAAAAAGAAAATGGTATCTAAGCCCCACTGGCACCATCAGCCTACAAGCAATTAGTCAGCCTGCTTTGACCTATTTCTAGTCCACAATAAAGTTGTTCTTGAAGAAAAATATTTAAATGAAAGCTTTTGGCATAGCACCTGGTTTTGATCCCCAGTACCAAAAATTTAGTTTTTATATCCAGCCAAAAGTAAAACAAAACCACTACCACATTCTACTGATCTCATCTGAAAGATTTCTGAACTTATTATTTTGGAGAAATAGCTGAATAATCAATAATGAGAAATGTCTGGGAAAATAAGCAGACTGACTTATAACAGCATCCTGCCTATCTATCACAAAGGAACCACATTTCTGCTCAAAACAGAACCTCAGCTAATTGGACACTAGACGACACAGGTTCGGAAAGGGCACATAAACAGCGCTTAAAAGGAAGAGGGGAGCTGTGGAGAAGGAAAAAGGGCCTTCACAGAGGAAAGCTGGTAGAGGCAGAAGGGACATTGGTGGAGGGAAGTGCAGGCTGGTGAAGGGATTGCTGCTGAATACTGTATGCCTGGAACTCAATCATGAATAACCCTGCAACTTTGTAATCTGCTGTGGTTCAATTAAAAAAAGTCGTCAAGAAGTGATCACTGTATTTCTGAAACAGTAAGATAGGGGTCGGAGCAATAGTACACACATAGGGCAAACCTGGCACCACAAATGGTCCTCAGAGTCCTGCCTGCTCAGAAGATATCCTTGAGCACTGCCAGGTATAGCCCAGAAACAAAAACAAACAAAAAAAGAAAGCAAATATCCTTGCACTTAGGAAATAATTTAAGTAGTTGAGGGTAAAGAAACATGATGTTCACAAGTGGGCTGAGAAATGCCTGCAGATCAATAAAAAGCATGTGTTAAAAAAGCAAAAGGGACAAATACTAACCAGTGTGAATCTGTGTGCAGGGTTTATGGGAGTTCTTCCAGGTATTTATGTACATTTGAAATTACACCAAATACAAAGTTTAAGAACAAGAACCAAAAAACTGATCCCAAGAATCCCTATTACCTTCTGGACTTACCTGTCTCTCGCTCACTCGAAGAGGGCCAAACACAATATACTGGATTAGTTTAGCCACCAACATCAAAACACAGCAAGCAGTGTTTACTAGAACCTGCACACAAACCAAAGAAAAAAAGTTTATTTTCTCCTGATTAAAATATAAATCATGGGTCGGCAGGTGTACATAGAGCAACAGCAGAGAGACATCTGCCTGCCAATTTATTTATAGTGAAACCTGACCCAATCTGTTTCTTCAAGCAGAAAAAAATCTGGGTAAACTCTGGACAATATTTATAAAATGAAAGGTGCTTTGTAACTTGTAGGTATCTCCTAGGTACACCTGCTTTTGGAAGGTGGGCAACACCTGGCAATGCTCAAGCTGACTCTTGGCTCTGCACTCAGGGATCATTCCTGGCGTGGTGCAGGAGACCCCGTGGAATCTCCGGGAGCAAACCCAGGTCAGTGGCATTCAGGCAAGCACTTTACCTACTGTATTATCTCTCCAGATCCTACGTACACCATTTTGACATTACAATTTTAGTTGCCTCAAAGAAAACCTTTTTAAAGATTAAAGCTGTCATAAACAGTAAAATCCAACACCCAATATCCTTGCCTTGCCTAGTTAAACCAACAGGAGGTGGGAAAGGAGAGTTGGCAATCAAAAAAGAAGCTGCAAGGCCAAACAATAGCCCAAAAAATGAAGAATTTAAAATATACTGTAAGGGGACAATATGCCAACTAAAGATAAATGTCCTCAACATTAGGAGTTAGACTGCAAGTAAAAGTTGGGGGCATGGAAAAGGGAAAACAGAAAGCATGAAGGTATCTGGCAGAAAGGAATGAAAACTGAAAAGCAATCAAAAGATACCCCAAAGCAAAACCAAGGTTGGAGATGGAGTGATATTACAGCAAATAAGTCCTGCACAGGACTGACTGGGGTCGAACCCCGGCATCACATATGGTCCCCTGAAACCCATGAGAAATGATTTCTGAATGCAGGGACAGAGTAACCCCTGAGCACTGTCTAGTAGTGCTGCTCCTACCCCCACATAAAAAATAAAACCCAAACAAACAAATGATAAAAGCAAAACCTAGGTCCTCATCAACAGGAGGTGGGCAATTTTCTTTTCTTAATTAAAGTAGCTCTGCTAAAAATACAATAACAAAAACAACAAACACATAGGAAAAAAACAAACCATGGAGCTTATGCTTACAAATGAAAACCCCTGATCAAGAGACAAGTGTGGCACATCACACTACCAATGCACAAGTAATTTTTTAATAATGGGGATCTTCTCAGCAGTGCTCAGACTTGGGTGCCAGTCCTAGTAATACTCAGTCCAAGTCTGTAAGTTTGACTTTCTGTTGCTTGGGCCCAAGAAATATGGGAGATGGGAGCCACCAGGGGGATCTGAGGTACTTGGTAGATTATGTGGTGGAAGTGGGGGGTTTGCAGGATTGCATATATAAGTACTGTGGATCAAACTCAGGGTCTCAAACATGTAAGGCCCTGTTCTTTGGAGTTATCTCCTCCATCTCCCCCTTAACCCCTACATCCCCCCCCCATATATATGTATATGTTGTTTTATTTTGTTTTTTGTGGAGTTGGGGAGGAGGGATTTGGGTTACACCCAGTGGCACTCAAGAGCTATTTCTGCTTCTGAATAAAGGAGTGACCCTGGTAGTGCTAGTGAAACCATATACAGTGTGGGTGACTGAGTCATCGTCAGCTGTATTATATGCCATTACCTCCTATACTATCTCTCCTATCTCTCCACCGTCAAGTAATTTTTTTAATTTTACATGAAACGAGTTCAATTCCTCCGCCCCTCTCAGAGAGTCCAGCAAGCTACCAAGAATATCTCACCTGCACGGCAAAGCCTGGCAAGCCCCCGTGACGTATTCAATATGCCAAACACAGTAACAAGTCTCACGATGGAGACGTTACTGGGCCCGGCTTGAGCAAATCGATGAACAATGGGAGGACAGTGCTACATGACCCCCACAAAGTCCACAGAACCTTGATATAATTTACTCTTACTCAGATAAAAATTAACACCAACTGAATATAAAGCATGTGTTAACCTTTGATTAAGTTTACAGGAAAGTGACCATATTTCTCTTCCCAGACGATTATTTCCTCTACCTTCTTTTTTTTTTGGGGGGGGGGGAGATTAAACTCAGGATCTCATACATGCAAAGCACGTACTATACCACTGAACTACAATCCTGGCTCCCTTCCTTCTACTTTTTTTTGTTTGTCTGCTTGACACCATAGTGCCAGAGCTTACTTCACTCAGGAATTACTTCTGGCAATGTTCGGGGGACCATATGGGATGCCAGGGATAGAACCCCGGCCAGCCGTGTGCAAGCAAGGCAAGCACCCTACACACTATACTATTTCCCAGGCCCCATCTTCCTTCTACTTTTAAAAGATGCAAACGACTTCTGAAGAAAAAGGAAGATGATGTAAAAGAGTAATTTAAGAAAGAGAACTTCCTAAGATCTCTTTATGTTCCTCTTAGTATTCCACCCCCTTGGGTAGAACACATTATGGCAGCTCTAATTCATTCATAAAAGATTCAGTTATGTTTTGTTCTATTCTGCATGCTGGGACAAGGAAATATGGTATATTTTTAAGGAACTGAAATAAAAATAATTCTGCTGGGGGCTGGGAATGTGGTTCAGTGGTAGAGCACATATTGAGTTTGATCTCAGCACTATTCACACACACATCATCCTTTTTGTGATTTTGTGGATGAACTGTGATATCATCCACAATATCATCATATTGCTTAAAAAAGAAACTGATAGAATAAATTCTTCAAATAAACCAGGCGAGATCCAAATTAGTTACCTAAAACCGTCTGTATATCTAGCTTATGACTCCTACTCAAAACATTCCAAATAGTTTAGAGCACTAATTCTGTTTATTTTGTTTTGGGCAGCATTCCCTGGTACTCAGAGATGTTTAGGAATCCAGGCTGTGCCAGGGATGGGACTCAGGCCTCCAGCAAACAAAGCATATTCTCTAGTCCGATGAGGTCTCTACCTGGACTCAAAGCAGCATTTCTCAACTGGGGACCATAGAGCCTCCCAGAACATTCCAAGGAGGTCAAAGGTAAAAAAAAATCACATAAATAGGGGGCCACAGCACAGAGCAGGGGCAACAAAGGAAGGAAATAAGGCTGAAAGGGAGTCATAATAGAAAAAGCACTGCCCTAGGCTACCTGTTGTCAGTAGGCTCATATAGCAGTGGTCAGGGATCCTGGAGTACTTCTTCGGGGGCCCCCAGAACCATACCTGGCAGTGTTGGGAAGGGGAATAGGGGGTGGGATGTGGAGTCAGAAATTACTACTACAGTCACATCCCTGGTCCTAGAGCATAATTTTTAATAGGAGGAACAGATTTAAAAGGGCCATCACTGTGATCAATCAGTCGATCAGAACCTCAGTCCTAGCAACTAAGAATACTGTAAGACAACCACCCTCATAAAAGCTTATCCACTGGCCCAGCTTTGCAGACTCAGAATTAAATCTTGGAAGGGCTCAAGCAAGCTGCAAAAATTCCCAGATATTCTAGTCTCCCAGCTGAGAACTCCCTCCAGGGAGCCCTCAGGAGGGTCTTCCCCCACCCCACCCATGAACTTCCAGAGGGGAGGGGGCAGCCACACCCCACAACTGCTGCCAGTACATTCACAGCCCAGTTACATATTCTAGAGTTCCTCAAGTACAAGGCCAAATGTGACACCTCCAAATTCCACGTGTAATACTGACATCCCAGTAGGAGCACAGCAAGTTAGATGGGAAAGTAACATAGAAGCCAACTAAGCCCAATAAACAAGAATAACACAGAAGGCTCAACTAGCAAGGAACCCCCTGTTAAATCCTCAGAAAAGGACATAATGACCCCATGGTGAGATATAACAATTTTCAAAAGTTCTCTTTTACTGAAGTATTTTTTGATAATTCCACTAGCCATTTAGTTGTAACTAGCAATATAAAATAAATAATTTGGTACCTGCTAAGGGGGCAGGCTTGGTGGTGGTTGGGAAAATAGGAATAATGATGAAGGGAAGGTCACATTGGTGGTGGGATTGGTGCTAGAATATTGAATGTCTGTAACAAATGTATCATGAACAACTCTGTAAAGCACAGTGCTTAAATAAAGGGAAAAAAGAAAAACACTAAGACAAAAACCACAACCCTCATGCTAGCCATGTGGCCCCAGCAGAACAGGGTTTTGGGGAGGTTTTTTGGGGGTCACACCTGGCAATGCTCAGAGGTCACTCTTGGCTTTGCACTCAGGAATCACCTCAGTGGTGCTTGGGATGCTGGGAATTAAACCCAGGTTGGCCACAAGCAAAACTAGTGCCCTAACCACTATACAATCTCTCGGACCCCACAACAGATTCTTTTTTAATCATACAAACAAACAAAAACCAAAAACACCAAACATCCCAGTTTAATTATACTGTGATTCTTAAAAGGAATTCTTCCTGTTTCACATGCAGATATGTGAAATAAAGACATTCAGGGCCAGAGAGAAAGAGAGTACAGGAAGATCAGGGGCTTGACTTGCTGACCCTAGCTCAATTCTGGAACTGCATATAGTTCTCTCAAAGACCACTAGGAGCGACCCCTAAGCAGAGTGCCAGGAGAGGCTTAACCCCCTCCCCCCCCCCCATGCCCCAAGTATAAGGCAGCATTGTTTATAACAGCAGAAAAGTGGCAAACAAAGCTCCATCCTGTAAGACAAGTTCAATAAACTGAGCTAGTCATTCTGTGGAATACAATGACGTCAATGAAACTAACCCTGCAGCTCTCTACTTACTAGTGTTGTATGGAACCTTCAAGGTAACTGGTTCCCAGGAGGAAAAAAGCAAGGGGAAAAAGTGTGATTACTCTGCTACCTAAGGAAAGAATGCATAGTCAAGTCTGGATAACCTGAACTGTGTCAAGGATTTGAACAATCTGGATATTTCTTCATTTTCTACTTTAAAACCAGAACTAATTACAAGAAATAATAGAAACTGGCCACTCTGGAGGAAGGAAGGAGGTGGCAGGAAAGAGGGACCTTTACTTTCTACTGAGCAACACTTAATGCACCTTTTTAACTTCAGTTACAAGCATATACTTCTATTTTTTTACCCCCTGCTGTGAGACAGCCCCCCCCCACGTCCCAAACCCAGAGCATCAAAATGCAAGGGAAGAGCTCTATATCCCAGTGAGCCATATCCCCAGCCTTTTCATTTTCATTAGAATCAATTAAGCTTATGTGGTCAATCCTGAATCTGCACATAATTTCATACCAGATGATGGAAAACATATGTTCCAAACCAAAACTGGTGGTATAAGTCACAAGACAACCTACACCAATACACTGAATTCCTACTGCATCAAAACACTTCAGAAGTTCTATCTGTAGCACCAGCTACTTCAACAGTTTTTGAAACCTCACCAGACACCTTTATTTATTATTTTTATAATTTCTTTTCTTTTTGGGTCACACCCAGCAATGCACAGGGGTCACTCCTGGCTCTGCACTCAGGAACTATCCCTGGCGGTGCTCAGGGGACCATATGGGATGCTGGGAATCGAACCTGGGTTGGTCGCGTGCAAGGCAAACACCCTACCCACCCGTGCTATCACTCCAGTCCCAGACGCCTTTATTTTTATTAGTCTGCCCAGACGAAAAACTTTGTCTGTCCTATAAAAGCTTGTCCTATAACACAACAGGTCAGTGAGCTGTGATCCAAAGTTCACTTCTTAATCAGGTTTCAAGTAATCCCTTTCCTCTACTGCCCCCTAAGGAACATTTTCTGCCCGAATGCTTCTGTTCCCCTGAAGAACACAGAAGCCTAATTCTGAGACAATCTGTGAGCAAAGGAGAGAGATAATCAGTACAAAATTTTAACCACATTCTCATTCTGTGACTGAGGAGGTACTTCTGATCCTGTTAAATGCTGGATACCCATGGCTTATTATCTACAAATGTATGCTGAAATGTGTTTCAACTACCAGACATATGGTACATGTTCATGAACAGCACGTTCAATATGTGTAGTTTTCAGCCTTGTAAAACTAGAACTGATGGTCCCTCCCTAACCTAGCCCCATCATGGTCAGTTGTCCTAAGGACAACTGGAAGAATATTACCTCTTCACAGGTTCTCCAAAACAAGCATAAAATACCAATAGTGTGCAAAGATGCATAATCCCCTGGAGCCAGAGATCTGTGTGCCTTGCATGCAACCCACCAGCTTTGATCCCTGGCACCCATATGAACCCTGCCAGGAGTGATCCCTAAGCACAGAGCCAGGAACAAGCCCTGAGCACTGCTGAGTGTGGCCCCAAAATAAAAACAAACATAAAAAGTAGATAATATCCTATTACACAGAGGACTGAGTGTCTCTTTCATAATACTAGGGCAATAAAAGAAGATTATGTGCTCCAAGCACTTTGCACACACATCTAACAAAGGCCAATTTCCTTCTCCCTTCCCCTAATGATTTTTCATATCATATATGTGTGTATGTGTGTGTATATATATAACATATATTTTATATATTTATATATATATATTTTAAATAGAGGCCATCCCCATGAAGCAAGGGGATCACCAGAACTACATCTGGTAGTGCTGAGGGACATGCAGTATCGTAGGGGGATAGCAAGCAACAGTGGAGAATTCAAGGCTTCACACATAACTGGGATGTACCATCTGAGCTAGTTTTCCCAGTCTCTTCCCTATATTTGTAAGGTATCTTTCTAGGTCCAAACTTTGTTTGTGGGGGCGACACCCAGGGTACTCAGGGATCACTCCTGACAGGAGGCTTAAGGGACCAGATGTGGTACCAGGAGTTTAACCAGGGTTGGTCTCATACAAGACAAGTGCCTTACCCCCTGTACTATCACTGCCACCCCTATCCTATGATTTACAAGTTTAATCTTTCTTCTTCAGTTCCGCCAACTATTCCTGGAGTGAACATTTTTTTCTAATATTTTTTGGAATATTCAACTCATAAAGAGAAACTGAGGAAGGGGGGAAATGAACTGAGTAAAGTACATTCAGATCTGAACTTTTAGAAAAAAGTAGAGATTCTTTAAAGCAGGAGGCAACAACTTTTTCTCTAATTGGCTATGAGACAAAATATTATAGATTTGGAGAGTGAGAGGCCATTCACCCTCCATTTTCCCTTTATTTTTAACCGTGTTTTAAAAATGTAGAAACCATTGGTAGCAAACAGAACCCAAAAAAATCAAGCCAAATAGGCCACCGGAGGTTGTTAATCTGCTCTAAATAGTTCACTTTCCTGTGTTTTCACTTTTGGTGATCCCCCAACCACCACCACCACACACACACACACACACACACACACACACACACACACTACACACTAGACATCCGCTTAAGTTATTCGATTTGCATACAGTTAAGTCAGAACTGAAACACTTTATTTCTTCTTTCTGTCCCTCCATTTAAGCATCTCCTACTCTGACAATTTTAGAAGTAAATCTACATAGGAGAAAGGAGAGAGGAGTGAAAATAATAAGCAACAATGAAGAAGTAAAAAAAAAAATGTTAAACTATCTGAACGAGTCTCAACAATGACAGAATGAACCAAAGGTTATTTTCATGGAAAGGACATCTGAATAACTGAAATAAGCCTAGAAATGAATAAAACCTGATCTGGGGCAGAATTTTAGAATTAAAGCCTAGGAAAAGCTAAAGAAACAATGATATGAAACCTGGTGTCAGGAGCCTAGGGTGTCACTTGGTACCAGTCCAAGCTGGAGGGTCACTGGTGAGGTGCCTTTGTGGTATATTACCACACCTTCTGGCTGATTCCCATTCTACTACATAAATCCGTCTTTGCAGGTGCTCTCAGAGACTGTCCTCTGAACACCTTACTCATCAGGATAGGGACTCTGCCTTTCCACTTCATGTCAAACGTTCCAGCCCACAAAATAATGTGTCTCCTTAGCAGAGCAAGTTCCATTTACATAATCTGACCTTCACCCCTTACTCTAACTTTTCCCTAATCAGTTTCTCAATCATCAGTGTGCCTAAAATCACTATAAAAATAAAAATTCCAATGATCCATCCCCAAATCTAACCCCTGGGTAGCATTAATCCCTGAGTAGGGCCTTAGAAATTACATTATTGCAAGCACCACAGGTTATAAGCACAGGTCACCAGGATCTCCTGGTGGATCTTGGTCTTGGGCAGGATCTCTTTGAGAAATGTACCTTGACAAGTGAGTTTCACTGACCAGCCAGTGTGGACAGCTAGGAGCCTGCTTGCATTGCCCTCTGTCCGAAGCAGGAGAGACATAAGCTCTCTGCCCAAGAATAACCAACTTTGCCACTTGTCACAATCCCTCCCATTTTCCTAGGTGGAATGCAAATTATCACTTTCCATGTATCCTTCTCCAGGCATCCTTTTCTCTTTCCCCCAGACTGCACCCTACTTTCTTTATGCATCTACTGTCACTTATCCAAGTTTGCCTCTCTGTATACTGACTGGTTTGAGGGGAAGAGAAGTACGCACAGTTATACCCTCTACAGTGCCCAACAGACTTCTTTGGCTGGTAACAAAAAGGTACATCCTGAGAAGCAGAGTCTAACTGTGCTCAACATCAGAGGTTCCCAAACACCTACTGGCCCCATTCCAGAATTAAAAAAGTGTACCCCTGAAAATTTACCTTATAAAGCAAACAGAAAGCATTTCCCCATTGCTACTTTGACCCCCACAGATATTTCCAAGGCCCTGAAGCGGGGCAGCATCACACACTTTGGGAAACCTCGCGCTGTATCAATGTTCTGGGGAGTCTCACTTTGCAAATAAAAACAGGATTTACTAACTGCCAAAAAGATGAGCTTTTGCTCTGTCTCACTTGGTTTTATTGGGGGGTGGGGGAAGAGGAAGAATCTTTGTCTTCTTGTTTCTAGACTACACCCAAAGATGTTCAGGGTTTACCTCTGGCTCTACGCTCAAGGATCACTCCTTGGTGAAGCTTGGGGGACCGTATGTGTCAGGGGCTGAACCCGGGTTGGCTACGGGCAAGGTAAGGACCCTATCTGCTATACTCTCTCCACCTAAATGATCTTTGGGCAGGATGCAAAAAATGATTCATTTAACAAAGATCTGCTACCTATCTTTTTTTAACGCCCCCTTGTCAGGCCACCAGGGGAGGTGTTTGGGCTGGAGTCTCCAACTCCTCTACTAAAGTTCAAACTAGGTACCGACTGAGTGGTGAGGAAAAGAGTGCACACCCCTGACAGCCAAGAACCCAAGAAAGGCCAAGATCAAAGTATAAAAACCAAAGAAACGAGGTTTTTATACCGTATACGCAGAAAAATGGTAAGAAGATCCACTGAGCAAGGAAAACATCAACAGATAGGCAAGAAACAGGAAACTGGCAGGAAACAAGACCTCTACCTCTAAAAAGCTGGCAAGGAAAGGAAATGTTCTTTAGAAGAATTTTCTCAGAAAAGTCTACTAGCTTTATGTAATGTTTTATCAAGCGATAGTAACTTTGAAATCTGAAAAGGAGTTTTGTAAGAATAAACTGCAGGATCATCAAAAACCACAGTGTCTCTCAAAGATTTGTTATAAACAATATATGCACTGTAGCACTGTCCTCCCGCTGTTCATCGATTTGCTCAAGTGGGCACCAGTAACATCTCCATTGTGAGACTTGTTAACTGTTTTTGGCATATCAAATATGCCACGAGGAGCTTGCCAGGCTCTGCTGTGAGGATAAAAGACTATTAACATCTGGTAAAGACACCTTCTACACCATTTAAAAGTTGTGAACCTGCTCATCAAAAGCAAAAAAATAAATAAGGCCCGAGAGGCAGTAAGTGCAGAGGTTCAGGTGCTTGCTTTGCACACCTCTGCCCTGGTTCAACACCTGGCATTCCATATGGTACCCTGGGCACTCCCCGGAATAATCCCTGAGCAGAGAGCCAGGAGGAAGCAATCCCTGAGCACTTCCGAGTGTGGCTCCGTGCTCCCCTCCGCTCCCCGCCCCGCCTGATTTCACATTTATTTCACATTTATTCCCAAGAAATCAAACAGGGAGCACCGGTGCAGAGGAATGGAATCCACCTCTCACACCCCCCCCCCCCAGGAGCCGCCCGCAGCTTCCCACAAATCCCAGGGCTTCCTGACTGAGAGCACCGGGGGGAGCAATTACAACAAATGAGTTGGGGAATCCGGGTACCAATGCGGGCGGGTGAGGAATCGAGGCGTCATTTGCAGCCTCTGACTCTCTGGCCGGACCCGGAGCTGGCGGCGGGGGGGCGGGGGGGGGGGGGAAGAAGAAGTGTGCAAGCCAGCGAGACCTCGCAAAAAAAAATAATAATAATAAA
Source organism: Sorex fumeus (assembly GCF_029834395.1). Lineage (NCBI taxonomy): Eukaryota > Metazoa > Chordata > Mammalia > Eulipotyphla > Soricidae > Sorex > Sorex fumeus. The sequence goes on from NW_026606179.1 coordinate 38,548,853, forward strand.
TAAATAAATAAATAAAACACAACCTCCCAGAGCCCAGTGTGGGGACCGTTTTCCTGAGGGGAGGGGGGGGGGGGCAAGTCCGGCCTCCGCCCGGCCCGAGCGCGGCCGCCGTGTGGCAACCGACGGCGCGGCCTCTTCTCGCGCCCCGGCCTATGCCCGCGGAGAGCCCGGCCCGGCCCCGGCTCTGAGGGGAGCCCTGAGAGGACGGAAACCCACGCGCCGGCCGAACTGCGGGCGGAGCCGCCTCGGGAGCCCTCGCGCGCTCTCGGGGGACCCGCGGGCTCTGAGGGGCCCCCTCAGAAGGAGGCGAGGGGGTGAGCTCGGGGGAGCCGCCGGGGGCCAGTCACTCTGTCAGAAACGCCGTCCCGAGCTCCCCTCAGCCGCCGCGGGGTGGGGGGTTCCTGAGCCCCCGACGCCCACCCTCCGTCCGTCAGAATCGCCGCCCCGGCTCCCCTCAGCCGCTCCGGGCTCGGGGTCTTCGCGCCCCCCGCGGGCAACCCCCCGGGCGGCGGGGCCCCGTCCCTCCGTCAGAAACGCCGCCCCGGCTCCCCTCAGCCGCCGCGGAGTCGGGTGGGGGGTCCCCGCGCCCACCCTCCGTCAGAATGGCCGTTCCGGCTTCCCTCAGGCGCCGCGGGGTGGAGGGGGGGGGGTCTCCGCGCCCACCCTCCGCGGCGGGTCCCCGTCCTCCTCCGTCAGGAACGGCGCCCCGGCTCCCCTCAGGCGCGCGCGCGCGCGGCCTCCGTCCGCTTCCGGGCGGCCCCGGACAGCTCGACTCAGCCCCTCGGCACTCCCCTCAGGCGCCGCTCGCGGCCCCGAGCCCCGAGCCGCCCCTCACGCCCCCCGGGGGCTGGGGGCGGGGAGGGCAGGTCGCAGGCCCGGCCACGCCCCCACGCCCCCTCCCACGCGACCCCGCGACCCCGCGACCCCCGCGGCGGCGGCTCACCCAGACGAACAGGCTGTCGGACAGCAGGTACTGGGCCACGTCGCGGGCCCGCGGGCCCCCCGCGCTCGCGCCCGGCTCCGGGGGCTCGGGCGGCGCCAGCGGCTCCTCGGGGTCGGCGGCGTCGGGCCGGCGGAGCGCGCGGTAGGCGCTGACGATGGTGGCCAGCAGGGCCAGGCCGCTGAGGCCCGCGTAGGTGCGCAGGCTGGGCCAGGGGAAGCGCTCGAGGAAGAGCAGCGGCATGGCGGCCGAGGCGGCGTCCCCGCGCGCCGGCCGGGCCCCCGCGGCGGCCTCGCGCTCGGCGCCCCCGGGCTCTGGCGTGGCCGCCGCTAACGCCGCCGCCGCCGCCGCGCCGGGCCGGGCCGGGCCGCTCCAGGCCGCTCGCGCCGCTCCGCCCCGCGCCGCTCCCGCTGCTGCCCCTGCCGGCGCGGAAGAGCCTCGGCGGGCGCGGGCCGGGCGCGGGGGCGCGGCCTCCGGCCCCCGCCCCTCGCCGCCGCCGCCGCCGCCGCCGCCGCGCCGCCGCGCCCCGGCCGCCCGCCCGCCCGCGCCCGGCATCCTCCGCAGCAGGCCGGCGACGGCGGCGGCCCGGCCCGGCCCGGCCCCGCGGCGCGCACGGGCGGGCCCCGGACGCCTCGTCCCGCAGCCGCCGCCCGCCGCCCCCGGCGCTCCGTGTTTGTCTCGGCGTGCGGGGGCCACGGCGGGCTGCGCGCCCGCTCCCGGCGGCGCCGTGCTCCGGGGAAGCGGCCCTGCTGCTGGTGGTGCTGGGAGACCGGGGCGGGGGGCGTTCCAGGGATCGAACCCGGGGTCTGTCGCGTGGCAGGCGAGCGCCTCGCCCGCCCGCTGTTGGATCGCGCCCGCCCTGGTGCTCTCTCTCCTCTCTCTTACTCACTGTCGGTCTCTCCTCCCCCTCGCTCTGTCTCCTCTCCCTCTCGTCTTCCTCCCTCCTTCCCACTGTCTCTCTCTCTCTCCCCCCACCCCACCCCCGTCCCCCCTCCCTCTCTTTCCCCCCTCCTCTCTCCTTTCTTTTTCTCTCCTTTCTCTCTCCTACCTTCCCTCCCTCCCTCTCTCCCACCTGCCTTCCTCTCCCCGCCTCCTCTGTCCCTGTTTCTGTCTCTCTCTCGGTTTGGGGGCTACACCCAGCAGTATTCAGGGCCGGCTCTACTAGAGCTCAGGGACCACTATTGGCAGTGTCAGGGGGATGGGGATCCACCCCTGGGTCCCGTGTGTGCCAGGCAAGAGCCTTCACCTACCTGTCCATTTATTCTATTTCACTTGCCTTAGCACAGCGGGTAAGGGCATTTGCCTTGCACGCAGGCAGGCGACCCGGGTTCGATTCGTCCACCCCTCTCGGAGAGCCCAGCAAGCTACCGGGAGTATCTCGCCCACATGGCAAAGCCTGGCAAACTACCCGTATTCCATATGCCAAACATAGTGACAAGTCTCACAATTTGTTGTGAGACGTTACTGGTGCCTGCTGGAGCAAATCGATGTACAAAGGGAGGACAGTGCTATAGTGCACTTACCTTAAACCAATGAGCACTGAGCTCCCCTGGAACAGTTGAGGCCCTGCCCTCCCAAGAAAGAACAGGGATCCGACCTTGATTCCTGTCAATAATGTGATCTTAACTTTCTGTTGTTCACCAGAACCCTTCAGCACTGTGAAACAACTCTGATGGGAGACGAAAAACGTGTCCCCAAAGACACCGTGTAAAAGGATGCAGAGACTTTAGAAAAACGTGTTCTGCAGATGTTAAGACTGGGAGAGTGACCATTGGACCTAACAGTTCCATTCACAGTTGGAGATCGAAGGGAAAATATACCTCCCAAAGAGAGAGCCAACCCTACTGCGGATAACGTTCCCCTCCCCTTCAACCCATAAAGATGAAGTTCTTAATGTAAAGGTTGAAAGCATGCCAGGTGAAGACAACCACAGTGCAGACCAATTCCATTGAATGAAATTCCCCAATGGATACATATGTAGAAACAGTACATTCATTTCTTAAAATGAGAAAGGTGGTGGAGGGGGTGTCAAACATTTTTTGTTTTTTATTTTTGTTTTTGGTTCACACCCGTCAGTGCTTAGGGGACCATATGAGATGCTAGGGATCAAACCTGGGTCAACCACGTGAAAGGCAGGTACCTGGCCTACTGTACTACTACTCTTCAGGCCCACACAGATTTCTTTTAGAGTATGAAAGTGTCATAAATTTTTGAAGGCTGCACAACTGAATGTATTAAAAAACAATTTGTACACTTAAAGAGTTCTATATCAGTAAAACTGTCCCCCCCCCACCTCCCCACACCTCCAAAAGTAAATGAAAAGTGCTACCTTTGGGAGGCAATCATAAGATCCCTCATTCAATATATCCCTAAGACCTGTACTAGTAGTAGCAGCACAGTAATTGTTAAATCTTACGAGTTTCAAAAGGAGTAAATTATCCTCAATTTTATGTCTTTCAGGCTTCTCTGTTCTCTGCACTATCTTTATAGGGCTCAAGGGACACTATAGTGCCAGATTCCTTTTCTTGTTTCAGGGACACACCTCACCATGCTTAGGGCTAACTCCTGGTTCTGCATTCAGAATTACTTCTGGTGGTGCTTAGGGCACCATCTGGGGTGCTGGGCATCAAACTTTGGTCGACCACATACTTGACAAGTGTCCTACCTGCTGTACTCTCTCTCCAGCCCAGTGCCAGATTCCTCAAACTATACCTCCCTCATGCAGTGCACACACTGGGTCTGTGGAACTCTGCTGAGCTTGCTTTCTTTTTGCAAGGTTGTCATTTACTTAGGAACTTATAGAAACACACTATTAAAGTCTGTGATGACAGAGAAGTAGGTAAAGATGTAAAAGGGACTTGATTTAATCCGGATTTATGTTTTCTTTTTTGGTGTTACTCAAGTTATTGAACCAAGGCCACACCTGCACTTTACCACTAGGATACACCTCCAGTCCCCCTGGGGACACAGTCGCGTCACATGTTAATAGGTCTACAGACTTAAACACCCTTTAGTTCTCTACCCATAGTCATTTGATTAAAATGCGAAACTTTCTGGAGCGGGAGATATGGCTTTTATGTGTGGAGGCCCCGGGTTTGATTCTGACACTGCATGGCTCCCTGAGCACCATGGGACTGACCCTCAAACACCACAGGCTTTTTTTTTTTTTAAAAAAGTAAACTTTCAATTAAAAAAAATAAAGCTTTATTTGGAAAAACATGAGAACGGTTATTTCCCAATTAAGTGTTACTTAGTTTTGAGTTCCCATAATTTTTAAAACACAGTAAATGATCCATATTCGATCCAAGTTAGTCATTACAAAAACATGCTAAATGCATCTTATTCCCATAAAGACTGCTATATAGATCTACCCTTGTTCCCAATGTGTACTAATTTGGGGTTTATGTGGTTATTTTGGCCTTACCTGGTGATGCTTCCACCTTGATTACTAGGGGATCACTCACTCCCTGGTGGTACTAAGGGGAACATGTGCTAGGAATCACGTCTGGTTTTCCCACATGCAAAGCATGAGCTCCAACTCAGGCCCATTATATACTTTCCTGAATTATACCGTGAAATAACCACTGAATCTTCACAAAAAACAAATGTTAAGTATTCTGTTTAATAGAAACTTTTTGTTCTTGGTTTCGTCTACACAAAAACTAGAGTCTAGATATGACACTTGTAGTAGTTTGTACTTTCTAAAGAGTCAACATGAAAGCAGGTGAGTTCAACTCTGCAAGGTCACTTTTTTGTTCTTGTTTTTTGGGTCACACCAGGTGATGCTCAGGAGTTACTCTTCCTGGCTCTGGATGGGCTCAGAAGACCTACTCCTGGATGGGCTCCAAAGACCATATAGGGTGGGAATCGAACCCAGGTCAGGTGTGTACAAGGCAAGCACATTAACTGTTAAAATACTATTTCTCCAGCCCTTCTACAGTTTTTATCTTATTAAAACCTTAAAGGTTTGGTGCTGGAGATTGCACGCGGCCAACCTGGGTTCAATTCCCAGCATCCCATACAGTCCCCTGAACACTGCCAGGAGTAATTCCTGAGTACAGAGCCAGGAATAACCCTGAGCATCGCTGGGAGTGGCCCCCAACCCTCCACCCCTCAAAAAAAAAAATTTCAGAAAAGCTACTAGTGTTATCAGGGTTTTTGTTCAGGAACAAAGCCTCAAGACCAAAATATGGTTTCGTTACACATAAATATTCCCGTATTTTCGACAAACTGTCCCTGTCTAAAGTGATGGAATGATACTGCACATATAAAGTGTAAGCACAGAGCCAGGAATTTGAGGCAAACTTGAGAAAGTAAAAGGAGGGGCCAACACTCTTATTTATAGGAGGATGCCAAATTCTCGTAATAGAACCTTAAACACACAGTAAGACAATTGTGTGACAACTTCTGTCTTCAGGATCCAAATCCAGAGACGCTCTACTTCCCCAGCCCCTGACAAATAAGAACCTATTGCCTGAGAACAATGGAATGGGAGGGAAGGGCTACACTGGTAGTGTGTGGCAGACTTCAAAGCTCTTGCCAGATTGCTTCTTACTTATGACCCCAGCACTGAAAACCTGCAGAATTTCCAATTAGGCATGCTAAGGTTAGCAGCCACAGGCACAATGTTACTAGTTTTTAATTTTTTTATTGAAATGACAATTAAAAAACAAAACAGTGACCATTTTAATCAAACAGTTACTTTACAAATATAAAAATATAACCAAAACTTCAAACAGCTATCTTTTATCATACGTTTTCTATAAACGTAATGCCAAGAAAATTCTGAAAGTCAAACTATAAGTGATCACACTATATGAATGCATTAACCAAAGTGTCTGTAAATGCACTCATCTTTCCTTCAAACAGATTATTCAATATACTTTTATACAATCTCAGTAAAATACAAATTCCAGCTTAACTGGCTTAATCTGGATTTAGGCTTCAGTCTATTTTTTGTTTTTTCCACAAACACAAATTTGATTAATATAATTTGAGTCAATATGAAAGTTTTTGACAAGTCAAATTACAGCATTGTTTCTCTCATGTAATTGAATAAAGGTATACTGCTTGAAATCAGTCCATTTGGGCCCAAATAATGATGTACAACAAGTAAAATAATTATTAGATATCAAATCTCATGCTACAGAAGCTGACTTATACCGCAGTTAAAACCAAGTCTTCTTTGGAAATATGCTATACAAAGCTGCGTACTCCCAGAAGTAGTCTTAATGATGGTGATCAGCATAAGGTGTTCCAACACTATGAATTGGTAGTTTGATAGGTAGTAAGCTTAAGGACCTTTCTGTAGATAAACTACTCCTCCAAGCATTTCATTTCAAGTGAGCAGATACTTTCATAAAAATAAAGCCACTACTTACTCGGGAGATTGAGAGTCAGCTTTAAGAATGGAACTTTTAAACTGATTGTTTTATAGGTCAGCTGAATTGAGGAACCTCTACTTTTCACAACTAATTAAAAATACTAGAAAGTAGACCGAGTATTATGGTGGTTTTACTTAAATACTGACTTTGAACCTTGTAATTAATGCTGATTATAAAATTCATGATAAAAATACAAATTCACATACAGAACTAAAACATTTTTAAAATGGTGAAAATCATGTTATCATTTAGGGAAATTTTCTCCATTTCTATAGGGCTGTCAATCATAAATGCAGTTTAAATATTTGATGAGACCAGCAATGTGGCTCAGTGGGGAGTACATGCCTCTCAATGAGGCCCAGAATCACACACAAAAATCATTTCAGTAAAAACTCCTCCCCCCAATATATAGAATATTTTCCAATATTCTATAGAGTTATAAGAGTATATACTGCTTGTATCACTCAGGGAAAAATAACATGGCATATTTTAAAGCCAAAGGGATTATCATTTACAATCAAACTGGGAACCTAAAAGTCATTAACAATGTCTGCTAACCAAGAACTCATCTGAAAACAGCTGCTTTAGTATACAGAGGATTGGAATGCACAGTTTGACTGTTGGCTCGTGAAGTGTGACCTTTACTTTAACCCTTGTACCCAATTCTGATAACTGTAGTATCTAGTCAAATCTGAATTTCCCTAGTTTTTTAATTAGATCAGGAAACCTGCAATAAGAAACTATTAAGGTACAACTGTAACTGACCAGTTCAAAACCAGTCTCAAAGATTTCTTTGAATTTATATTCAAAACTGATCTCTTACATTCCAAGTTAGGAATCTTGTCAACTTATATATAAAATATGATTTTTCTCACCTAGGTCTTAGTGTAGGAGTAACTACTAGAGATTAAGAAAGCATTTCTACTAGAGGCATCTTTGAGGATGAAACGTCACAAGTGGAAAGCAAAGATCAACAAATGGGACTACATTAAGAGTTTCCACACCTCAAAGAAAATGAAGGCCAGAACACAAAGACGGCACACAGACTGGGAGAAATTATTTACCCACCACACATCTGATAAAGAGTTAAAAAATCAAAAATATATAAAGCACTGGTAGAACTTTACAAAAAAAAGTCCAACCCCATCAAAAAATGGAGAAAACAAAAACTTCCTCAAAGAAGAAATACAAATGGCCAAATGGCATTATCAAGAAGTGTTCTCTATCACTAATCATCAGGAAAATGCAAATCAAAACAATGAGATATCACCTCATACAAAAGAGACTGGCACTCACCACAAAGAACAACCAGTGTTGGTGTGGGCGTTGGGTGGGTGTAAGGAGGACCCTCATTCACTGTTGGTAGGAATGTCAACTGGTTTTGGAATACGGACATTCCTCAAAAAACTAGGAATTGAGCTTCCATATGACCCAGCAACTCCACTCCTAGGAATATAACCCAAGGGAGGGATCAAAAATAATGCACAAAAGATATCTGCACTCTTCTGTTCATTGCAGCATTATTCACAATAGGCAAAATGTGGCAATAACTCAAGAACTGGATGGAAAAAGCTATTGACATATACAATGAAATACTACACAGCTGTTAGAAAAGATGAAGTGCAAATTGCTGCTTGCATGGATGAATCTAGAGTATGCTAAGCGAAATAGTGGGAAAGCAACAAGGCAAAGATCTCACTCATTTGCAGGATATAAAGAAACACAATAGGGAAATAAATAATGCCCAAAGGCAATAGAAATAAAGAGCAAGAGAACAGGTCCATAGTAGGAATTTTGCCATTGTGAGGGGAAGTGGGATAAGTCCAGGAAGGAACTGTTACGACAATGACCCAGGGAAGCAGTCACTCTACACTAGGATTGGGTGCTGAAAGGAGGAAAAGATTATGCATAATACCCTATTAGTAACATTATTGTAAACCATGTTGCTTAAAGGCAAAAGAGAAAAAGTGCCTGCCAGAGACCAGATGGGAGCAGGAGGTTAACTGGGGACTTGGTAGAGCAAAGTGGCCACAGGTGAAAGGACGGTGTTGACACTGTACCCCTAAAAATCGTGAATAACTTCGTAATTCATGGTTTCTCAATAAATTTTTTCTCAAAAAAGAAGCATTTCTAAATCAAGCACTTTTAGGTTAATATACTAAGGACGTAAGCAACCTCAAATTAGAAGACAACTCAGATTCTCCTTATGGAGTGCACTTTATAAACCAGACCAAGAAACTCGATCCTTTCTCCATTCTCTCACACAGCAAAAGTCGAAACATCAGCAATGTAGTTCACTGTAGCTTTTTAACTGAGAAATGAGCAGGATCAAGCATCTCCATCTCTCTTTCTTCTCCAATACAAACTCAGCTAATAAGCTCACCAGAAAATTATACTGTAGTGTAAACCAGAGAGGGAAGTACTCTTGGCCCTTAAGGGAAGAGGGCTATCCAGGGAACTTGGGACTTTCTCAAAGGAAATCAGTTTTGATCACCTGCACTAAACCATTACTATGCACAGACCCAGTAAGAATACACTGGATCGTTTAACTATAGATTTAGCAGGACTTTAAACACTCTTGAATGCTTAGTCTCTTAATTATTCTTGGTCGAATTTTTCATCTAAAAAGGGAAAAATAAACGATACCTTTACATAATCCAATATTCAAGAGACTATTCTTGTGATCAACACCATAAAAAAGAATAATCATTCATTCATTTCTATTAAGAACAACTAAACCAACCTCTCTTCTTTGTCACTGCATCTTACATTATATGGTATCCTTAACGTTAAACTACTTTGCCTGAAGATTATTCTTATTCCTCCAAACTTACTCCTAATAGTGTTTTAAAATTGCTTAATTTGACATTTCTGTCTAGGCTTTCAAAATGTAACCACTACTTTACCTTTAGTTTTCAGCTGACTCACATTACAAACTTATTTTGTAAAGATTTCGCTTTACAAATAACCTGCTAAAACCAAAATATTCATCTTTATGAATTGCCAATTGAACTAAAAACCTAACCCACTTTTAGAATTTATCTTCACATATCACTTTACTACATCACTAAAAATAAGAACACAGAATTTCACAACAGGACAAATAATATCCTCATGTAAAGGAAAATACGTCTTCATTCTGAGTTCTAGATGAGTCACCTCTTACACCAATTCCCACAATTTTGCTGACTAATCTCAATGCATTAATTCTCCTAGCTAGGGTCTTGACATACCAGTTTAAAATGTTATCAACCAGTAATATACTAGGAGCTGCACCTTGGTCTCAATCAAGCAAATCTCTAAAAAAGCAGAAGAATCTCATCACAAGATCTTAACACTGTCTTGCAGTATACCTGCAAGAAAGGCATTGGAGCAAGGGTCCCAGATGCTTAACTGATCTAAATGTGTCACTCTCATTCACCAGCCTAGGAAGGGAAAATTTATCATCCTCACCCGTAAGAGTTTTATAAGCTTAATGTGAAATAGGAAAAAAAGATAATAACAAATAGAAGTCCACTTTCTTTAATGTAGTACAAAAAAATATAGGTAAAACCAAAAATAAACATAATCACATTTGTTTACACCACTATCTAGTTGTTCATATTAACTTTACTATCCAACAAGGAGTCAGTGTCAAGTTAGGGATCAAGAAAGATAAAACCAAAACCACGTCTATGGAATTTAATCTACACTGTGTACAGCTGTGCTTGCAGAGGCCACTTCTTTGACTTCTCCACTGCGTAGGTCTTCAGTTGTATATAAAATTGAACCTGAATTTTAAAAAGAAAAAAAAATTACTGACAACAGTATTCATAGGGTCAGAAAGATAGTACAGCAGGCAGGGCGACTGCCTTGCTGCAGCCATGAAATTGCTTTTAAACTACAACTTTTAAACACCACTGGCACTATTCTAAGAACTTTGCATGCTTTCTTTCACTTGGACCTCACAATGGCCTGAAGTGGGGACTACCGTCTTCTCTTACAAATAAAGAAATAGGTTAATAAGGTACAATCATTTGTCTGAGGTGATGGTTTAAGAAGGTGTTAAAGATAGAAAATAAATCTAAACAATTTATAGAATACAGTAACACTGTATTCTTAATAGCCTCAAGTAGTCTGTAATTTCTTTTACATGCTATTCTAAAAACCTGAATTTTTTCCCATTCCCATCCCATTTTTCTCATTCCTCTAGGTGCTTAGAAGAAAAAAACCCCACTGTAAAAACTTGCTTAATCTCACATGCCACAATTTGGATCAATTTTACCATATATACCACAAAGGAAAGAGAATATAAGAGATTTAATTCACATTGACATAGCAAACACTCCTTATATTTACTATATACTGCTGACTGTATCACCTCTTCTTTGAATAAATACTTCAACTCAGTAGGTAGTATCAGAGTTGGAGAAGAGTACAAATACCAGAAAATGCTTCAGTGGGGTTTGGGATAACTTTCAATCAGTTAGAGATTAAAGTACTTGACAGAAGGGCCCATCTCCTGTCCTCATTTCCTTAAGAGCACAAGTCATGAACAAGTCCCTAGATGACTTGGAACCTTTCATCTGACAGTCTGTGAATTAGCCATAAATGTTCAATTTTCCATTACCTGCTCAAAAGCTGAGGAAGACTAGAAATGATAGGTCCATATCCTGGTGCATTGTCATACAATTCAAACAATGGCGCAGCTACCAGCTTATAATTCTTAGGAACTGCAAACAAGGCTAAATAGAACAAAACAATATTCATTTCCTATTAATTCTTAAATAATAAACCCTTTCTCTAACATCTCTCATATGTGGGAGCCATGTAACTAGACCCCTCCATTTATTTGCGGAAGAAGTCACACTTAGTGGTGCTCAAGTGCCCATGTATGGTGCTGGGATCAACTGAGGTTGACTGTATACAGCAAATTGGTTTTCCTCCTGTAATACCTACCTTCTAGGGTCTTCCTTTTAAAAGTAACCGCCAACTTAATATTTGAGGAACTTTTGGGTAAAAAGATAACTCATATAATGAGGGCCAGAGATTAGGATGCTTGCCTTGCATGCAGCTAACGCAGGCTTGATGACCAAGTATGAACCACCAATGGTTCCCCAAGTCCTGCCAGGAGCAATCCCTGAACACAGAGCCAGGAATAAGCCTGGAGTACTGCCAGGTGTTGCCTCCCCGCTCCCAACCCCCTACCTCTGGGGAAACAAAAAAGATATTATGTGGCCTTGTCTTTTAAACAAAAGTCATAGTCACAGATTTAAGGCACTTGCCTTGCATGTGGTCAACCAGTTAGATCCCCCACACCAAATACAATCCCGAGCCCCACCAGGAGTGATCCTTGAATTTGAGCCAAGGATAAGCCCTGAGCATTGTTGGGTGTGGTCCAAAAACCATATAAAACTCTCTTAAAAAGAACTAGGCTGTTAACAACCCAGAGCACTCTATAAAGTGCTGGTGCTGAAAGGAAAGGGATAGCCAGGTATAGCCCCAAAACCTAAAATCAAACAGTATAATCTGGCACATAGGCTCTAGTTAAAATTACTTTCCTCCTATGAGCGGCATACTTATGATAAATTAGATAATTCCATATAAAAATTAAAGGAACCTGGAGAAAATACAATTAGAGGCATCCTTGAAATGACTGTATAAAGTTTTTAGAAGTCTCCTTCAAAAATGAAGTAACTTACCTTTCTCTTGAAGCTGAACCAAAAACAACTTCTTATGTTCCTTAGGTTTTGTAATATGTGCAGGAATATATGGATACTAAAATAACAAATAAAAATTTTTAGTTGCCAAAACTTTATACCTCTGTCTCTATTTGTCTACTTAACTGATTTCAGACAGTAAGCTCAAAAATATTAACCATACTTATACCAAGTCTAATGTCCCCAACACAATTTTAGTATGCATCTTAATGCTTCATTTACTTCCTTTATAGGCTAATTACTCAATGAATTATAAACTGCTGGAAGATATAGTAATCTTTCTGTAGTCTTTACCAGAAATTAGCACCTAAGAAATGTTATAAATGCTTTAATAAACTTAAAACTGTTATAAACCATTCAACCACTTTAGACATATAAGCAGTCACAGGATTTATAACACCATTAAGCCCAATATTGGCACGTGATTTAGTAAGTTATTTTCAAATATATCACTAAATTAAAATTTCTAGAATCTGATGTGGACATGTTTGCAATACTGGAAGTACAAATACAGCTTGCGTGGAATTTAACAAAATACTTCTCTCCCTAGCCACACTGAACTCATGCTTCTGGACTGAGATAACAAGTCTGAGTGGAATTCTGCCAGCTACAGTGTCCAATTGCTTAGGAAAATGGAAAAATTATTTTGAAAAACTTAAAAGGGATAAAGAGAACTAGAGAAGAGAGGCAGCTATCTGAAAAAAAATTTTGACACTGCATATTTTAGAAGATAGGTATTTTTTACCACTGTTCTCCTTGTATACATGTAATAAAAATTTTTCTGTATCTTTTCACAAAAATGCAGAAGAGGGCGAGATCTTTTAAACAGAGGCAGCCAAAAGGTTTTATCCCCAACCTGGAGTAAGAAACTTTTATTGGAGACTAGGTATCTTTCCCAAGATGTGAAGTCAGGATAAAATTGTATCTATTCTTCTACTGTTTTCACTAAACTTCCCCATGGTCCTAGTGAGTATCCCAGTTTCAAGTATGTATCAGCACATCCCTCAGGTACAATGAATCAAAACAATTCCCAGGGCTTGGAGATTCCCTTGAACAAGCTTCATGAAACCAGATGCTGGAACACCAAGGAAAGACAAAGGGACAAGTAACTTGAAGAGTATGGCTCACATATCACACAACTTTCCAAAGAATGATCAAACCAAATGACCAGCATTTTCCTAATTTTTTCTTTCTTTCCTTTTTTGGGTCATACCCAGCGGTACACAGGAGTTACTCCTGGCTCATGCACTCAGGAATTACTCCTGGAGGTGCTAGGGGGACCATATGGGATGTTGGAAATTGAACCCAGGACAGCCGCATGCAAGGCAAACACCCTACCTACTGTGCTATCACTCCAGCCCCTAATTTCTTTTCTCAAGGCTAAGTTTCTTTTTCTATTACATCTCTTCTATAATTCTCCTTTTGGTGTTTGCTTTTAAGCCAACTGCATTTCATATAAAATGCCCAAGACAGGGAGATAAGAATTGTGGTCTTTCCCCTTTGATACCTAATCAAGAGCCCAGGCCTATAAAAGAAATCACAATACACTACTGGGGCCAAACCTAGTTTTCAGAGAATTCAGGAAATGGTCAAAGACCGTAGTATGTAAGGCAAAGGAAGATATTAAGAAAATATTGTGAAAGTATTTAGGCTACTACTAAACATTTTTCAGTTACATCAAAGAATGAAAGAGAAAATTTAAAATGTTTACAGTACTTTTAAAAATGTATCATTGCACTGGAAATGTCAACACATCTAAGTGAACCTGATTTTCTTAAAGTCAATTCACAGGTACTGAGTGTTATACAAGCTTCCTAACAAAGGACCCTATAGGAAGGAAAAAAATAGGCAACAAATGTTTTTTAAAAAGGGAGCATGGGAGCTAGAGTGATAGTACAGTGGGTAGCTCTACCCTTGCATGCAGCCAACCCAAGTTTAATACTGGGCACCCCATATGGTCCCATTACCAGGAGCAATTAGATTGTGGCCTCCAAGCCAAACACCCCCCCAAAAAAGGGAACTTTCAAACAATTTTTATTTTTAATAAAGAAATCATTGGGAATGTTAACAGTGACTACACATTTAATAGTATCATGACTATTATCTCTTATTTTTTACATGACGGTAGTACAGTGGTTATGCGCTTATCTTTGGAGATGCTGACAGTTACATTAAAATATTCACAATTAAAATTATGAATAAGATTTATTAAATATAACCCAAGGTAAGGTCAGGGTAAATGGGGCAGTGGAGGAACTGATGAAATATGACCACAAGCTGCTAACAGCTGAAGGTGAAAAGGCAATGGCTTCCTTTACTTTCACTATTCTGTGTTTACCTTTCTCCTTAAAAGAAAAAAAAAAAAGCTTCGCTTTTTAGCTTTCTTACCTAAATTAAGGGGAAAAAGGAATTTTTCAGATTAGATTACTTTATGATCTTTCAATTTATCAATTTAGTGCCCAGGGGCCATTCCCAGCAATACCTGTCCAAAAGGTAGCACAGTTCAATGTTCAAGCCCAGCAACATGATACATGATGCTACTTAGCTTCAGTGCTGCTGGCGGGTCATCAGGGCTCTTATTAGAGCCGGCCAAGAAGTGCCTGGGACCTCTGGGGCTACACCAACAGTGCTAAGGGATCAGAGACAGAATCCAGGGTCTCCATATGCAAAGCCTGTGTTTCAGTTCCTTGAACAATCTCTCCTCAATTGATTTATTTTTTGAGGTGCAGGGTACCCAAAAAGAGCCTCATACACATCAGAACATGCATTCTATCACTGGCTACCACTGACCAGTCCCAACTCGGAACTTTTATCTTGAAGTAAAACAATTTTTTTTAAGTAAAATAATTTTACAGAAAGAGAAATGTAAAGGGGGGGGGGGCTGGAGAGATAGCACAGCGGATAGGGCGTTTGCCTTGCATCTGGCCGACCCGGGTTCAATTCCCAGCATCCCGTGTGGTCCCCTGAGCAACCGCCAGGAGTAACTCCTGAGTGCAGAGCCAGGAGTAACCCCTGTGCATCGCCGAGTATGACCCAAAAAGGGGGGGAAAAAAAAGTAAGAGAAGAGAGAACACAGGGGCCGGGGAAAAGCCTCAAGTCTGAGGTTTTTAAATGGAGGAAATGAAATTAGTTTATCACTTTACCAAATAACCTGAAAAAGTGTACACTAACCTGAGGAGGCTCAAAATTTGGTCTCCACCAGTTACCAATGCAATCATCAATGACCCAGTCCTGCAGGACTCCATCCTGACGACCAAGTATCTGTCAAAAACAAACGATATGGAAAATGAGACACCAAATACACATGTCCAGAAATACATGTATAGAGAATAGTTGTGGCAACACCCCAACAGAAATAGGACTAGCATGCCATTCACACAGATTTCCTATCGTTTCTTGTTATTAGTTGTGTCACAAGCTACCCTACATACACTGTTAGTGAAAAACTGGCATTCAAAATTTAGGATTATATAGGACCAACCAATTTCTTAGGTGTTGGCTATGCATTAAAAAAGAAAAGTGATCAATTATCTATACCAGTCAATGACACCTACTACCGATCATAGATCTGTAATTTGCCCATCTTGGTTAAGTTATAGAAAGTGTTCAAAATTTATAATTTTCATTTTTTGAATCTTAGAACATAATAATTAAACTTTAAGGAGCCAAAAAGATAGTACAGTGGATAAAGCGCTTGCTTTGCACACAGCTGACCTGGATTGTATTCTGAATATCCCACATGGTCTCTCCTGAGACTGTCAGGAGTAAACCCCGAATACAGACAGGTGTGGCCCCAAAACAAACAAACAAACAAACAAACCAAAACAACCCCTCCACCCCGCAAAAACCTTGTTTTTTAAAAAGCAAAGTTAAATTGCTCAAAAATTCATAATATGCAAAACAGTCCCCTGTCCTATTTATAATTTCTGATGGCTCTATTTTTCAATTCTTAGCTGTTTTCCTCCATTATTTATCTCTTTTTAAAATTTTTATTTAAAAAATAATTTAAAAAAGAAACACCTTTCGATTTTGGGCCATACCCAGCAGTGCTCAGGGCTTACTCCTGGCTCTGCAGTCAGGAGTCACTCCTGACAGGTTTAGGGGACCATATAGGATGCTGGGGATCAACCTGGGTTGGCCACGTACAAAGAAAGCACACTTCACACTGTACTAGCTCTCCAGCCCCATTTGCCTCTTTTTAAAAATACTCTTATTTTAAAATTATTTTATTTTAGATTTAAAGAGCGATAGCACAGCAGGTAGGGCGTTTGTCTTGCACGCGGCCAACCCGGCCCAACCAAGTTCGAATCCTCCGCCCCTCTCAGAGAGCCTGGCAAGCTACTGAGAGTGTTTCACTGGCATGGCAAAGCCTGGCAAGCTACCCTTGACCTATTCACTATGCCAAACACAGTAACAAGTCTCACAATGGAGACTTACTGGGCCTGCTTGAGCAAATCCATGAACAACAGGAGGACAGTGCTACAGTGCTACAGATTTAAAGAAAAGTTGCAACCATCTTGCATGTTTATATCCCACACTAACTTCCCTTTTTTGTTTTGTTTTGTTTTGCTTTTTGGGTCACGCCCAGCAATTCACAGGGGTTACTCCTGGCTCTGCACTCAGGAATTATTCCTGGTGGTGCTCAGGGGACCATATGGGATGCTGGGAATTGAACTGGGTCGGCTGCATGCAAGGTAGACGCCCTACCTGCTGTGCTCTCGCTCCAGCCCCTAATTTCCCCTGTTAGTAACATTTTAGTATAGTACATTTTTTACAAAATACCAAACACTGCATTTTATTATTACTGAAAATCATACCTTTTCCAGTTTTTATTTTTAACTTAATGTTCTGTTTCAAGTCTGGGATCTCATCTAAAATGTCATATTGGTTGTCATTTCTCCTTCAGTCTTCACGACAGAGTCTCTCAAACTCTCCCTGTCGTCTTTGACTATCCTGATGACCTTGAGGAATACTGCTCACATTTATAGACTGTCCCTCAATTGGTCTACAGTATGCAGTCTGAGGAGGAATACCACAGACGTGCCACTGTCATCACATGTCAAAGGCACATCTCTCTCAACATGACTTACCACTAACAATCACTGGTGTTAACTTGGGTCACCTCACCAATGTGGCATGTAAAGTATAAGGGTAACCTGGCAGTTTTGGACTGGGCACCATGGTCATACCTGGCACCTTGGTCTACTCAAAGCCATCAGTGTTACTGAGAGGTTTTACCTTCCGGTAGGTTTCCTCAACTTACATTTTCAACTGTCTACCGAATTTTTCAATCTGCTAACTTTTTTTTTAATTTTTATTAGTGAAACACCATGAGGTGCAGTTGTAGACTTACAAATTTTTGTGCTTGGATTTGATTATATAATGATCAAACATTTTTAGTTCTCATGAGTTTCTGGATGAACAGTCTTTTAATGGCACACAGTTCCACAGATATTAAATTTCCTTCATCAAACCAAGAATGCTAACTAAAATCTTGCTACTTGCTAAACATTATTTCTGTTGTTTCTTTTGATTCTTTATCTCTTAGAAACTTTCTCAAAAAAAATAGTGATATTTGGTTATGTGTTCACAATTAATGCAAAGTAGTAAAATGCTTAACTGCCACCTTCAGTTTGGATTATGTAGAACACAGTTGCCAATTATTTAGGATATAAATTTTCACTGTCTCCCCATCTCAACTTTTTTCACTACACAGTGTTTTGAGATTGTTACCAGAGAATCAATTACCAAACTCACTGCCAAATAGCAAAGAGCCAGGAAGGTATAAAAATACATCCCCCCCCCCCCCCACCAGAGGCCCAAGTGATAGTACAGGGAATAGGGCATCCAGAGCACCACCAGAGGTTAATTCCTGAGTGCAGAGCCAGGAGTAACCAGAGTATCGCCAGGTGTAACCCCAAAAAGCCAAAAAAAAAACACACACAAAAAAAACAAAAAACCCACACGTAATTAATTATGGCCTCACTTTCATAAGTACTTGGCACCTTATTCCTCAGCCTTCCTGCCCATCAGCACTTCTCAGTCCTGGGCTGGGCTTCTTTTCTGTGCTGGTCAAGGTTTCTGCTAAATCAATTTTGACATGCTTTCTAAGACTCTAAAAACTTTTCTTACTAGTACTCATCTTGCACTGCCTTACTCCTACTAAATTTTATGTTATAGATGATTTTGTTTCTCCTTCTGTTTTTGATTCTTTGCTAGAAGATGTATTAGTTTTATAAATTATGGTGGAGGAGGAACACAAATTAAAAGGAAAATTTTAATTAAAACATCTTATTATCTCAAAAAGACTCATCTGTACTCTTGTCCTCAAGTCTTAAAAAAAAGGATATCAAATAAAAACCAGTGTAACTTAGGCAAAGCTTAAAAAAAAGTTATGTGCAAAAACAAATAAAGGTATATAAAAAGAAACTTTCTCTAGCTAAAATCTATGGGGACCTACTTAAGAATCAAATTTCTTACATTACAACTTGTTATCTGTCTAATATCAAGCAACTTACTTGAACTTCTGTACCCCAATGCCCTTATTAGCAAAGATTAATAATTGCATCTACTTTTTATAGCTGTTGTGATTACAGAATTATTGAATGTTAAATATTTGCCAACAGTGTCTAACAGTAAGTACAAAATAATTAACCATTAGGGTTAACAATTAAAGCACATCAACATTTCAATTAAAAAAAAAGATAAAGTATAAGGTTCAACTTGCAGAAAACATATGTACTAATAATACTCAGGATTAAGTTTTATTTATTGAAAACTAAATATTTCAAAAACATCCTTTCACAAACATAATTAAGTCTAATTATTCATTAAGCTTTTGGTATTCAGATGGACCTAATAAAAGTTAAAGAGTGGTTAGACAAATACCTCTGTCATTAAGCGTTTTAATCCTTCAACTTCATCTTCTCCTGGGTTAAGTTCACCACCGGGTCTGTATAAAGGTTAAGAATTTCAACTTTCAACATAATACAATTTGGGAAAAATAGAAAAAAATTAGGAGTTATTTCTAACATTTCAGGGTGATACGATAAGACAAAATAAATATCACGTAATTCAACAGAACAACACCCCCCTCCCCAGTTTTGAGCAGAATAACAAAACTGAGCAGCTGACCATCAGTCCATCGCAGTCTCTTTTCTATCAAGGAAGGGAAAGGATCACATTCTTCATGTCTCAAAAATGAGACATTTTTCAAGAATCCAATCAAGTACTTGACACCTTTTTATATAGTTTTATCAAACAATGAATGTAATATGAAAGAATTATCAGTTTACACGATAAAACTAAACAATTATCTATAAAAACACAATTTTAAAAATCAAAATCACTTCATCTTAGGAAAGATCAACTTTTCTTAGTATGTGGCAATGACATCTCAAGTTGAGTTTGAACTGATTTCTTAGTTTCCCCAGTCAAGCTCAGTCACTGACATCAAAATGAAGGTTAGCTAGGTAGTAAATGAACACTGTGCAAGAGAAAAGTTATTTTTCATTTTCTCTAAAAGATTTCATTGGTATTTGTCGAACTAAATGATTATGAGCTAGATTGTTCCAAAGATGTATAAAATGGCAGTTCTATCTATTAAGAATTGTCTTGCCTTTAATTTCCAAAGACACTTACAATTTGAAGAAAGTTGTTCCCAGCTGTAGCAGTAATACATGAGGTAGCCGATGCTCATGTACAATCAGAACCCCTTCGACAGTCCTCCTCATTCCAATTTTATCAAATTCCTCTCTCATGCGCTGAAATCTGGCTGCAACAGAACTGTCTTTCTCATAGAGGGGCTCTTTTGTACCAAAAGTATAATTGGTAAGAGGGTACCTGTGATCCAAAGACAAATAACCTAGTATAAGGACAGTTTACTGTGCAGCTACCAATCTCAGATAAAGAAATCATAGTGGAAAGAATCTAGTTTATACTCAGAAACATGGGATTAACGCAACGTTACGCAAGTGGTTGAGACAGCAAAAATTAGAATTCAGCTCTTTGAACTCTTAAACCCTTTACTTCTGTTAGAATAAGCTGCTACTCCATACTGGAACTTTCATGCATAGGTAACACTATCCATTGGACTCTTAAATACTTACTGATGTGGCTTTTATTTGGGGGTGGGAAACGAGGAAGCTGGGGCCACACTTGTCGCTGCTCAAACCTTACTCCTGGCTCTGTGCACCAGAATCACTGGGGGGGCTGGGGGAGGGAAGGGACCACTTGGGGCTCTGGGGATGGAACCTTGGAGAGCGCAAGCAAATCAAGTGACTTACCCACAGTACCCTCTAACAGAAGAAGTTTAGGTTTCTGATAACCCTGTGGTTTTTGATCACATCTGTTAGTACTACCAAATGCTAATCTTGTTAAAATGTCCTTCAGAATCCTTTCTAAACAGAATTCTATTAACTGTGGGAAATAATGACAATTAATAGCCAAATCACTACTTTCCATCATCTCTCCAATTATTCTCAACTTCTCCCATTCAACTATTGATCACCAGGCTTTTCTGATATTACACCTTTCCTCCTCTTTCAATGAACTCTCCCCATTGTGAACCTTTTACATTTGCAGCTTTTATTCCATCCAGTATCCTTGTACTTTCCTTCTCACCTGAATATCCTCTCTTCCTTTATCAAGAATAGAAAATATGGCCCATACTGTTTAAGACAGTTTTCATCTTGCCTAGTACAGATCAATTTCAGCTTCCTCAATGCCTGGAAGAAGCTCTAAATGGTACAGCAAAATCTGTACAATTGCCTGACTTAATGTACATGTACAACGTAATGTACATGTACAATGACCTGACTTAAAAATTCTGCACTCTAAGGTGCAGATGGGCTGGAGCAATAGCACAGCGAGTAGGGCATTTGCCTTGCACGCCACCGACCCAGTGGGTTCGGTCGACCTGGGTTCAATTCCTCCGCCCCTCTCGGAGAGCCCAGCAAGCTACTGAGAGTATCTCTCCCACCTGGCAAAACCTGGCAAGCTACCTGTGACGTATTCGACATGCCAAACACAGTCACAAGTCTCACAATGGAGACGTTACTAGGCCTGCTGGAGCAAATCCATGAACAATGGGAGGACAGTGCAACAGTGCTACAGAGGTGCAGCTATGGTGCTATCCTACCCCTGTGGCCTCTCTCCAGCACAGACCACCAGCAGCCTGTGACAGGCTCAGCGCTTCCAGGAGCAGCCCTAATTAAGGCACAATTCACTATTTTCTGCTAGTTAAAATCTCATATTTTTATTTCAGCACATGCTCCCCAGCTTTGACCATAAGCCTTACAATAAGTCTTCGATGGTAAGGCTTTAACAAGCATGCTTTGGCCACATCTGGTGGTGTTCTGGGTTTACTCCTGGATCTGCATTCAGGGACCACTCCTGGTCAAGCTGGGTGGGAATCTACGGGTGTTTACGGTAAGGCGTGCTTGGCATTGAACTGGATGGACAGCATGCAAGGCAAGTTATTTCCACTCTTATAAATTCCGTTTTTATCATAGTTTTTCAGGAGCCGAAGCAATAGTACAGCAGGTAGGGCATTTTGCTTTGCATGCAACTGATTCAGAATGGATCCCCAGCAACCCTTAGGGTGCCCAGCCCTGCTAGGAGTGATCCTTGAGCACAGAGCCAGGACTCAGCCCTGAGAACCGACAGCTATGTCAACCCCTCTCCCAATTTTTTTTGCAAGGAAATCAGGTCAAATTAAAATGCTATTACGTTGATGTAATAGATACTAACTTGTAAAACGAGTATCAAGTAATTTCAGAGTTCCTAAGAACGTTTTTATTATCACAAACTTCCAAGCCAACACCTACTTTACCAGATAAATTTGCAATCACCTTTTCTATTTCAAATCGCTTTTGAGGGGAGGAAAAGTTCCTCTTCATTTGAATGCGAAGCTCAGAAATACCCGGGTGTGTCCTACTTAAGAAACACCAGCGAGGGGTCAACCTCGCACCTTTTTGAACAACGGTCAGCAAGGAGAAACTGACCACTCTCTAGAGGGGCCGGAGCGATAGTCCAGTGGATAGGGCACATTTGCCTTGCATGTGGCCGAACCGGGTTCAATCCCGGGCATCCCGTATGGTCCCCGGAGGAGCACCGTCGGGAGTCCTGAGTTGCAGAGGAATGAGGAACCCCTGAGCATCGCCTGGTTGTGTGTGACCAAAAAAAGCAAGCAAGCAAGCAAGCAAGCAAGCAAGCGACCACTCTCCTACAACAGAGGCCACGCCACGGGCGGTACTCCCAGAAGCGGTATACAAAAGCATCCATTTCTCGAGCAAGAACGACAACGCCAAGAGCGTTGCACGGCGAGCCACAGCACCGGCTTTCGGCAGAGCCAAGAAAGGTGTCGAATAATAAACCTCCGCGCCCAAGCAGTGGGGGGAGGGGGGAGAGCGACCACCTGGTACCCTCCTTCCCAGCTCTGGGGGGGATGGGGAGGGGGGTGGCAGAGACGACGAGGGAAGAAGAAGAAGAAGCGTGTTGAGTGCCCAGCGTCCAGGGCGCGTGCATGACCTGAGAAGCAAGGATGCAGCGGTTGCTACCCGCGGAGCAAGTCGCTCCTCCCCCCTCCCGGGCCGCAGCGCCCGACGCCCCCCGAAACCTGTTGGAGGACGCGGGGGGCAAGCCAAAGACCTCCAGCAAGCACCTCGCCATCCCACGCGAGACCAGCAGCACGGTTCCCGGCGACGCCCGCCGAGCAGGGGCGGACCCCAGGGGACCCCGCGGCCCCGACCCGGGCGGGAGCGAGCAGCCAGCAGCCCCAGCGCGCGCCCCTCCGCCCGCCGACCACCCGCTCCCGGGCGCTGCGAGCGCGGGCGGCGCGGCAGGCCGGAGCCGGGGCCGGGGCAAGGGGCGTGGGGGGAACGGGGGCGGCGCCGGGCCCCGGCGCGCCAGGACCAGGCCGCACTCACAGGTTGATGGTGCGCTCCAGGGTGAGGGGCTTGGTCTGCTGGATGTACTTGTTGCCGAACTGCGTGACCCCCCGGGGCCAGCCGGTCTGCGAGCGGTTGGGCGGCACCACCGACATGCTGGCGAGCTGGGGCACCGCCGGCGGCGAGCGGAGAGGAAGCGGCAGGGAAACTTTCCCCCGTGCTGGCGGCGCGGTCCTCGGCGTGCCCCCTCAGCAGCCACCGCCCGCCATTAAGAAGAGGAGCGCGCAGGCGGAGGCGAACGCACGGCCGGAAGTGCCTCCGGGGGACAGGGGAGGGGGGGGGATTGTCTCTGGGCGGCAGGAAGTCGGGAAGGCGGGCGGCCTGGCGCGCCAAAGCCCCGCGGAGCCAATCGCTCGTCGAACGGCCTCGCTGCCTGGGGCTTCTATTGGTCAATCTAATGTGGGGTCCGCCTCTTCTTCGTTTCGAGACTTCCTATTGGATGATAACTGGGGGGGCGGATCCAGAGAAAAGGCATTCTGGGAGTTAAAGTCTGAGCCGTGGGGCGGGGGAAAAAGCAGCACCACACCGGCTTCAGGCTGGCGCGCGTGGCAACTCGAGAGGAGATGAGTGAGAAACGGGCCGCCGAGCCCGGCCCGAGCCAGGTCGGGAAGAAGAGAAAGAAAGAGGTGAAGGCGGAAATGTCGCGTGCGGTGACGGAAGAGACCTTTAAAGGGCAGATGGCCGAGGCCTGGCGTAGCCGGACGCCGTTCCGCCACGGTAACCGAGCGCTCTGGGAAAGGGGCAGCGGCCACGCAGCGCAGCGCAGCGCAGCGCGCGGGGGCCCGCCGGACGGTCCGTCCCCGCACACACACCCCCCCCCCCCGCCTCGGGGACAAGGATCTTGTCAGAGAGGCCGTCGCCCGCTCCCGCCGGGCCGGCTGCCCCCTTGGGTGCCAGTGCCCTGAAGAGCACCCCGAGAAGAGAAAGTGTCTCGGATAGGCCGGGAGAGTGACAGGAAGGAGAGGTGGGCGTGCAAGCGCTCGGCGCGACTCACAGTAAATAACATTGCTCCCGGGATTAGGTGTCGTGGGACAATGGGTTGAACTTTTTCTTTTTCTTTCTTTTTTTTTTTTTAATTACTTCACATATTTCTTCTGTGAAGTCGGAAAGCTGATTCTCAGTGTCGGCTGACGCGAAGCCTCGCTGCCGCGAAAAGGTGTCTCGAAGCTAAACGCGCTCGTGTTTCCAGTCAACGTCTGGGACCTGGTCGGGGCACTCGAGTTTTTTTTTTTTTTTCCTTGCTTAGTGATGCCAGCGCCAGTGGCCAGAGCATCTGCTGCGAACTGCCCGTGGCCAGGTCCTGGGCGTCCTGGGCTCAGTGTACAGGAGATGACGCCGCGTGACCTGAAGAACGTGTCGCCCCGGGGAAGGAACCGGGCTTGAGCTCTCCGCCTTTGGTGTCACCTTAGAGAACCCTGCTCACCTGCCTCCTGCTCGCCCCACCCCGCCACACTTGCAACAGTTGCCACCCTTTTAGCTTCAGTCGAGTGATTGGAGGAGGAGGCGAGATCCCGTTGCCCCGGAGGTAGCGAACAGCCTAGAAAGTGACCTAGAAAGTGACAGGTGATCGATGCACGTAAAACACAGTGCACCGGGCCTCTGGTAGGCGGTGATGTGGATTGCAGTCTTTCTAAACTGGAACCTAACCCAGGCCACCTGAGGCAGTGTGGGGAAAAGATGGAGGTAGAAATAAAGGAATTAGAGATAACAATTCAACTTTTGTTTTTTTTCTTTAAGTGTTTATGTTGTGACTTTCTGGGGCGGTAACTTGGGGAAAGACAAAGTGGAATTGAGACTTTTTTTCCTCACTCTGGAGAAGCCCCTGTTCTAGTTCAGACGTGTGTTCCTCTCTTTCTCTCCCCTCACATCTCTAAATTTCTTTCAATAAATTTATCTTGCTTCACTAAAAAAAAAAAAAAAGCAAAAGTGGGATTGAAAGAAAATTCGCCAGCCATTATTGCTATTCTCATTTTTAATTCTCATTTTTTAATTTGATGGGTGGGAAATGAACTTAAAATCTAAAATACATTCAGTAAGGAGTCACAAGTTTAAAAACACCCAAAAAGAACAGGAGCCTTATTTTAGTGATATCACCAGCCCTGATCTTAAGCACTAATGTTTTAAAGAGTCACAAGATATACAGCAGATAAGGCTGCACATCCAGGTTCATTCTCCATGCCACCTATGGTCCCCCAACACTGCCAGGAGTGACCTCTGAGCATAGAGCCAGGAATAAACCCAGAGCACTAGCAGGTGTTACCCCAAAGTAAAAATATTGAAAGGGCAGAGGTAAAAAAAAATCTTAATTCTTTCCTCTAATAGACTTTAGGTACTAGGGTTCTGAAAATCATGATTAACTCATTTTATATTTATGATGCCCTATTGAGAGTTAAAAATACAAGAGGCAAAAAGTCATGGATAATGTTTCCCTTTCAACAGATGCTGTTGTCATGGACATGGACCCTTTCCTTCACTGTGTGATCCCAAATTTCATCCAAAACCAAAACTTTGTGGAAGAGCTGCAGAAAGAACTTTTGAACTTGAACTTCCATGAAAAGTGTAATGATCTATATAAGTTCCATCAGGTATTTATGCTCCTTTCACATTAGCTCTTCTTTAGGAGTCCATTGCCCTTAAGCTCATTTGGGACCTTTAAGCTTGAGGTTTAAAAAAATAATAATAAAAATAATAAACTTGAGGTTTTAGATTGAATATGCGTAGGAGAGTCCTTGCCTTGACAAGGTAAGCATTTGGTTGTCCCACTTCAGCCAAGTGTTGACCATGTGTTAGGTACAATGTTCTATGGGACTCTTTGACAGTTTCTGCTCTGTAGAACTTTAAAATTGAAAGTATTGATATTGACAGTGAAGATATCTAATAAGCAAGCCATGGAAATAACTATGTGTAAAAGGCTCACACCTTGTTCTACATGGCCCCTTACCCCATTTCCCAGCACTAAAATGCCTCCCTAACACTTATGGGTACAGTCCTGGAAACCCCAGAGCATTGCTCTATATGACCCTACTGACTCCAGCACCACCAGTTTGATCCTGGTGGCCCTCAGCACCTCTGGGCCCAAAGCCTTCTGCATCAGCAGGCCTGAACATCGAACCACTGGCCATGTAGCACCAAGAGTGGCTCCTCAAACACCCTGAGCACTGACTGGGAGGCCCCTTCCCACAAGAAAGAGAGAAACTTAAGAAGCTATATATATATGTATATGTAACATATACATATATATATTATACAGAGGGATTGGGCTGGAGCGATAGCACAGCGGTAGGGCATTTGCCTTGCGCGCAGCCGGCCTGGCCAAGCTGGGTTCGATTCCTCTGCCCCTCTCGGAGAGCCTGGCAAGCTACCGAGAGTCTCGCCCATAGGGCAAAGCCTGGCAAGCTACCCGTGACATATTCAATGTGCCAAACACAATAACAACAAGTCCCACGATGGAGACGTTACTCGCCCACAGGGCAAAGCCTGGCAAGCTACCCGTGATGTATTGAATATACCAAACACAGTAACAACAAGTCTCACGATGGAGATGTTACTGGGCCCGCTTGAGCAAATTGATGAACAACGGGAAGACAGTGACAGAGAGGTTATGTATATTTTGGGGGTTATATGATGAAGATTCTTAGACTTTAGAATAGTGACATTTTTGTGTTTATATCTTATAGATAGCATGATGTTTTGCATTCTGCTGTATGGTATTACAGCATGTCCTCAGAGAGTTAGAGCCATTATTTTATAATGGACAGTCTAATTTGGCAGAAAATACCACATAAAATTAATATTGGGGTATCTAATGAGTTTTATTTAGGTTTGTCTTCCAAAAGTAAAAAACAAATCTTAATTTCATATAGTCTTTTCTGCCAATTTTCCCAAATACCCCTTAAACCTACCCTCATAGCAGGCCCTCAGTAATTTATTTTATATTGCTTGTTATAATTTGTTAACAATGACCAAAAAATGTTTCCTCAGAAGAATGTTAGTGAAGAATGTGTATCTCACCATGTAGCTGTTAAGCCATTATATAAGAGATTACTAATATGTTGTTATAGATTAAGCTGTCTGTGTTATTTTGTTAATCAGTTTGGTTGCCTTCTACATTACATTTTATCCAATATGGTGTGCGAGACCTGGTTTATCGGTGTTGCAGAGTTTGAGTGGTAGATGTGTGCTCCAGGAAGTCTAACATTTTTAACAAGGTGATATATTTGGAGTTAAATTTTTAACTAGGTGGCATTTGGGGGTGTGTGCCTGAAGTACAGGGAGTTGGGGGGAAGTAGTCTATCCCCAGCTCCATGAAAGCCTGGAGATTTCAGTCATAAAACCCACATACCTGAGTTTTTTCAACAGATTAAGCCTTGGATGAGGCTCTTCACTTCACCAAGCAGTGAAGTCCGGCCAAGAGGATGGTGGCCAATTATGGAGGTTTTTGGCTGCCGGAGCTCACCCGCTCTCCTCTGGGGTGCCCCGGATAACTCAGCCTTGTGGAGATCCAGAAGATTCTCTGAAACTTGTTGATCTCTTTTGAGATTTATTATGAGTCCATGGATCATGACCATGAAAGAGCTTATATGGCACTGGAGGTGGTTCATGGGCATGACTGCTGAGGCTTCCAGAAGTACAGAGATATGGGGGAAGGTAGCTCATCCCTGTCTCAATGAAAGCCTGGTGATTTCAATCATGAACCTCACATACCTGAGTTTTTCAGCTGATCAGTTTCTGCATGAGGCTTGTCCTGAGCAGTGGAGTCCTACCAGGAGCATGGTGGCAATTGTGGAGTTTAGCATAGGTTCATTTAAAACCATAGTTGTCAGCCTTTGTAATCAGGTCAACTTTGATAACATTGGGTCTTTTTTTGCTTGTAGTCTCTGATTCCTAACATTGAGAAGTTACTTTAGTTTTCAGTGCATTTTGGTAGATGAAAATATTTCTGAACTTTGAGTCAGTGAGTGGCAAAATCATGTGTTATGAGGGGAAAAAAGAGCTCATGATTTTAGAATACAGTTAAGTGCTTGGTGAAATTGTTCTGCTAAGAAAGTTTTGTTTCTTGTTTTTTTTTTTTAATATTTTGGTTTGATTTTTGTTGGTTTTTTTTTATCTGTTTTGTTTTGTTTTTTTGCTTTTTGGGTCACACCCGGCAATGCACAGGGGTTATTCCTGGCTTGTGCACTCAGGAATTACTCCTGGCGGTGCTCAGGGGACCATATGTAATGCTGGGAATTGAACCTGTGTCGGCCCCATGCAAGGCAAATGACCTACCCGCTGTGCTATTGCCCCAGCCCCCTGATTTTTGTTGTTGCTTTGTTTTGTACCATGCCCAGTGGTGTTCAGGGCTTACTTATGGCTCTGTGTTCAAGGATCATGCCTGTGGACTTGGGTGACCATATGGAGTGATAGGGATTGAACCCAGGTCAGCCATGTGGAAGGCAAGAACCCTACCAACTATACTATTGTCGTAACCTCAGGAAAGATTTTTCACTGGGCTCACTTCGGGACTGACTTTCATCCTAAGACAGTGAATGTAAAGTCTGCTCCCAGTCTCCTGCCCCTGTCAGCTTTCTTTGTTTCTGCTATGAATTGGCTTGATAATTGAGTCGAAGACATCCTCTAATCTCTAAGACAAATTTATCATTAGAAGTTGCTCAGTATTCTCTTAATTATATCATTGACTCTCTGTCACAGTCTTATTAAGGAATATATTATAACTCCTGTTTTATAGATCTATCAATATTCTTTTCTCTTCTTAATCTTTGCCCTCAACCTAACCAGAACAGAGTTATTATTTTCATCTGAAGTTAAAAATACTCCTGGACTTCAGCTCCTCCCCATTCCTCTGGAGCACTCCTTATGAATTGTTTCTCTTTTCTAAAATTTTTCTTCACCCATTCTGTTAGGCCCCCTGTTCAGACTATACTCATCCAGGTCCCTCAGCTTCCAGATTTTGTACATGCAATTATTGTTTCAAACCTGATTTTACTTGGCCTGTTAGCAGCAGCGTTCTCTTGCTCATCTCTGCATGCTCTGCTCTAGCAAACAAAATTTTGTTTGTTTGGGGGCCACCCCTAAAGGCAATGAGGGCTTACTACTGACTCTGCTCTCAGGCATCACTCCTGGCAGACCCCAGGAATGCCAAGATTAAACCAGGCCATCCACATACAAGGCAAGTTACCTTCCCCCGGACTATCTCCTTACGATTTTTTTTCTATTTATTTTTATTCTCTCCTTACAATTTCTTGAATAAGGGTGGCACATCTCCTGCTCTGGACTTGAGATCTTCTTTGCATAGATGATTCCACCCCTCTTCAGGTCTTAGCTTCACCTCGGTAAAGTCTGCCTCTGACTACCTGATTTATAACTGCAGCCTCTTCCCCACTCAGTACTCTTCATCTCTCTTACTGTGCTATTTTTTTGTGTTGTTGTTGTTAACTTTTATACCAATAGTCAAGTTTCTGTGTTTATTGTCTGACTCCATCAATAAGATTTTAAGCACCACTATAATAACTATTGAATGAATTCACAGAGAGGTTGAATACCATGCCTGAGTCACAGAGCTGCCAAATGAGTGGTACATGCATCAGACTTTAATATTAGACAACCAGGTCCTTAGTGACAGTGTTCTGCTGCCTGAGCACTCAACACAATTGCTCTTCTTGGGATGTCTGATAGATAAATCCTTTTTCTCTTTCTTCGTGATCAAGTCTGACGATTTGAAGAAGAGAAGAGAACCTCACATCTGTGCTTTAAGGTAAGCATATTGTTGGGTGCCCACCATGTGCCAGACAGATTAGTGAGTGCTTTAAATGTTGCATATCACAATCTGCCATTGGAGCACACTGACTCTGTAAAGTTTATTTCAAGAAAAGATATCAGTAAAACTTGAAGGAGCTAAGATTACAGACACAAATCTGATTAGCTCCAAGATCCAAGTTCTTGACAAAAAGACAGTCAGACTTATTATAAGGATACCAGCTTTGGAGATTATATTTTTCACATACAAGGTTGGCTAATATTAAAAATAAAAGCACTAGTGTAGGAATAAGGAAGCCTTTATATACTGTTGTAATCTTCTTAAAAGCTGGTTTTAAAAGATATATTGAAACCCTTAAAATTATGCATCTTGGGGCCGTGAGAGTACGGAGAGTAAGATGTTTGCCTAGCACACAGCTGACCCAGGTTCAATTTCTAGCATCATATATAGTTCCCTAAGCACCACCAGAAGTAATCCCTGAGCTCAGAGTCAGAAGTAAGCCCTGAGTATTGCAGCATATGGGCCCCATGCCACCATAAATCTTTTTGTAGCATAATTCCACTCATTGAAGCATAGAGAGATAGTATAGTGGGTAGACGCTTGCCTTGCATGTGGCTCACCTGTGTTTAATCCCTAGCACCACATATCCACATGTGGTTCCCCAAGCACTGCCAGATATGTGCCCACCCCCACCCCCCTACCTAAATAAATAAATAAATAAATAACACTTGGTTATTGGTGTGCAGAAGACTTTAAAGACTGAAATGTTTAACTCTGACTCCTAGAATTAGAAATTTTTAATGTTTCATTTTACTCACATAGAGTTTCAATAAGCATGTTATAACAGCTGTTTTTGGTCTATACTGGTTATTTTTTCCTTTTTTTTTTTTTCAGTTTAATGATACAGAGTTTTGAGGGCAGTGGGAGGAGGCACAATTTGGGGGGCCACACTGGGTTGACTTCAGGGCTGCTCCTGGCTCTGTGACTCAGGGATCATGCCCACTGGGGCTCCGGGAACCATTTTCGGTACCAAGGATCAAACTCAGGTTGGCTGCCTGAAAGCATGCATCTTACCCATCGTACTAGCTCTCCAACCCTACCAGCTATTCTTGCATATTCTCCTTTTCACTTGACATTTCTATAATACAGTGATAGCTGCATAGATTGTTCTAAATTCTGAATCAGTTGCTCATGTGTCTTACATTCCTTTTGTTGTTGTTTTTGTTTTTTGGGTCACACCAAGTGGTGCTAACGTCTGGTGGGCTCAAGGGATCATCTAGGGTGCCTCGGGTGGGTCCCAAGCAAGGCATTCTGACCCTCTTATATTTCCTTTTTATCTAAACCTTTTTTTCTCTGAGAGTTATTATCGTGCCTTCAGGCATTCTCTTATTAATTCACATCACTCCTCTGGTAAGAATCTCCTAGGAAACTCAGTTACATTCTGTACCCAAAGGATAACAGCCAGATGGTGTGAGAGATGAAATTCCTTGATGGTTATAGAAAAGTAATATTTATATTTCCCAGTTGGGTTTTGTGATTTCTGTCATGAATGCAATTAGTAAATGAGAGTGTTGACAGAAAACCAAGCCTGTCCTGGTGACATTTTCTTTGAATGACTTTGGAAGCACTTACTCTGGCGTGATCCCTCAGCACAGCTGGGTGTAGCCCAAAAAACAAATAAAAATATAAGAGGTCAAAAATGAGCACAACATTTTCTGGAATTTTTTGGTTTGTGTCATGTATAGTAAAAGATAATAAAATCTTTCGCCAACTGGAAGACTTGATATTTAGGTATGAAAAGCACAATTGAGGTTTTGGGGGGGTGGGGGAGGGAGTGTGGTTCACCCCAGCAGAGCTCAGGGGCGGGGGGGCCACTTCCAGCAGTATTAGCCCAGTGTAAGGTCTTGAGATATGCCCAGAGTGTGGCAGTGTTTGAACCACCCTGGTTACACCTGACAGTGCTGGTGGAGGTGGGGAGTCCTGTAGTGCCAGGATCGAACTCAGGATCTTGCACATGCAGGGCACAGACTCTACCTGCTTGAGCTGTTGTCCTGGCTCCCACACTTGCATTTTATGGAAATGTCTACTCCGCACATTTGAACTAGAATGATTTTTTAAAACTTAATTAAGTTTCTTGATGTGAAGAAAAAGAAATGAAACAAAATGTTAAAATATTTAAAAATTAGATATCCTTTAGTTCATTAAGGATAACATGATTTCTAAACTCATTAAAGAGGCTCCTCTGCACAGGGCCATTTTAGTAGTAAATTGAAATGTCCATTATTTATGGGATGGACTCCTGTGGAGTTCTGATACTTTGAACCATTATTATAACATTCACCATTATTCTAATTAAGCATTTCTGATCTACACAGTGTCAACAAAGAGCTCATTGCACAGGACAATTATTATTTATTATGGTACCAGTGGTAATAATGAGATCATGTCTAAAAGTGAGTGACTTTGTAATGGAATGGAAAGGTCATTATTAAGGTCAGACTGCTGTCGTGAGAGAGCACACTATAAACTTAGGAAGAAGAAAAAGAAATGAAACTATAAAACAAAAACATTTTACAGAAATAAACTTAACATTTATTTCTCTGGGAATCTCAATCCTTAAACTCGGCTGAAGAGATAGTATAGGGGTTAAGCACTTGCCTTGCACACAGCCATCCAGGTTCAGTCCCCAGCACCGTATATGGTCCCTTGAGCACAGGAATGATTCCTGAGCACAGAGCAAAGCCCTGAGTACTTCTGGGTGTGGCCCCAAACCCACCCCTCAACAAATATATAAATAAACTGATGAACATTCTCAGAATTGATCTCATGAATAAAATGCAAACTAAAGGGGAAAATGGTTGTGCTATTGATGCAGTTGGAGTCCACACTAAGATTTAACAAGTTATCTTTTGGTTTGGTTTGGTTTGGTTTAGTTTGGGGTCACACCCAGCAATGCTCCAGAGTTACTCCTGACCTGCACTCAGGTTTATTCCTGGTGGTGCTCAGGAAATTATATGGGAAACCAGGGATCAAACTCAGGTCAGCTGTGTGCTGGGGAAGCACGCTACCAACTGGACTATATTATATTGTCCAGCCCCTTAAAAAGTTCTTTGACTCACATTTCTAGGAAAATTCTATATGAAGATTTTCGAATCTGGATTTCTGACATTTCTAAGACGGACCTGGAATCAACCATTGACATGTCCTGTGCTAAATATGAATTTTCAGGTAAGAGAGATAACAGACACGTCCTAGTGTCTATGAAATCAAAAAACCTTCAACTAAACAGTGATGGAAAAATAATATCAGTGTACCAAAATCTTAGTTAATATGTCCCTACATAGCTTGGAACTTTTTTTTTAATTTGTTTTTTGTTTTTGTTTTGGTGCCATACCTGGCAATCAGGTTACTTTTGACTCTGCACTCAGAAATTACTTCTGGTGGTACTCAGGAACCATTTGGGATGCTGAGGATCAAACCTGGTTGTCCACATGCAATACTATCCAAACCAATAACTTGGCACTTCTCAATAGCAAAGATCTGACTTATTTAAACATAGAAGCTAACCATTATA
The DNA here is from genome assembly GCF_029834395.1 of Sorex fumeus. Taxonomy (NCBI): domain Eukaryota; kingdom Metazoa; phylum Chordata; class Mammalia; order Eulipotyphla; family Soricidae; genus Sorex; species Sorex fumeus. The sequence goes on from NW_026606179.1 coordinate 38,582,156, forward strand.
TTGGAAGGTATAAGTAATATTTCTCTACAAAAATATTGAAAGCAATTGGCTTCAGTATTTGCATATTTCCAAAAAAAATTGCAGTTTTGCCTATATACCAACTTCACATACATTAGTCCAAATTTAGAGGTGAACTTCTAGAATCTGTTCTTAGACTTCCTGGGGATTGCTGGGGATGTAGCTCCATGGTAAAGTGCACATTTTTTTTGTATACATGAGGCAAGTGTTGATAAAACAAAAAACAAAACAGGAAAACATTGTTTATTCTTAGACTTCCTAGTAAACAGTTGTCTCCCTCACTGCCATCTCTTCCTGGAGGGTGGGAGGGGACTCAGCCGTCAGAGAGCATTTTGGAATCACTCCCAATGGTGCTTGTGGGACTGAGCAGGGATCAGCTGCATCCAAGTGCTTTATCTCCTGTACTACCTCTCCATTAAGCTCTTTTTTTATTGAAGGTAGCACTGCACTGTAGCGCTGTCCTCCCGTTGCTTATCAATTTGCTCGAGCGGGCACCAGTAATGTCTCCATTGTGAGACTTGTTGTTACTCTTTTTGGCATATCAAATAATCACGAGTAGCTTGCCAGGCTTTGCCCTGCGGGCAGGACACTCGGTAATTTGCCAGGCTCTCCAAGAGGGGGCGGAAGAATTGAACCTGGGTTGGCCACATGCAAGGCAAACACCCTACCCACTGTGCTAGGTAATAAGTGAATATATTCTTAAAGAATACAGATAATAGAGAATTGTAAACCATAATCATCCCCTTCCCCATCACTCCCTTTCTCCCATACATATCCATTATCCCAGTTGGGTGCATCTTTTCAGATTCTTTTTGGAGCATAATATAAGTAGCTTTTTGAAAATGTTTAGTTTTTTTTTTTTAATTATTATTTAGTCACCCTGAAATTGCAGAGTTATTCATGATAGACTGGAGTGATAGCACAGCGGTAGGGTGTTTGCCTTGTGCACAGCCACCCTGGGCGAGCCGGGGTCGATTCCTCTACCCCTCTCGGAGAGCCCGGCAAGCTACCAAGAGTATCTTGCCTGCACGGCAAAGCCTGGGAAGCTCCCCGTGACGTATTCAATATGCCAAAACACAGTAACAAGAAGTCTCAAAATGGAGACATTACTGGGCCTGCTCGAGCAAATCGATGAACAATGGGAGGACCATGTTTGTTTTTGTGTTTATTCATGATAGGGTTTCAGACACACAGTGCTTCAACACCAATCCCCTTATCAGGGTCCATTTTGTATCATTTGTGCCCCCACTCCCCCTTTGCCTGACCTTTGGCTTTTTTGTCTAGAAGGATAAGTATTCTGTTGTGTTGTTTTAGTAAATACCAACTTGAGTCATTCTTACACATTGTAGGTAAGTAGAAATTGATCACCTTTTTGTTGTTGTTGTTGCTGTTGTTTTTTGGTCAAACCTAGGGTGTCCCATGTGCAAGGCAATTGCTGTACCCTAACCAACTTAGTAGTAACACATGGATGAGCATATCATCTGCTCTTCCCCCACCACTCCACCTGCAGGATAAAGCCCAGGACCTATTGCAAGCCAGGGATAGGGATCATATTGTTACCATTAAAGTGATATTTCAGGACACTTTTTCGGTAATTCCTTCAAAGACATTTTGCTACATGATAGTAATAAACTAATAGTTGGGAAATTAACACTGATACGTCATTCCCATCTGATCCACAAGCTGCACTCAAGTTTCATTATTTAATTCTATATAATAAAGCAAAGGATCTGATCTGGATTTCATGCTGCATTTAGTTTTCATGTCTAGTCAAGAATAGTCCTTTTCTCCTTACTTAATACCCATGATATTAATCCTTCTGAAGATTGACAGGTTATTTTGCAAAACTTTCCTCCATTTAGGTTTGTTGGATGCTTCCTCACAATTAGGTTAATTGTATCTTGGGCAGGAATATTACTGAATTATGTGTTGCATATATCAAGTGGCTGGAGCAATAGCACAGCGGGTAGGGTGTTTGCCCTGCACATGGTCGACCTGGTTTCGATTCCTCCATCCCTCTCAGAGAGCCCGGCAAGCTACCGAGAGTATCTTGCCTGCACAGCAGAGCCTGGCAAGGTTCCCGTGGCGTATTCAATATGCCAAAAACAGTAACCAACAAGTCTCACAATGGAGACGTTACTGGCGCCTGCTCAAGCAAATCGATGAACAATGGGAGGACAGTGCTATAGTGCATATTATCAAATGGTACATGCTTTCTAAATGTCATTATTATGACAGTAATAAATGTCATATTACTAGTGATACTGGCTTTGATCATATGATTAAAATGATGGCTGATGTCATTTTCTCTGTAAACTTTAAGAGCCATGCCCGATGGTTTGGATGGTTTGGGGGCCCTTGGGGGTACTCCTGGCTCAGTGCTGGGAAGTCACTCCCCATAGAGCTTGGGGCATCATGTGATACCAGAAGATGTGCCTTGGATTCTTGCATATGTGGCATGCACTCAGCCTGTGGAGGTCTCTTCCCAGCCCTGTAAACTTGTCCTTTCCTTGTTTAGTATTTTGTCAGGAGATATTTAAGACTATGTAAATATTCCATTTACCCATTTATTATATGGTGAAACTCTTACAGTCCAGAATTAAGTAGCTATCGAAAGTGATGACAAGTGTGTATGTTGATAAGGAAAAACATTTGTTATATAATTTTTCAAAAGCTGACCACAAAATAATCACTATAGGATACCTTTTTTTTTTTTTTCGGGGGGATACCACACATTCGGTGGTGCTTGGCATATTCCTGGCTCTGTGCTCAGGATCTTCTGGTGAGGTTTGGGAGGCCATAATGTGGAACAGTTGGACCTAGGTCTGCTAAATACCATTTGTTAAGAAAGCATACACATGTCAGGGTGCAGAACATGGCAGAGCACTTTCCTGATATGCCCAAGGCTCTGAATTGAGTCCCTGGCACTGTCTGCCTACCCATGCCCATCATTGTCGGGTATAACCCAGGTGTCCCCCAGCACAACAGCACTGGAGTTCCCCCTAGGTACCACTGGGGGTAACCACTATTTTAAAAAGGGTTGCAGATATAGCACAGTGGTTAGGCGCTTTCCTTGCACAAAGCCTGAGCCCTATCAGGAGTGATCCCTGAGCACAGAGCCAGGAATAAGCTCTTGAGCTCTTTCTAATTTTCTTTTTGGGTATAACCCAAAAAGAAAATTAGGAAAAAGAGCAAAACCATCTAAGGGGCTAAGGATATCTCAGTTGTAGAGCTCCCGCCTTGCATGCACAAGGCTGGTGAGTACATGAGTTGGAACCTGGGCACCAACTCACATGCCTGAGTGTGATCCCAGCAGCTATGTTGTATGGGATCCCTGGTTCCACAACTGAGTTTAATCTTCTGCAAACCACAGCCCAGGTGTGACCCCCGGTCATGACTGGGAAAGAAGCAAATACACGTTTGTGAGAAAAATATTGAAAGAATATACTTTCAAGGACCAGTGTGTAAGTCACTTGCCTTGCACATGGCTGATCTAAGTTCGATCCCTGGCACCCCATATGATCCCCTGTGCTACCAGGAACTAATCCCTGAGTACAAAGCCAGGAGCATATCCTCAGCACCACTGGGTATGGCCCAAAAAACAACAACTAAAAGAATATACTTTTAAATATGTTCTTAATTATCTCTGAATTGATCTGATATATATGGATCTAGCATGTTAGTGTATATTTAGTGTTCTGGAGTTTTCCCCCCAGTGCCAGGGGATCAAACCCCAGGACTTCACAGGTAGTACTTTACACACCAAGTGCTTCACAAACCAAATCTCTTGATTTCTATATTTCTGTAATTAATGGAGAAGAAATGTGTGTCATTTTAAAGTTTGAAGGAGTCACCATTACCAAGGCATGTCATTAATAATGGCATAACTTATCAGCTGCCCGTTGTCTGCAGAGGGAGATTAAGTGTGCATTAATTGTTGCAGATGCCCTGCTCTGCCATGATGATGAGCTGGAAGGGCGACGGATTGCCTTCATTCTTTACCTAGTTCCTCCCTGGGACCAGAGCTTGGGTGGCACCCTGGATCTGTACAATGTGAATGGTAAGATGATCACGTACTGTTTAACATCAAAAGCCTCTTAGAAATTCTGATACAAAATGTACTTCTCAAAGGAGAAGAAACTTATTCCTTCTAGTGACCATCTAGGAGGAAATGGCAGCTGAGACAGCCACCTCTCTTAAACTGTATTTTAAATGATCATTAATCCAGAGATAAGTTAGAAGATTTTAAGATGTGGAAAAGTTGGCCCCAATTCAGAACAGTGAACATGAAAGCAAAGCTTTCTTGATTTGTGGATGTGATTCTGCCAGGGCCTGTTCATTGGGCAGGAAGTTGGGGTTATTGTTTTGAATGGCTGACACCAGAAAACCTTCGTAACTTATTTCAGCCATCATCGCTGAAGTAATAGGACAGTGGGTAGGATGCTTGCCTTCTATGCAGCTGACCCAGGTTCGATCCCTGACATCTCTGAGGTCCCTTGAGTCCCACCAGGAGTAATTCCTGAGTGTAGAATTAGGAGTAGCCCCTGAACATCACAAGATACGGCCTAAAAAGAAAAAAGAAAAAAAGCCTTATTTTTCAACCTTCACTCGTAATGGATGGATGGTATAGCCAAGACAAATGTCACATTGCAGAACTAGCAAGTAAGAGAAAAACAGATGAAAGGGGACTAGGTATTTTGAGATCTGCCAGGTATGTCTAGGTACCTGGGGACATTTGGGATTGTCAAGGTGAAGTGAGGCTGCCTGGAAGTGGTCCCAAATAATGAAAGTCCGTTGATGGATATGTTCTCTCCTGGTGCAGAGCACTTTCAGCCGAAGCAGATTGTCAAGTCTCTTGTCCCTTCATGGAACACATTGGTTTTCTTTGAAGTGTCTCCAGTATCCTTTCACCAGGTAAAAAAAAGTTAGCCTCAAGTATAAAAGAACTAAGGTTGTGCTTTTTAATCACCCGCCCCCCATCTGAATGGGAGAGATTCCCATTGTCTTAGCTGAGCCAGTTGTGTTTGGACCTAGCGTGAAGGATCTTGAAGTCTGTGTGTTCGACTAGTGATCTTCCTCCTGGTTGTTTGGTTCAAGTGTTGTTGGCCCTGTTCTTTCAGGTGTCTGAAGTCCTCTCTGAAGAAAAGTCTCGTTTGTCCATAAGTGGCTGGTTTCACGGTCCTTCAATAACCAGACCTCCCATGTACTTTGAGCCTCTCCTACCTCGGAGTCCTCACATTCCTCAAGATGTAAGTGACAGAATTGATCTGTTACTGGGATTCTTGTCTTAGAGCTGTCATATACTAGTTTCTGCTGTGGTTGTGTGTTTAGTTTTGGCAGGGGGAGTGGTGGGAGGAGGTAACGGGGTGGGGCACATCTGGCAGTACTCAGAGCTTACTCCTGGCTCTGTGCTCAGATATTACTGTAGGGTCTTGGGACCATATGGGGTCCTGAGAATTGAACCCCAGTCAACAGCATGCAAGGCAAGTGCCCTACCCGCAGTCCTATCACCACTGCTCTGGTCTTATATGGGACTATTCTGATTATAAAACTAGACTTTGAATTTCCCCTTCCGTTTATCTTAAATAAACTTTGGATAGTGTCCTTCACAGACAGTATGTTTAACAGGGAAAAAAATTACAGCATGAGAATTTGTGTGTCTCCTAGTAGGGTTAAGCAGGAACTAATGCAATAGGAATTTACTAACTTGCCTTTACATCTGATGCTTTACATCAGCATGAAATCTTGTATGAGTGGATCAACCCTACTTACCTGGACATGGATTACCAAATTCAGATTCAAGAAGAGTTTGAAGAAAGTTCCGAAATTCTCCTCAAGGAGTTCCTTAAGGTAGGCTGGTATATCCTGTTCTGTGGATCTCATTTAGCATGCAGTCTTGCCTCTTGGATGGTAGGTGAATAGTAATAAAAGCTGGGGCCAGAGAGGTAGCACAGCTTACAAATTAAAGACTGTATTCTCATTTTATCATGAAGGTATTTGAAAGATTAAGCAATTTGACAGAAGATGCTTAAAGAAATAGCCTAAATTGGTACTCTGATCTCTTAGCTAAACATGCTGACAGTTTAGCTAGCTCTTTCCCTAGCTTCCTCCTATTACACCAGGTCTAGGGTATTTTGCATTGATTCTTTTAGGAATCAACAGAATTATTCTGCAGAGCTGCTAAATCTGCAGGACCATTGTGAGCTCAGAGATTGACAAACTATGTTTGATTTATTTTTATCCTTTTTCAGCCTGAGAAATTTGCCAAGGTCTGTGAGGCTTTGGAGAAAGGAGATGTGAAGTGGAACAGCCGGGGTCCCCCTAATAAAAGGTAGAGCCTCTCATCCAAGGCTTTTGCTTCTGCACTTGGCATTTGCCTGTTTCATCTATAAGACTCTCCTCAGTCGGACATTTACCCTAATGATCCTCCCTTCCCAGGGCAGCCAGTAGCAGGCCCTCACAAAATCTCATGGTGACAACTGGTGCTTTGGTGACCCCACCAAGATTCAGGGAGAGCCTTTTTTCCATGATGAACACTGCGGCTTCGTTGCCTTTCAGGTTCTATGACAAGGCTGAGGAAAGCAATCTTCCCGACATACTGAAGGACTGCATGGTGTTATTCCGCTCCGAGGCGTTTTTCCTGCTACTCTCCAACTTCACAGGTCTGAGGCTTCACTTCCTGGCACCTTCCGAAGATGAGACTGAGGACAAGAAAGAGGGAGAAACTTCCGCTGCTTTGGCTGACACTGAAGAAGGTACTAGCCATAGTTCCTCAGAGCCAGAGGTGGATCCAGCGGCCGGTGGCAGCAGCAGCCGGCAGAGTGGGGAACAGAGCATCCCGGACTCAGGAGATGTCACAGAGGAGGACGCAGCAAAGGAAGGTAGGCTTTCGCTCTGATCTGTCACTACTTCCCTTCCATCATCTTTCACTCACAGGGGTTACTCCTGGCTCTGCTAGTAATGTTTGCATTTAGGAAACCTTTTTTTTGCAAGATAGCTACTTCATAAAAAATGTATTATAAACAAAGAATGAAAAATTAAATTCCCCCTTTCCAAGTAGACCTGGTAGTTTCAGAAAGTCACTCCAGGCTGGAGTGGGTAGATCAACTGAAGGTTTGTGGGTATGGTTTTCCTTTACTTCTAAGTAGCATTCCCTTGCAACAGTGGCATCAGGCTTTTTTCTGGTTGCTTGTCTAGAGTAACACCCCTTTTCTGCTCAGGAGGTGTTCCTGGCAGTGCTTGGGAAGAGTTGGGAGGACCTTGTGTTGTCAGAAATCAAACCCAGGCCTTCTGCATACAAAGAATGTGCTCAGCCCGTTGGGCTTGCTCTGTAGCTTTACTCTTATGTTCTTTTAGAATCCAGTGTTCCCATGTGCCACGGAGAGTTGAGGGGTTGGAAGACTGGTCACTACACACTAATCTATGACAACATCAAGACTGAATTTGCCCTGGACTTACTTTTCTACTGCGGCTGTGAAGGTAAGAGGAAGGTGGGGGAAACAGTGAATGTTCAGAAGAGGGAGCATCTCTCCCATGGGACCCTCTCCTGAATCAGCTGAGAAACAATTTGCCATGGTCATGAGCTCTAGTCACAGGGATTTCGTTTTGGAAGTATCTTTGGGTCCTGAGTTATAGGCTTATAACTCAAATTAGAATTTTTATCTGTGACAGAGCTATAGGATATGAACCAAACCATAATTTTCCTTCACAGAGCCAACCTCCCAGAGTCCAGGTCTATGGCTTTTATGTAACTTTTGCCAGGCATATTTTAATTATTAGCTTTCTGTTCTTGGTATTGACTAGTTAATGATTTTCCCAACTCCTACCCAATAATCCACAATATAAGCAGATGCTATAACCAAGGAGAACTTTCTGAATGCATTTTCTTTGTCTTCATTGTAAGGCTGGGATCCAGAGTTTGGGGGTTTTACTTGCTACATTGCCAAAGGTGAAGATGAAGAGGTAAGTTGCTTCAGACAACAAACTATGGTTTTTAATTCTTGAAGTTTTCATTCTTCATAGCCCAATTTTTATAACCCACCAATATCTTAAGCTGATTAAATCCTTGTTATATTGCCTACAATAGTAGAAAGTAGTCATTTCTAGTAGAAAGTAGTCACTGTGGAATAAAGATGGTAAAGGATAATCACTGAGCATTCATTCTACCCTACTGAAAATTCCCAAAGAAAGTGATGCCATCCCACTATTCATCCTTGTAGGAAGAAGCAGAAGCATTAGGTGGAATCTTTGTGACTCACCGTTATATGGTTTGTATGTTATTGTTTAGAATGAGGCTTGCTGGAAAGTGTCTTGATGGCCAGAGCAAAAGTTCTTAATAATACTTTTCCTCCAACCCCGAATTTGGGGCCACATCCAGATGTGCTCAAGAGCAATTACAGATGTGCTGCTCAGGTGTGCTCAGGTGCCTCTGTCAGCAGTGTGCGGAGGACAAGGACTGCCAGGAATCAGACCTAGAGCTCCCACATGCAAAGCATGCAATACCAGTTCTTTGAGCCATATCCCTGGCCTAATCACAGATCCCCATCTCTCGTCTTAAGTTCTTGCTATTAGGAACCATTTTAATGTTCACTGCTAAGTCACTAACGAAGTGGTGTTGAGAACAAGCTCTTGTTCTTATGTGTCGTTGTATATTTATGCCTATTTCAGCTGCTAACAGTGAATCCAGAAAACAACTCTTTGGCATTGGTCTACAGAGATAAAGAGACACTGAAATTTGTCAAGCACATTAACCATCGAAGCCTTGAACAAAAGAAAACCATCCCCAACAGAACAGGTTTCTGGGACTTTTCATTTGTTTATTATGAATGACAAGACAGGACAGAGTGGAAAGACGCCCTTCATCGCGCTGCCTGGAAGAGCACGGCAGGAAGAGGAGCAGAGCTGCAGAGGGTGGTGTGCGGCAGTGCCCTCAGCCTCTGTACCTGCAGATCAGCCCCAGATGAGAACAGACTGGCAGCTGAGCCCCGCCGTCAGGAAGGACCAGGACTTTTTTCAACCAGCGGGACATTTCTACAGGCCAGCAATTGAAAACTACTGTCCTGCGACAATGTTCTTAGAACTGTGTGTGGTTGTCCTTTAGTAAAACTCACCATAATTGTCCATAGTCTAGACCTAGCACTTGGAGCTAGAGACTTACTCAAATTAAAAGGGACAAAAAGGATTTTTTTTTGTCTTTTGGGTTCATTGTCCATATCACATTTTTCTGTATATCCATTTTGTTCTGCATGCAACCTTCTCCGGCATTGATGTTCACAACTCTTCTTTCCAAATTGAAACTGTTCCTAGTAGACTGACTACCCATTTTTCTTTCCTCCCCCACACTTTCCCTCAATTTATTTGTTTAAACTTGGTTTAAACTTGGTAAAAAGACTCAACCAATAAGATCAATTTATATAGCTATTTATATAAATTTTTCAGACAATAAAACAGAGGATGAAATATAAAATTCAGCTATTTCTATTTTTTTTTTCCAATACCTACATGGTAGTGGAGCATTTACATGATCCCGATAATGGAAACAGCTTTTTAACCTTAGGATAGTGATACCCAAGAGGGATTACAAATACTTTATTACTGATGTTTTAAATTCAGAGTTTACCTCTTGGGCTGGAGCGATAGCACAGCGGTAGGGCGTTTGCCTTGCACGCAGCCAACATGGCCGACCCGAGTTCAATTCCTCCACCCCTCTCGGAGAGCCCGGCAAGCTACCGAGAGTATCTCGCCCGCACGGCAGAGCCTGGCAAGCTACCCGTGACATATTCGATATGCCAAAACACAGTAACAACAAAAGTCTCCAATGGAGACGTTACTGGGCCCGCTCGAGCAAATCGATGAACAACGGAGGACAGTGACAGTGACCTCTTAAATTCGTGAAGAACTTCAAAAGTTAATCCCTGGGGTTATAGTTCAGCAGGGAGGGTGCTTGCCTTGCACATGTGTAACCCAGATTCAATCCCTGGAATCCCCATATGGTTCCTGAGCCCCACCAGGAGTTCAGAGCCAGGAGTAAGCCCTGAGCACTGCTGGGTGTGGCCCCCAAATAAATAAAAAGGTATTCCCAATGCTACTACTTTTATTCACTTGTTTCTAATTAACACCCTCCTGTGGTATAAACCCAGTGGCAATGTGAAAGCCAGGAACATGAAAGCATCTTGTGTGCCAAGCAGTTTGAGGTTCGTATTAGTAAAATCCAAGATACCCAACTTGTCTGATTCAGGAGCGCTGAGTCTGAATTTTGGCATAATACACAAGTTTAAATTTTGTTATGTGTTTATTAGTACTCCTTAATTTCTGTGTCTATGGTTTAGCCACACAACACACACACTATTGAAAAAAAGGAATTTTGGTGTCCACAGAAGAGTGAGTCCCTGAAGCCAGCTGTTACTGTCAGTTACATCATCTGCAGCTATGTCTCTGGACTGAGATGGTGTAACCTGCAGGTAGCTTTTATGCACTGGAGATACATAGTGATCCAGAAGTTTCTGATACATAATGTTAAGAAATACTAAGTTTTCCTTAATTTCATTCTGCATCTGGATTTTTAGGGCCTGTTGCCAATGTTCAACTACTATTAAGCATCAAATAAGGTAAATAAAGCAAGCATTTTGTTTGTTTTTTTTGGTCCACACCCTGTGATCGATGCTCGGGTTACTCCTGGCTTAGAAATTACTCTTGGTGGTGCTCAGGAGACCATAAGGAATGCTGGGGACAGAACTTGGCTCGGCCGTGTGAAAGGCAAGTGCCTTACCCACTGTACTACCAGTCCTACCCATAAAGCAGGAAATTTTTGACTTTTCAGATAAAGCTATGTTCATGTCTCCATGGTATCTCAATTCTTTTACTTCTGGTTTGGGGGCCATATGTGGCAGTAAAGGCTGTACTCAGTCTGTTCATGTACACTCAGGCCTTTCTCCGTTAATAGTGAACTTTTATTAAAAGAAGGGTTCCCCCCATTTGCTATTTTTAATTATGTAATTATTTTTAGTTACATAAGTCATGCATTTTATTTCATTCAAAATAACTGAAATGTGTGAAAATATAAATAATGGTCCCCAAAATCTTAGTATCTGTGATAAACACTGGTTTGAGGGCCACACCCAGCAATGCTGAGAGGTTACTCCTGTGCTCAGGAATAACTTCTGGGTGGGTGGAGCCACATGGATGCTGGGGATGGAACCCAGGTCAGCTGCATGCAAGGTAAGCACCCTCCCCACTGTAGTCTGTCTCCTGCCCCTGTGATAAACAGTTTGAAATGTATCAACAACTCTTATTTTCCAGAGTGTCCTTCTCTGTGCTTCCAGTTTCAATAAACCACAAGTTCTTGTGCAAGATGAGGAATTCTTAAATGAAGCAGCAGCCTCTGTGGGATGCACGATTCCTTATACACTGGCCCACCTTGATGAGAGTCAGCATCTGGGCCTGCAAGCACTCTGCCTTCCCCTGCATATCTCTCAGGCTATTTGGGCCTTTGGGCAAGATGTCACATCACCATCAAAGGTCACAGCTTTTAATGGTCTTCACAGGCTCCAGTGCATGTTTCTGGGTTCTAGCTTGTGATTCTTCCCAGCTTTATCTTTTCTAAGTGCCTGTCTGATGGGTTCAAGTTCCAACATCAGTAAGGAATGTGGAATCTTACAGATTACACCCCTTTGCACAACTAAGACCAAATCTAACAGCCCTTCACAGGTTAATCATACTGGAAATGAGTTATTTCCATGGTCTGGGGAGCTGCTTATTAGCATCGTTAGGGAAAAGAACGAGTTTAAGGAAGGCCCTTATAAATTATCTGACCTGCAGTTTCTAATTTTAAAGATATGGAAACTGTCATCTAGAAGAGGAAGAGGCTGTTAGTTTTGAAACCTGGCTTTTCTGCTCAATCACTGCATCCCCAACACAAGTGACAGTGGGGATTTTCTTCTCACAGAATACCAAAATAAGTCAGTGCTGGACGACCTCTCCCAGCATTTCTTTGAAGAGCAGCTTTTGGCTAGAATGGCTCTTCAATAGCATTGTGGACATACCACTCCAAAAAAACTAGAAAATGCGAGGGTTCTTGCTTGAGAAGCACATCACAGGAGGCACTCTCCAGCCTGCGCTGACTTATACCTTCCCAAAAGAACAAGGGGCATCCGCAGATTCAATCCACATGACAGTTCTGAAAATTACTTTGGAATTGACCATGTAGCACCACTTTAGGAAAAGCAGACATCTGTGTCATAAATAAGGTGATTCAGGAACAGGGACCAAATAGGCAAGAGGCAAAAAGCAGAAGAGACTGCAAAAACTTTAGTTTTCTTTCTTTTTTTGGTGGGGGAATGGGAGACAGGGTGTTGGGCCATACCGGGAGTACTCAGTCTTCCTCCACCCAGCTGGGAGGCTGGGGAGACTGTAACTTAGTTGTCAAAGTGAAGTTGGAGGGGCTAGAGAGAGCTCAGCAAGTTACAGAATGTGTTTCGCATATAGAAAGGCACTAGAGGGCTACCTGAGCACTGCCAGGAGCAAACCCTAACAAGCTGAGTGTGGTCCCAATCCAAGAAACAAGAATGAAAATAAAAGTCAAAGAATGATTTTTCAGTCTTATTTTATGTTTTTGTCTTGAGACCACACCCAGCAGTGCTGGTTCTCATGGATCACTTGTGGCAGAGCTCTGCAACCATATAGGATGTCAGGGCTCTAACACTGATCGGCAGCATACAAGGCAAGTGCCTTTCTCACTGTGCCCTGGTTTGATCCCCAGCACCCTACATAGTCCCTGAGCACTTCCAGGTGTGACTCAAAAACAAAACCAAACAAACAAAAATAGGGCAACAAACTAGAGAAGGAATTGATACACCAGATTTTCACATCCTTAAGCTAAACATGATGACATCTAATTAAAAAGATGATTAAATGTTTTCTATATATTTCATCTCATCACACTTTTACTTGGGAATAGCTTGAAATAGCATAAAAATGGGCCGTAATTTACTCTTTTTTGGCGGGGGAAGCACATGCAAGGTCTAGGGATAATCAGCTCAGTGTGAACCTAATGGTTCGATGCTTGGACCCAGTGGTATTAGGGGGCCACCAGAACAAGCCTGGTGTTGTTCGAGGACCCCATGCAATGCCAGGGATAATGCTCAGAGCTTATGCATGTGAGGCAAGTGCTTCAGACCTTAGCCCTACCTCCCCGATCTCCCAAGTGTTTGTTTTAAACCTCCACATCATGACTTACAAACTGTCAGATCCTGTAGCAAACATTCTGTGAACTCAGAGATGCTGATATCAAGAGAATTGATGTGAAAGTAGCCCATTTACTATTATCTGTAGCCTTTACATAATAAACTAAAATCAAGACAATTAAAGGGACCCTGTTTGTTGTCTTTGAGTTCACCCTTTGAACCTTGTCTTGAAATTTTTTAGGTCTGAGAAAGATGCTTTTTGGCAGCAGAACAAAAAGAATGCACGTTGGTGACATTCTATTAAAGTCCCTAAAAATGAAGTCATACAATTTAAAATTGGTCCCAGTTGGAAATCTGAATATCAGAAGGTACAGACTGGCCTGGTCAGAACAGAGAAGACAACTGCGGAGCTCAGGCGTGCCAGGCAGGCTGGGGCAAGGGCTCAGTGGTCCTGTGCAAGGCTTACAAGGTAAGTCCATCGATTCAACGCCTGGCATGGCACAATATGTTTTGTTTCGAAGTCTGGGATGATGCCAGGTAATCTCTGCAGCTCAGTTTCTTCATCTTTCAAACAGACATGCTACTCTACAACTTCAGAAATTAATATAACTATAATACGGTATAGGTGGGTCCTCTTTTGTTCATGAAAGTGAAAATGCCAAACGAACACTGCAGGGCAGAGTCACAGGAACATTAGCTGCACCTCTCTACAGCTCACAGTTCAGAACTGGGAGGGTATGGCTAAGTGTCTGGGAGAAGGAAGGTAACAAGCTTATGAGAAGGCGAAAGGCGTCATCCCCCAACCCCTCTGAATGCTGATTACTGTTTTAATCTTAAACTAGTCCTGGAACTACCTTCAAGTGAAATCTTAATAATTAGGGGAAGAATTTCCGGCTGTTGGCTTAACACCAGCTTTCTCTTGCTCATAGGCTCAGAGCTAGAGAACACTTCGTGGTCTCAATGCAGTGAAGTGTAGCCATATTTGCTAATGGAATGTGAATAAAAATGACAAAGGGCTGTTTTCTGACCACAGCTTTTAAAAGCTGCTTTCCCACTGGCATGGATTATAAATAACTAAGTCTCAGCCAGGATAACTCTTAATAGGTTCCAAGTGAGGGAATTAAGCCCTAATGCTCTAAAGTATTCATTATATGCAGTGAATTGAAAAACAGACACTGAAATCTTTTGGGGAGGGGGAAAGGAGAGATGTTTTGTTTTGTTACTATATCAGGTAATGCTCAGGGGCTATTCTAGGCCTGGTTTGATCCTACAGAGCTCCGGTACCATGCAACGCCTGGAATGGAACGTGTGCCTCCTGCATGCAAAGAATGCTCTCAGCCCACTGAGCTACCTCTCCAGCCCACTGAAATTATTTTTAGGAAGCTTATTTCTCTAAAGAAGTCAAGGTGAGAATGTTGCCCTTGAGGATGATACAGCTACAAGGTCAAAAGAATACAATTCCCTGGGGCTGGAGCAATAGTACAGCAGGTAGGGTGTTTCCCTTGCACAAGGCCAACCCGGGTTCGATTCCCAGCATCCCACATGGTCCCCTGAGCACAGCCAGGATTCTTGAGTACAAAGCCAGGAGTAACCCCTGTGCATCGCCGGGTGTGACCCAAAAAGAAAAAGGAAAAAAAAAAACGATTCCCTGAGTAACCATAAATTAAATTCTGGCAAAAAATAAATGAATTCCAAAGTCTGAGGCCCACTGATTTCAGTACTAATGCTACTCCAACTAATACATTACCATATATTCATTCTCCCTTAACAAATGAGTTGTTTACACCCCCTCTCAGTGATTAAAAAAAAAGCACCCACATTAAAGACCCATTTTTGTTTTTCTTCACATACTATCAATGATTTACTCAGTTTTGGTAGGGTTATATATATATTACAATCAGTTAATACAAAGTGCAACATTTTTAAATGCTAATGAAAAAAATCTTTTAATTACAATTCCAAGGAAAAAAAGATGTACTATACACCAACTTTACATACATACAGAAAAACAACTTTGAGGCTCTAGTGTTTAAAATTGCTTTCTTTTTCAAGAAAAAGAAAGCTAGTACTGATTTACAATAACAAGTGAATACACTTTCCCATGCACTGCTCTGTCTTCCACTCCTTCAACTCACCAACGTTGTTTTCATTTTCCATTTCCATCCCTGGCTTCAAGCGGCATGTCATCCAAAGCAGATCAGCTCTGAATTTAAAAACATTTTCTAGAAACTTCACTACCTAGACTTGTCTGTCCTATGAAGACGCTGTCCCCACTCGCATAATTCTGAAGAGTGTGTTGATGTTATTGCTGCGAATGGCATCACGACAAGCACTGATCACTTGGTTCTTTGGCTTCCCAACTGTATGAGAAGAAACAGAAAATAAGCTTAACTAAAAATTCTATGAAACTGAGGTCAATTTTTAAGTGTGAAAGGTAGGAAAATAAATGGTGTGCACATTTAACTAATCTCACCACTCCCTAAAAAAAGACTGCCTCTTGAAGGAATATTCCTTCACAAACCAAAGCAGAAACAAAGTCAAGTTTTATTAAAAAAATTAAAAATGGAGACTGGAGAGGCAGTAATAAGCACACAATCAACCCAGATTTATCCCCAGCACCCAACAGTCTCCCAAGTCCTGCCAGAAATGATCCCTGAGGAAAAGCAAGCCCTGAGCACTGCCAGACCCTCTCCCCATATATATATGTGTGTGTGTACATATATATGTATATATATACATATAAGTGTATATATATATTTCTAATCTTCTCTGTATCGTTCCAATTTTAGTATATGTGCTGCCGATAGCACAGCGGGTAGGGCGTTTGCCTTGCACGCAGCCAACATGGCCGACCTGAGTTCAATTCCTCTGCCCCTCTCAGAGAGCCCGGCAAGCTACCTGGAGTATCTCACCCGCATGGCAGAGCCTGGCAAGCTACCTGTGACGTATTTAATATGCCAAACACAGTAACAAGTCTCACGAAGGAGACGTTACTGGGCCCGCTCAAGCAAATCGATGAACAACGGGAGTACCGTGACCGATATATATATTTCATACTGGAAGGGGGAAAAATGCCTTCTAAGAAGAGGTCAATACATTTACTAAAAAACAGGTTTCAGGGACCAGAGCAATGGTATAATAGGTAAGGTGTTTGCCTTAAACGCGGCCAACCCAGGTTCAATCCCCAGCATCCCATATGGTCTCCCAAGCACTGCCAGGAGTAAGTAATTCCTGAGTGCAGAGCCAGGAGTAATCCCTGAGCACTGCTGGATTTCACATCCAAAAAAAAAAAAAAAAAACCACCAGATTTCAGGTATCAATCTTAAACTATATTTCTACTTCCTTTATATACCATAACCTTTCTAAATTTTAAGTTGAACGCAACATTCATTTTCAGCTCTCCCTTTTTAAAGAAGGATATTGAAGGCTTTCCTTTTCTTGGCTAAATTATCTCTAGTTATTTTATGTTATCTCGGCTAGATTATCTCTGGAAGGGAGAGCAATTCTCTGAGCTCAGCGTCTTCTTCCCCTCTGAAGTCTGGAGACTGAAGCTGAGCCGTGACTCAGGATGCTACTATCGCCCCCACAGGAATTCTTGCTACCTCCACTGGTTGTCACCCCAAAATTAGACTAGTTAACAATGCTACAAAAATCACTTTACCCCGCAGACGACCTGCTCTTTGAATTGCTTGATTTACTGCCTTGAGGTTCCCCAACAGTTCAGTGTGATTGTTACAGCGAATTTTATATCCATTTAGCAAGTCTTTATTAAGGTCATAGAGTTCCATATAGCGATTCTTCATTGTTTTCCTGTTTGAATCAAGAGAAATTAAACAATATACTTCAGTAGGACAGACTTAAAAATGTGCAAATTTCTTAGACAAGTAAGATACCACATTTTTGGCTGCACTGTTATTAAAACTGGGTAACTCTTAAGGTTTACCTTGAAAAACACTAGGAAGTTGCTACCAAAATACTCTACTTCTTCCAAATAAATGGAAGAGAATACTCTTTCTTAGTTCTTGGTCTAGGGTGGGTTTGAATTTAGGAATTATTAACTATAAAAGATATATGCATCCCATACCATTGTCCAATTTATATTAAATTTAATAAAGTTATTAAAGAATAAAAATTTCGGGGGCTGGAGAGATAGTACAGCGGGTAGGGCACTTGCTTTGCATGTGGCCAACCCTGGTTTAATCCCTAGCACCCCGTGTGAATCCTTGAGCCCTGCCAGAAGTAATTCCTGACTGCAGAGCCAGGAGTAACCCCTGCACACTGCTGGGTGGAGCCCAAGAAAACAAACAAAATATTTACCCCTAAAATAAAAATAAGCAATGGGGAGAAAAATAATTTATATACAAAAATAAAACCAGTCCTTAACAAAAAGTGTTTTTTGTTAAAAATAAATAAAATTTGAAGTCACAATGAGATAACTTCTGACCCCACTGACTGAACTGGTAACTTTCTAAGAGTTTGCCCACAATTTCCATTAACAAGCCTGACAGAAAGGGGGCATTCGCATACATTATTGGCAGGAATGAAAACTTATCACCACTGCAAGGAACACTGGCAAAAAAAAAAAAAAAAAAAGAACTGCAAAATTCTCTGTTCGTTTATTATTTACCACAGTCTACATTTAACATTTACCCTAGGAAGCTCATTTTAGGACTTCCCCCCCAAGATACTTTTAAAAGTACACAAAAAGATTTAACAGAACGACCCACTGCAGCATTATCTATAGGAGCAAAGGAGCAATGTGAATGCTGGCGACTGGCAGAATCAACGAGCAGAGTACAGAGGAGTGTGCACACAAACAAGGGCCAGAGAGATGGGATGTAAAGACGGGGGCCAGAGCAACACGACAGTAGGGAGGGCACGCTTGCCTTGCCTGTGTGTGGCTGACCCAGGTGTGATCCTCCAAAACCCCATATGGTCCCCCAAGCTTGACAGGAGTGATCCCTGAGTTCAGAGCCAGGAGTAAGCCCTGGGCACCATCAGCTATGGTCCAGACCCCTCTCCACCCCAAAAATGAGTATCTCCATGTACTACTTTGGAATGAGCTCCAAGGCAGTTTTGGAAATGTATGCAGCAAAGGGGCAAAGACTTAGATGAGGAGATGTGGATGTGTGTCTCTGAGTCATACATGGGTGTGTGGCTATTTGCAGTGAAAGGGAGTGAACTGTGAGATAGTTGTGAGGCTAAGGATTTGATCCCCAGGACCACCCCACAAGCTGGGTGCCACATACATGCCAAGATAAACTGCACATCTAAGCAAGCAAGACGCTAGCAACATGCACATGTATTTGTAACGTGTTTATTGTAAACTGCAATTCACGTTCAAAGGAATTCACAGAACAAATGCTTGCCATCAAGACGCAAGGTACCAGCATCCCGGAAGTCTCCCAATACGCTCTTTCTGAATAGCCCTCCTCCCCAGGAGAGAACCTGCATCCCTTTCCTGTTTATCATCTATGTATGCTTCAAATGCTATAACTTAGTTTGTCCGTTTCCAGATTATGAGTGGAAGCATTTTGTATTTATTATTTGGAGTCTTCTTTCGACCTCCGTTTTGTTTGTAAGATTTGCCCGTGCTGTTCCGTATCACTGCGACACATGTGTTCTCACTGCTGGGTGTGAATCTCATTGTGTGAGAATATTCTAACTTACCCATTAGAACGCTGAAGCTAGTTTGGGGTGTTTCCACACTGTGATTCTTAAGAACAAAGGTTTTATCAATATTCTTATAAAAATGTATGTGCACATATTACTGGTTATAAACCAGGAGTAGAATTGGTGGGACATTTTCAACTTGACTGAAAACTGCCAAGTTATTTTCCAAAGTCCCCATACCAATGTACACTCAACCAGTACTCGAGAGCTGTAATTCCCCACTGCTGACATTCTTAACTTTGCACCTGTCCTAGTCATGGTAAACACTCACATGTCCCTCATCAGACGAGCATCCTCGGCTCGAACCAGCAGACTTCGGATCAGGTTCGAATTATCAGCCATGTCCGCACTTAGCTTCTGATGCACCGAATGATATTCATCCACCTGGAGACCAGGAACACTTGGGAAGTAAACGGCCTCAAAAAGTTCTTGAAAACTAGACATATTAAGAAGATACTACTATCATAGACGGAGAATATTTTCTCCCCCCAACCCCCATCCACTTATACCATCTGAACGATTTCCTGTAATTTCATCTCCTCCTCTATGAAATAATGAATCTGTGCTGCCTCCAACACTTAGGAAGACACTGGAGCCTTTCCATGCCTGCCTCAGCATCAGGGGCCTTAACAACACAAGGAACATTTTGGGAATTGAGGGCTGGAAATTTATCATTTGGGGCTCATCACTTTCCTCCTTTTACTTTTTTTTCTTTTGACTTCAGGTTGTTGTGAAGCACAAAATCAAAAAGTAAATAAAGGGCTAGAAAAGGAAAATGTTAATATTATCATTTTTTTAAAGTATTCCCACTAGGTGCTGGAGCGATAGTATACCAGGAAGGGCTCTTGCCTTGCACACGGCCCACCTGGGTTCAGTCCTATGTGGTCCCCCAGCTGCCAGTAGAGATCCCTGAGTTCAGAGCAAGTCCTAAGCACAGCCGGGTGTATCCCCAAAACAAAAACCAAACAAAAAAAATATTTCCATTAAAGCCTCCTTCCCCCCCCCGTAAAAAAACAAAAACAAAACAAAACAAAAAACCCACAAAATTAGAGTTAAGAACTAAATCACCCATTTTTATAAAAGACGCTTTTTCTTTTTTAGGGTGGGGCTATCCCAGCATGGTGTGAGTGAGTGGGGACTTGCTTCTAGCAGTGCTTGGGGGTCATGCAAGATTCAACTTGGAGGGGCTGAGGATAGTACAGGGGGTAGGGTGTTTGCGTTACACACAGCCAACCTGAGTTCTAATCCCCAGCATCCCATATGGTCCCCCAAGCACCGCCAGGAGTAATTCCTGAGTGCAGAGCCAGGAGTAACCCCTCTGCATCACTGAGTGTGACCCAAAAAAGAAAAAAAAGAAAAAAAAAGACTCAACCTGGGCCTTCCATATGCAAAGCATACACAAAAATCCTTTGATTTATCTCCCTGACCCCCAGCTAGAAGAAATTTTTTTTTTTTTTGCTTTTTGGGTCACACCGGGCAATGCACAGGGGTTACTCCTGGCTCTGCGCTCAGGAATCACCCCTGGCGGTGCTCAGGGGACCATATGGGATGCTGGGAATCGAACCCGGGTTGGCTGGGTGCAAGGCAAACGCCCTACCCGCTGTGCTATTGCTCCAGCCCCTAGAAGAAATTCTTTAACAACTGAACTATTCATTACTAGTTCAATTTTTATTTTAAGAATTTATTTTAAAAAGCATTAAAACCTATCAAGTATGTACATTTATAGCATTGATATGAAGTGTTTCAGTCATTATTAGATTACCATGCTGTCACAAAGGCATCCACTTGGTGCTCTTACCTTGACCAGAACCTTTTTTAATTCTTCAAAGTAAGCAGGGAAATCTGCTTCGACCTGAAGTTCTTCAATACCAAAGAACGATGCCATTGACTGGATAATATCACCAGCCAAATCAATATCATCTGTATTTACAGTAATCTATCCAGAAAAAAGGAGACAAGTTTTGCATCCTCAGATACTGATGGCCAACTTTGCTAAAACAGTAATGACTTTTCCAACATGTGACACAGATAAATATGTGTTTAATATATGTAAGCATAAATATATATGTGGTAACAAAGTAAAATTTAGCCCCCAAAAAATCAAAGCTACACTCTTACTTCGAGTAGCAAACTAAAAGATCAAACTTTTCACATTAAGCAACAAGATCATACAAAAAGTGCAAATGTTTTCTTCTATAGTCCCAACTCTTCCCAAGTTAGACAAGGAAGGAGTGAAGGGAATGGAGAGAGGGAGGCAGGGAGCTCCAGTTCTAGCAGACGTGAATTTACCCATGTCTCCACTTGTACTGATTGGTGAATGCTGCACAAGAAATGTACGTCCAGTGAGATTACCTCTCCGTTCAGTTTCATTTTTATATACAGCTGGCCACCGTTCCGGAGGGAGGTGAAACACACTTGGAAGGGAGCATTCTGAATGTCAGTATCTTCTGGCAGGAGGAAGTTCTGTTTCAGCCAGATAACGACCTTCAAAATAAACGGGATGAAATGAACTTCCAGTTTCAAAGTCCTGTCACTCTTGGGATATTTGCTGGACGTCTCTGGTGTCTGGAACACACCTGATTGAGCTTGGGGACCATGCAGCATCAAGGGATTGAACGCAAGTGCTCACACATGCAAATCAAGTGCTGTATCACTGAGCTACATCCCTGGCCCTGGGA
The DNA here is from genome assembly GCF_029834395.1 of Sorex fumeus. Classification (NCBI taxonomy): domain Eukaryota; kingdom Metazoa; phylum Chordata; class Mammalia; order Eulipotyphla; family Soricidae; genus Sorex; species Sorex fumeus. The sequence continues at coordinate 38,603,706 of NW_026606179.1, forward strand.
GTCTTTTGTGTGTGTGTGTGTGTGTGTGTGTGTGTGTGTTGGGGGGGGGATGAGGTGATGATGACAGATTTGGGCCATACCCAGTGGTGCTCAAAGTCTACTCCTGGTTCTATGCTTGGGTCTCTCCTGATGCCATGCATGCAGATGGAATTGGATCAGCTATGTACAAGGGGGGCACGTGAACTCCACTGCTATCCCTCCGGCCCTATCCTTTCCTCTGTTTTTTTTTTAACTTTTTTTTTTTATTTTATTGAATCACCATGAGACAGAGTTACAAAGCTTTCATGTTTGAGATTCAGCCATATAATGATCGAACATCCATCCCTCCACCAGTGCACATTTTCCACCACCCACATCCCAGTCCTCACCCTGCCTCTATCTATGACCGACAATTTCCCCAATACTTTCTCTCTACTTTTGGGCGTTATGTTTTGCTCGAATTTTTCCACCACCATTCAATCCTACCTGCCAGAGGCAGATGCTAGATAATTAATCTTCCATTGCTCATTATGAATATCATGAGAATTCTAAATTGTAAATGGTTGGGTTCCAGAGATATCTCTGTAGGGCACCAATCCATTTTGGGATTCAACTGGAAGTCTCTGGACCAGGCCGGCGCTATTCTTAAGTGTTTTTCTTCTTTTTAGTTTTACTGCTTGGTAAACTAAATAAAGGAATTATTTTTTGCCACCCACAAAAAAAAAAAATTCATCTCACTTCCTTGTCCCAACGCACACATGTTCCTAAGTGACACTCCTATTATGTCTGCGATATGTAGGCCTGTCAGCATCCTCATCTGAGCCATCATCTCATCTGCAACCGAGGATCAACAAGAGCCATACTGAACTGACCCGGCTGGCACGAGAGCTCTCCTGTGGCTCTGGTCCACACTGGAACTGTCTAACCTGTTTTTCCCCACTCATGACCCCTTTACACCCAAGAAACTTTTATGTGGCCCCGGGTATGTCAAATAGGTATACAAATCAAACAGTGACTGGTCAAATATCATAGATGTATTGAAAAGGAATACATCAGGAATATGCCCTCTACATTCAGTTATGCAACCTTATATGAACTTTCAACCCACAATTTAAGAAGTTAGGTCCAAAATAAAATCGTCTGCTCAGAACTATTCCATTGCATTCCCTAAAGAACACACGTACATGCAGCACAGACACAGACATACCACACAATAACACAAATAACTGTTAATGTTAATCACACTTTAGAGTAATACAGGTTGAACATAAGAACAATTCCTATGAGGCCTTTTGGAAGGGCCCACTTACTACTGAGTTTTCGGTTCTGGTGGCTGAGACGGATCCTGAAACTCATGATTAGAAGCCTCAGTGAGGGCTGGCGGCGTGACAGCTCACTGCAGGAAGGAGGCCCAGGATTTAGCCCTGTCTAAGTCTGCTCCCCCAAGAACAGTCAGAAGCGGCTGCTAAACACTGAATCAGGACTAGCTCCTCAGCACCAGAGATGGTCCCCAATACAAAACAAGCCTTACTGAGAATTCTGAAGTCTGGCCGAGGTTAAGATGCACCAGTACCACGACTGTAAATTAGACAAGGTTCTCTATAATATTCAGGGCCCCCAAAGGTATAAAACTAGCCTCACTTGTAGAAAAGGAAGTTGGGGGGACTTCTACAAGACTGCTAAGAATTGAATGAATAATGGTAGCACTGGAATTCTCAAATATTTCCAACTACAAATCCCACTCTTTCATCTGCAATTAATGATTACTCAGGTACTAACTGGTTTTTTTCCCCAAAGTCAGAGTGAGAGGCTATTTTGGCAGCCTTTTCTTGTCTGTTTTTATGGTGTGTGCGTGGGGGGGAGGGGAGAGTGGTTGGTGATGCTCAAAGTTTACTCCTGGCTCTGCACTCAGAGATCACTCAGCATCCCATATGCAATGCTGGGGATCAAACCCAGGTTGGCGGCATGCAAGGCATATGCCCTACCCATTGTACTATTGCTCTAGTCCAATTTTAGCAGTATTTTATTACAGGGAATAAGCAAACCTCAAGCTGTATGACTGTCATATCACAATTACTATGCCAAATAACAGTGTCATGTGATTTCCTCTTTCCCTCCTTCTTTCCTCCCGCCATTCCTTCCTTTCTCTCTCTCTTTCTTCTATTTTTGAAGAGTTCACTTCCAAATAAAGTCCGGAGGGCCCAGGGGTACTCAATCAACAAGGCTACCAGGACCCTCCGAGTGTCATGCCCAGCAATGATCACCTGGAGGTGATTGAGAACTGCAGGAGCATCTTTGTACGAGCCCCTAAATCCTGTGCTACCACCTAGGCCCCCCTGATTTCCCCTTTTCTACGAAACAGCATCCAAACGACTCTCAGATGCAAACATACTCAAAGGACACAGCCAGCGGCTCACCCTCTGCGCGCGCTCCGCGATGACGAAGTTGACGTAGCTGAGCGGCTCGGTGGCAGAGTTGGGTTTGGTGAGCGCGTACATTGAGAATCGGGGGAGCTGTCTCGTCAATTCAAAGACGTGAAACTGGGTGCTGTGGCCAACCAATGGGACAGAAAAATGTTGTGTAGAATGTTATTTCAATATGCAAAGTCCAAAAACTAATATAAAAATGTAAGGAGTTCAAGTACTACAGTAAGAGCGTTTGGGACTTAGAAGTAACACACCCAGCTGTGTTCAGGGTTTACTCCTGCTTCTGTGCTCAGGTATTGCTCTTGGCAGGCTCACAGGACCATATGTGGTGCCACGGAGGAAAACCAGGTTAGCTGCATCCAAGCCAAGTGCCCTACCCACTGAACTACCTCTCTGGCCCCCATGAGAGCATATTTGCACACACATGCACTAGGAGTTTAAAACAAAAAGACGTAAAGAAATTAAAAAGATATAAAAAGGTTATATCACCTACTGAGTGTTTTTTCTTCATCAGTGAGGTTAGGTATATACAATGCTTAATAAAAAGATACCACCTCTTGAAAAACGGGCACTGGTGGAGGGATGGGTATCTGATCATTGTATAATTGAAACCCAAGCACAAAAAAAATTGTAAATCTACAACTGTAAAAAAATAAATAAAAAAAAAAAAGATACCACCTCATTCTTGTAGTCGTTCTTCTTTTTTTTTTTTGCTTTTTGGGTCACACCTGGCAATGCACAAAACACCCTTGGCCCCTGTGCAAACGCCCTATCCGCTGTGCTACCTCTCCAGCCCCTCATTCTTATAGTCTTAGTGACTGAAAGTACAAGCTGACAAACCTCCAATTAAGCCTGGGTTTTTATTTATTTTTATTGTTGGGTTGTGGTGGGAGGCACACACCTGGCAGCACCCAGGGATTACTCCTGGTCCTGTGTTCAGGGGTCACTGCTGACAGTGCTCAGGGAACCATAAGCAGTCCTGGGAATCAGAGTGGAGTACACACATGCAAGGCAAGCACCTCACTCCCTGCACTATCACTCTGGCCCACACATGTTTTTTTAAACCATCTGTTTGGTTTTTTTTTAAGTTATTCACAATAATTTATTGCATTCAATATTCCAACACCAATCCCACCACCATTACTCATTCCCACTACCATTATTCCCAATTTTACCATCACCACCCAAACCTGCCTCATAAGCAGGTCCTAAATAATTTATTTTGTATTGTTTGTTGTGAATAATCCGCTAAAGATGATCCAAAAAGTTTACTTAGAGCAAAGTGTGTAAAGGTTGTTATAACTCACCCTGGAGCCATAAAGTCCTTGTATAAGAGACTACTAACATATTGTTACAGGTTGAGTCTTTGTGTGCTCTTTTTTTTTTTTTTTGATCGGGATGAGATGGGTTGCCTTCTCCTACTTTACAGTCCATCAAATATGGTGTGCTACTCACTGTACATCAGTGGAAAAGGAGATAAGAAGATGTCACTCCAGGAATTATAAAATTTTAAATAGGGTGACAGAGCTGGAGTAAATTTTTTTTTTTTTTTTTTTGCTTTTTGAGTCACACCTGGTGATGCTCAGGGGTTACTCCTGGCTCATGCACTCAGGAATTGCTCCTGGTGGTGCTCAGGGGACCATATGGGATGCTGGGAATCGAACCTGTGTCGGCCATGTTGGCTGCGTGCAAGGCAAATGCCCTACCCGCTGTGCTATTGCTCCAGCCCCCTGGAGTTAAATTTTTAACTGGATGGTGACTTTTGGGTCAGGAGACATCTCTGCAGCTTATTATGTAACAATATGTTAGCAGTCTCTTATACAAGGACTTTATGTCTCCAGGGTGAGTTACAACAACCTTCACATACTTTCCTCTAAGGAAACTTCTTTGATCATCTCTTTGGAGATTTATTTGAAGGTCTCCGAATCCTGGCCATAAATGAGCTTATATGGTACCAGAGGCAATTTGCGGGTATGACTGTAAATGATCATATTAAGTTTACATGCCCTTTGCTTTTCTGAAAGGTCTCAAATTATTTTTCAGCCACAGATGACTTGTATGGATGGATAGAACCATTAATTGGTTTCTCCCCCACAAAACCCGTGGCAAAATGGAGTATCTATACATTCGGCCGTCCTCTGAGTAGTATCTGGAGAGGAACTGCAGTCCGCAAAAGGCTCACCTGCTCCGGTAGCCCACGAAGAGTTTCAAGTGCAGATCCACAGAGACATCTTTGGGCGGAGTGACCGGGATGTGGATGGAGTTGGAAAGATTGTGAGTGCTGGGGTGGACCACGTGACTCTCACCTGCAAAAATTCCTTCTGCAAAAATCAATACTGCTCGGATGATGGTGTCTGTCGAGGAGAGAAAGCAGCATTTCAAGAACTCCTCTTGAAAAGGTGGCACAGGCATCCACAAAACACAGGCTTCCAACAACCTGCTTACCATTGGATGTGGAGACACGGAGCTCGACGTGAGCGGCCTGAGTCTCACTGCCCAGGCTGACGGACAGGGACGTGTGGAGCCTGGTGTTGGCGGGGATTATGCCCCGGTGCTCTTCAGCCTCACTCAGCGGACTATTCAAATCAACCTGCAAAACACCCCGTCGCCTTGTGACTTGCTCAATAACGCAGCGGGTGTCAACCTTAAATAATGCAGCTAAATGGCCTCCAAAAACACACATTCCAACAGCTTATGCTACTATCTCGTGCTGGAGTTCGTGGACCTTGTCCCATGAGTGTTCCCAGTCTTTCTAGGGTCTCACCCCAAGAGAAAAACACCCTTGGCCCTTTGTGTAGCTGCAGCTCAAACGTGCCTATCATGGCACCCTTTTCACATTTTTTTGCACTGTTCTTTGAAAATTATAAAATACAATTATTCTGCCAGAGAAGATTGAAAAAAAAAAGTCCTACTTCCCAATTATACATAACATACACATGTGACTTTTGCAGTCATCAGTTTTTGCCTTGTCTTTGAAAAGATAAAAAATACATATTATCTGGTGCTTGTTTCCTATTTTACAAGACGCCGGGGTCATCCTCGCAAGTCAGATGAAGTATGTCGTTCCTTTTTAGCTGCTTTAAGATTTCTTAGCACAGAGCTGGAGTGATAGGATGGTGGGAAGGGCATTTGCCTTCCATGCGGCAGATCCAGGTTCAATCCCCAGCATCCCATATGGTCCTACAGCACTGCCAGGAGTAATTCCTGAGTGCAGAGCCAGGATTAACCCCTGAGCATGACCGGGCGTGACCCAAAAAGTCCCACCCCCCACCCCATACACACACACACACACACACAAAGATTTCTCAGCACATACTTCTTCTAAAAAGGAGGTTAACAAGTGACCAGAAAATGTGGTATGCCTTATATGTATAAGACGTGGGTTTTAGTCTTGGCACTGTGTGTGTGTGTGGGGGGGGGGGGGGGGCGGGGAGGGTGGGGTTCGGGGGTGTGAATACATCAGTGGACACTGATGAAAATATTCTTGTAGCTGAGTTGCCTGCAAGTGGGATTTCTGGGAAAGAGGCCAACCCGCTCACATTTTCAGGGGGAAGGAAGGAGGGCGTCGGGCTGCAGCTGGCAGACAGCCAGGTGTCATTCCTCCCCCCACCTGCCAACCCTCCCAGCCAGGTCCGGCTCCTCACACCCCACTTCCCCCTTCTCATCAGGACCTACCTTGGCATTTTCCTCATAGTTACGGAGTTCCAACAGCAGGTTCTGCTTCTTCTGACTGAGCTCTCGGATCAGATCCTGCTCGGCGCTGGCGTCCATGAGGCTCCCTCCCATTTCAGCCTTTCCTGGCAGGTAGCCACGAACTGAACAGAAGGAAAAACATTTGACTCACCAGACTGACCCCCACCCCCATGCCCCACCAAAAAAGACACCTTGAACCCGTCAAGGGTTAAGTTAGTAAGTGCCTGTCCTTTAAAAGAACCCAAACCCTAAGTTTCTATCTCCCTGACCCTGGGTGGATTTGCTCGGATGAGAGAATATCAACACACTCTAGTGTGGAATTTCTTAGCATTCTGACCCAATCAATCAAACCGCAAATCTGACTTTCCAAAGATTTCCTCATCCTGATTTACTTTCCCCATCCACTGCGCAGCAGATCAGCTGAGGGTGGCCTTCCATGAGGTAATCTCCCTCGACCACACCAGCAATTGCAGAAGAGAAATTGTCTTTGAAGATGACCTCCCCGGTTCGATCACTCCGAGCGTCAACCTGAAAATAAGCAGAGATAAAGCGAGTTTAAAGAGAAAATAAAGAAACTTGGAAATCCGCTCATGCGAGTTTTTTTTTTTTTCCCCAAGCAACACAGAATGTAATGGAGTTCATCTTAAAGGTGTTTTCGTTGAGCATTTTTCAGCATCATTTCATGGAGCCCCCTGGCTTCTCAGGAGGCGCCGATGGGCTCGAATGAGCACTAGGGCTAAAAGGACAGTAAAGGTCTCTTTCCTGACAGTCATGTTGCTTCCCTGCACTTCACAGCATGGAGAATAAAACCCAGGTCTCATGCATAAAAGGCACATCACATTCCTGCTCCCTTGTTATCTTCTTAAAAAAAAATAATAAAACAAGGGAGCCAGAGAGATAGTAAAAGAGTTAGGGTGCTGGGCTTGCATGCCAGTATGATCCCCGGCACTGCATCTGGTCTCCCCAGCCCCGCGAGAAGTGTTCCCTGTGCAGAGCCAGGGGTCAGCCCTGAGCACTGCCCAGTGGGACCCAAACCCCTGTCCTATTTAAAAATAATAATAATTTAAAAAATGGCGTTTTTGTTTTGTTTACCTCTGGGCCACACTGGGCGATGCTCAGGGGTAACTCCTGGCTCTGCACTAGGCATCACTCCTGACAGCACTCTATGGACCCTATGGGATGCCAGGGATGGAACCTGAGTTGACCACATGCAAGGCAAACAACCTACTCACCCTACTATGTGTCCAGCCTCAAACAAAAGATGTTTTATTGATCATCACTTAACATTCAGAGAAGCACTTGACTTGAGAGGCCAGACGTGTACTATATACTGCAAAGTGCAAAAATCCAAACAACCTGCATTAAGATTCCAGCTCTGCTATGTATTGGGGTCTCGAGCACATTTTTTTTTTTGGTGGTGATACTAGTTTACACCTAACTTTCTAGTGATTATGAGTAAAAACTACTGTAATCATTTACTGACGCTTCACTGTGAACTAAGTTTTTCATTTCTCATGAGTGGAACTGCTAGTCATAATGTGGGCATCTGTTTAACTTCTAAGAAAAAGCCAGTTTTGGGAGATGGAGAGGCAGTACAGCGGGTTAGGCACTTGCCTTGCACATGGCCAACCTGCCTTTGATCCCTGGCATCCCTCCATATGGTCCCCCGAGTCTGTTAGGAACAACCCCTGTGTAAGCCCTGTGCACAACCAACTTGGGGTGCCCTCCCTCACCCGAAAGAAATGTCCAATTCTTTCCCAGGCATTCCTACTATCTGCCTCTTCCCCACCAGCATTTGGTATGGCCCGGTATTTTGGCCATTCTGTTAGGTGTAAAGTAGGCTATGATTATAGTTCTGATTTGCATTTTCCTAGCGAAAGACATCAATTACCATTTGAAGTGCTCATGTGCTCAGATCTTCTCCGTTTTGGGGGGCCTGAGGGACCTCCCAAGTGGTGACCGAAAGTTCAGTGCAAGTATCTGAAAATGTGGTCCCACTCAGGGATGCCCCAGGCCACCCCAGTGGTGTTCAGGCACACCAGGGTCACACATGGTGGGATCTACAGGATCACAGGGTGCCAGGGATGCAACCAGGGTCAGTTCCATAACAAGGCATACACCTGATCGCTGTACTATTCTCCAGACCTCTTCTACTCATTTTTAACTTGTGTTTTTTCCCCCCCTCACTCCCCACCTCCCAACCCCGGCTTTTTAGGCCACACCCAGCATGCTCAGGGCTTACTCCTGACTCTGCACTCAGGAATTATTCCTGACGGTGCTCAGGGCACTATATGGGATGCTGGGAATTGAACTCAGATCGGCCATGTGCAAGTCAAGTGCCCTACCCGCTGTACGATTGTTGTGGTGCCAAAATTGTGTTTTCTTGCAGTTTAAAAGCTCCTATTGAAGAATCCATCTTCTAGACTAAGGGACAGCAGTAGAGGAACGTGACACTCTGGCGGTGGATGTGGGGCAGCAGAAACTTAAGCCTAGAGCACGAACATTAATGCTACTGTAAATCAAAATACCTCAATAACATTTTTGATTTAAAAATTCTTTCTTGGCTTGCTTTTCAAGTCCATGTTCTTGCCTGAACACGTTTCTCTCTTTTCCCTGCTTTTTTCGCTCTAGAGAAGCCCATCTTCTCTCTTAAAGAGAAGAATATTCCTTTGTTTTCCTCATGAATCGTCTGCTATTGTTTTTGTTTAGGGGTCACATAGATGGTGCTCAGGGCTTACTCCTGGCTCTCCACTCAGGAATTAGTCCTGGTAGGATCAGGGGGCCATTTGGGATGCCTAAGATCAAACCCAGATCTGCCACATACAAGGCAAGCACCTTATCCACTACACTATCTCTCTGGTCCCTCATGAATCTTTTTTCTTTCCCATGAATCTTTCAAAGTAAATTCCTTTCAATAAAAAATATTTTGCTTCCGGGGCTGGAGCAATAGCACAGTGGGTAGGGCATCTGCCTTGCACGCGGCCGACCCGGGTTCGATTCCCAGCATCCCATATGGTCCCCTGAGCACTGGCAGGAGTGATTCCTGAGTGCAGAGCCAGGAGTATCCCCTGTGCATCGCCGGGTGTGACCCAAAAAGGAAAAAAGAAAAAAGTTTGCTTCCAAAAAAATTATTTCTTTCCAAAAGGCAAACTGATCACAAATGTATTTCAAAACCAACAATGAAGGATAACCACAAAAAATGATGTTTTTACTCTAGGCCAGAATATGTTATCAACAGATGGGTAGATGCAGACAGTCTGGCAAAATAATCATTTCAGTGACCAATGCATGACTGTTTTTGTCTTACAAACATCCCTCTAGACAAGATTTTGCAATAAAATAAAAAAGGGGGGGGAGTGCTGGAGAGATAGTTCAGCAGGCAGGGCATTTGCCTTGCATGCAGCAGACAACATAGGGGTTTGAATCCTGGCATCCCATAAGTGCCCAGAGCCCACCAGGAGAGATTCCTGTGTGAAGAGCCAGGAGTAACCCCTAAGCATTACTGGGGGTGGTTCAAAAGCCAAAATAACAAATAACAACAACATAAGGGCCAGAGAGGTAGTACAGGGAGGTAAGGTACTTCCTCTGCATGTGGCAGACCCTGCTTCAATCCCCAGCCCCCCATATGATCCTCTGAGCACAGCCAGGGGTGACCCCTGAGCAAAGAGTCAGGAATAGTCGCTGACCACTGCTGGCCTGACCTCAAAACACCTCCCCCCTCAGAAAAAGGGAACTTATATCATAGCCTAGTGCCCTTTTATCTGGAGTATACCACATTCAGGGATCAATGCCATGAGTTATGACATCATTGTAAGCCTAAAAACTATCAACACGAAATCCTGTGAAACAACGAATAGCCTATATTTACCAGTTTTAAATCATATTACCATAAACTCAGATTGACCTCACCATGCTCTTTACAATAACAGCAATGCATTTCCACAGTATTTAGCAAACAAGAGGGTTTACTTGCTACCCAAAAAAACTGGGCAACAAATGGCCACTTCTGTGGCAAGCTGCTCCTGAGCACTAACCGACATGCACGCCTTGCTCTGGAGGGAAGGACGGGCCCCAACAGCTGACCAAAAACTAAAGTGTGCAGCATGTCACATTTTAGCACCTCCATACACAAGTTGGATCAGTATACTTTCCCTTTCTAAGGAAAAAGTTATCTCTAAAAATAGATATCAGATTTTCTTAGCTTTTTTATGCTGTTAATTATGTAACAGATTTACCCCAAATTTTGAAAACACAGGTCGTCATATTTGACTAGTTCCCAAAATTTAACTATTTCCCAAGTGTGGAAGTTTCTAATTATCAAATCAATCATAATAAAAAAATGTATATTCTACCAGAAAATGGTGGATTTTTATGCCCTTCCTAGTTCTTAATAACTACAGTTCTATTAAAAAATTTAATACCTATACCAGAGAGAGGACCAAGTTCTGAGAAGGTGGAATGAACCTAAGAGTGTGTTTTGTTTTGGTTTGTTTGGGGGACACACCCAGAGATGCTCAGCACTTACACCTCGCTCTGTGCTCAGGGATCACTCCTGGCAGGCTTGGGGAACCAGAAGGGGTCCAGGGGATTAAACCCAGTCGGCCGCATGCAAGGCAGCACGCTACCTGCTGTATATGGCCTTGGCCTCAGTTTTCATTTGTCTGCTTTAAGGAACTACATTTGGAGGGAAGTGGGGGGTGTTGTCACACCAGGTGATGCTCAGAAATTATTTCTGGCAGTGCTTAGGGGACCATATGGGATATCGGGGAGCAAACTGAGTTGGCTATGTGCAATACTAACACGCTCCCAGCTGTACTATCATTCCGGCCCTTAGAGCTACATTTTTAATTTAATTTTTAATTCATTTCAATTTATTGATTTGGTTTGGGGTCACACTAGACTGTACTTAAGAGCTACTCCTGGCTCTGTGCTCAACGGTCACTCCTGGCAATGCTAGGGGCTGATATATGTCCTAGGGACTGAGCTGGGGTTGGCCACATGCAAGGCAAGTGGCTTTACTCCTGTACTTGAATTCTAGCTCAAGAGTTCTAGGAAAATTACAAGGCAATGGCCACAAAGCAAAGAAAACTGGAAAGGAAAGACAGGAATCAGTTTATCACCATCCGGCAGTCTAGCACCGACAGACAAGACAGACGGAAAACTGTCTCCAAGGAGACCGTTTCTAAGAACACAATCCTGACTTGTGAGGAAAAAAAATTTTTTTATTTGAACTTAAAAAGGAAAGAAAGTAAAAAGTTTTATTTTGAAGTTAGAGCTGAATAACCTCGTTGTGCCCATGATTCTAGTTTTCCGTCTGCTTTGAAGATTAGGGGAAAAGTGATATCCACCATTCATTATTAGCTTTTATTCCACCACCATCCCTTTCCTTTTTGCAGTGCCTGGAATTTAAACCCAAGGCCTCACACATGTGAGGTATGTACTTGCTCTCTCCCTGAGACAGGCTCATCCTGGCCCCAAATCTCTATTTTTAATAGCCCCTCCCTAGGCTCAGCCCTACTGAATGGATTCTCATGCCTGTAAGGGAGAGACTTCATAAAGTCTCTTCCTGGAAATGTTCTCCTAAACTCAGCTTATAAGACCAAGACACTCAGGCTGTGGTGTTGACAACTACAGCAAGACCACGTGACAAGGTCATGAAGTTAAATCTGAACACACAGTACAAGAAATTCACATCATCATGTTACTATTCTGAATCATAATACTGATATATCCCAGACATTTACTAATTTGAATTACACATAAAAATCTGCACTTTTAACTCACCTTCCCGTTGGACCAACCCGTTATCAGTTCACATACACCATCAGAATCAAGGTCAAAGGCATGAATGCTCACAGCATGATTTTTGGACTGGAAATGAATTCCAACAATTAATACAGAGGTCTCCAGTAAGAGTGAAATCCCCGAATATCCCGAATATCAGAGAATGACTTATACTAACTTTAATTCTCCAGTATCGGGCTGCTTTGTCATAAACTCCAACTGTGCCATTGGAAAGGGCATAAGCAAATCGACTGCCATACATGGGGCAAAGAGTGGTGATTATCTGCAAAAAAAAAAAAAAGTAAAAAAAAAATATTTCTCATTAGTGCTCAACTACATGCCTTACTAGAAGTGTGTTACAATTAGATTTAAGGGGCCAGATAGTACAATGTGCTGAGTGCAAGGTTTTTGGTCTCTGTTTTGCATTTTTGGATCACATCTGGTGGTGCTCAGGGCTACTCCTGGCTCTGCACTCAGGAATTACTCCTGGTGGTGCTCAGAAGACCATATGGGATGCCAGGGATAGAAGCTGGGTTGGCTGCATGCAGGGCAAGCTCCAGCCCCTAAGTACAGGTTTTGAATATTGGAGGCCTCGGGTATGATTCCAGCACTTCACTGTCCCCTGGGCACCACTGAGAGTAACCCCCAACACTGCCAGGTATGGCCCCAAAGCTCAAATATAATTTAATTAGATTTAAATGCATTTCCCATCCATTAGCAGGGAATACACTCTTCCCTGAGATTCATTTAGTTCAGTGTTGGGTTATCAGAATTTTGCTTTGGGGTCATACCAGTCAGTGTTCAAGGGTCACTCTCGGATCTGTGCTTAGGAATCACTCCTGGCGTTTGCAGGGGAGTCATATGAGGTGCTGGGGATTGACTCTGAGTTCTGCTGCCTGCCAGGCAAACACCCTACCTCCACACGATCTCTCTGGCCCGAGGTAATCAGAACTGAACTCACAAGCTAGCCACTTTTACTCGAGTTTATGTAACAAGTCCCAGAAAATTATTCTGAAAGAACACAGTGGAGTCAAAGAGACTGTACAGCAGGCCAGGTGCTTGCCTTGCATGTGCTGAACCAGGTTTGATACCTGGCCCCACATATGCACATATACCACATACAGTCCCCCAAGGAGTGCCAGGAGTGATTCCTGAGCACAGAGCCAAGAGTACAAAACAGTCTGAGGGAATAAGGAGGAAACTAAAGGACTAAGGAGGCAGCGCAAAGAGCCGGGGCGTGTGGGGTAGCTTGCACAGGGCTGGGGCTAGGCCTCCAGGGGCAGCCTTGGTGGCCCCCTGCGCTACTGCGGCAGGCACTGACCCTCAGAAGACAGGAGAGAATCAAGCTGCATACGTAAAACTGAGACTAGGTACACAGGTTTAGTTTGGTTTGGTTTTTGGGGAGATCACACCAGAGGTAGTTGGCAGAAACCACTGGTTCTGTGCTCATGGCTCCCAGAAGTGCTCAGCGGACCACGTGACACAAAAAACTGAATCAGAGTCAGATGCAAGGCCAGTGCCTTAACTCCTCTACTATCTCGCAGGTCCTAGAATATGTATAAAGATGCTATAGACACCAACTCAAAATATTTTAAAGATTATTTCACTTTCTTAATTTATAACATCCCACAATCAAAATCTTAAAAAGACTGACAGTACACAATGGAGAATCTTATGTGCATACTTTTCTCTGACATAATTTATCTACTCGAGAGAGATGAAATATATATATATATATATACACACACACAGAGAGAGAGAGAGATTTTTGGGACACACCTACCTGTGCTCAGGGTATACTCCTGGCTCTGCTTTCAGGGATTACTCTTGGCAGTGCTTGGGGACCATATGGGTTGCAAGGGATTGAACCCAGGTCAGCTGTGTATAAGGGAAGTTCCCTACCCACTGTACTATCACACTGGGCAAGAGATGAAAAATATAAAAAAAATTTTTTTTAGCTTTTGGGGTCACGCACAGCAGTGCTCAGGGGTCACGCCTGGCTCTGCACTCAGGAATTACTCCTGGTGGTTTTCAGGGGACCATACAGGGTGCCGGGAATCAAACCCAGGTTGGCAGCATGCAAGGAAAACACTCTACCCGCTGTACTATCGCTCCGGCCCGAAGATATTTTTGAGAAGAAAACATAATCCTTTGAAAAGTAAAAATCCAAACACATGGGTTATATATGTATATAATATACAGAATACATATATTACACAAAGTTACAAACCGAAACTGAAGAATATCTATGGTCTCGCAGATTTGCTTTCTAATTCTGAGTCTAATGCAAGAGATATTAAGAAATAAACTGTATAAAGCAGAGAATCGTTACATAATTTCCTTGACACTCACATCTTTTCTACAAAACCACCCACTCCACTTAACATGGAATACAAAGTACTGTGTAGGATTTAGAATTACTTAGCTCAAGGCATTCTTTCAGCACCACAGAGCACTGTTCAGCTGCCAAATAAATTATGCTTTTAGAGATCTGGGAATAGACGGTTGAGCTGGAACCCAGGTCAAACTAGAGGACAGGAAATTGGCCATGAAATGAATAAGGTTGTAAAGCAACATCTGCATAAACTTAGCCCCAGATTCCCTGGTCCCTCAGTCCTGCCATAATTCACTGGTCTGGCTCAGTCAAGCCCTTCACAGTCTAGTCCACGCTCAGACCTGCTCTGTAATACACATGAAACAGAAGGCTCTGCATAAACCAACACTTCAACACTGCTGCACACACCTCATCCCTCACTCGCCTTTGTCCACAACAATTTTATATGAAGAATATGTAACGACTAACGACCATTAGAAAGCGTAGCAGTGCAGTGTAAACTTTGTGACTCTTGCTGTAAAGGTAAATTAATCTTGAGTGTTGTTAAGACTTTGTATATTAATATGCAAAGTTTGTGTTTTGGTCTCTTTTTGTGTCAGGGGAACAGAAGTCTGAGTTTCCTATATAGCTTTTGTGGATGATAAGAAGGACAATAGTTGGGTGACTCTGGAAGCCAGTGCCCTCAAGTCTTCTGATATGGAAAACAGGGCCCAGGAGCACTGGCCAATGGTTGGAAGCTTGCCACTTCCAATCACTGGCCAGTGTGGGGGGTCAGGGAAGAGGGGATGAGACGAAGGGCAGTTACATAAGAGAAGGGATCACTATGACAATAATAGTTGGAAATGATCATTTTGGACAGAAACTGAGTGTTGAAAGTAGTAAAGATAGTAAAGTAATACATGATAACCTTTCAGTATCTGTATTACAAATCAAAAGGGAGAGAAAGAGAGAGAGAGAGAGAGAGAGAGAAATGTGGGGGAGGGAAGTGGGGGGGCAGGAGGGAAACTGGGGACATCAGTGGTGGGAAATGTACACTGGTGAAGAGACAGATGTTGAAACATTATATAACTAAAACCCAATCATGAACAACCTTGAACTGTGCATCTCACTGTGATTCAATTAAAAAGAAAAGAAATTTTGGAAACAAGTATAATCAAAACTGGGGAAAAATAAAACTTTTCTGATATGGCCATCCAAATACTAACTGACTGAATTTTGCAGAATTTATCATCTGATCTGAAACACCTGATCTTTGCTTTTCTGTCCATTTACACTGTTCAGCAGTTTCTTTATTCTCTTCTTCCTTAATTCAAAATATCCTAATTCTTTTGTTTGTTCTTCTTAGACTAATCCTAGAAAATCATCATCAAAAATCCTAAAAATGTCAGAACTACCCAGAATAAAGCGATCTTTGCATATTACACACGGAACTTTAAACTCTGTAAGGAATATCTTAGGTGAGTTACATGAGTAACTGCATGAACAATCTAAGTGCAAAGAAAACTAAGCATTTCTTTAACACCTAGCTGTTAATATTACATAGAGAAATGTACCTTGAGAGTAATCAATTTGAATTAAGAGACTTAATTTTATTTAAGTTGCCTGCCGGAGGCCTGGGCTCAATACTCCGTACTACATGGCCCTCTCCTAGCACCAAAAGTAACTCCTGAGAACCACCAGGAGTGGCCCTAAAACCAAAAATAAAATCATTTATGGGGGCTGGGGAGATAGCTCAAAGGGCCAGAGTATATACTTTGTATGCAGGAGAACTGGATTTGGTCCAGGGATCACAGGGTCACTTCCTGGCACAACCCAAAGCAACACAGGGCATGGTCTCAAAACAAAACAGAACTTCACTTAGGCACATCACTAGTGCAACTTAAAGTAGATACAGGTCAGAGAGTGCATAGGCCTTGCACTCAGATGACCCACGTTAGATCCCGGGCATCCCTTATGGTCCCCAGAGGCCTGCCAGGAGTGATCCCTGAGTGCAGAGTCAGGAGTGAGCCCTGAGCACAATCAGGTGTGGCCCCAAAACAAAACATACAACTACAACAATAAATATACATGTAAACTTATGTCTATATATACACACACATATACATAAAAATAGTGAAGATAAAGACACAAATTCAAAGCCTGGCCAACCTTGTGCAAGTAACAAAAACAACAACAAAAAACATCAGTTTCCTCATCTGTACAGTTAAAATAAAATGATACTAACAGGTTTAAGTCGCTGTAAGGGTTAAATCAGCTAAATCAGTATAGCACTTCCTTAGAACTGTGGCGGGCATATAATATCTGCATGATAAATAGTTGCCACCAGTAATAATAAAGAGTAGTAGTAATAAGTAATAACTCATTAAAATCATGTGCTTGACTACCCTCAATTCTTCTTTATTTCATCAGTCATTTCAAAACACAGAAATTTAAAATGCTTCTTTCGGGACCAAAGCAATAGTACAGTGGGTAGGGCATTTGCCTTGCACACAACCAACCTAGGTTCAATCCCACACAGTCCCCTGAGCACCACTAGGAGTAACTGCTAAATGCAGACCCTGGAGGAATCCCTGAGCATAGCTGGGTGTGGCCCAAAACCAAAATAAAACAAAGCAAAATGCTTTCTCTGTGGTTTATCCCCATTTCCATCTAAAACTCTCTGGCTCTCAGATGTCCCATCACTCATCTTGTGTTGAGTGTCTGTGCTGATCTCGTTCCAGATCACCAGAATTCTGAGGTGCCACTTCTTACCTCTGTTTCTGACATTTCTGCTACAAGTTCATCTTCTTTAAAAACTCGGATGTCAAAATCCTCAGATCCAACAAGAAGCTGAATAGGGGAAATCAGGCATATTTAATTCAGTAAGTGAACGCAGCATAATTTACACACACACACACACACACATACACACACAAACACACACACACACCCTTTAGCACAGAGCCAGGAGAAAGCCTTGAGCACTGATGGGTATAACCCAAAAATAACAAACAAGGGGCTGGAGAGATAGCACAGCAGGTAGGGCATTTGCCTTGCACGCGGCCGACCCGGGTTCAATTCCCAGCATCCCATATGGTCTCCTGAGCACCACCAGGAGTAACTCCTGAGTGCAGAGCCGGAGTAACCCCTGTGCATCGCCAGCTGTGACCCAAAAAGCAAAAAAAAATAAAAAATAAAAATAAAAAAAAGGCATAATATGTTCTATGTTGCTACTGCCACAGCAGAGTTCTAATTCCCCAAAAATCAAATGCTTGGGGAGGTTCCCTCTTGTCAACAGACTCAGTGAGAAATGGGGCCCCCACAGACTTCATTCTTCCCTGAGGGCCACATTCCTACCAGCCTGGATTCTATCACTAAAGATGTTCCCTGCAGATACAAATGCAGTTCAAAAGATTTTGAAAGGTTAGCATCAATCTTTAAAACTTTCAGATTCCAGAAAAAAAGTGGTCCAAACTGAAAACTACTTAATGCGATGGTTTCAAAGCATCAGAAGCAAGAAGTTTCAAGATCAGGAATTAACGGTAGCCCCATCCCTCAACTGCACTGCCCTCTCTCCTCATCCTGTCTTTAAAATATCATGTTCTTGACATCAACATTAGACAAACACAAGTCAATTTTTATGTAAAAAGGAAGAAAAAAAAAGCGATAGTAGAGTGGGGAGGGCATTGGCCTTGCACACAGGAGACCTGGATTCAATCCCCAGCATCCCATTTGATCCCCCAAGCACCAACAGGAGTAATTCCTGAGTGCAGAGCCAGGAGAAAGCCCTGAGCATGACCAGGTGGGGCACAGAAACCAAAAAGGGGGAAAAAAAAAAGAGGAAAATGAGGCTAATTAGTTCATCTTTTAGCAAGAGAGTACCAAAATCAACCATGAAAGCTAACAAAGTGCCACACTTTGAACACTGAAGTCACTGTCATGGGAAAACTTATTCAGCTAAACGCTGTTTCTCCTCCCCCACAGACCTCTTTCTTCCCATCACCGTCAAAGTCACACAAGGCCAAGGAATGTACATTATCGCCGGTAACCTGAAGATAAAACCAAAAGTCATTAATATGCCATCCTTTTAATCCAAATATATCATCCACTTAAACAAGAAGGTTCTACAAATTACCAATGGGCATTATTCAGATCCATCAGATCCTTTATATATAATATGCAAAATTACTGTGCTCTATTTTGCTTTTATTACTCTATATCATGGTTAAAAGCAGGCAAACAAATAATTTAACATTAAAAGTCAAAACATGTGGGGATGGGGACATGGCTCATACATGTGCCTCACCCAAGCACCACAAAATAAACAAATGTAAAAAAATAAATGTAAAAGTAACCAAGAGTGGCTTGCTCTTCTTACCGTCCAAAATAGATCATTTCCTTCAGCATCAAAGCCCTGCAGGGCGCAATTTCCACCAATAATTGCAAGGGGCGGGGAAATGTCTCCCAGTGTTCCCAGTACAACTGCATTGGCCCCATCTGCTACCTAAGCAGGAAGAACAAGATGGAACATCTCAGACACAGAGATTCACAGGCACACTCTGACATTCATCTGGAACTCCGTCAGCCTTTGTAAGGAGCTACCTGGTCCCCTGTGTGGGAAGCAGGTCGGGTGGTCATCCAGAGCTTCTGCAAAGACGTGCACAGAACCATCAGGACCCCTGGATGGGCTCCAGTGTTTATCACTCAGACCTCTTATTACTAATTTTTTGAAATGATAAGTTACTGAAAATTACAGAGAATAAGAAAACAAAATATCTAGAGACCCACCATCCACAATTAGGACATGCTCGAACTTCTTGAAAAAGTACTTAAACATAACTTAGTTTATTTTTGGAAGAATATTTAAGGACATCTTTGGAGACAATAATTTTTTTTTTCTTTCTGGGTCCCACCTGGCGATGCTCAGGAGTTACTCCTGGCTCTGCACTCAGGAACTACTCTTGGTGGTGCTTGGAGGACCATTTGAAATACCGGGAGTTGAACCTGGGTTGGCCTCACGCAAGGTAAACACCCTCCCTGCTGTACTACCGCTCCAACCCAATAATTGTTTTATATAGGAAAAGAGTTCTTATATCACTTGATCACTTAACATCCCGTTACTCATCGATTTGCTCAAGTGGGCGCCAGTAACGTCTCCATTAATCCCTGTTATGTGCTAGTGTACCCCAATGACATCTGCTCGTTCTACAAACATGAACATGAACAGCCTTCATTCAGGGTCTTGATGAAGAAGTCTGACCATCTCGTAGGTGGGCAGCCACGCGATCTTTTGACATCCCGTGGAATCCAGTAGGTAATGGCTCTAGTCCAGCGGTTGTCTCCAAATCTCATTACGTGTCCAGCACATCTGATTTTCGACACCTTGGCAAATGAGACAGCGTCCCTGATTCTTGATCGTCAAAGGAGGTCGGAACTCCGGATTCTTTCTCTCATTTGAATAAAGCGTGATACTCCAAGCATAGCTCTTTCAATTCCTCTTTGAGAGACCCAAATAGCGTTCTCATCCTGTTTTCGTGGGGCCCAGGTCTCTGAGGCGTATGTTAATGCAGGAAGAACAGTGGAATCAAAGAGATGTTCCCAGAGCCGGAGGTTCTTTGTCCTCTTAGCTATTTCTTTGACACTCATGAAGGTATTCCAAGTCGCTCTATTCCTCCTGCACAACTCAGGTGCTAGGTCATTCATCATGTTGACTTCTCAACCTAGGTATACATAACTGTTGCATTCAGAGATGTTCGTTTTGTTGAGAGCGAATGGGGAATCAGGAACGAGGCTGTTTCTCATAAACATTGTCTTTGTGAGGTTCAGCTGGAGTCCAACCTTTCTATACTCATGGTTGAAGTCAGCCAGCATTTGTGTTGCTTGGCTAATGTTTGGTGTTATTAGAACAATGTCATCAGCAAAGAGGAGGTGGTGTAGTTGCCAACCATCTATCTTCACTTCCATTCCTTCCCATTCCAGTCGTTGTATGACATTCTCAAGGGTGACACTGAAGAGTTTCAGTGAAATGGTATCACCCTGCCAAACCCCTCTCTTGACATGAATGATCACTTCCTTGTGAGATCCTGGTAGTGAATCCATAATAAAGCTCACAGAGGATCCTAATGTACTGAGTTTGAATGCCCTGTTTGGCTAGGGCTTTCATGACCACTTCAGTATCAACAGAATCAAAGGCCTTCTATAAACCAATGAACGTTAGACAGAGTGGCATCTTGAACTCCCGAGAAACCTCAATGACCTTGGTTACCATGTGGATATGGTCGATCGTGCTGAATCCTTTTCGGAACCCGGCTTGCTCATATGTGTAGGATAACATTGGCTTGCCCTTTCTCTTTGCCACAGGTTCTCTTTGCCACAGGTTCTCTTTGCTTTAGGTTTATTGGGTTACACTCATCACAGAGCTCCTGAGTCACTCCCATTCCTCTGTTTATCTGTTGTCCTTCATCTAGTATTCTGCCAATCCTATTCAGGATGACTCGAGTGAACAGCTTGTAGACGACAGACAACAGGCAAATAGGGCGATAGTTGACAATGTTGTGGATGTCTCCCTTCTTGTACAGTAGTATAGTCCTGCTGGTTTTTCCATCCCAGTGGAACCTTGCATTCAGACTGGTAGCATGTGAAGAGCCGAGCCAGTGTATTGATGAGTACTGATGGCAGGTTCTTCAGGTGTTTGGGTCTGACCTTGTCTGGGCCGGGTGCTATTCACTTCTTTACCGATGAAATGGCGTGTCGGATTTCCAAAGGGAGAACGTTGGGAACGACATATCCATCCTGCAGAATTTGGTATGTGGGCAGGTGGACGTGGCTATTAAAGAGATCCAAGTAGAAGTCATAGATAATCTTCTCCATTGCCCTTCTGAAAGATGTGATAGATCCATCAGGACATCGAAGGGTAGTCATCTTGGTCTTGTAGTTGGTGAAGAACAGTCAGGCGTTGCGAATGCTTTTCCCGGCTTTTGCTGCATCTGCCAGCACTGCTGCTCTTCTCTCTCTGAGGTCTTCCTTTATCGCTTCTCTGCACTTCTTTGCAAGCTCGGACATTCGCTTGCGGTTGCCTGAGGCTTGCGCCAAGCCACGTTGGAGAATGAGCTCGAGAGTTTTCGAAGACAAGCATCTTTTTGTGGCTATCTCTCTCGGCATTCTTCGCACAATCATGGAGGTGCTGAACCAGTCGATCGTATTCCTCGTCAATGTTGTCAACGACGGCATCTTCCCATGTTGCAGCAATAGTGCCAAAGAGCTCCCAGTTAGTGGTCGTTCTGGGAGTTCTCTTCTTAAACTTTGCAGCCCTTTCTCCCCGCTCCGTGAGGTAGAATTTTGCATGAAAGAGACAGTGGTCCGATCCCATTTGGGATTTTGGGACAACAGTGACATCGGTCAGGCAAAACTGTCGACTGAATATGATGTGGTCAATTTCATTGTGGAACCGTCCACCAGGAGACTCCCATGTCCAACGTTTAGATTCAGCCTTCTGGAATTGTGAGTTACCATGGATGGTCTTGGTCGACATGATGAACTCAGACAGTCTCTCACCCTGTTCATTCCATTCTAGGCCATGGGTCCCGATGGAACGGAACCCATATATTTTATATAATCTTTATAACATAGAAACATTTTAATTGAAAAATATAGAAAAAATATTTAAATGGCTGACTATAAAGAAAAGACTTAGTTGAAATGACTCATCAAAAATTGAAGTAGGTTGGGGCCAGAGAGATAGTACAGCAGGGAAGGTATTTGCCTTGTTGCACACAGCTGACCTTGGTTCAATCCCTGCCTTCTCATATACCCCCTGAGTCCCACCAGGAGTAATGCCTGAGAACTGTTGGGTGTGGCACAAAAAGCAAACAAAAAAAACAATTTCAGTGAACTTGAATTGCAGAGAGAGCTCAGAGAGCTAGTGTACACGTGCCACATGTGAAAGGCCCAGGTGCAATCCCTGCACCCCATGGACCCAAGCACTGCAAGGAAGTAACCTGGGCACACCAAGCAGCCCTGAGTACCACCAGGTGTGATCCAAAAGCAGAAAAAAGAAAAAAAAAACTCAAAGAATGGTAAGCTTAAGGGTTTTATACTTCTCTGTGTGTATCTCACCATGCTCTGTAGCACTGATGTCCTGTTGTTCACCGATTTGCTAGAGCAGGCACCAGTAACATCTCCATCGTGAGACTTGTTGTTACTGTTTTTGGCATATGGAATACACCATGGGTTGCTTGTCAAGCTCTGCCATGCAGGCGGGATACTCTCGGTACCTTGCCAGGCTCTCCGAGAGGGGCGGAGGAATCGAACTTGGGTCGGCCATGTTGGCTGCGTGCAAGGCACACGCCCTACCTGCTGTGCTATAGCTCCAGCCTATATCTTACCATAGTAAGAAGTATTCCAGATGGGTTGAGCAATAGTAGAGTGGGTAGGGTGCTTGCCCGGCACATAGCCGAGCTGGGTCCCACCCCCAGTATCCCATATGGCCCCCCAAGACCCATGAGGAGTGATCCCTGAGCTCAGAGCCAGAAGTACGTCCCAGGTGTGCCTCCACCTGGTTCCCGGAGTACCAAAAGGAGTGATCCCTGAGTACCAGACCAGGAGCAACTCATGAGCACTTCCAAGTATGACCCAAACACAAAACAAACAAAAATTCCCTCTAAAAAAAGTACATTTCAAGATTACTGTAAGAAAATAGCTGGAGAAACTGCCAAGCATTTAGCTTATCAAAATATCAACTACAATATAGAAACTATGATAATAACAAATATGAAACAACATGGAAGTGACTAAACAAATGATAGAATAATATTACAGAACACACAAATATTATAGAACCAGCAAGAATGGAGCATAAGTATGAGCATATGTCATATAAAGATGTTCACAATACACTTCTACATGAGAAGGCCACACCAAATAGCTAGGAAATTAAACAATTCATTAACTGATGAATACATGCACAATACATAAATTATGAAGTAATATCAAATCATAAAGGAAGTACTGGTATTTGCTACATCAAAGATCAACCTTAAAAAATATTCCACCAGGGGCTGGAGCAATAGCACAGCGGGTAGGCCGTTTGCTTGCGCGTGGCCTACCCAGGTTTGATTCCCAGCATCCCATATGGTCCCCCAAGCACAGCCAGGGGTAATTCCTGAGTGCAGATCCAGGAGTAACCCCTGGACATCACTGGGTATAACCCAAAAGGCAAAAAAAAAAAAAAAAAAAAAAAAAAAACCCACTAAATACTCAAGTCACAAGAGACCACATTTATATGATCCTATTCATATGAGATATTCAGAGTTGACAGAAAGTAGATTAATGGCTGGGGGGAAAGGAAAGTAACAAGTATGACCTTTATTTACCTTTTAAAAATAATGAAAACATTTTCACACTGATTTCAATGGTAGCTATATGACTCCCATTGAAGACATGGAACTACTGAATTGTATAGCTTAAAGAGTGAATCACATAATAACTGAATTATACCAAATAAAGCAATTTTGAAAGTAAAAGGCTACATTTACAATGATCCCATTTTGTAAAAAATAAAATTTATGTATTTATTAAATAGCTCTGGATAAATCAAGATTAAAGTATTATTTCTAGGTGAAGAAATTAGAAAGAATTCTTTTTGCTTGCTTCCCTATTATTCCTATTTGTAAATTTGAATTCCTTGACTATCCAAGCTGCAGCAGCCTGCAGAGGGCAGGCTCCAAGTGTTTCTCCTACAAAGCACTGTACTCAACATTAAAGCAACGCCACCCAGAGACAGGTTTGTTGGTTTCCTGGCTTTGGGCGAATTCTCAATAGATCTGGAGAGGTGGCAACATCACAGACACGTTCCCTAATGTCAAGTGTGTGAAGCAGATGCAAATGGAACATCTCCACGTTGTTTACACTGCAACAGCTATTTCATCAACGAACCAAAATAAACATCTCAGCTGTTCTCAGTAATGAGAACTCAATGTTAAGAAAGGAGAATACTTGCCTCTCGGTAGAACAGATCTGAGTTATTGTAGACATCATAAGCCAAAAGATTAGTCTGTGTCCCCACCACAAGAGCATCATAGCCAAGATCAGGGATCAGGACTCCTGCAGCCAGGCAGCTGACAGCCTGGTTAATGTTCAGAAGCGAAACGTCCGACTCCAGGGGGCTCTGGAAGACCCGGGATGCACTGAAATGCTGGCTTCGTGTATGAGGATTATGAATAAAAACCTAAAGCAGAAACAGTTTATTCAAGTACCTTATAATACCAAATGTAATGGATTGTTGTTTTATTGTTATTATTATTATTATTATTACAGTGATTATTATTTATTTATTTATTTTTTGCTTTTTGGGTCACACCCGGCAATCCTCAGGGGCTATTACTGGCTCTGCACTCAGGAATTACTCCTGGCCGTGCTTGGGGGACCATATGGGATGCTGGGAATCGAACCTGGGTCAGGCTGCATGCAAGGCAAACGCCCTACTTGCTGTGCTATCACTCCAGCCCCTGGATTGTTATTTTTTCAAATTGGATTATGAACAGGTATCAGCACTAAGAAGGCACTTTAATCACCTACAAAACTCAAAACACACTGACACACAGTTCTGGGATGGCCAGCCTTCAGTCACTATGAACATCCAGTGGTTCTTGGTCTCGTAAAGTGCAGACAGCGGACAAGATCTAGTTGTGGCTTAGAGGATCATTTAGCAGCTGCCCACTGTGGAAATCAAAAGCCTCAAACAGATCAGCCTTTTCCTGATTAACCTTTAGGAAGCTGCTACAACATGATTGCTACAAACCAAGAAGATCACAGAAAATAATAGAGCCTTGGACCAGAGAGATAGTATAGCAGGGAGGGCGCGTGCCCTACATGCACCGGGGTCTGATCCTCTGGTACCACATACGGTCCCCTGAGTCCCACCAGAAATAACCCCTGGGTGCAGAGTCAGGAGTAAGCCCTGAGTACCATCGAATATGGTGCCTGCCCTCCACCACCAAAAATGAACTGTGCCTTTCCTTTAGTATCTTTTATCCAAACACCTGAAAAAATGTTTTAAAAAATTTAACTTTGTAATCCATGGCACTCTAGTTTTTCAAATTAAAACTGGTGGTTTTGAAGTTGGTTGTTACAAACTGACTCATACACATGGAGCTCCTTGCTTTCATGGGTAAGTCCGTGATTTCTCAACCTTTTTCTAACAACCGTGGCTACTTAAGACACTGTTTCCCCTCTGTGGGTCCCAGTTTCAGGCTTTGCCCCCCATTTTTGTGATTTTTCCCCACCCCCTTGGAATATCTTGGGGGCTCACCAGGGACCACATGGCTCTTGTCTGGGAAACCAACACAGGTCTAGACGGGGGGGATCCCCAAGCCTCTTCCTCTCATCACTCCTTTAGAAACAACACGGGCAGAGCTGCCAGAAGCACCTCAGGGTCACTCCACGGTGGACTGTGAACAATTTTGGGTCCAGAAACCTTTCACTGTTCCCAGATTTTTCACCACCCCCATATTCAGTTATAAGTTTAAGACCCCAGAGTCTAGACTACTAAGAGAGAATGAATGATGAGCCCAAAAGTAACTGGTAGTTTCAAGGATCACAATCACCTATATATCTGCACATTCAATTTCCTTGGGCTTTGGCTATTGAAAAATAATAATAATAAGGTTTGGACTTGAACATTAATTCTCAAGAGGGGTAATACTGCTCTCAAAAGGGACAACTAAGTTTGGGGAGGGGGGCCTTATTAGAATGGTTAGTGGTCATCAGTAGCTTGCCGGGCTCAGAAATCATAGTACCAAAAAAAAAGATATAACTGTTATTAAAATTTCATTAGGGAAAATTTCACTGTCCAAAAAAGAGCTTCATGGAAGGAAGGAGAAACAGGAAAATTCAAAAGAATTGGTTAAGACTAGATAAGAGAGGGGTTGGAGCAGTAAGTACAGTGGGTAGGGCATTTAGCCTTGCAAATGGCTGGCCTGGGTTCAATTCCCAGCATCCCATAAGGTCCCCCAAGCACCACCATCAGTAATTCCTTCATGCAGAGCCAGGAGAAAACCTTGAACATCGCTAGCTGTGGCACCAAAACAAAAAAAGCAAACAAAAAAAGACTGGACTAGAGAGCTCTTGTAAACTAGCAATCCCTTCTAATTATAAAACTCACTCATCTAAGTATTAGATCCTTTGGTATACAGGGAATAAAAAAAAAAAAAAGCTAATGGTAGGAGGCACCCAAGCAGTGCTCAAGGGACTCGGGGGTTACTCCCAGCAATACCTGGCCTCAAGGTTTGATGCTTAGGCTCAGGGGTACTAAGGCTGCCCAATAGTGCTGAGAGCCCGTAGGGCTACAACTGGTGCTGCTGAGGGCAGGGGCATGCAGTGCTGTGGACACAACTCCTGCTCCCATGTGCCGCCCTCTGAATCTGCTTCCCAGGTCCCAGGGTTAAATCATTTAAACACAGTAAAATGTTCAATAAAACAACAACAAAAAAATGTTCAAAGGAACTGATTAGAAACTGTACCATAGCACAACACAACATGCTTCTAGAAAAATTACTGCATTTAACCCTCACGACCCCTAATCTACTGAGGCGCACAATGAGTCTTGAGGCTGCGAGTGGTAAAACTGAGACATAAAGACAGGTGTCTGGTTCCAGACCTGAGCTTGAGCTTTTATAACGATTCTGGGCAGGAGAAATCTAATGGAGTAATCTAGTAGGTATGCTCAGAAAGAACGAGATAGGAAATAATCTCCATACTTCACATTCTTCGTTACGGGTATGAAAATAGGCTGGGGTTTGCTTCCAAGAAGAGGAGTTCCACGAGTCCTCCCAAGCTTCCCTCCTGCTTCTTCCGCATTTAGGGATCACTTCTGGTGGTGCTCAGGGATAACAGGGATTGAACCCGGGTCAGCCCAATGAAAGGCAGCACCCTAACTGCTGTATTCTCCCATCCTAGAAAAAAATCGAGGTTATCCAACAAATAGACCACTTCCAGCATCCTCAAAGGACTGTTGGGTCTAGCGGCCACATCTAGCCAACAGGAGACTGCTGACAGCTGACACTCAATGATGCCCTCAGCTCCATGCTGTCCCCAGAGGACAACACAAACAATTGTCTTCAAAATAGCCTTGGGGCTGGAGCAATAGCACAGCGGATAAGGCATTTGCCTTGCAACCAGCCAACCGGGGTTCGATTCCCAGCATCCCATATGGTCCCCTGAGCACCGCCAGGAGAAATTCCTGAGTGCATGAGCCAGGAGTAGCCCCTGTGCATTGCCGGGTGTGACCCAAAAACCAAAAACAAACAAAAAAAAAATCCTTGCTCTGAATCAGAGAACAGGTATCAGTAAACTAGCTCTCCATTCACAATAGATTCCCACATCACAAGTACTGTTTCTACAAATGAGGGTTCAGTAGATGAGGATGCATTAGCCTCAACTGGAGTCTTGAGCTATTTTTAGAAGGCACCTCCTCAGTGGTGCTGAGAGCCCTGAGGCCCTTCTACCTATGTTGGGCTGAACTGGCCAAGCCTGAGGGTCCAGGGTTCTTCCTGGAAGAGTTGAGGGCCACCAAGGACATCCTGATGGTGCTGAGGAGCAAATTTGGGGCCTCGAGCATACAAGGTATGTGTTCCATCCCTTTGAACTATCTCCCTGGCCCTGGGATGTTTTTAAAAGAGGAAATATTTGTTTACTGTCTTGGATGTTAAGCTATTACCCCATCCCAATATTTTTACATCAAAATAAAGGTACTGGAGTGATAGTACAGCAGGGAGGACGTTCGCTTTGCACGCAGTCAAGCTGAGTTCGATACCCAGCATCCCATGTGGTCCCCCAAGCACCATCAGGAGTAATTCTTGAGTGCAGGAATTACTGAGTGCAGAAAAACTGAGCCAGGAGTAACCCCTGTGCATCGAAAGTGTGGCCCAAAAAGAAAAAAAAAAAGACTTTTTAAATCTTTAAAGATTTAAAACTTTAAATATTTAAAGTCAGAGCTTTAAAGATTTGCTTAAACATCTGAATACATGGTGTCTGGCTACACAGGGTCTCTCTTTATCTTTCCCCTTCTCCCTCCCTCCCATGGGACCAATTCCTGTCACTGCTCGGTTCCCAGAGTACCTAAATACCATATTCCTGCCTTTCTACGTCCCATTCAAAGGAAAGAATTTCAGGGAAAACCAAGTTTGCTTCTTGCTTTACTCCTACACCCATGACCCCGCATCTTACTGCAGTACCTCCCCCAAGCACCTGCCAGAGTTTCATTTCTTTTAAACAGAAATCAAATCCCATCACCGACTTCCTCAAAACCAGTGTCTCAAAACCAATGCCTCAAAACCACAGCCCATAAGGTCATATGATCTAGTCCCCTGGCTACCTCACTCCTAGGCTTCATTCTAGCCTTGTAGCCTCCAGTTTCTGGAACCCACAAAGGCCATCTCTCCTCCACAAGGCCTTTACACAGACTCATCCCTTTGCCCAGAAGCCACCGTATCCCACATTTCCATGGAGCACGCTACATCACTGCTGTCAAACCGTTGATTAATGTGATCTTAACAGAGACTGCTCAGAGAACAGCAATCTCCCATCACCCCAGCTCCTCTAGTCCCAAGCTGTTTGCAAGAGTATGCACGTGCTTTCTGCTCTGTGTCTCCCTATTTTCACATGTGAGATCCAAGGTGAGTCTCATGTGTCACATTCACCCTTGCTCTGTAAGAGCTAACAGCTCACAGCACCCAGGGGCCCTCAATAAAGGAAGTGCTGAACTAGTGTCAACCAAACCTTTTCCGTCCACTAATTTCACTGTAGAGACAGCTACACCAACAAGAATGTGTCATGCAAAGGGCTTTGCTTGGTTTTACCAATCAAAATGAAACATGACTTTTTACGTATGTATCCTAAGGCATGTGATAGCAGAAAACAAGGCAGTGGCAAAACTTCCTTGAAAACTGCAAATCCACGGGGCCAGAGCAATAGTATAATGGGTAAGCCACCTGCCACACACGCGGCAGACCCAGGTTCCATCCAGGGAAACCCATATCAGCACTCCCAGGAGTGATTCTTGAGTGTAGAGTCAGGAGTAACCCCTGATCAAGTGTGGCCCAAATACCAAAACAAACAAAACGATAAATCCTGGAGTAATGGTACAGTAGGGTGTTTACCTTGCATGCAGCCAACCCGGGTTCAACCCCTGGCATCCTACATGGTTCCCCAGAGGCAGGAATAAGTCCTAGCACTGCTGAATGTCCTTCCCCCCCCCCAAAAAAAGCCCTGTGAGTCCTTATATAAATGTTCACTTGTCAAATTCACACTGGACCAAAGAACATACCCTCTAATTCCATTTCCACCACTTTCTAGTCCGGAAGCTTCGAACATTCTTTGAACCTCTAATCAGTCAAGTAGAAGTAATACAAAAGGAAATAATCACAGCTATTACTATTTTCTATTGACCATCAACTGGACACATTAATTTATTTAATTAAGGACCAAGGTCAAGAAACTAGTGGGTACTGGGCCAGGATCCACCCTACCCCACCTTGCAGCTGTGCTTGACTTTGTAGCAAAGATGCTGAGGTAATTAAGGCAAAGACTGGCTTTGAGCCTGTTGGCTTATTGCACGAGTGTCTCTAGCTCACGTATGTGCGCTAGATGGACATGAGAATCCATGCCTCTATCAATACGCAAGGCCTTGATTTGCCTCGTCTGTTGACCGCCTGACTTTCTGGAGGTAGAAACTCCGGAGTGTTCTCTGAATCCCAACAGCACAAAGGCCACGCTCATGCAAAGCCTTGTCATGAATAAATGACTGAATCTCTCCAAGCGCCTTGCATGGTAACCTGGCACATGTTAGCACCTAATAAGTCTTCAGTGAACCAATTAGGAGGGAAGGCATATGCGCACACGGATAAAGTCCAAAAGTGCTGAGTTTAGGAGACTGCATTTTACAACCCCCTCCACTCCCCCGCTACCTTCCACTCCCTCAGGAAAATTGGTGTTGAGAGGCGAGCTGGTGGAAGCCCTGGAATTGCCAATACTGGGCTCCGTTACATTCACCCTTTCAAGAGGCTTCCCCGTCCCGCCCCGCTCTCCCCAACCAAGCGCTCTATCCGTAAAGGGTTTCCACCCATCACTGCGCAGGTCCAGGGGCCAGACTGCTAACCGCTCAGATAAATCGCTCTACCGCGCCGAGCAGCAACCAAACGCTTGGCAGCCTGCCCGTTGCCCGGCAACCATCCCGGCTGGGGGCGGGGCCTCGGCGGAGGGGCGGGGCCGCAGGGACCAGGGCTGGTGCTGGCCCGCCAGGGACCGCGGGGACCCGGGCTTCGGGCCAGTTACCTTGCCCGCCTGGGTGGCGGCCGTCAGGCACGGGTGAGTCCCGTCGTAGCGCCCTACGGCCACCATGCGGGGGTTGATTTTGTGGCGCAGTTTCAGGGTGAACACGGGCAGCAGCATGATGGCGGCGGATCAGGGGAGCAGGGCAGCGACCCAGGACTGCGCCGTGGAGCCGGCCTCACCCCCCGCGGGGAGGGTCTTGCAGACCGGAGCAGCCCGGCGGTAGCTACCTGAGGCCGCGCACCCTCAGAGGCGGGGCCGCGCTGAGCCGCGGGACCCCCCCCGGGGTTTCACTGCGGCTGCGCAGACCCGCCCACCTCTCCTGCGGCTGCGCAGACCCGCCCAGCGCCTCCTGAGGCTGTACGGACCCGCCCGTCTGCGGCTGCGCAGGCCACCCGTCTCCTTCTGCGGCTGCGCAGGCAGCCTGTCTCCCGCGGCTGCGCAGGCCGCCTGTCTCCCGCGGCTGCGCCGCCCTGCGCCGCTCCCCGCTGAGTGAATGAAGAAGCGCCTTTCGTTGCTGTGGTTTCCCGCGCTACTTCCGGCTGCATGCGCACGTTGGCCGGTGGGCGTGGCTCCGCCCGTGCATCCCCAGGCTTCTCTTCCCAGCATCCCTGTGGACTCCCCACGCCCCTCCTAGAGGTCTTGAGGGTCCGCACTCTCCCTTGATTTAGCTGAAATCAGAAAAACCGCAGAATTTCCTGTATTAACTGTCCTTCCTCCTACCTCCTAAATCACACTTTAAACTTACTAAGTACAAAAAAAATGTAATAAACTTATTACAGTAGCTGCATGGCAGAGCCTGGCAAGCTACCTGTGGAGTATTCGATATGCCAAAAACCGTAACAATAACAGGCCTCATTCCTCTGAGCCTGAAAG
Source organism: Sorex fumeus (assembly GCF_029834395.1). Classification (NCBI taxonomy): domain Eukaryota; kingdom Metazoa; phylum Chordata; class Mammalia; order Eulipotyphla; family Soricidae; genus Sorex; species Sorex fumeus. The sequence goes on from NW_026606179.1 coordinate 38,635,104, forward strand.
AGCCTCCAATACGTTGGGAAAGACGAGTAAGGAGAGGCTGCCAAAATCTCAGGGCTGGGATGAATGAGACGTTATTGGTGCCCGCTCGAGTAAATTGATGAACCGGATGACAGTGATATTAAAGTAGCCAACAGTCTCTTGTAAAGTAAAGTAAGTAAAGGCCCTCCCGTTGATCGTCGATTTGCTCGAGCGGGCCCAGTAACGTCTCCATTGGAGACTTTGTTGTTACTGTGTCTGGCATATCGAATACTCTCGGTAGCTTGCCAGGCTCTCCGAGAGGGGCTCCCCTCTCCGAGAGGGGCAGAGGAATCGAACTCGGGTCGGCCATGTTGGCCGCTTGTAAGGCGAATGCCCTACCGCTGTGCTATCGCTCCAGCCTGTCTCTTGTAAAAGTCACTCTTTTTAAATGAAAAGATGTGAAACTAAGACATCATGAAGCTTCCCGAAAAACACTCAGTATTGGGGCGTAGAGGGGGTGGGGGATGGAGAGCTATTCTGTCTGAGGTTCAAGAAATATTGCAGTAGGTAAAAGACAGAGGCTGCTCTTCTAGATTAAAATTTTAGCTGTTACTAATTTAAAAAAAAGAAGAGTATAAGTGACAGTGAGATCATTGTACAGGTGGATGTGGATGATGAATTAGAAAATGCTGTTGGACTAATTTAAATGTGACCAGTACATTGAGGTTATAAAATGCAGTGTTCATTCTTTTTCATATGTCCATGGAACTAACCAGTTGGGAAGAGGCGTGATGTGTGCAACTTGGTCTCAAAAGTGTTCTCCCAAAATGTCGGAACCGAGTTAGAGCTCAGAGGTAGAGCACTTGTCTTATATGTATCTTATGTATATGTGAGACACTGAGTCTGATTCTAGGTAACATAGGGAAAAATCAGACAACAGAGACAGGAAAAAAGTATGCATACATGTATATAGGGGTGGAGACATAGATAGATATAGATTATGTTTTATATATGTGAAAAAGATGATAAAATATGAAAACCTAATAACTGGTAAAATATACATGAATCTTTTTTTTTCAAAGGGGGTAAAAATTAGAATTAAGCTATTAGCATACCAGAAATGTTAGGAAACCTCCAGCTGATCCCAATAGGAACAAGTAGAACTATTTTAAGTTCCATTTGTGTCATCCTAGGTGAATTGAAATAATTCAAATTATCTTGGTATTTCCCCCCACCCCTGTTTCCATGGCTAATGTTGCGCTTTCTAAATGCCAATAGTACGTTTCCTTAGAAACATCACTTACAATCTGGGCACAGGTAAAATAAACTTGCAAATGCCAAAAAAAGAAAGAAAAGAAAAAGGTCAGCAGGGACCAGATCACGAAGGAGCATGGTTTTACCTTGGCAGAGGAATGCATGACAAGCTGCGTCTCCATGTGAGCTGGCCTTGCCCTCCGTCCACTTGCCCAAACTTGCCTGCTCTGTGTACCATCTCAATAGCCTGGGACTTTACCACTGCTTTTCTTTTGGGGGTTTTGTTTGTTTATTTTGTTTGGGGTCTACACCAGTGATGCTCAGAGTTTGCTTCTGGCTCTGTGTTCAGGAATTACTCTGGCGGTGCTTAGGAGACCATTTTGGATGCGGAGGATCGAACCCTGGTGAGCTGCATGTAACGCAAGCTCCTACCTGCTGTACTGTCGTTCTGGTCCTACCACTGGTTTTCTTCACAGGATGTAAATAATCAGCAACACTAATGCTTATTAGAGCTGGTTCTAGTGCCGTCCTAAAAGCTTCCATGTGGATCATCTCAACCCTACAGTAATCCTCTGAGATGGGCACAGTTGTGATCCCATTTTACAGAATGTTATCAGAGCTACATGTCCCTTCACTGAGCCCTGATTTTTCAACCAAACAAAAAGTTCAAGGCCTCTGACAGAGTTTAGGCTGTTCTCCAAGTGCAGAGTTTGGCTGCCCTTTGCGCAGACCCAATAGCATCCTTCCTCCCTATGGGGAACGGGGACCAGAGCTCAGTGGGTCCAAGTGGGCAGCAACAGCCCAACAGGTCTCCTGGGTCCCAGCTTCCACCCTTCCCTGACACCCTGGTGATCCGCACGCATCCTCTGGGGGCTGGGGAGGGGTGGGAGATGCACATGGGCCTTCTCTGGGAGCTCAGTCCCAAGTGATAAACGAAGACTCATATCCAGAGTCACTGAGCAACGTGTCCCATTGGCTTAGTGCTGGGGCTGAAGTTTTTACCACTGCAAATAACTACCACTACTATCCCAAATAGTAGAGGTTAACAGCGAACTCTTACCGTGTGCTCAGACAGCTTAATTCCCTCCTTGTATCATTATCTCACATAATCCTCACACTAACTGTATTGTTGGTTTTTGGCGTTTTCTCTTGCTCACTCAAATGCTATTTCCCCCATTTTTGTGGATGGAGAGATGAATTTCAACTCCAGTTCCCTCTTCCTTCTTCTGTATCTCCTCTCCCTCTCCCTCACTCTCCCTCTCCCTCTCCACCTCTCTCTCTCTCTCTCTCTCTCTCTCTCTCTCTCTCTCTCTCTCTCTCTCTCTCTCTCCAACTTCCTTGAATCTCACTAAACTGGCAGAAATTTCATCAAAGGTAGAATTAAGCATATCCCACTTCGGAGCGTCACCGGATCCAGTCTGGCCTAGCGATGCCAGAAAGTGGGGAAGGTGTCTCTGTCCTCCAGCCTCCTGTGGTTACCACCAGTATCCACGTGCAAGCTTGTCACAGGAACTCTCTGACACTATCAGGGCCTTTGAAATCTCTGATGAGCTCACACATTCCAGAGCCCCAGTCTTAAAGCATCATGCTCTCCACTCGAGTTTCTCAGTCTCCTTTCCCAAATGGAGCCAGACTTCACAGTGGCCCCCAGGTGCTGAAGTGGTCCCAGGAAGAGACTTAGACTGAACACCTCCCACAAATGTTCAGAGTAGGCACTTTGGTTTGTGGCCTCTTTTCAGGTAAGGGTAACCTATAACTAAGACCTATAACTAAGGCTTAAAGAAAAGTTTTGATTATTCCAGGGACAATGTAGGGAGATGAGGAGCCAGAGTGATGGTACAGCGGGCAGGACACTTGCACGTGGCCAACCTGGGCTCAATCCCCAGCAACCCATATGGTCCCTCGAGCACTGCCAGAAGTAATTCATGCGTGCAGAGTCAAGAGTAACCCCTGAGCACTGCCAGGTGTAGTCCCAACAACAACAAACGTAGGAAGATGAAAATTGGGAGTGCAGTGAAATAGTCTTACCTAGGATTAGAGTTACCAGAAATAGTTTACTAGCAGAAAGACCTCGCTGTGTGGACTGGATGGGGTTCAGTGATACAGCATTCACCTGGCATGTGTGAGACCCTGTGTTCCATCCATGATATCTCAAAATAAACAAACAACCCCCCCCAAATAAATAAACAAACCAAGGGTCCAGAAAGATCGTATAAAAACTAAGGCCTGGAGGGATGGACTGAAACGAAAGCACAAAAATTTGTTATGCCTGTAACTGTACCTCACAGTGATTTACTAATTAAATAAATAATAAGGCACTTCCCTTGAATGTGGTTATTTTGGCCAACCCTGGCATAAATCTCCCAGGCACCGCCAGGAATAACTCCTGAGCACCACCAAATGTGACCCCCAAACTGAAAGAACAAAACAATATTGACCCCATAGATATTTTAAGCAAGGTTTACAGATTACTGATCATCTGGTCTTTGCCACATTAATCTTATCACGTGAATCCCTCTCCTTGAAGTCCCAGGCCCTTACTGCATTTCTCAGAATTATACTCTCATTTTTGCCCATTACTTCGGAGAATCTAGCTTCTCTATACATCTGGAATTGTTTTTTGTTTTTTTCTCCCACTAATCTGAGGTTAATTTGATTGTTCCATTAGCCCCAAAAGAACCCAGAGGGGAAGGGAGAAACTTCCTCTTCATTCCTCTAAGACACTGAAGGTTAGCCCAAGTGAGAGAACCACTCTAAAATAGAATTACTGAATCTAGAATTTGTCTCATATTGATAAAGTTGCGGTTTCTTTTATTTATTTCAAAATGTTTAACCAAAAAATCGTTATTTACAAAGTTGTTGGTAGTTGAGTTTTAGGCATAAAATATTTCCGGCACCCATCCCTGCCCCCGTGTCAGCTTCCTTCCACCCGTGTCTCCAGGTTCCCTCTGGCCCCCGCCCCTCAGTCTGCCCCCTTCCCCCAGCCCCAAGCACAAAGCTCCCTCCCTATGGGGTTTTCAATGTGTAGCTGGTTATTCTCCATCTCCCTCTCCTGATAGATTTTTCTCCTGGCTCTGTGCTGCTCTGAGGCCTGGTTGGCAAGGTTGCAGGGGTGGAGGTGAGGGAGGCTCCATTTCCCAGGTTCCCAGCACTACTCACGTGCCCTCTCTGCAGGGTACCATTGCACCACTGTCTCCTGGGGTGCACTTCATACCCTCAACTGCAGTTCTTTGGGGTCCTGGTTACACACACACCCTCTTCCGGGCCCAGAAGTGGGTGTTTACAACGTCCCACTATTTAGGTCACAGGTTTCACCTCCCTCCTTCATTTTCCTTGGCCCCACCACGCACCAGACTGAATTTTCCATTAATTCTCCTCTAAACGCTCTACGCCTCCTTTCTCGTGGAACCAGGCTGCCTTGAACCCTTCAGTGAAGGAAGTTCTTGAGCAGGGGGCCCGTTGTCACCCAATCAAAGACCTGGTGAGAGAGCATGAGAAAAGTAGGATCACTCAGGGGCCAGCAAATTGAGAAGACAGTGGGCTTGTCCCCCCAAGCCATCTGATTCTCAGAATGGGGTTTGGGGGGGGGGGGAAGGGTAAGGATAATAGAAGAGAAAAATGGCCGATGAGACAATGGGTGGGCTCTTTAGTGTCCTGCTAACGTCAGAGATTCGATGATGCTGGTCTGCTTCTGGTGAAAGCTTCGAAATACCAGCCCTGGAAGGCCCAGTGACAGCCTGGGGAGTCTCTCTCCCGAGAGCCTAGAATTGTTCTCACCCATCCGTCCCTGACAGACTCCTGGTTTAACATTAAACACACAGTGAGAATGGTTCTCTAAAACAGATGACGCTTCAGAACTGCCAAACACATGAAAAACAAAGTCGGAGAAATCGTCGCAGATAGGAAGAGATTAGGGACCAATTAACTAAATGCAATCTTGGAACAGGAAAAGGATATGGATGAGAAAATGAGTTAAACCTGATGGGAGCTGACGGTGACTGTGTCGTGCCGGTTTTAATCTCGGTTTTGGAATATGCACAGTAGTTAAGCAGGATTAGGAGGTCCATTAGGAGGCTCTGGGTCAAGACTGCAGGAATGCTGTTGAGGGCTGGGGGTTGAGCTGTGATAGGAAGAAGGATTGACTATAAGGGGCACAAAAGGCCTTTTTGGCATAATAAACTTATTTACAGTTTTTGATTGTAAATCACTTCACTTGTATCACTTGTTATCCTGTTGATCTTCGATTTGCTCAAGTGGGCGCCAGTAATGTCTCTATTCGTTCCTGTCATGTGCTAATATAGCCGAATGGCATCTGCTCGCTTCAGGAACACAAAGAGCTTCAAACTGTTTGTTCAGGGTTTTGATGAAGAAGTCTGACCATGTGACCATCTCGTAGGTGGGCAGCCATGCGTTCTTTTGACGTCCCATGGAATCCAGTCGGTAACAGCTCTAGTCCAGCTGTCGTCTCTAAATCGCATTTACGTGTCTGGCCCATCTGATTTTCAAAGCCTTGGCAAACCAGACAGAGTCCCTGATTCTTGATCGTCGGCGGAGATCAGAACTCCAGATTCCTTCTCTCACTTGAGTGAAATGTGATCTTTCAAGCATAGCTCTTTCGATTCCTCTTTGGGAGACCCGAATAGTGTTCTCATCCTGTTCTCGTAGGGCCCAGGTCTCTGAGGCGTATGTTAGTGCAGGAAGAATGGTGGAGTTGTAGAGATGTGCCGATTCTTCATCCTCTTAACAACTTCTTCGACGCTCTTTTGAAGGCGTTCCATGCCACTCTCTTCCTCCTGCGCAGCTCTGGCGCCAAGTCGTTTCTCATGTTGAGTTCTCGACCCAGGTACACATAGCTGCTGCATTCGTAGATAGATGTTCGTTCCGTTGAGAGCAAATGGAACGTCAGGGACTAGTTCATTTTTCATGAACATTGTCTTGTTGAGATTCAGCTGCAGTCCGACCTTTTTTTGATTGTAGATAGGTCCATTTATTTATATATTTATATATTTTGATTGTGGACATATTTTGATTATGGATAGGCTCTTTTGCAGACCTATTTATATAATTTGATTGTAGATGTACACATTTATCAAAACTCATTCAACTGTGCATTTAACATGAATACTTTTATTGTATGCAAATTATGTATAGGGATTTTTGGTGGGTTTTTTTGGGGGGGCTATACTTAGAGATGCTTAAGGTTTTTCCCTGGCTCTGAGCACCTGGCAGTGCTCTGGGTGTCATATATGGTACTGTGGATCAAACCTGGGTCAACCACATGCAAGGCAAGCACCTTAGCCACTATACCTGCTCCCCAGTCTCTAAAAGTAGGTTTGTTTATTTTTTTTTTGTTTGGGATTTTAGGGACACACTCAGCTGTGCTCAGGACTTACTCTTGGCTCTGTGGCAGGTCTCAGGGGACCATGTTGAATCCAGGTTGGCTGCACACAAGGCAAACACCCTACCCAGGGCATAATCACTCTGGTCTGAAATAGGTTTGTAAAATTTAAATTTAATTTAGGAGTTTATTTCTGGGAATTCTTGGACCTGGTGGTGATGCTAATGAGGAAGGGGAGGTTTGTCATTCCAGAGACCCAGCCCAGAATCTAACATAAGCAAGGTGTGCAATCTACCACTTGAACTGTGTTGCCAGTCCAGAGGGTTGGTTTTGTTTCTTTTTAATTTTATTTTAAATGAAAATGTAAGGTTTATACAGAAACTCCTCTAATGGCTTCCCATTACACATAGAATAAAATCCAAACTCCTCACTTGACCTACCCAGCTCTGGGGCCAGTGAAGCCAAGTGCTCTCCGGTGTTTGCACTTATAATTCCCTCCACCTGCTCTACTCTGGCCCAGATCAGGCTCAGGCTAATCAAGTTTCCGCTCAGAGCTGCCTCGTTTCTGTTTTCTGTGCTGATTTGTAGCATTCACCTTTTTCTAAGATATCTCTGTCTCTGTCTCTGTCTCTGACTCTCTCTGTCTCTCTGTCTCTGTCTCTCTGTCTCTGTCTCTCTGTCTCTCTCTCTCTGTCTCTCTCTGTCTCTCTCTCTATCTCTCTCTCTCTCTCTCTCCCCCCCCCCTTTTTGAGTCATACCCAGCAAGGATTAGTCCCTGCTCTGCACTCAGGAATTAATTCATGGCACTGCGCGGGGGATTTTTCATATGGGATGCAGGAATCGAACCCAGGTTGGCCACATGCAAGGCAAGCGCCCTACTTGTACTATCGCTCTAACCCAGATTGTCCTCTTTTTTTTTCTTCTTCTGTCTTTCTCCCTTTCTCTGGCTCTGACTGTTCTTTTTTCTTTCTCTGTGTGTTTCTCTCGTCCTCATTTCCCCACACCAAAATACAAGCCGTGCCTGTGTCTTGCCTGCTTCTTGTAAGGGGAGCCCCATAACGAGTGATTCATCTGCCCCATCTCAAGAGGAAAAGAGAGAGAAGTCAGCAGGTAGAGGTTAACATACTACTTTGCTCCTGGGAACACTTGATAATGAAGAATGTGACTTGTTTGCTGAAAAACAAGCTTCCTAAATCTAGAGGCCAGAATCAGGGTGATTCGTTCTTCGCTGGAAGACCACAAGCCAAGCACTGGGCAGGCCTCCTATCTTCACATCAGAGAGCCCACACCTCAGAAATGAGAGTGCCGCTTGGGGAAACACGAGGCTTGGTGTGGTATCCTTGCTCCCTCTGCAGGAAAGTTTCCTACCTAACAACCTCTAAGCACCTTCAGCAGTTCTAGGCAGGTACTGGTGTACCTTAAAATGTTTTGGGGAATGGGGTTGGAGTGATAGTACAGCTGGCAGGGCGCTTGACTTGCACACGACCAACCCAGATTCGATTCCAGCACTCCATCCTTGTGGGGTCCCTTGGGCGCCACAAGGTGTAATCCCTAAGCACAGGGCCAGAATAACTCCTGAGCACCACTGGGTGTGCCCCCCCCCGCTTTTTTTTTTTGTAAAAGTTCTGGCCTCTTCATGTCTTCTATAATTTTTTTTTACAAGAACCTCCTGCACCGTCTTACAGTTCTTTCCACCAGAAATGCTCAGCCCCCTGACCCTTTCAAGCTCCCATGTGTGGGACTTAGCTCCCTCTTCATAGGTGCCTGCCCCAAGTCCTGTCTTTCTCTCTCACATCACCCTGCCTGTACCAACTCCAGCCCCCACGAAATTGGCCTAGGCAACATTTTGCAGCTGAAAAATAAAAATAGATAGCTTGGCCCAGACGATGTCTTGGGAACAGTTTGCAACCTGTGAAGAAAGGCAGTGAATTGGGTTTCTATTTTGAAACATGAATAAATTGTTTAAAGTGGGAAAAAATAGGCGGCATGGCTTTTATGACAGCACTGAGAACTGGTGCCTCCTTCTTTCCTGATGTTGCACCAGGACACCCACAAGCCCTTGCTTGGGCATCTCAGCAGGATTCCGGGCCTGAGTCATGATTCTGGGTGAGCCAGAGATTCCCAGAGCCTAGAGGGGCAGCCAAGAGGCAATGACTGCCATTTCCACACACTGGGCCAGGACTCAATTTTCACTTTTTCCAAATAACAGTAAAGTGATTGGTTACTCAACAACTTAGTCACTGTGTTACATTTAAAGACTCTCTAGGGTGACAAAAGTGTCTCACAGCATTCAGAGAGCATACAATGGCCTTGCTAAGCAATTCACTCAGAGAAACCCCTTTGGATCATTTGAGATGGTGAAGTTATTGTTCTAACATTCTCTGGCTTTAATCATATGCTTCTGGTTATGAAATACCCATAGAATTGAAATGAATTGTGATTTCTTAAGTCTACAAATCTATGCCTCCTTATTCTTTGTCATCACGGTTGATGAAAAATTCCCAGGGCTTACAGAATGGTAAAAATATTTACCCAATACCCATCAGATAAGGGGCTAATATCCAAGATATATAAGGCACTGTTAGAGCTTGACAAGAAAAAAACCTCTAACCCCATCAAAAATGGGGAGAAGAAATGAACAGAAACGTTCTCAAAAAAGAAATACAAGTGGCCAAATGCACATGAAAAAATACTCTACATCACTAATCATCAGGGAGATGCAAATGAAAGCAAAAATGAGATATCATCTTACACCATAGAGAGAATGGCACACATCAAAAAGAACAAGAACAACCAGTGCTGGCACGAATGCATGGAGAAAGGATATTCATTCATTGTTGGTGGGAATGCCTATTGGTACAGACTTTTTAGAAAACAATATGGGCATAAACTAGAAGATGAGTTCCCATATGACCCAGAAATACCACTTCTGGGAATATACCCTAGGTTGCAAAAACACACAGCAAAAATGACATCTTCACTTGTCTCTTCATTGAAGTGCTATTCACAATAGCCAGAATCTGGAAACAACCTGAGTGCCCAAGAACAGACAACTGGTTGAAGAAACCATGATACGTCTGCACGATGGAATACTATACAGCTGTTAGGAAGAAAATGAAGTCATGATATTCTTATAAAAGGATGAACATGGAGACTTTCATGCTGAGGGAAATGAGTCAGAAGGAGAGGGACAGACATAGAATGACTGCACTTATTTGTGGGACATAAAAAAAGATACAGAATGAGACTAGTACCCAAGGTCAGTAAAAACAAGGGCCAAGAGGACTGGTCCACAGCGAAAGTCTGCCTCAAGTGCAGGCGGAGAGGGCAGTTGGGATAGAGAAGGGGTCACTATGATAATGATGGTTGGAAGGGATGACTCTGGATGTTAGACGTGTGCTGAAAGTGGGTAAAGGACCAAACATGTGGTGTCTGTATTGCAAACCATAATGCCCAAAAGGAGAGAGAGATAGAGAGAGGGAGAGAGAGAGAGAATGCCTGCCATAGACGCAGGCTGGGAGTGAGGTTGGTGGGAGGGATCCTAGGAATATTGGTGGTGGGAAATATACACTGGTGGAGGGATAGTGTCAGAACATTGCATGACTATAACCCAATCATTAAAGCTTTGTAACTGTGTATCTCACGGTGATTCAATTTTTTAAAAAATTCCCTGGGCTTTCTTGTCCCCCTGCCAAGCCTACAGTGGGCAGTGGTCCGGTGGCAAGGCGTGACAAGGCTGGGCTGGCGGTGGTGAGCCTCCTGAGACCCAAGAGTCTCCAAATAATTTCAAAAGGGAAAGAAAGGAAAGGAGGCTGCACCAGGATGCAGTGCATCTAGCAGAAGAACCAGTCCTGCCCCAGCCCAGTCCTGGGGCACAGATCAAAGCAGATAGTTGCAGTCTGTTCCAGTTTCCAAGGAGTGTGCTTTATAGCCCCCCGGAGCCAGGTCTGGGTGTGGGCAGCGTCAGGGACTGGCTGACTCAGCCTTCTAACTACCTCTTTGGGAGAGAAGCCAGCCTCTGGAGCACCTGCTTTGGCAGGCTCGAGGTTTTCAACCTTGGTATTATTGACTTAAAAAATAACTTGTACTATATGGAGAGAAGGAAGAACTTTGATTTTCCAGAGTTGACTTGAAAAATCGGCAAGTCAGAATAGAGAGAGATTTCTGTTTAACTGCTTCTCCCTCGCCCCCTTCCCCGGTATAAATTCCAGTAATAGATCACGGTGATGGGTCAGCTATTCTCTATAGAAGAAAACATATATACCTTAGATTAACTTATTGTTTGTTTTTTTTTTTTGAGCCACACCCTGCGGTGCTCAGGGCTTACTCCTGGCTTTGTGCTTAGGGATCACTCCTGGCAGGGCCTGGGGGACCTTATAGGTACCCCTTGTACCAGTCCCCAGATCAACATTCTAAAGTCACAGAGAATTTGTCTCTGAAGGCACATGATAATCCCTAGTCTCCTGTCTAAACAAGAAAAATGCATGTTTTGAACCCAGGAGATTTGATACTCCTGAGGCAGAACACAATCGGAGTGGGAGGAGATGGAATTTAAAAGCATGTGCTAGGGGCAGAACTATACAGATGGATAGAGGACTGCAGGACTCTTTACAGCCCAGATGGTTTCTGGATTGTCTTGTTCTCTACTTAGCTTCATCTATTTGTCCATCCATCTATCCTTCTTCTTTTTTTTTAATTAGTGAATCACCGTGTGTACAGTTACAAATTTAGGAACTTTCGTGTTTGCATTATAGTCATACAACGATCGTTTACCCATCCCTCCACCAGTGCCCATTCATCCATCCATCCTTGTATTTATTCACCTCTCCATCTATCTCCCCTCTATCCATACATCTATCTATCCATCTTATCTATGTAGTCATCTATCTGTGTATCTATCATCCATTCATTCATCCATACATCTCTATGGTTAACTCACATCCTCTGCGAATCCACGTCCTCTCAGCCCAATTTTTTTTTTCTATTTGGGTCATACCCGGTGATGTACAGGGATTACTCCTGGCTCATGCACTCAGGTGGTGGTCGGGAGACCATACGGGATGCTGGGAATCGAACCTTGGTCGGCTGCGTGCAAGGCAAACACCCTACCCGCTGTACTATTGCTCCAGCCCCTCAGCCCAGTTTTTATCAATTTTCTTCCACAGCATTAACTCCTGTAGCTGGAAACTGTGTTTGCAGCTTTACAGATCTTAGCATAAACCTTCAGGACACAAAAGTAGGCTCCAATTTCTACCATCATGGCATTTCCATGTCAGAAGGGGCCAGAGAGACCACCAGTCCAGGCTTCTGAGCAAGGCAAGAGTCATCAGCCAGCCTCCATTTGCATACTTCTGGTGACGGGGAATTCATCTCTGGGGTTGGGCCCTTTGTCTTTGACCCCAGTGATCAAAAATCTCATACTCATCTTGAACCAGGTACCAGCCCTCCTCACGTCTCTTTCCAGTCAGCTCGTTGATGCTTAAGTATGCATTGTCTTCCTAATCTCCCACGTGGGGGGCTGGAAGGTACAGCAGGTAGGGCGTTTGCCTTGTACGCAGCCCACCCGGTTTCGATTCCCAGCATCCCATATGGTCCCCCGAGCACCACTAGGAGTAATTCCTGAATGCAGAGCCAGGAGTATCCCCTGTGCATCGCTGGGTGTGACCCAAAAAGAGCCTAATCCCCCTTCAAGTATTCTTACCAGCCCCTTTACACAACTGGGTCTGTTTCGCGTCTCCCTTAAAGGGTTTGTACCAAGAGAAGCAGGCTCTCTGGCCCACCCATTACACAAAAGTCCTTTTGCTCCACCTTCCTCTCACTCACCCAGGTGCCAGGTGTAAACCAAGGTGAGGACAGTCGTATAACGCAGAGACGTGTGTGTGTGTGTGTGTGTATGTGTGTGTGTGTGTGTGTGTCTGTGATGGTGGGAGGTGCCAGAAAAAGTCAGGGGTATGTTTTGAACAGTGGACAAAGGCATCAACAAGTGGCCAGAGTGCCAGGGGTTGGCAGGTCCCTGCAGGATACAATGGGACCAAGCAGCACTGAAGAAGGGACAGTTTCTAGGACATGCCGTGCCCTGGGGGGCCAGCTGGGATGCGGAGGCCTCTGCAGAAGCTGAGATTGCATGTCATGAGCTGACCCATGTCTCTTCCCCTATCCCAAGCCCAAAGGGACACGGTCTTATTTAAGAGAAAGGAGTTGGCAGAGGTCATCAAGTCAACAGTCACTAGGGTGCCTTAATCCAGTGTGACTCTGATCTTTCTAAAAAGAGGGGCATCTGGGCATAGACATACGAGGTTGCCATGTGTACCTAAAGGCAAAGATCAGGGTGCTGGTTCTGAGAGCCAAGGAGCACCCCTGGAATGCCAGCAAAGGCCCCAGATACTGGGGAAGAGCCTGGAACAGCCTCTCGGAGAGAACTGACCCTGTGGATGCCTGGATGCCCTCAGCCCCCGGCCGAGGGGGCTGGTACATCTCTATTGTCTCAGCTGGTCAGCTTGTGGCACGGTGCCATGGCAACCTAGCAAGAGAGCCCCCCACCCACCCCCGCCCCTGGAGAGATAGTACAGCAGGTAAAGTGCTTGCTTAGCAGGAGGCTGACACTGGTTCAATTTCCAGCACCCAGGTGGTCCCTCCCCAGAGGAGGCACACCAGGAGTGACCCCTGAGCGCCGCTGACTAAACGGGAATGTGAAATGGTACAGCCACTGTGAAAAAATGACATAGCAATTCCTCAGAACAAACAAATAATAAACAAAAGAGTACACGGCACGAAGGCGCAGGAAACCGTCTCAAGACCTTAAGGGCAGGCATGCCTGGCTGCAGCTATATTTATCAGGCGACAAAGCAAGAAGGGGACAGGCATCCAGGCCCCGCCACAGTCTCTTCCCCACCCCCCACTCCAGTCTCCTGCATCCCCTCAGCGGGCAGAAGCCGAGGGGCTAGGAGGTGGATGTGTAGTAGCGATTCCGCCAGGAGGGACATGGCGGTCACTGCCCTTCTGACCTCTCCAGCAGGGTTCTCTTAGGAAACCTGGAAGGGAAGGGAACCTGGGAAAGGCTAATCCAACCCTTTCACTGGAAACCAGGCCACACAGAGGCCAGGTGACAATTCAGCCAGTCAAACGTGGGGACCACAGCTCAGCTCTCTGGCTCCCAGGCACTCCCTTAGAAGAGCAGAACTGCTTTCTGCTTTGTTCTTACTGTTTTGTCTCTTCTTTTTTTGGGGGAGGGGGGAAAGAGAGAAGTTCTCAGGAGGCCCAGGGCCCACCCCCAGCAATCCTCAGCCCCCCGGGCCTGGTGATTCACTGCGAGGGTCCAAGGATGAGATGCTGCTGGGGCCCCTCCAACACCGCCTGGTGGTGTACCCCACCCAGCATGCTCAGGGGTACCATGTGGTGCAGGGAATGAACCAGTGTCGGCTGCATGCCAGGCACACGCTGACCCCCTGTTTTTTTTTTTTTTTTAGATTTACCAATTTTTGTGCTTGGGTTTCAATTATTCAATGATCAAATACCCATCCCTCCACCAGTGCCCGTTTTCCACCACCATGGATCCCAGTATCCCTCCCGCACCCATCCCCCATCCCACCCTGCCTCTGTGGCAGGGTATTCCCTTTTGTTCTCTCTCTCCTTTTGGGTGTTGTGGTCTGCAAAAGAGGCATTGAGTGGCAATTATGTTCAGTCCATAGTCTTCTTTCAGCATGCATCTCCCCCTCCTGGGAGGATCCTCCAAACAGCCTTTATTTGGTGCTCCCTTCTCTATCTGAGCTGCCCTTTCCCCTAGAATGCTCGGCTGGCCTCTAAGCCATGGAGTAATCCTCCGGGTACTGATCTCGGCTATTCTTGGGTATTAATCTCCTATTTTGTTACTTTATGTCCCCCAGATGAATGCAATCTTTTTATGTCTATCCCTCTCTTTCTGACTCATTTTGCTTAGCATGATACTTTCCATGTAGTACCACTTGTATGTAAACTTCATGACTTCATCTTTTCTAACAGCTACATAGTACTCCATTGTGTAAATGTACCAAAGTTTCTTTAACCAGTCATCTGTTCTTGGGCACTCAGGTTTTTTCCAGATTCTGGCTATTGTAAAGAGTGCTGCAATGAACAAACAAGTGCAGATGTCACTTCGACTATACATTTTTGCTTCTCTGGGATATATGACCCCTGTTTTTGTTCTCCAACCCCTGTCTTCTCCTCTCAGTCACCCCTTTGTAAACCTCTCCCATGACGTGGTAGGGCTTTTTTTGTTTCTTTTGTGTTTTGTTATTGGGCCACACTCAGTGGTGCTCAGGGGTTACTCCTGGATCAGTGCTCTGGGATCACTCCTGGCAGGCTCAGGGGGTCCTACAGGATGCTGGGGATCAAACTTGGGTCATGCACATACAGGCCAAGCTCCGAAACCACTGTTCTATCTCTCCAGACCAGCATGTTTTATTTTTTTTAATATTTAATTTAGAAGAGAGGGAAAAATAATTTATTACTGAATGGGTCACACCTTGATGTCAAATCATTAAGACATACAAAAGAATCTCCACACAGATGAGAAGACACCAGAGCCCTCCTACATTGCTGGTGGGACTGTAAAATGGTGTGGCACTGTGGAAAATGGCAGAGCAATTGCTCCGAAACACAAATACGGAACTGCCTGATGATGTAGCAATCCCACCCTTAGGCATGTATGAAGAAGAATAGAAATAAAAGACTCATACAGTGTTACAACAATACTCACAACAATATTATTTATCATAACCCCAAGGTGGCGAAACCCAACTGTCCAGCAACAGAATGGATAAAGAAAACGTGACATTTACAACACATGCCATAGAATATTACTCACTCACAAAAAGGAATGAAGTTCTGACCCATACTGCTACAAGGATGAACTTTGACAACATTATGCTACATGAAAGAAGCCAGAAACAGGGATGGAGAGGCAGTACAGCAGGTAGGGGAGGTCGCTTGCCTTGCATGCAGCCCACCGGACTCAGTTCTTGGAATCCCATATGGTCCTCCAAGCACTGCCAGGAGTAATTCCCGAATGAGACCCAGGAGGAAGCCCTGATCACTGCTGGGGGTGGCCCCACCCCACAAAAAAAATGAAAGAAGTGAGAAACCAAAGGGCTAATATCAGATCAGCCCTCTGCTCTGAGATACTCAGAGCAGAAACAGGATAGGAAGCAGAATACAGATTGCCACAAGGAGAGAGGGCTAGGGTGCTATGTCTAATGGACATTGTTTCTGTTTGGGATGATGAAAAAATTCTGGAAATAGCGGAGATGGTCGCTTGACATTGAGAGTGTGCTAATGTCACAGAACTTTAGACTTGCAGTGATTAAAATGGTAACACGGTTAGGTATGTTCCTCCATGTGAGATATTTGTGTCACAAGAAAAAAATTAAGTAGATAGAAAAAGGAGGAACAATGGAAGGATGATTATCCTTTTAACTCCCAAATCCCCTCCCTGCTCGCTCCCTGGGACCCAGTTCCTGGGTCTTCTGAGGACACGCAGGCAAGTTCTCGCTTCCCATTTATACCCCTCCCTGGCACTTCTGTTAGCTCCTAAAGGACAGGATAACAGACACCTGCTTTTATACTCTGCTTTTGGCTTATGCTTTGAGGGGCCAAGGAAAGTGTGTGGGAGACGTGGCTCTGATCCTGGAACTACACAGTGCCCTGGGCATCACCAAAACAAAAGCCAAACCAAAAAAGAACCCTCAATGATAGACTTTGAAGAGAGGCTCTGAATTTTTCTATTCAGGGCACAGACTGATCTTTCCACATAAAGCCTTTTACACAGAAAATGTGCAACCAAGGAACTGGAGAGATAGTACAGTGGGTGTTTGCCTTGTATGTGGCCAACTTGGGTTTGATCCCTATGGTCCCCCAGCACCACCAGGAGTAATTCCTGAGTGCAGAGCCAGGAGTAACCCCTGAGGATTGCTGGGTGTCCCCTCCCCCCAAAAAAAACCCAAACAAATTTTTTAAAAATGTGCAACTAATATAGAAGAGAGTGTCTAAGTTCCGAGGAATTGGGAATGACAGGATTTCAGAATATTGCCAAGTGTGCGCATGCATGGGGAGAGAGTTTGGATATAGTTGTTTCAGTTCAGCATAGCAAATAGATGAGGAGACCATAGAGGTAGGGAGCGGGGAAGGTCCTTTTTGCATTCTGGTATAATAGTAGCCAAGAGTCATATAGCTTTTAGCTTGGGGCAGCTGAGCACCAGGCACTTGATGTACGTTAACTTATTTAATCCTCACAACCAGCAGCTTGTGTTGTAAGTGCCAGTATGAATAGGTCCCTTTTCGCAAGTTAGGATTCCCAGGCGTGCAGAGGTAAGAAATTCTCCTGGCTAATGAGTGACAGATTGCAGCCACAGGGGCAGGGCTTGTGCACCCTAGTTCCTGTTCACTGGGCCCTATGCTGCCTCTGAGACATGCCAACCACCTCTGAATTTCCAGGCCGTCTGGGCTCCCTCCTGAGAGGGCTCTAATGATGCTTTTACACCTAAGCTCAGGGAAGGAGCAACTATAACAGGAACATCAACACCCCTTACTCTGTGGCCAGGCTAATCTTTGAATAGATGAGTGTTCAAAGTAAGGAACACAGAGAATGTTCTGGAAGGATGGTAGGGACTGCACAATGAATGAAGAATCATCTGAGTGTGACTCCTTTTGCTTGTTTGGGGGCCAGATCTTGGCTCCGCACTCAAGAATTACCCCTGACAGTGCTTGGGGGACTGTATAGAATGCCGGGGGTCAAACCCGGCTAGGCAAGCGCCCTAACTTCTGTACTATCTCTCTGACCCAGATTGTCCTCTCTTTTTTTCTCCTCCTTTATCCCTTTCTCCCTTTCTCTGTCTCTCTCTGACCCTGGCTCTGTTCTTTTTTCTTCCTCTGTGTGTTCTCACCTTCGCTCCAGCCATGAGCATAACTCTTTTTTTTAAATTTTTATTAGTGAAACACCATGAGGTACAGTTGTAGACTTACAAGTTTTTGTGCTTGGGTTTCAATTATACAATGATCGAGTACCCATCCCTCCACCAGTGCCCATTCTCCACCACCAATGATCCCAGTATCCCTCCCACCCCACATCCTCCCCATTCCCCCTGCCTCTGTGGCAGGGCATTCCCTTTTGTTCTCTCTCTCCTTTTGGGTGCTGTGGTTTGCAAAAGAGGCATTGAGTGGCAATCATGTTCGGTCTATAGTCTACTTTCAGCATGCTTCTCCCATCCTGGGAGGATCCTCCCAACACCCTCTATTTGGTGCTGAGCATGACTCTTGACCCACATCCCCCCTCCCCCACTGCCACTCTATCTGCTGAGTCTCCAACAGCACCAGGTCCCACCCCGTTCCACAGAAGAAGGCACAGTGGCAGCTCTGAGCCAGCTGACCTTCTCTCAGGCTCCTCTACAACGCACAGCAGAGGGCTTTCCTCAGTGGGGCCATGCCACGAGTCTGGCCAGCTGCTGCTCCTGCCCCTGGCATCAGACTTATCCCTGGAGGAGTGCTTTAGTCAGCCGTGCAAATGCCAAAAGCACTTTGAAGATGTGGTTGCCCATGAAAGGGGATGTTCCCTAGTTGCAGACAGTGAAGCAGGGACTTTTAGGGAGAGGACCATGGGGACAGCAATGTTAGAACAGGGCAAAAATCTCAGGCAATGAAATTTGGGTGAGGACATTTTGCTTCTAGGTTGTTCTAGAACTTTCCTTCTCTGCCCCCAGAGGTGGTAACAATCTACTTGTCCAAGTTTGCATGTTCTGTGAACACTGCCCGCTGCCTCTCCCGCCTTCCTTCCCCTTTCGCAGTTATTTCTGAATGGGATCACACACATGGTGCTCCCAGGAGTTGCGCGCATTAGCAGTGGTGCTCACACACACTTGGCCACGGAGCCCTTGAAACCACACGCTTTGTTGTGGCACGAGGAAGCCAAACTGCAGAGTCGCTGGAATTGTCCTCCAGCACCCAGGGCGGAGCCAGGGGTAGAATTTGCAGCAGCTTCCCAGCCTTCTTCTTGCAAGCTGAGTAATCCCAGGACCCTGGGAACTCTCTTCCCCAAAGTTTTACCATCACTTTATTCTGTCTAGACGATTTATTTAGTCTTTTCCTGACATCGACTCACTTAGGAATTATTCATTCTAAATGATAGTTGAATTTTCCCTTAATGCACATTACAGAGGACAGAGGTTCCTGAGATGACAAGAAGCGAAGTTTCCCCACACCTCATCTTTCCTTTTCTTGTTATGTCTGGCTAGCAGGCAGTGCTGGGGTGTTTGGGTCAGAGAAGGGGCTCCGGCCTGGACCCCAGAGCCTCCTGTGTGCTAAGCAGCCAGTTCAAATGGCCACCCCCTAGCGAATCCCAGGTTAAAGTACCTCTCCCCTTGGCAAGCAGAGGGTTCATCAAACCCACTCTTTTCTTGCTCCTTGACCTTGGGTGACATCCTTTCCTTCTCTGGGCCTCAGTTTCCCCATCCCCTGGTTCCCTGCAGTGCTTACCGAAGGATGTGGTAAGATATACAGATTTAAGCCACCGGATTTTCTGTTGTTTATTTCTTTGTTTTTGTTGGGGGAGGGGAGGGCACATCTGGTAGTGCCTAGGGACTACTCCCAGCTCAGTACTTAGGAAGTTGACCTTGGTGATGCTCCAGGGACCATGTAGTACCCAAGAATTGCACCCCAGACTTCCACATGCAAAGCATATCACCCTGTGAGCCATCTCCCTGGCCCAAGCCAGTTGATACTGATTCGAACCCTGGCCCTACCCTTTCCTGACAGTGAGACTCCAAGCAAGTCTCTTAGCTCCTCTCTGCCTCAGTGGCCTCATCTCTGAAATGGGGTTCTAGTCCACAGTGTTGTAGAGACTCCCTCACACCTTCTCTGATTGTATACACTACATGTTCCCAACTTCTAACAGCTTCTAATCTCTGCACTCTACTCTGATGGTCCCTTTTTTCCAAGAGCCTTTATTATACTTTGACCGACTATATGGTCAGGTGGTTGATCATATTTGCTCTTTATTTCCTCCAATTTCTCCCTGAGAAGGTAAATTCCATAACAGAAGAGATATTTGTCAATTTTGTTCATTGAGAACCCTAAACAGCTAAGTGAAAGGCTCTCTGATGTTTCATTTATTTTTGGTTGGGGAGGGCCATATCCATTTATGGGTGGGGGTTTCCCCAGCTTGGTGTTCAGGACACCATGCGGTGTGGACCTCAGGATTCTAGCACGGAGAGCTTGCACAATAACCCCATAGTCATCTCCCTGGCCCCAAGAAACATCTCTTGAATGGCATGACTGAATAAATGGAGCCTCAGAACCTCCCACGGAGGGTGAGAATTCCCCTCCCTGGGGAGTCAATAAAACATTTGGCCAGATAACTGGTTGGCTTCCCCTTAATAGGGGAAGAGTAGGGCCTCTGAGGAAGCATCTCTGGTCTGAGGAAAGCCAGTCTCTCAGGCTTTCTAGAAGGCTCAGGACATCAAAGGGAGTGAACCTGTCATCTAAGAAAGGATTTCAGCTGGTCTGGGGGGAGCAAGGCTGCTGCTGCGGTGTTTTGAAAGCAGTGTGACCTGACCCCTGTGGGCCCCAGAGTGACCGCTTGGCAGAGTGCATCTTTTGACAGAGCGCTCACTGAGGGCAGGGGCTTCGGAGGGTGGGTGACTTCTCCAAACAATTCAGGGATGGGGAGGGACTGTGTGTCCCAGTGAGAGCCCAGGCCCACACAGCCGCCAGCTTCTCCCTGCTAACAAGTCCCCTCCCCGCCAGAGCCCAGCAACCCCTTCGGCGGTGCTGTGGAGGATGCCTCTGAGAGGAGGGAGAAGCGTGTCAGCTCATCATGAAGATGCTTCCATCTGGAGAGCATGAGCTGAGCCCGCAGGGCCGCTCCCCTTGCCGGCCAGGTGGGGATTCAGGGGTCCAGGGTATGTCTTTCCAAAGGCTTCCTTAAGACCCTCCCCCCGAGAAATTCAGCAGGTTCACAGCCAGCCTCGCTCATCCCCCCAAAGCAAAGGTGCTGTTCACTCACCAGTCGCTCTGACCTCTGTCGGGCTGCTGAAGTGACACATGCCCAAGGGGGACAAAAGCAGCCTATTCAGTCAGGGACGGGTGGCCTCTTCGGAGAGCAGAAGGACATAGCCTGGGCAGGGGGTACAGCACCCACTACTTCCCCTTGTTGTTTCCTTTGTTTTTGGTTTGGTTTGGTTTGTGTTTTTTGCTTTTTTAGGTCACACCCTGCGATGCTCAGGGGTTGCTCTTGGCTCTGTGTTCAGGAATTACTCCTATCAGTGCTTGTGGGACCATATGGGAGGTCGAGGATCAAACCCAGGTTGTCCACATGCAAGGCAAACGCCCTATCGACTGTACTTTCACTCTGGCCCTGAGCCAAATCTTCTTGGTGCTTAACTGTGGCTAGGGAGGTTGTCACTGAATGTTCTTTCCTTTGGGCTACGTCTCTCTCTCTCTCTCTTTCTCTCTCTCTCTCTCTCTCTCTCTCTCTCTCTCTCTCTCTCCAGTATCCCCTCTTTTTCCTTTGCTTCTGAAAAACTAATGTGGGTGTATGTGGTAGAAATGATTCCAATCACTACAAAGTATGTCTGTGGCTGTCTCCCTCACCATCCATGCCCAAGAGGCGCCATGGTCAGCCAGCAGACCCATCTGTTCTTACACAACCATGAGAGGCTAGGTGCCTGGTCCCCACTCCCCAGAGAGTAGCATCCCTGCGGCAGTCAGTTTGGAATCTTTGAAAAGTCTAAGTTCAGTCAGACAGACTCTTCACATGGCATCCGTTGTAGTTGCCGCACTCGAGGGGTAGACAAGTCTCTCCTTCCTTGCTCGAGAAGCCACTTCTCTTCTTTCTCTCTGTGTCATTTCTCCCTGCTCTTCCAGAAACGGTCCAAACCCTCTGGCCCAGATGTGTCCCCCCCCCCCCCGACTGAAATTTGCAACACCTATTCCGGAGGCAGAGCAGACCCCTTTGGGCTAGAAAGGAGACAAGAGGGTCACGCAGGGAACAGGAGTCAGCCCCCAACCTCCCACCCACAGGCTGAGGGGGCCTCTGTCCTGGCTGGCCTGTTCTCCTGAGGCAGCCCCAAGACACAGACTCATTATCCCCCGGTTTCTGCTTTCTGTCCACGTCTTCAGAGGCTGCGGTGGGAACAGAACATTCCAGGGACGGCTGAAAGGCCCTTTGTGCTCCATCCATTCCAGGAAGCAGGCTCTGTGAGGGAGAGAAAGACCAAACAAAAGCTGCCATGCTGATCCTGAACCACCCTCCTCTCCAAGTAGCCCCCGTGTCCTTGCCTCTCTCATTAGTATGCAGATGCCCACAGCCCTGCGGGCAGGGCACCCCCTAAATTTGGCAGAAGCGCCTGTTGGCGATTTCCCTACCAGCTCACAGGGCTGCTGATGGGAATAGGGAGCAAGGCCACTTTCTACCTGGAGACGGGGCGCAGGGGGGTCAGTTCCAGGCTGTCACATTTTTGTTTGTGTTTTGTTCGGGGGACACATCCAGCAATGCTCACCCTGGCTCTTCACTGAGGAATTTTTCTTTGCTCCTGGGAGCATATGGGATGTGGGGAGTCGAACCTGGGTCGCAAAGTGTAAGGCAAATGCCCTCCCTGCTGTACTATCGCTCCGGCCCAGCTGTTGCTCTTTATCTCAGCCCTGCCCCCTTGTGGGTCTTGCCTGGGCTTGGGAACTAAACAGACCTGGGTTTGCACCCCTGCTCCGCCCTCTCCTGGCCGGTGACCCAGGCCAATGACCTCCCAGAGACAGTGCTCGCATGGCAATTAGGGCTTTACAACCTTTTCGTGGGCGCCAGCGTGTGTGTGTGTGTGTGTGTGTGTGTGTGTGTGTGTGTGTGTGTGTGTATGTTGGTGGTGGTGATGTAGGCAGGCAGGCAGATAGGAAAGGCCCCCTCCCAAGGCAATGACAGTAAATTTCCTGGGAAGTAATAGCTCTGAAGTTGTGAAAACCAACCTTGCAGAAAACAGGAATTAAGGCCTGATAAGATCATCCCACACCTGGTGCCAGCAAGAGACCCAGAGAAGCTCCAGTGGAAAAAGGCCAGGAAAGGAATTTCGAAGAAGACCATCACCACTCCCAACCCTACTCACCTTTGTAACCTCTATAGCAATGGACTTTTACCTAGATTGAAGTCCCACATGGGGGCAGGTTGAAAAAGTCCTATAAAAGCCACCTTGAACAAAGAAAGGGCCCGCAGATGCTGCCTGAGCTCATGTGTTGCTTGTCCCCACATGGCCGAGCAAATGTGTTGCCCATATCTCCCCTCTTGAGATGTGGACTTTTATATCTAATGCTGGGATGTGTGTAGGGGCTCTTTTGAGCACGTTACTCTCCATTTTCTCCCACTTTCTCTTCCTCCTCCCCTGCAAAACCTCCAAATAAAATCTGTTTTACTTCACTGCTCATCTACGCCTGAAATTCTTTTCTGTGAGCTGAGACAAGAACCCGATAACTGTGGGTCCTGGGTGGCAGAGGCAGATGAGGAGAAAGTGACTGTCTTTTTCCTCCTTGCTTCACATAAGCCACCCGTGGGGCCCACCAACATCAGTGGTGGTGGTGATGCTGGTGGTGGTATGTGTGTGTGTGTGTGTCTATGTGTGTTAGGGGGTGTGTGTGTGGTGGGGCGTGTGTGTGTATGGTAGGGCATGTGTGTGTGTTGTGTGTGTGGTAGGATGCACATGTGTGTGTGGTGCGTGTGTGTGTATCTGTGTGTGTCTGTGTGTGTTAGGGCATGTGTATGTGGTGGGGTGTGTGTGTGTGTGTTAGGACATATGTGTGTGTGTGTGTGTGGTAGGACATACGTGTGTGTGTGTGTGTGTGTGTGTGTGTGGTGGAGTGGGGACAGTTGCAGGAGAGGCGAGAGGTACTGACGGAGCTTCACCTGTAAGGAGCCTTGGCACTTGGCACTCAGCTCTGAAGAAAACGCAGTCTGATATTTTTTGGGAGGTTGAAACTCAGCAACATTTTATTATCTTCGAAGTAAAAAAATAATAACAATGGTTGTCACAATAAGAAAAACCCTTGTCCTTACTCTTAAGACCCTATCGCTGACCTCTGACCCCTTGCCAAGTACCAGTCACCTCTCAGCCTTGGGCTCTTGGCTGTTGGCCGCAGACCCCCCCCCACCCCACTTAGGTCTCTTTGGGGTTTGTTTGTTTGTTTGATTTGGGAGGGGGGTTGGGCCACACAAGGCAGTGCTCAGGGCTTACTCCTGGCTCTGTGCTCAGAGATGGCTCCTGGTGGGGCTTGCAGGAGGCCCTATGAGGTACTGGAGCTAGAAGCAGGGTCAGCCGCGTACCAGGCAGGCGCCCTATCTGCCAGCCGTGCTGTCTGACTGGGCCCCCCCCCCCCCCCCCAGGTCTCAGACTACGCTCACTCAGCTCACTGCCCCATGGCAAAAGCTCCCTGTCCCTGGAATAGCCCCTCGTGTCTGGCAAACTCCGCTCCACAATCGAGTTTGGGCAGCAACATCGGATCCCCTTGGATCTGGTGAGAGTTCTGAACCTCGGAAGCACCCCCCTTGGAGCCCCCCCACCCTACCCCGGAAACACCCTGAGCTCCTTGTCTTCCTTATCTAACACCCCCATGGTCCTCACTGGGCCATGGGCTCTGCAGAGTTTCTGGATAGGGAAGGAAGGGGATGCAGCAGGGAGGGTTTGTGGAAGCACCCAGGGACGCCTGAGGTCGGTCGGGGCTGGGGCACCTTTACCATGGTGACACTTTAAGGATCAGGCCCTTTGAAATCCCCATTTTGAACCTTGCTGCTCCTTGGAGCTTCAAAGTTATTTTCAAACCCTAATTACTCCCCCCCTCCCCACCCTGCCACTGCAGCCCTGGGCAGCCACCAAATTAGGTCTCAATCCTCCTATGTGCAAAAGAGGAAACAGCCTCACACATAAAAGCTTGCCTGGGGCCCCCAAAGAAAATTACTCTGGAAGGCTGCGGTGCCTCAGGAAACCACCAGGGAAGCTGGAGGTGGAGGCTCTGGGGCCTCCTTTACCTGTAGGCGGGAGGGACTCGCTCTCAGGCCCTTCATCCTCTGGGTCGCAGCTGCAGCTCGGGGTGACAGAGGGCACCCCTGTGGGCAGGGCACAGTTCTCAGGAATGAGGATCTCTCCTGGCTTTTAAAATAGATTTTATATATTTGGGGGAGGGGGGGAAGTCGACTTTTTCCTCTCTGGAGAAGCCTGAATTCTCTATTCTCTCTCTCCTCTCTCTCTCTCTCTCTCTCTCTCTCTCTCTCTCTCTCTCTCTCTCTCTCTCTCTCTCTCTGCTTTTTGGGTCACACCCAGCAATGCTCAGGAATTACTCCTGGTGATGCCCGGGGGACCATATGGGATGCTGGGAATTGAACCAGGGTTGGCCGCATGCAAGGCAAACACCCTACTCACTGTGCTATCGCTCCAGCCCCCTGAATTCTCTTTCCTCTCACGCTTTCTTTTAGACATTTCTTTCTTTCAAGCAATTATTTGGCTTCACTTAAAAAAAAAAAACTGAAACAAATATTTGTTGGTCAGGGAGCGAGTCCAATGGGCTGAGCAAACCCAGGGGTTTTCTGAGTGCAGAACCAGGAGTAACACTGGAGCATCAGTGGGTGTGACCCCAAAAGCAAAAAGAAAAAATAAAAAAAATAAAAACAAATGTCTCCAGATATCACAGATATCAGACGAGTGGAGTCTGCCTGGTGAGAGACTAGAGGGAGAGGTAGGGATTGTGGCAAACTGGCTCCCCAGCCAGTCAGGAAACCCAGGTTTGGTCCCTGGCAGCCCAAGGTCCTCTGAGCACTGCGGGGGCCAGCCCCAAACATAGAACCAGGGGTTGCCCTGTGTGCTAGCAGGTGTGCCTCCCCAAACAAAAAAGCAATCTTATTTGTTATTGTTATTTTTTTTAACCTCACCTGGCTGTGCATACGCCTTACTCCTCATTCTGTGCTCAAGGATCGTTCCTATTGGGGGTCGGGGAGCCATATGGGGTGCCAGGGATGGAACCTGGGTCAACCGTGAAGGCAAGTGCAATACTATTATTGCTCCAGCCTCCGCAAGAAAGAAATTTTAACTGGAAAATATATGTATTGTAATTCTATTTGTAAGTTCTCTTGAAAAGTCAAAAGGTCTGGTCACCCTCGCCTATGGTCCTTTCTCCAGGAACTGAGGGAGAAAGGCTGGCACTGGATCTCGGCTGCCTCCTTCCTACGAGGCTGGGGAGCCAGTTTGCCACAATCCCCACCTCTCCCTCTAGTCTCTCACCAGGCAGACTCCACTCGTCTGATATCTGTGATATCTGGAGACATTTGTTTTTATTTTTTTATTTTTTATTTTTTTTGCTTTTGGGGTCACACCCACTGATGCTCCAGTGTTACTCCTGGTTCTGCACTCAGAAATTACTACTGTGGTGCTCAGGGGACATATGGGATGCCGGGGATCAAATTCGGGTCATTTGTGTGCAAGGCAAACACCCTACCTGCTGTGCTATCGCTCCAACCCAACCCAGAGACTGCTCAAGCCTTTGTGATTTTCTCCTAAAAGGCAAGTGCTTTGCAGCTGCATGCTGCTCTCGACTTGAAGCATGCTTTCCCCCACAAATCTAGCAGCAGACTCACCTCCCTCAGAACTGGGTTCCTCTCAAGAGATCTGTAACTACAAACTGCCAAGTCTACAGGAAAACAAATCTTTTGCTTTGCAATTACCCCAAAGATGGAGTTATTAGGACCCAAAAGAGTTATCTCACATGGATGAAATTGGTCTCATTGGCAACGGGTATATGCCTGCTTTCATCATTTCCCCTCTAAACTTCCAAAGTGATCTCATTCATTCCGGGGACAATATTCTTAGAGTACAAAGTAGACTATAACTTTGAATTTACAATACCTACTCTAGCATAAATTTCCCAAAGTCCACAGATGTTTCGAATAGAAAAATGTAAGAGTCCATTAACAGTCTGTCAATCTGATTATTGCTGTTTTCAAAAAGTATTGCTTAAAACACCATAATTATACATATTGAAAAAAATCTCTGTAATAGGGCCTGTGAAAGGGGCTAAGGCGCACCCCTTGCATGCAGCCATCCCCAGTGTGGTTCCCAGCACTGCTTGGCAGCACCATGAATAATCCCCAAGCACAGAGTCAGGAGTAGCATCTGGGTGCCACCAAGTGTGGTCTAACCTCCTTCCCACCACCCCGAAAGAAAGAGAGAAAGAAAGAGAGGAAGAAAGAGAGAAAGAAAGAAAGAAAGAAAGAAAGAAAGAAAGAAAGAAAGAAAGAAAGATGACCTGCAATTATTTCTTATGTCACATGTGACAGCTTGTATTATTCATGGCTATACCCATTTGTCTTCCATCTCTCGTACTAAAATACAAACAAAATTTGTTATTGATGGCCGCATCCCTCAGCAGCCCATGGATCCAGACCTGGCATTTCTTGGCAAACCCCTATGGCATGATGAATGTTTGAAAGGATCTTGCCAGGCCCTTGGCCTTCCTTTCAGTGACAATGGGCACCCACCACCCCGTCTTCCTGACGGTTGCGAGAAGAAAGGTGGGCTCCTTGTGGGACTCACTGTGCCTAAATTTACCAGTGTCCGTATTCCCTTTTCCTGAAGCCCTGGGGTACAAGATACACAAAAACACTTCAGAGCACTTGCGGGCACACCTGAGTGTATTTTTCCAGGCAAGCTCCAATGATCAAAGGCATGGTGGGATGATGAGGCTGCAAAATGAGGCTCCTTCCTCATGCAGAAAGGAGGTTTGGCTTGAATTAAATCTATAAAGCCCCAAAGCACATGCAGAGCGAGAAGCGTGAACGCCAGGGCTCAACTCTGAGACAGAGAGGACTCCTTTGAAGTTTAAAAGAATTTCAAGCGAAGCAAAGCCGCTCCCTGGCCCTGCTTTACTCAGAAGAATCCTGTGATGTTGCCTCCTCTCACAAGACATCATCCGTGAGCGGAAACAGGCCTCAGAAGGCTTCGGATTCCAGAGGACAGAGGCGAGAAGGGGGCTGGAGGCCCATTTACAGCCCCAGGGGTCAGTGTCTGATCCAGGCAGAATGACTGAATTGTGGTGGGAAGGTGAGAGAGTCTATACCTTCTAGAAAATTCCAAGGGTTTTTCTTGGAGATCCTGTTCAAAGCCAGTGTGCAGGGAGGTGCAGATTCCAACCAACTACCTGCTCATGTCAGGAAACTTTGCCGAGGCTGGAGTGATAGCACAGTGGGTAGGGCATTTGCCTTGCACCCGGCTGACCCAGGCTTGATTCCCAGCATCCCATATGGTCCCTCAAACACCACCAGGAGTAAATCCTGAGTGCAGAGCCAGGAGTAACCCCTGAGCATCGCTGGGTGTGAACCAAAAAGCACAAAAATAAGAAAAAGAAAGAAAGAAAGAAAGAAAGAAAGAAAGAAAGAAAGAAAGAAGGAAGAAAGAGAAGAAAGAAAGAAAGAGAGAGAGAAAGAAAGAAAGAAAGAAGGAAGAAAGAGAAGAAAGAAAGAAAGAGAGAGAGAAAGAAAGAAAGAAAGAAAGAAAGAAAGAAAGAAAGAAGAAAGAGAAGAAAGAAAGAGAAAGAAAGAAAGAAAGAAAGGAAGAAAGAAAGAAAGAAAGAAAGAAAGAAAGAAAGAAAGAAAGAAAGGAAGGAAGGAAGAAAGGAAGAAAGCTTTTGCCTTCCAGGGCTGGAGGTCAGCATCACAAAGTTACTGGAAGAGAAGGACTCTGGGGCTGGAGGTTCATGCTGGTTGGAAGGAGGGGGTCTCTCTCCGGGGCGCTGGGGAGAGAGGGTGCGAGCAGAAAGCACCACTCTCTGGTTGAGCATCTGTTCCTAACGGCTCAGATTCCCAGAGGGCCTGTCACCAGTCACACCAGTTTCCTTCTGCAGCCGCCCCTCCTGAAACACTGCAAGAATGAGCATGAGGGACTCCAGACTAGCCATAGTCCCGCATTGTAACGACTCGATGCTAAGCAGGCCTATTGGACAGGATATCCGGGTTTATCTTTAACCTAGCTAACACAATCACTGGCCTAAGTTCTGGGAAAGCAGAAGAACAAGGAAAGGATGCAGAACCATAGAAGGCAAAGTGACAAGCTACAGCCTAAAAAGGGGAAAGGAAGTCAAATTGGGTAATCTGAGTTAGCAGGTGAGGGCAGCAAGGAAGGGCTAAGCCAATCAAGAAAAAAAAAACATGACCCTAGGAGCCTGGGAGGGAGCCAATGCAGGGCAGAAAGGTCCGAACCCAAGTGAAAGGGGATGCTTGCAGGGAGATGAGGTTGCCCTCAGTGCAGGGGACCCTGGTCGACCAGTATATGCGGTTGGTGCGAAAAAAGAACTTCTTTGCTTGCATCTTTGACTCTGACTCGTTCCTGGCATCACGGACCCTAACACTCCCTGTCCGCCATGGAAGAACAGGGATTAGGAGAGGACAGAGATGGGGCTGGGTGCAGGGTGAAAGCGGGGTTCCATGGGGAAGGCTGTTTGGGAAAGAGGCAGCAGAGTTCTGTCCAACATGAGAAGGGCTCTACTGCCGGGCCCCTAGGGGAGAGGCAAGCCCCAACGTGGGTGAGCTCCTGGCTGTCTCCAGAGCAGTCGCGGGGAGAGCCAGAGCCATTGTCAGGGGGGTCTTGCTGAGGCAGCACCACTTCTGAGGGGCTCTACTTGCGTGGACGTCAAGGACGAGCACTTGGAGCCCCCCAATATTGTAAGCACTGTCACTGTCACTGTCCTCCCGTTGTTCATCGACTTGCTCGAGCGGGCCCAATAACATCTCCATTGAAGACTTTGTTGTTACTGTGTTTAGCATATCGAATACATCATGGGTAGCTTGCCAGGCTCGGCCGTGCGGGCGAGATACTCTCGGTAGCTTGCCGGGCTCTCCGAGAGGGGCGGAGGAATCGAACTCGGGTTGGCCATGTTGGCTGCGTGCAAGGCAAACGCCCTACAGCTGTGCTATGCTCCAATTTTTTTTTCTGAATGAACATTTTCTTTTCTCCTCTAGAAAAGTGTCGGTGACTTTCTTCAGCTCCTCCAAAGGGTTTGTGACTCAAAAAGATGAAAAATTATGAAGACGTATCAAGAAGTCACCACTGGCCAGCGTGAGTGCTTGGCAGAACCATCTGACATGTTCAAGGAGATCCTGTGAACTTCCCCACCCCCACACTCTCCAGGGTCCTACTGCCCTCAGGACCCCCCACCCAAGACCTTATTCCACTAAATTCCTGCATTTCCACAACTCTCACTGGGTGATTCTGTTGCTGTCAGCTTGTTCCAGCCTGGTTTAAAGACTCCAGGAAAGGGTTGGAGCCATAGTACAGCGGGGAGGGTTCTTGCCTTGCACACAGCTGACCCAGGTTTCATTGTCAGCAGCCCCACGAACACCACCAGGAGTTATCCCTGAGCACAGAGTTGGGAGTAAGTCCTGAGCACTGCAGGGTGTGGCCCCAAATCCAAAAATAAATAAGGGAATGGTAAGCAAAGGTCTGGGTGACCAGCTTTTTTCTTTTTTGCTTTTTGGGTCACACCCAGCGATGCTCAGAGGCTACTCCTGGTTCAGCAATCAGGAATTACTCCTGGCAGTGTTTAGGGGAACATATGGGATGCTTGGAATTGAACCTGGGTCAGCTGTGTGCAAGGCAAACGCCCTACCCACCGTGCTCTAGCCCTGGCCGCAGTCCGGGTAAATTTGAGGTGAATTGTCCTTACAACCCTGGGGCCAAGACAGGGGTCACGAGACAGGCCCCTGGGAGCTGCTGTGGTCCAAATTTGTGTGCTTGTGAGGAAGGTCTTTAAAAACAAAGAACAGGGTTGGGGAGAGGAGCCCGAGTAGCAACAACGAGGCCAAGTGTAAGCAAGGCCTGACTTAACTCCCCGGGACCCACAGACCCTTGTCCCCATCCCAGCACTTCTGGGTACAGCCCTGGTGATCCCTGCACAGCAGGGCCTCAGCCCCGGGCCCCTATGCACTGCTTGGGAGGGTCCCTATAAAATAAATCAATGAAAACCAAACTACCTTGATTAATGTTCAAAACTGGGACGACTGCATACAGGTCTGCATCGTCCAGAGTTTCCGTTTCTCCCGTAAAGTCAGAAGAGTTGACAATGACCCTCATACCCCTGTCAGCTCATCTGTCCCCACCTCTTCCCTGCCCGCTGCTTCCTTCACACATCTGCGCTGGCCACCTGAGTTCTGAAGGCCCATCAGTTTGGAATCCCTGTTGCCTGTGGAGACCATGCTGGGTCCTAGCTCAGGACAGGAGCTGTCTGCTCCCATTGGGCTAGGAGCCCAGGGTCCTCAGATCCCTGCTCCCCCCACATTCCCCTCTGATGCCCCCTCCCTTGCTGACCTCTAGGAGCTGTTCTGTGACTCCCGCCTGGGACCCCGGGACTTCAAAGCCAAATGGAACCTGAGTGGAGTTGGCCCTGATTCTCCGCGGCTGCGACCTGTTTTCTTCTGCCAGCAGATCCCTCCCGCCCCTTCTGCCTCCCCATTAAAGTTAACAAGCGTTGCAGGTGGGCATCAAAGGCAGGCTTGTGCCTTTCATAGTCCAGGCAGGCCTGGACTGTCATCATGCCCCCCCCCCCCCGCCCCCGTCCTCTGAGCCAACTGAGCCGTGAGGAACGGTCCCGAGGCGCAGCCACGCTCACGGCATGGCCCTCCTCTTGTTGGACATCTGCACCAAGAGAAATTCCTGGGCCAACAGAACCTCCTTACAGCAATTTTCTTCAAAGTGTTCTGCAAAAACGGGCCAATTATTCTCAAGAGGCACCCCGTGATTATCCCTCATTTTATTGGCAGGGAGACCAAGGTCAAATGGCTTTGCCCAAGACCAGAGAAGGAGAAGGAGAGGGAGAGAGGGGAGGGGACAGGAGAAGAGAGGGAGA
This sequence comes from Sorex fumeus, assembly GCF_029834395.1. Classification (NCBI taxonomy): domain Eukaryota; kingdom Metazoa; phylum Chordata; class Mammalia; order Eulipotyphla; family Soricidae; genus Sorex; species Sorex fumeus. Next base: position 38,666,539 of record NW_026606179.1, read on the forward strand.
GAAGAGAGGAAAAGAGGGGAGGGAAGAGGAAGAGGAGAGAGGAAGGAGAGGAGAGTAAGGGGAAAGTGGGGAAGGAAGGGGGAGAGGTGGAAAGAAAAGGGAGGTGAGCAGGGAAGGGAGAAGAAGGGATGAAGAGAAGAGAGGAGAGGAAGGAGAGGAAAGGAGAGCAGGGGAGGGGAGGGGAGGGGAGGAGAGGGGAGGGGAGGGGAGGCGGGTAGATGGAGCAGATAGAGGTGGGGAGGAGAGAGAAAGGAGGAAGAGAAGAAGGAGAAGGAAATAGGAGGTGAGAGGAGGGGAGGGGAAGGGAGGAGAAGAGGGGAGGGGAGGACAGGGGAGAGGAGAGAGGAAGGGAGGGGAGAAGCAAAGAAAACAAGCAGGGGTCACAGCAAAGTATCCCCCTGAGGTGCACAGAGGCCTGCGCGTGGCCCCGTATCCAGCACACCCACCCTCTGTACCCCGCCCAGGGTCACGGCCACAGAGCATGAGGTCAGGAGAGCACCAGCCTGGCAGGACCGTGCGCCATCATCAACCCCTTGCAAGCAGGGCTGACTGTGGGGAGAAGCATTCTCCTCCTGTCCAACTTGCAAACTGCCTTTTTCCTCGCAAACACCAATGGGGGCGACTGTTTTCAGAGAACGAGGCAGCTGTACTAGAGAACCATGAACTCAATAGTTATGGCCCCTGGTGGGGGGCATTAGGGAGGGCCCGAAAGCGGGCAAAGGGATGTGATGGGAAATTCCTCTAGCTCCAACAGAGACCCCAGACCCCCAGGATTTCAGAACTCGGAAATGTTGGAGACTTGGGACCCCCCACATGTACACCCCGCCTCTCCAGGAGAGCCTGTAGCTCGGCTGCAGTGCCTAAATTGGAAGCTCGCGCCCCATCTGTGGAATCAAAACATCTGCCCATGAACAGCTTGTGAAATTTCTCAAAAGACTGGCCTCGTCTCCAACCTTACCTGCCATTTCCTCGAGGGTGTGGACAGAGGGGCTGTTCCCTTGGCCACTGGGGAGGTGAACACCCTCGCAGGAGTCCTCTCTGCCCGCCCCAGGAGTGGCCAGCTGGTCATCTAGCTATAAACATCACCTCTCTCTTTTGGAGGAAACTGAGGCCAGGGCAGTTGAGTGACCGTGTAACTATGTGGTGCCAGTGAGTGGGTTCAGAGGCTCAACTGCCCCGATCCAGGCTGGTCTTCCTACCTGGGACAGGGAAAAGGGGGATGGGAAGCTAAGGGAAACCGTGCCTGGGTACAGGAGGGAAAGGAGAGAGAGGAGGAGAGAGGAAGAGGCGGCACAGGAGAAGGAGAGGAATGGGAGGGAGAGCAGGGACACGGGGCAGGGGCCCCTTCTTTAATTTGCCACCTGGCACAGGGATCTGTGACAATGGCCAGTGGTTCTGGGCACATAAAACCTTCTTGGTGCCCTGATGAAGCGAGGGGGGGGGGGGTTGTGCGTGACCCTCCTCAGTTGCTTAATCCAGGCAGGGGTGAAGATGGGAGGGTTGATGAAAGGCCATCTTGTCAGGTCCAAGAACCTAGGAAGTTACAGAGACCTTCGAGAGGCAACTCCCGGAGATGCTGTGAAGAGGGGAGGGGTTGAAGGCAAGCCCTCCCCCTAAACCCACAGCTCTTCCTGGCGGTGGGGCTGGGGCTGAGGGGGGTCTGGGACTCTCGCCCTGAGTGCTCCGGCATCCTGCAACTCCTCTGATGCCGGCTGCTGGGTTTCTCTTCCTCTGCCAGCGCTGCTGAGGCACGGTGCAGAGAATGCCCGGAGGGTCCAGCCCTGAATCTGGGTCACTGGCAGGAAGGGCTCCCAGCGAGGACAGAGTGCAGGAATGGGAGACAGACGTCTCTGACTTGACACCCCTCCAGTCCCACCCTGTGCTGAGGACCTGGGTACTGAGGTGTTTGCATGCATCTTGGCGCTGGGGTGTTCCTCTTCACCCTGGCGCTGAGGGTTGTTCTGTTCACCCTGAGGTGCTCCCACATACCCCGACACTAAGGCGACAATGCATACCCTGGCACTGAGGTGCTCCCATTCACTGTGGTGCTGAGATGCTCCCTGTCATTCTGGCACTGAGGTGCTCCTTTCACCCTGGCACTGAGGTGTTCCCTGTCACCCTGGCATTGAGGTGCTTGTCACCCTGGCCCTAAGGTGCTCCCATATACCCTGGCACTGAGGTGCTCCCATTCATCCTGGCCCTGAGGTGCTCCCACTCACCCTGGCCCTGAGGTGCTCCCACTCACCCTCTCTGTGCCCACGTGCACTTCTTGAGTTTTACCTGATGGTTGTGCAGCTTTTCATCTCTCAGAGGAACACCAACTTCCAGGTCTAGGAAATTATTAAAACCCTAGAACGTGGGAAGACAGGACTGTCCTGTGCCACAGAAAATGACAGATCCTGGACCCGCCGTGGTGGGGTGAGCGAGGCTCTGACCACAGCAGGTGGAGGTGCATCACGTTGGGAGAACATTGAACCGTGGAAGAAGCCCCAGATGAGAGCACGGAGACTCAGTGCTCCTTAGGGAAACACATGTCTGCCACCAAGGAAAGGCCAAGTCACATTGGTCAGATGGGCAAATTTTAGTCTGACAAGACCAAGTGCCAGCAAAGCCGTGGAGAAAGGGACCAAACACGTGCACTGGCCGTGGGATGCAGACCTCGGTGCTGACAATTTGGATCCACAAGGGGGGAAAAGCATGTCCCCATCAGTCCCACTCAGGGCCCTCCACAAAGAGACGCAGTGACACAGGGACACGGAAGCAATCAACCTCCAAACAGGGAATGGCCAGCTGCCCGTCACCCAGGATAAGGTTAAATATTTTTATATGACAACAGTCACATAAAAGAGAGCTATAAAGTGTTAAAATCATAAATTCTTAAATGCTGAGAAAAAAAAGCCAAAAAAAAAAATAAGGCTACATAAAGAATGATGCCATTTTATATAAAGTTTATAAAGCTATAAAACAAAGCTATGTAATTTTTATAGATACACATCTATGTAATAAAAGGAGAGAAGCAGGTCTGGGCATAATCAACACCTAATCTATGAAACTGGTTCCCAGGTTGGCTTGGGCCGGAGGTTAATAGGTGGAGGAGTGGGGATGCTTCGATGCCCGATGCCCGTGGACTCTAGTCCTTTAAGTAACCCGCAATTTGACCCCCAGCACCATATACAATTCCCCTGAGTACCTCTAAGAGTGACCCTTGACCACCACTAAGTGTGGCCACATTTTTTTTTTTAAATTAAGGTGAATAAGATTGTTAGCGTTTCACAGTGCTGGAACATTCCACGTTTTTTTTTTTCTGCTTTTAGGTTCACACCCAGCATTGCTCAGGGGTTACTCCTGGCTCTGCACTCAGGAATTACTCCTGGCGGTGCTCAGGGGACCATATGGGTTGCTGGGAATCGAACCCAGGTAGGCCGTATGCAAGGCAAACGCCATATCTGCTGTGCTATTGCTCCAGCCCCGGAGCATTTCATGTTTTATTTTCTGTTCTTATCTGTCTTTTTAAATCTTTCAGAATTAAAAGAACCAAAAACACGAAAGGAAGGAAGGCAGTGCTGGGCCTGAGTCGGGGCGCGAGTGGGAACGACTCCAAGCATGAATCTGCACGCCCTCTTGTTACTGCACATGCCCCTCACCATGTGTTGTGTGTGTGTGTGTGTGTGTGTGTGCATGCGTGTTGGGGGGTGGGGGGTGCATAGCGCAAAACAGATAATTTAAAGGTGAGGGCTCAGGGCCTGAGCAATAGTACAAGGGGTAAGGGGCTTGCCTTGCACATAGCCAACCGGGTTTAATCCCAGCATCCCCTATGGTTCCCTGAACCCATCAGGAGGAGTGATCCCTGAGCATTGCGGGGTGTGGTTCCCTTGCTCCCCTCCACCTCTCCCCGCAACCCTACCACCCACCCCCAGCCCAAAAGGCGAGGGCTGAGAATGTAGCTCCAACTCCGAGGGGAAAAAAATTTGTTTTGCATGATGTGAGGTACTGGTTTCTACCCCTGTCACCATTCTGGGTATTCTGTATGGTCCCCTGAGCACCGCCGGGAATGATCCCTGAGTGTAGAGGCAGGAATCAGCCCTGAGCACAGCTGAGTATGGTTCAAAGAGAGGAGGGAGGAGAGAGAGGGGGAGAGAAAGAGGAAGAGAGGGGAAGAGACGGGGAGGGGAAGAAGGAGAGGGCGGGAAAAAGGGAAAGAGAGTGAGAAAGAGAGAGGGAGAGAGAGAGGTCGAGGGAGAGAGGGGAAGAGAGGAAAAGAGAGAGGAGAGGGAGAGAGGTAGAGCGAGAAAGAAGAGAGAGGGAGAAAGAGGAAGAAAGAGTGAGAGAGGTGGGGAGAGGGGAGAGGAGAAGGGAGAGGAAGAGGATGCTATATTTAACTATAGGAGGAAGAGAAATGGTCCCTAGCAACCCCAATATTCCACAAGGAACCCCGAGGTTACCTAGACAGGGTAACGTGAAGAGCTGAGACAGGTGTGAGGTGTGTGTGGCACCCAGGGCTGGGACCCAAAAGTTGGTTAAGTGCACCCACATGGCACCCCGCCAGCTTCCCTCCTTCCTGCTAACTAGACAGTTTCTGAGCAGCAGGCCTGCACCCACTTACCCAACCCGAGGGCTAAATAAGCCTGGCACACAGTCACACAGAATGTGTCTGCCGATTACTTAAGGAAGGAAAGAATGGAAGGAAGGAAAGGCAGGAAAGAATGAAAGATAGCTCCAGGGGGTTGCTTCCAAAGGTTGGTGTGCAATGCTTTGCATGGGGGGTTGGAGCGGGAGTCAGTTACAGGTACCACAAGCTCCCTTGGGCACTGCCAGAAGCCACCCCTGGTTAAGCACAGCCAGATGCAACCTTCAAACAAAACACCACAAAACGAAGGAACCAAGGAAGAAAGGAGGGAGGGAAAGGAAGGTCGAAGAAAAGAGAGCAAAGACGGAGAGCGAGCCTCCTTCTTCCCTCTCTTCAAAGCCCTTGTCTGGGCTGCCAGCCAACCCCTTCCCCACCAGGGTGCTGCTGGGGGCAGCGATGTGGCTGATTGCCAGCTCTAGACTGACTAATCCTTCCTCCAGGGCCCTGTGCAAGGCAGAGGGTTTCACTTGCCCAGTGGGCACTGAATTACAGCGCGGAACTGGAGCGCTGTGTAATTAACCAGCGGTGGCAGCGTGCAGGTGAGGAGCTCTGAGTGCACCCGGCCAAGGGGCTGCTAATTAGCCTTGGCCTGATTTCCGTAGACCACAGTGCTGGAAGCCACCTCCTGCGAAACTAGTGACTGTGAGGGTCTCTTTTTTTTGGTGGGTGAGGGGAACAGGGAGACACACCTGAGCCCAGTGGTGCTCAGGGGTTCCTTTTTTTTCAATGTATTAAATATAAATTTTTTATTTTTTAAATTGAATCACCTGAGATACGGTTACAAGCTTTCATGTTTGAGTTTCAGTCATACAATGATCAAACACCCATCCCTCCACCAGTGCACATTGTCCAACACCAATGTCCCCAGTATGTATACCCGCTCCTCCGTTTCCAACCCTCCCCCTGCCTCTATGGCTTGATAATTTCCCCCTGTACTCTCTCTCTATTTTGGGGCATTATGGTCTGCAATACAAATATTGGTTGGCTATCACGTAGCTCACATTTCCCATCCCGAACAATTCCTCCAACCATCATTGTCTTAGTGATCCCTTCTCTCTTCAGGGGTTACTTCTGACTCTGCACTCAGTAATTATCCCTTGCACCATATGAGGATGCCGGAGACTGAACCTGGGTCTACTGCATGCAAGGTAAGCACCCTTCCTGCTGTACTATGCTCTGGCCCCAGTGATCGTGGGATTCTCTACCAAGTTCCACAGGTGGAATAGGAGCCATGCGAGCAGAATTCTCCATGGGTATATATTTTGGTTGGGGAGAGGGGCTTTTCTTAGAACTGAGAACCTCAACTTCCTGAAATATATAGCTTTCCCCAATTTCTATCTCTCTTTTAAACACACACACATCACAAAATGATACACGTTATCTGATAGAACAAATCTCTAGGAAAAGATTTTTTAATTACTACTTTATCAAAATCTACAGACCCTCTTCCAGTGGATAAACCTTCAGCACACCTCAGTGTGGCCTTTGGAACATGGGGGTGGGGGGGAGGGAGGGAGAAAGAGTGCGTGGGGCGCGGTGGGTGCTGCTCCTGGTCCTCTTAGCCATGCTCCCACCCAAAGCTAGAGTTTGGTGTGGTGTTCACTCATCCCCACTATGTGCCTCCAGAATGGGCTGTGGACAAAGATGCTGGACTTTTGTGTTCTTCATGTTGTCCTTCTTCTGGCTGTCTCTTATCCTGTTCTTTGCACCTGTCACCATTTACCTTTATAAAGATGACACAGTCGTGTTTGGACAGTGGCATGTCTTGCTAATGCTAGAAATGAGCTCCAGACAGATCTAATTCTATATTGGGCTGTCTAACCAATCTCCTCCTCCTCCTCCTCCTCCTCCTCCTCCTCCTCCTCCTCCTCCTCCTCTTCCTCTTCTTCTTCTTCTTCTCCACCTCCTCCTCCTCCTCCTCTTCTCCTTCTTCTTCTTCTTCTTCTTCTTCTTCTCCTCCTCCTCCTCCTCCTCTTCCTCTTCCTCCTCCTCCTCCTCCTGTCCTCATCTCCCTCCTCCTCCGTGTCCTCCTCCTCCTCCTCCTCATTGCCTCCTCCTCCTTCTACTTTCCCTCCCCTTTTCTCCTTCCTCTTCCCCTTCCCCTTCCTCTCCTCCTGCTCCTGCTCCTCCTCCTCCCCCTCTTCTTCCTCTTCTTCCTCTTCTTCCTCTTCTTCCTCTTCTTCCTCTTCTTCCTCTTCTTCTTCTTCCTTCTTCTTCTTCTTCTTCTTCTTCTTCTTCTTCTTCTTCTTCTTCTTCTTCTTCTTCTTCTTCTTCTTCTTCTTCTTCTTCTTCTTCTTCTTCTTCTTTTCTGACCATTCAACCCCCTTGGCAACTGCCTTAGCAACAGATTTTTACCCAGGTAGAAGCCCCACATGGGGACAGGTTGGAGAAACCTTATAAAGGCACCTTGAGCAAAGGAAGCGCGTCTATGCTGCCCATGCCCATGAACTGCTTGTACCCAACGTGGCCAAGCACATGTGTTGTCTACCTGTTCCCTCTTGCGATGTGTATTTTTATGCTTTCCTATCTAATGCTGGTATGTGTGCAGAGACTCTCTCTGCCTTTGGAGAAGCCCACATTCCCTCTTGAGTGTGTTACTCTCTCTCACTTACTCTCCCTCCTTCCCCTTCTCAAAGATCTCCACATAAAATCTGTTTTATTTCCCTGCTTGTCTATTCCTGAAATTCTGTTTCTTCGAGGCAAGACAAGAACCCTGAAATGCTGGGGAAGGCCTAGGACTGACTTTCCTTTCCTGCATAGAGCAAATTCTCACTCCAACCCCAGTCCATGCCTTCCCAAGAAATCGGGTGGCGGGGATCAACTTCTGTGCTGAGAAGACCAAGTGGATGTCAGGTGTGGCTTGACTGTCGGGGCTGGGGGGCTCTGGCCCATGCGTGCAGGGGCTCACCACAGACTTTATCACCCAGGCTTCCCAGATGGCCTCGGCCTCAGGGTGGCCGGGGCAGATCTGGAGAAAGTGACTGCCTCCCCATGTCCCATAATCCCCTCCCTCACATAAGCCACCTGTGGGGCCCACCGACTTCAAGGAGCTACCCCTGGCTTAGAGATTGGGGTCACTCCTAGTGTTGCTCTGAGAACCATTGGGTGCTGTCTTCATTTTACCTTCGTCCTTGCCACAGCTCTACAAGGAGACCCCATACAGCAAGCAGATGGAGTACGGTGTGAGGGCAGCAGCCCACTCGCCCTCTTCACTGAGAGAGAGAGAGAGAGAGAGAGAGAGAGAGAGAGTGAGCATGAAAGGCTGAGGAGACACCAGAGTCGGTGTGAGAGCACTCTGGCTGCTCGGCGAGGTGGAGAGCACAGAACAGGCAGATTATACCTCAGGGAAAGCTCACTGCACTTCTTCATGTTCATCAACATTGAAACATTTGAGGGAGACTGGAGAGATAGTATAGTGGTTAGGGTGTTTGACTCGTATGTGACTGACCCGGGTTCGAACTCCAGCACCCGAAATGGTTCCTCAAGCCCCCCAGGAGTGATCCCTGAGCAATCCCTCAGTGCTCCTAGGAGTATGCCCTGAGTATAGCTGGGTGTGCTACCCCGCAAAAAAAAAAAAAATCATTGTTAAATGACTGCCAAGGGAACAAGATGGGGGTAGGGAGGGAAGATGGGACATGGTGGAGGAAAGGGGACATTGGTAGTGGGGTTGCCATAGGAACGTTGTATGCCTGAAGCAACTCTATTGTGAGAAACTTTGTAAATCTGTCACTGTCACTGTCCTCCCGTTGTTCATCGATTTGCTCAAGCAGGCCCAGTAACATCTCCATCATGAGACTTGTTGTTACTGTGTTTGGCATATTGAATACGTTATGGGTAGCTTGCCAGAATTTGCCATGCGGGCGAGATACTCTGGGTAGCTTGCTGGGCTATCCGAGAGGGGCAGAGGAATCGAACCCAGGTCGGCCGGGTCAGCTGCGTGCAAGGCAAGCTCCCTACCCACTGTGCTATTGCTCCAGCCCAAATAATTTTAATAAATTCAAATAATTTATTTAAATGTGTTTAAACAAATAAGTTTATTTAATGTAAATTTATTCAAAATAAATTTATTTAAATCTAACAAAATTTAAAAGAAAAATAATAAAAGTTTAAAGATAAATGTGTTGAAGAAGGAGGTGAGGAACTGCAAACCCTTGGAATGTTCCAAAAGGGGTATAACAAGGCTTGGACCTTGGAGGAGAAACTGTCCCCTTCCAGTCCCAGCTCTCCTCCATTTAAGGTTGTGTGAATTGTGTGCACCTGTGTGCAACATGAAGGGGATGTTCCCTGCGGTGCTTTTATACTAACGAGGATGTGGCGTGAGGATTTAGGGCCAGGATAGATGCAAGAAGGCTCACAGGGAGTGCGCGTTGAGTCTTTGTGACACATGATGAAGGTGGCAGAGAGGGAAGCAGAGGGGATGGGGAAGGTCTAGTGGCAGGTGAGGCCGAGAGCAGGGGTTCAGTGGAGACGTGTGGGGTTGAGACGCTGTTTGGCCGCCACCCAGAGAGGTTGAGAAGCAGCTGAAAATGTGAGTCTAAAGTTCAAAAGCGAGGCCTGGACTAGAGATGTAAATAGGGAGTCACCTGCATTTAAGTGATGTTTAAAGCCAGGAGTCTGTTCATTTTTTTTTTATTTCTTGTAAATAAAAGTGCTGAGGCAAATATGACAATGATGATATCTGTTAATTCTAGGTGGTAGATACTGTGGTGTTTCTAATACTTAATCTTTGTTCTTTTTAGTAAGCTTGAAATTCTTGTCGTAAAATTAAATTAATATGTGGGTTAGAGAGCCAAACTCTTCCAAATTGCTGAACAGTCATAGAATTGAGGACCTCAAGTTCAGTCCTGGTAATAAGCTGAGGTTCAAGTGCCTCTGATCTAGAGGCTGACCCACCCCCGCTTCCCATCTGAATAATAAGTGACTTGTCATGCTGACCGTGTAGGGTTCTGGTAGGAACCCCCACACCCCTCCTGCCTGCTCTGATTTTGCCCATTCGTGTGTCTTGTCCTATAGACAAGACTAGAAGTATCTCAGAAAAGGGGTCAGTAAACAGATGGAAGCTGGGATAAGGGTGAGGCTAGAAGGGTCCTGGAACTCACAAGGAAATCTAAGAGCCTATAAGCAGAGAACCTGAAGAGTCTTTCCAGGATTTACTGCTCTGGGACATGAGGAAAAACAGTCTAAAACAAACATAAACAAATGGGGGATGAGTGAACCCACCTGCTAAGTTGTAATAAAATGTGATTCATGAGTCTGCTTCAAGTGCTGAGGGGAAAGGCAGTTTTAGGGATAGAGAAGGGACCCACTACAGCATAGATAGTTGGAAATGATCACTCTGGATAAGAAATGAGTGCCAAAAGTAGGCAAAGGAATACACGTGATAATCCCTCAGTATCTGTATTGCAAACCAATTGGCCAAAAGGAGTCGGGGGGGGGGGGGGGAGGGAGGAGAAACAGAGAGAGATAGAAACAAAGAGATAGAGAGAGAGAAAGAGAGAGAGGGAGAGAGAAGAAAAGTAGGAAAGTGCTTGCCATCAGGCTGGGGGTTGGGGTGGGTGGCAGGAGGGAAGCTGGGGTCATTGGTGGTGGGAAATGTACTCTGGTGGAGGGACAGGCGTTGGAATATTATATGACTGAAACCCAGTCATGAACAGCTTTGTAACTGTATCTCACGGTGACTCAATAAAAAATAAATTTAAAAATATTTTACTAATAAAAAGTGAATAAATAAAAGTTTGAAAAATGCAATTCACATGCATGATTCCGAGCTAAGAGTTCAACATTCATGCTTTCCTTTGACCCCCACAAGAACAGTCTCTCATTCCCAACAGTCAGCCATGGCAGATGAGGAAGCTGACTCAGAGAGGTCAAGTAGCCCGCCTCGTGTCGTGTGCAAACAAGGCCTGTAGCTTGGTGGAAAAGCACATGCCTTGTGTGTGTGCATGTTCCTTGGGTTCAATCCCTGCCACCCCCCAACCCCTCCCTCAGAAGAAGCTCTGAGCAACGTGACTTCAGACCTCAGTGCCTTCAGTCTTGTCCATGAGTCACTGAAGACAGTCGAGGTGTCTGACTCATCATCAGGCCACAGTGTCTGAGTGTCTGTTGTGGGGTCGCAGGTCGCATCTAGCCCAGACAGATGAGCACAGCGTTTATTCCTGAGGAATCTGTGTCTCGAGGAAGAGGAGGGCTTATAAACCAGCTAGTGAAACCGATGGCTCCAGTGCCCCTTGGGATGACTGACTCCTTGTGGAAAGGGTCCCTGCATGGGAAGACAGTCACCCCAGAGCAACGCAGGGACCAGGCATGGAGCCACAGGGTGACACCTTTTTCTGCCATCATCTCGCGGTCCTCAACCTCAATTCCTGGATCACGAATTTCAGAGTCTTCTTTTTGGCAAAAACTGCAGGGTACAGGACTAGCCTGTATTTAGCCTGGATCTTTATGGAAGAGGGAAAAGATGAGAACCCAGCAATGTTGTGCTTTATACAAAATGAAGCCTGCGCTGCTCCTTTGAAACTACCTGTCTCCTTCTGAGAAAACCAGTGCCTTTGACCGGGACCTGACAGCAAAGGCCATCACTGCAGCTGTGCAGGACTTGGGGCTCAAAGGAGCAGAGGCACCATATGAGGCCAGTGGAGGCCTTGGGCAGGGTGGCTGCCTGCTCCCTGCAGGGGGGACATTCAGCTAAACCCCTTGGGGTGGACCTAAGCCATTTAGGAAGTTCACAAAACCCCAGAACTGTGCAGGAAACCATCTGTATTTGTCCCTTTAATTTTTTTTCTCTTTAGGGGCTGGATCAATGACACAGTGGGTAGGGTGTTTGCCTTGCATGTGGACAAACTGGGTTCTATTCCCAGCAGCATCCCATATGGTCCCCCGAGTACCACTAGGAGTCAGGTTCGATTTCCAGTGTCCCCTCTGGTCCCCCAAGCACCGCCAGGAGTAATTCCTGAGTGCAGAGCCAGGTGTACCCTTGTGCATAGCTGGTGTGACCCAAAAAAAGCAAAAAAAAAAAATTTCTTCTCTTTCACAGATGTCTCAAGCTTTGACCAAATCATCCAAGAACTCCTCACATGTTCCAAGAAGGCCAAGCATCACATCTCTGCAAAATCATTAATCATAAATGCAGGTGAAAAACTGTGCTCTCCTCCTCCCTGCCAATGCATTCTGTCTTTTTTGGCGAGGGTGATTGGAAGAGGTGGTGCCAGGGATCGAATCTAGGTCACCTGCACAAGCCAACCACACACTTTACGCTGAGCCTGAGGCCCGCCCGCCAACTTGTGCGCTGAGGAGGCAGGTGTGTTCTTGTTTGCTGCAGTCAGGCAGATGATGAGACTCAGAGGACAGACCAGTAGACCTGTATCTGCGCTTTCCCAGGCTCTGGGGAGGGTGGGAGCCAGGGGCAGAGGGGTGGGACAGACTAGAGAGACCCCCAGGCAGCTATGAAGTGGTCTCAAGTGCCTGAGGCTGGACACGGCTGTTTTTTTTTTTTCAGCACCGTCCAGAAACTGAGAGGTATCTCCATAGCGCCATGGCATTGCAGCTGATATCATCATTCCCCAGGGGCATTAAGCAATGTTGTAGTTCAACCATCTCAGTGCTCACTCCCTGGGCTGACGTGGGGATGGAGGAAGGAGAAATGAGTGAGACGTGGGAGGGATATCACTTTCTTGACCAGACCTTGTGAGCAACCGTATCTGCTAGAATACGACTCAGAAGTGGAGGGAAGTTGGCTGTGCCAGGGAAGGGCAAGAAATCGAGGGGCGATACATCCTCAGGAAGTCCATCTGTCCCTGCCACTGCATTCTGAGAGCAGCTGCACCAAACTGTGGGTGTCCTGGGCTTAGAGGTCTTCAGTCTTCTGAGCCACAAACTTGGTGTCCATTCACCTGGGGCTCCCAAATGCCCAGCACCAGAGGCCTGGTTCTTGAAAGGTGTAAATGGGGGGACATGGCTGGAGTTGGGCTGTGCCCTCCTTTGGAGCAGGGGCATACTAGGATCCCAATTTTCTTCCTACAAGTGCCCTGATGAATTCCTGTGATATTCCCCTTGAAAGCATGAGACTGAACTTCTTCCTCCTTCTACAAGTGAGCTAAAATTCATGCTTCTATGGGTAAGGCTAAGGACATTATACATAAGAGATGAGACACCCCCCTGAGACGCGCACACACGGAGACACAGAGACACACAGACACACAGACAAATCCCGCTAACTTAACTTGCCAACTGCAAGGAATCAGCTCTGGGCTATGGCCCAACCCCATTTGACTGCATTTTTCAGAGGTTCTCAAGAATCTCTTACTCATTCATCTGTTCATGTCCTGGTTCCTTCAGGCTCTAATCCATCACTCTCATTTGTAAGTGCACTTCAGACCATCACCCAGTCATAGAGATGGTCCGTCATGGCTCTTGCCCCAAAACCTCACAGGTTTGTGGGGGAGGGGTGCAAGAGCCAAGAACATCAAGAATGACAGGGCAGACTAGAAAGTGGTCCATGTCATGGAAAATCTACAAACATTTCACTGCAGGACACACGGGTGGGGGGGGGAGGGGGCTTTCTGAGAAAGGTGGAAATCAGAGGTGGCTTCCGGAAGGAAGGTTCAGTAGCAGCAACTCCAGAACCTCCCTTTGGACCCGGGTGAGGAAGCCTGGCAAAAGTTCAACACTTTCCAGAAGACTGAGGTTTGCCAAGACAGAGCTGTGATGGAGATCGGGAAATGGTCCAGTCACCACCCCCCCAACCCCCAGACCATGCAAGAAAGATCATTTGGGAAAAAAAGGAAAAAGAAATACCATTTAAGGGGCTGGAGCGATAGCACAGTGGGGAGGGCGTTGCCTTGCATGCGGCTGACCCAGGTTCGATTCCCAGCATCCCATATGGTCCCCTGAGCACCACCAGGAGTAATTCCTGAGTGCATGAGCCAAGAGTAACCCCTGTGCATCACCGGGTGTGACCCAAAAAAAGCAAAAAAAAAAAAAATACCATTTGAGTCCACAGCCCAGCAAATGGAAGAAGATCTACTTGGACTCAAAGTGATAAGGAAATGAGGGGCCGGAGAGAAAGCTCAGTGGGCAGAGAGTTTACCTCGGATGTGGCTGACCTGGGCTCGATTCCTGGAACCACAAATGGTCCCATGAGCCCTGCTGGGAGTGCGGAGCCAGGAGTAATCCCTGAATACTGCCCAGGCTAGCCCGTCACCCCCAAAACCAAGGTGATAAGAAGTGAGGAGCAAAGGGAAAGGCCAAGATCAGGTTGGCAGCCTGGAAGCCGTAGGAGCTGGTGGAGGAGGTGAAAGAACTAGTGGACGATGAGCTGCATGAGAAGTGGAACCTGGGGGCCAAGACCAAGAGGCCTGGGCCCTGGGTCGCGGGCGGGAGCCACTCCAGGCTGGGGCACACAGCGGCTTGGCTGCCGTGCAGAGCTGGAGAGCAGGGGCTGAGGCCGGCAGGGGCTAGCTCCAGACCACCCCTCCCCTAGCATTTAGGGGCCAGAGCAAAAGTGCACCTTCAAGTACCGCTTGATTAAGGTTGTATAAAGTTAGGAGTCCATCAGACAAAATGCTTTCCACTTGCCCACCTTGACAAAAAGCGTCATATGAACCTAGAGAGCAAGTTTTTCCACGTCTGGCCCTCAGCCGCTGACACAGGAACACGGAGGTTCCAGGGGAGCTACTTCCTGGCCCCCGGCCCAGCCTGTGCCCCCCATTCCCTCCCCAGCTCCTTCCCTCACTGTAGGGGGCCTCCGTACACCCAGCCCCTAAAACTGCCCACCTCAGGGATAGACCATCTCCTCCCCAGGATTTGGGAATCTGGAGAGACGCTCAACAGCGAATCTCTGGGGGGGGGGTGGGGGGGGGTGGGAGTGGGGGGTTGGGGAGAAGCGGGTTTGGAGTAACAAAGTTCCCAGTTCTCTCATGATGGCCCGGAAGGGGAGGTTGCAGGCTCTGGGGGCAGGGTGGGGCGGGGGCATCCCCCAGATTTTTCTGTTTTCTTTAAAGCAAAAGGAGGGACTTGGGGTTCAGGGTTGGGGCCATCTCCTGCCCAGGGATAAGGGCGTCTAGTCAACCAGGGAGGGGAGAAGCGAGTGGCCCTGTGAGAGGGAGCACAGTGGCAGGGGTCTGAACGAGGAGCACTGAGATGCTGATGGCTGAACCCCGATAGCACCTCTGGAGCCTGGCCGGCTTCCTGACACGCGGCAGGAGGGCAGGTGGGGGCTCAGCCAGCTGCACCCTGTGAGATAAATTTTTTTTTTTTAAGTTTTTAGGCCACACGTGGCCATGCTGAAGGTTTGCCTTACTCCTGGTTCTGCACTCAGGAATTACTCCTGGAGGTGCTTGGGGACCATGTGGGATACCAAGGATCGAACCCGGGTCAACTGCATGCAAGACAAGTGCCCCACCCACCATCCTATCACTCTGGCTTTAAAAGTTGCTCTCTCTCTCTCTTTCTTTCTCTCTCTCTCTCCCTCTTTCCCTCTCCCTCTCTCGCTCTCTCCCCTCTCTCCCTCTCTCTTTTTCTCTCCTCTCCTTCTCTCTCCTCTCTCTCTTTCTCTCCCTCTCTCTCCCTCCATCTCTCCTCTATCCCTCCCTCTATCCTTCCCTCTCTCCCTCCCTCTCTTCCTCTTGCTCTTTCTCTCCCTCCCTCCTTCTCTCTCCTCTCTCTCTTTCTCTCCCTCTCCCTCCCTCTATCCCTCCCTCTCTTCTTCTCTCCCTCTCTCTTTCCCTCTCTCTCTCCCTCTCTCTGCCTCCTTCTCTCTTTCCCTCTCTCCCTCTCTCTCTCTCTCTCTCTCTCTCTCTCTCCCCCACCTGTTTCTTTTTGGGCCACACCCAGTGGTGCTCAGGGCTTGCACCCCTGTGAGAAGCTCCTGGAATGAGTCTAGGGCTCCCGCTGGCCTCTCCCCACCCCCAGCCCTTGGCGTCTGCCCGGGCCGTGTGCAGGGCGTCTGGCCCCAGGGAGAGGCGGGGTAAGCCCAAGTCTACACCTACACTGCGCCTATAAATAGGGCATCTCGGGAGCTGCCCACTCAGCCTCCCTTCCTCAGCCGCCACCACTCAAGACTCCTGTACGCCTGCGCCATGGACCCTGCAGAGTGCACCTGTATGTCTGGTGAGTAAGGGATCCCAGGCCCCCAAACCTTGCACGCAGATCAAGAAACGCTTCTCTACCTCCAACTAGCAGCCACCAGGTGATTTGCTTCTGACTGGCGACCTCAGGGGCAGCCCCAGTCTCAGCTGGCCACCAGCCTAACTGTGCAGTGACTGAGGCGAGGGCTGAGGCATAGATTCGGGCAAGGATTCGGGTCCAGAATCTGTCAGTCCTGCTTTGCTCCACTACTACCAGTCTCCTGACCCGGGTTATTGGGGAACATCCGCTTCCTCGTCTGTAAACTGGGTTTGCTCATCCTCAGCTGCACACCTCCCGGGCATGCTGTGACGGGACTAAAGTCATGGCAGGGCTGTGGAGCCCTCTGGATCTTTCTAATGAGGAGCCGCTGTGTCCCAGGCTCGGGAACTGCTGAGCTCCACAGAGCACGCAGGCCAGGAGGGGAGGGAGGTCAGGGTTATGGGCTTGGAAGAGAAGCAAGAAGCTTCACAAGACATATCTGCACCCAAACCTGCCAGAGATACGGACACTTGCAGTGTTTTGAAGCTTAAAAACCATAGACGAAGCCTGGAGTGACAGTTCAGCAGGTAGGGCGCTTGCCTTGCACACGGTGGACCCGGGTTCAATTCCCGGCATCCCCTTTGGTCCTCTGAGCACTACCAGGAGTAATTCCTGAGCTCAGAGGCAGGAGTGAGTCCTGAGCATCGCTGGGTATGACTCCAAAACCAAAACTAAAAAGATAAGTGGGAGTTTTATTTATTTTGTGCTAGGGATTGAACCCAGGTTTGTGGGCAAGTTTTCAGGGTATTTTTCTTTCTATGCTGAGGCTGTGGTTTTCACTTTGAGCCTGTTCCTTTTCTAGATTCTTTTCCTACCATTTAGGGTCCCCAACTTGGAGCTGGAGTGATAGTATAGCGGGGAGGACATTTGCCTTGCATGCAGCCAACCCAGGTTCGATTCTTGGTATTCCATATGGTCCCCTGAGCACCGCCAGGAGTAATTCCTGAATGCAGAGCCAGGAGTAAGCCCTGAGCATCACCGCGTGTGACCCAAAAAGAAAAAAAAAAAGGGAGGGGGTGGATGGGGGAGAGCCCAACTTACCTTGAAAAGGTGAGGCGGGCATTAAGGCTTTGGCAGCCTACAGCCAAACCCTATTTGGTGAATTCAGTCTGACTTGAGGTTTTTCAACCCAATGGTACATCAAAATCATCTAGTTTTCTCTTTGAAAATGTGGCTTCCAGGCCAGAGAGATAGCTCACACAGTCAGCCTGTATCTGCCACATGAGAGGCCCTGAGTTTTCCTTTTTGGGGGGATCTGGAGGGCACACCTGGTGATGCTCAGGAGATACTTCTGCTCTGTACTCAGGAATCACTCCTGATGGTGCTCGGGGAACCATCTGGGGTCCCGGGGATCGAACCTGGTTGGCCACGTGCGAGGCAAATACCCTACCCACTGTGCTCTCTCTCCAGCCCTGAGGCCCTGAGTTCAATTCCCAGCACCACGTGGCCCACTGAATACTGCCCCGAGCATTAATGGTCAGGACCCCTATCAAAATGTTCATTTCCTTTTCCTACCAGACTTAAGAGACTCTCAAGGGCTGGGCCCCAAACCTGCATTTTGGCAAGTTGGCAAGTCTCATCCTCATGGCGCTGGTCCAGCTACGCCAGCCTCTGCCACCTGGCTGCCATCCTCTGAAAGGGTCATGCTCACTGCATTGTCCATGGGCTCCCCCAGGACATCCCCAAGCCCTGCCCCCTGGGGCCCCAGCAAGGCCACGCTTCACAGCTCTGCCCTCTCCTCTCTTCCAGGTGGGATCTGTGTCTGCGGGGACAACTGCAAATGCACCACCTGCAGCTGCAAGACCTGCCGGAAAAGTGAGTGCAGTGACCACATGCCCACATGCCTGGCACCCTGCAGGGGGAGTGATGTGGGTGCTGAGTGTCTGTCGCCCACAGGGGAGAGATCTGAGTGAAAACTGAGCTCCCCTGGGCTGCAGCACCCCTAATGGAAGGGCTCACCTCAGTATTTGGAATCAGAAGGGGGCTGAGAGAAGGTTCTAGAAAGGAGAGGAAACAGGACTTGCAATACCTGGTCCTGGATTTTGGTCTGGGATCTGTGCAGTGACCTGGGTCTCACCCCTTTCCCTCTGGGACTCTGATGCACTCTCAGTAACCTGAACCATGCTCAGTAAAATCCCCCTGACATCTCCTTCCCGGGTATTTTCCGCAGGGCACAGAAGCCCGTTTCTTCCAGGTGGTGGGGGGGGGGGAGTGAATTGGGGAGCTGGGAGCCCTGATCCAAACCTACCCGTCCCTCTCTTATCCATCTAGGCTGCTGTCCCTGCTGCCCACCCGGCTGTGCCAAATGTGCGGGCGGCTGCATCTGCAAAGGCGGCTCGGATAAGTGCACCTGCTGCTCCTGAAACGCAGCCGTGAGCCGAGGCGGCATCTGTACAGAGCATCGGCGGAGATGCGGGGACGGTTGTACAATAGTTTGCGCTTTTTATATATACGGGCCCACGTGTGGGCTTGGTGACGCTTGTATTTCTGGAGTGTTTGGAGCAATAAAGTTTCGCTCATGGTGGTGTGCTGGCTCCGTGCTGAGTTCTGTCCTAACAGGATCAAGGAGGGCTGGTGGCTCTGGGACAGATTCAGTAGGTGGCCCGTGAGCCTGTGGGTTGGTCTGGGACCTTTCTCCTGCTGCAGGAGAGGGCATGCCCAGGGCAGGGCAGGAGTCAGGGAGCGTCCCTGCCCGGGGAGTGGCACTGAATGTCAAATAGGAGTCAGTGGAGCAAGAACCCCACCTGGCTCTCCTTCCAGCCAACTCCTCTGATGGTGGTGTCCTACACCCAGAAGCTCCAGGCTCTTAGCATGGTTCCAATTACACCTGGGAACTGCTCGTTAACTTCTTATATTGGCTTTCTTCCTTCCCCACCTCCACTCCCCACTCTCCAGCTTCCTGGGATGCTCACGCGAGGAAAGTGCTTGCTCAGACTTTGCGCTGGAGAGAATCTTAGCCAAGCATCCTGGGGGCATGGTGCTGGCACGGGATGCCTTAGTACATATACGATTGTGGCTTTTGAAGTGAAGAGGAGGGAGGGTGTATAAATCTAAGGGAGAGTCAAGGCTGACACATTGAGGTCATTTAACTGCCCCAGTAGGTATTCACTGGATCAACACTCAGGATGGGGTGAGCGGGCAGACAGAACCAGATGCTGGTTGACGTTCTTGCATCTCACATAAATGAATGTGCAGAGAAGCAGGTGGGATTCAACACCCCCGTGGCTGGTATCAGGAGCAGGTCTTCAGCTGCAGCAGCTCAAAGCCCACTGAGTTTGAGGCTGACGGTGGCTACCATGACTCAGCACTTTGCAGGCCCCCAACCCCTGAGCTGAGCCTCATGTGCTCTTTTCACCATGTAAAAGTCCTGCCAGTGGGTGAGCTCTGTGGAGACATCCTCAATGTTTAAAACAGATAAGTGGAAATAGAAAACTGTACAGAAAATCCTGAACGTGGGGCCGGATCGATCGTACAGTGGGTAGGGCGTTTGCTTTGCACACGGCTGACCCGGGTTCAATCCCTGGCATCCCATCTGGTTCCCAGAGTACTGTCAGGAGTAATTCCTGAGTGCAGAGCCAGGAGAACCCCCTAAGCATTGCCAAATGTGAACCCAAAAAGCAAAAAAAAAAAAAAAGAAGTAGGAGGAGGAGGTGGAAAAAAGAAGAAAAGAAAATACAGAACATGTGAAACAGAAAAGATGGAAAGTATGTCGCCTTCCCACCACCAGCCACTTCCCCAGACGAATACTGTAATAACCTCTGCTTGTGTAACCTTCCAAGGTTGTGCTCTCCCGTGCAACATGTAGCATCCCCCACCCCTCTCTCTGTGTCTCTCTCTCTCTGTTTCTCTCTCTTTCACACACACACACACATACACACACACACACACACACAGAGTGTCATATGTACTCCAAATAATCTTGGTGTTTTCCCAATATAGTAAACTTTCTGCCCAAACTATTTTTTTTTACTTTACGAGAGAAGGAAAAATAAAAAGATCAAAACACACACACACACACACACACACACACACACACACACACACACACACACAAATCAAGGTACCAAATCAGGGTAGCGATGGACAGAACAAAATGGTCAAAGAAAATAGAGAAGGATAAAAAGGATGGGTCAGAGCGATAGTACAGTGGGGAGGGCATTTTCCCTGCAAGGATTGATCTGGGTTGGATCCCCAGCACCCCATAGGGTCCCCAAACACCGCCAGGAGTAATTCCTGAGTTCAGATCCAAGAGTAACAGTAACCCCTGAGCATCTCTGGGTGTGACCTGAAGAGAAAAAAGAAAAGAAAGAAAAATAAAGAAGGAACCGTGGAGATGATGATGCAGTAGAACGAGGCTCTGGCAGCATCCAGCCCACAGGGGAAAAGCAAAGAAAGGAACAGAAGAAGGAAATGACACAGCCCGCAGTAGTGCAGGGACTTCTCTCACAGCTGCCTCTCCCAGTCTTTCTCTGGTCCCCCGAGTCATGCACTATGCTCGAGACCCTCCAGTTCTGGGACCATGAACACTGCCAAAGTGACCCTGACCACAATGACACCCCCATCCTCTTCATTGCAAACCCGGACACCCTCACTCAGTCTTAACATGCTATTAAGGAATTTGTATATCCCCAGAAAATACGTCTGAAATCCCTTAAAAGACTTGGTTAAGAACCTGTGGTCCTTGGGGCAGTAGCAATAGTACAGTTGGTAGAGCACTCGTCTTGCATGCAGATGACCCAGGTTCAATCCCCAGCATCCCGTACAACTCCTGTACAGGGTGATCCCTGAGCACAGAGTCAGGAGTAACTTTGAAGCACTCCCGGTATGGCCCAAGAATACAAACAAAACAAAAGAATCAATGGTTCTTGGTATGTGTTTCCTAAAAAACCAGGTGGATGTGGCTTGCCTGGGTTCAATCCTTAACATTGAAAAAAATATTTTTTAAAGAATCAAGTGTGCAAGTTCTTCTATCATGTGAGATTTCCACAGTGATTGCAACATCAACAATAAAAGGGAAAAGGGAATAATTTAAAGAGATAATGAGTAGACTAATAATAAATGAAAATACCAAACAGTTACTACTTCCAGGTGCTGAGTTCAACATTATCCAGGCATAATTTTATTGCCATAAGATGGCCCCAGGAGAGGAGAGTATTATTGGCCCATTTTACAGATGAAGAAACCAAGGCCCACGGAAGTTAGGACGCTTGCTCGAGGCTGCACAGCTAAGCTAAAATTTAATCCAGGTCTGACTGACTCTCCAGAGTCAAGGGATAGAAGCCATGGAAGAGCAGAAACAACTTCCCTAGAAATACATTCATAGCCGGACAACCAGCCCTGGAGACTGACCTTAGGGAGATGCATTCACCTCTCACCCCGACTTCTACCCTCAACAGAGCAGAAGGGAGGTGCCCTCTCTGGGATGGATGGGGTTCATTCAAGCCGCCAAGTGTCCACCCAAACCATGGCCCATTTGAGACCACACGTAGCAGGCTTCTTCCTCCCGGCCTATGCCACAGTCAGGAACAGGTGGGAAGGTAGGCTTCTCCAAGTCAGGGGGCATCTGTGGGCTCTGCACCAAATTGGGAGCAAGATTTCCTGTGTAGAAAATTAAGAAATGACAAAAAGATACTCAGTGCAACCATACCTTTAAAAATGCATTAAAGTATGTGTGTGTGTGCACGCGCGCGCGCGCGCGTGTGTGTGTGTGTGTGTGTGTGTGTGAGTCTCTATGATACAGGATGGAGATGACTCTCTTTTTTCTCTTACTCAAAGAGAACACAAGAAATAACTGCCTGGAACACTGCACTTACCAGACGCCAGGCAAAGGCAATAGCATCTTGGTCTTGAA
The DNA here is from genome assembly GCF_029834395.1 of Sorex fumeus. Lineage (NCBI taxonomy): Eukaryota > Metazoa > Chordata > Mammalia > Eulipotyphla > Soricidae > Sorex > Sorex fumeus. The sequence goes on from NW_026606179.1 coordinate 38,688,180, forward strand.
CCACCCAACATACAGAATTGTTAAAAATGAATATTTGTTTTTGGAGCCTTACATTTTTTATGGCATTTTTATTATAGCAAACTGATAAAAAAAACACTAAGCCAAACTAAGACAGAAATGTTATTTTTTTTGTTCTTTTCATACCAAATATTTGCTGAATCTTTTTGATTTTTTTGTCTTTATGTTTTATTAGCTTTTTTGTGTCAACCTTATCTTTTTTTTTTGGTAACCAGATTTATTTTAAATTATCACATATTGTTTGATTATTATTTTCTTTAATTGTTATTCAAATTTTAGATTTAATAGAGAGTAATTTTGACATTTTATTTTATTTTTTATTTTATTTTTAAATTTTATTGAATCACTGTAAGATAGTTACAAGTTTTCATGTTTGGGTTACAATCATACAATGATCAAACACCCATCCCTCCACCAGTGCACACTCCCCACCACCAATATCCCCAGTATACCCCCCCTTTCCCGCCCTCCCCCTGCCTCCATGGCAGACATGATTCCCCATAATCTCTCTCTACTTTTGGACATTATGGTTTGCAATACAGACCCTGAGAGGTTACCATGTTTGATCCTTTACCCACTTTCTGCACACATCTCCCATCCCGACCGATTCCTCCAGCCATCTTTTTCTTAGCAATCCCTTCTCATTTCCAGCTGCCTTCTCCCCTTTGCTCAAAAGGCAGGCTTCCAGCAATGGAGTAGTCTATCTGTCCCGGGTATCTACTCTCCTTAGGTGTCAGCCTCATGTCATGTTGTTTTATACTCCACAAATGAGTGCAGTCCTTCTATGTCTGTCCCTCTCTTTCTGACTCATTTCACTTAGCATGATACTTTCCATATCTATCCATTTATAAGCAAAGTTCATGACTTCATCTCTCCCAACAGCTGCATAGTATTCCACTGTGAGGATGTACCAAAGTTTCTTTAACCAGTCATCTGTTCTAGGTGTCAACCTTATCTAAATAAGCTTTCTGTACATAAATTTTCACATGAGTTCAAAGAGCTCCAGTTTCCTGGCACCAACATGTACTTTGTACTTCGTTGTCCATACTGTCTTTGCTGAGAAATCAGTGGGCACCCCCACACCCCAGGATGTGTGGCTTTTCTTCACTATGTGAGCTATTTATTTACTTATTTTTGGTTTGGGGGCCACACTTGGTAATACTCAGGGGTTACTCCTGGCTCTGCACTAGAAAAACTTCTGACGGTATTCAGAGGACCATACGGGATGCCAGGGATTGAATTGAGGTCAGTCATGTGCAGGCAAACAGCCTCCCTGCTGTCCTATTGCTCTGGCCCCTCTACACTGTGTTTAGATTCAGCATTAATGGAGAGAATTTAGCTTTCGAGTCGGACACTCCAATTTGCTTGTCTGCATGACTTTGGCCAAGTCACTTTTCCGTTGAGGATCAGTTTTCCCCAAAATCAGTGAATTTGGGGTTCCCTGACTTAGAAATCCTGCTCTTGCTTGTGCTAAATAGATGAAGCAGGGAGAAGGCTGCAGGGCCCTGGCAAACAGGATATTCCCATGTGCTTTGGGGAACCCACAAATTAGAGACACACAATACATGGCTTTGTTTTTGTTGTTGTTGTTGTTTGTTTTGTTTTGTTTTTTCTTTTTGGGTCACACCTGGGAGTGCACAGGGGTTACTCCTAGCTCACGAACTCAGGAATTATGCCTGGAGGTGCTCAGGAGACCATATGGGAAGCTGGGAATCGAACCCGGGTCGGTCGCGTGCAAGGCAAACACCCTACCCGCTGTACTATCACTCCAGCCCCAATACGTGGCTTTGTTAAAGATACCATGGGGCCCCTCACACACTCCAGGTCTGGTATTTGCCTGAAATAGGATGATCAAGCAGTTCTAAACATCTCTCGTTTTGAACACTGGAAAACATTTCCCTAACTCACCCTCTGGCACAAATCAATCAATAGATAGATAAATACATAAATAAAATAAGGTAAAGGTAAAGGCCCTCCCGTTGATCATCGATTTGCTCGAGCAGGCCCAGTAACGTCTCCATTGGAGACTTTGTTGTTACTGTGTCTGGCATATCGAATACTCTCAGTAGCTTGCCGGGCTCTCCGAGAGGGGCGAAGGAATCGAACTCGGGTCGGCCATGTTGGCCGCTTGTAAGGCGAACGCCCTACCCGCTGTGCTATCGCTCCAGCCCATAATAATGAGCTGAAAATCTTAACAGAGACTGACACAGAGGTTCTGCAGATGTAAATGATCATATGAATTGATGATCCACATCTCATCATTCGGAAAAAAATAACAATGAAATGCCATGACATGCCTAGGAGAAATGCCAGAATGCAGGAGGCTGATCCACCTCACACTGGGGAGAATTAATTCATTCTTTGGTTTTATATTTTGGGGACCTCACCCAGCTATGCTTAAGGCTCACTCCTGGCTCTACACTCAAGAATCACTCCAGGCAGCATTGGGGAACCAGAGGGGATGCCAAGGGATTGGACCCAGGTTACCTGCACGGAAAGCAAACAGTAGCACCTCCCATCTACTGGTGGATGCAAAATGGTAGGTGATCCCTGAGGAAGGCACTGCAGCAGTCTTTCGCAAAACTAAACTTAATCACTTAATCACTTAACTTCCCGTTAGTCGTCGATTTGCTCGAGCGGGCGCCAGTAACGTCTCCATTTGTCCCTGTCGCGTGCTAGTGTAGCCCAATGGCATCTGTTTGCTCCGGGAACATGAAGGGCCTCAAACCGATCGTTCATGATCTTGACGAAGAAGTCTGACCATCTGGAAGGTGGGCGGCCACGCGGGCTTTTGACATCCCGTGGAATCCAGTCGGTAACAGCTCTAGTCCAGCGGTCGTCTTTAAATCTCATTACGTGACCAGCCCATCTGATTTTCGACACCTTGGCAAATGAGACAGCGTCCCTGATTCTTGATCGTCGATGGATGTCAGAACTCCGGATTCTTTCTCTCATTTGAGTGAAACATGATATTCCAAGCATAGCTCTTTCTATTCTTCTTTGGGAGACCTGAATAGCGTTCTCATCTTGTTTGCCTTGGGCCCAGGTCTCTGAGGCATAAGTTAATGCAGGAAGAACAGTGGAATCAAAGAGATGTGCCCGGAGCCGGAGGTTCCTCGTCCTTTTAGCTATTTCTTCGACGTTCTTGAAGGCGTTCCAAGCCGCCCTCTTCCTCCTGCGCAGCTCGGGTGCCAGGTCATTTGTCATGTTGACCTCTCGACCTAGGTACACATAGCTGTTGCATTCAGAGATGGTCGTTCCGTTGAGAGGGAATGGGGCGTCAGGAACGAGGCTGTTTCTCATAAACATTGTCTTCGTAAGATTCAGCTGTAGTCCGACCTTTCCACACTCACGGTCAAAGTCGGCCAGCATTTGTGCCGCTTGGCTGATGTTTGGTGTTATTAAAACAATGTCATCAGCAAAGCGGAGGTGGTGTAGTTGCCGACCATCTATCTTCACTCCCATTCCTTCCCATTCCAGTCGTCGCATGAGAGCGCTCCGCCCATTGCGGCCTGGTCCCGGCCGCACTCGAGGCTCCAAGTTCCCGCTCGCCGCGGGCGCCGGGCGACCGCGATGCAGCCGGGGCCGCCTTGGCTGTGAAGCCCGAGGCACATCCCGACGCCAGATCTCTGCTCGCCAACGCGCCCGGGCGGCCATGCAAAACTAAACATACTTGTTAATACCCATTAAACAGTGATGCTCCTTGATATTTACCTAAGTGAGTTTAAAATGTATGTCCACACAAAATCCAGTCCACAGATGCATATCACATTTTTATTCATAGTTTTCCAAACCTGGAGGCAACCAAGACATTCTTCAGCAAGTAAGCGGCTAAAGGATCATGCACCCAGACAATGGGAAGCTGTTGAGACCTTTACAGAGATGAGTTGCCGAAGCATGGAAAGTTAGGCAGGGACACAAAATGTGTGTCACTAAGTGGAAGAATCCTCCCTGGAAAAGCTGTGCTCTGAAATTCCCACCAGATAACATCCCAAAAGAGGCAAAGTTGTACAGAACACGGAAGGGGAAATGGTCAGGAGTTAGGGAGTTGGGGGGATGAACAGGTAAAACCTGGGAGAGTTTATGGGAGCAAAACTGTTCTTTATGGCACTCTGGTGGTGACTAGTGACTGTGTTATTAAGCTTCCTTATTAAGCACTCGTCTTTGGGTGATACTAATGTGTCATTGGCAGTTTAGCATTTAAGTAAACTTCTCTGGGTAGAGATATAAATGAGGGAAGTTATATGTGTGGAAATCTGAGGTCATTTCTGTATCCTATTTTTCACTTTTACATGAACCTAAAACTGATCTGACAAAAATTAAGCCTATTGAAAAGTGACTGAGAGCCAGAGAGATAGTCCAATGGGTAGGACGCTTCCCTTGTACATGGCTGACCTGAGTTTGATCCACCGTATCATATGAGTATTATCTGGTCCCCCAAGTCTTGCCATAAGTGACCCTTGAGTGCAAGCCCTAAGTATCGCTGGGTATGGTCCAAAAACCAAAACATAAAAAAAATTTTTTTGAATAAAACAAAATGTGACTGAGTGCTAGAAGGTTTAGGGATTGTTCCAACACCAGAGACAGAGAGATGATAATTTCAAAACCCAGGGAGGATTTGTGTGCTGGAAATGAAAGAAAAGTCAAAGGAATTCATCAAATCCTTGTCTCCAAAAGCATTAAGGAATCTCAACCCACAGAGCAATGTTCTATTCGTGAGACAAGAATTTTCCACTGTTTGTTGTGCACTACAATTTGTCTTTCCAGAATATTCATGAGTTTATACTATTTGCAAAAGTTGCATAAGGCAACTGAGAAATGCTTTCTAATAGTAAGCAGTTCATCCTACTCTTTTTGTTTTTAGGGCCTGCTCAAGCAAATCGATGAGCAACGGGAGGACAGTGACAGTGACAGTGTTTTCTTTTCAGATTACTCTTAAATATGAAAAAATATGTAAATACTCAGCATCAACTAAATCAGTGTTGGACACTTAACCAGGAGTAATTTTCCCTTTTTTTTTTTTGTTTTATTTTGAGAGAAAGCATTAGATCCCTTTCTTGAAGCTACTGCCATCTCTCTCATCCCACTGGGGAGAAGAAACAAACAGAAATTTCCTCAAAAAAAAATTCAAATGGCCAAAAAGCACATGAATAAAGGCTCTACACTGGAGATCTCTCTGGGCCCCATATCAAGCCAACTTCACTGGGGCACCCCAGATAGAGCAGGTGCAGTCCCACTTCCTGTTCTTGTTTCATTCCTCCTTCCTTTTCTGAGCCCCCGAACTAAGGAAACAGAACACACCCCCACCCCCATCCCCATCCCCACCCATCAGCCTTCTCCACGTCTTCACTGTCTTCACCTGAGGTATGGCTTTCTCTGTTCCCATTCACGTGATAAGGACCATTAGTACTCCAGGAAAAAAAAATGCTAAAATTTCAGCTGTGTTGGATTCCTGCCCAAGTTTTTCTCCCCCACAGCAATTCTCAGTTCTTTTACTCATTTTTATCTTATCCTTTATTTCTTTTCATTTCCTTGGGCTGGAGCGATAGCACAGTGGGTAGGGCGTTTGCCTTATACGCGGCCAACATGGCCAACCCGAGTTCGATTCCTCCGCCCCTCCCGGAGAGCCAGGCAAGCTACCGAGAGTATTCGATATGCCAGACACAGTAACAACAAAGTCTCCAATGGAGACGTTACTGGGCCCGCTCGAGCAAATCGATGATCAACGGGAGGGCCTTTACTTACTTTACTTCCTTTGGTGGGTTTTCAGGATCCAGGAAATGTCATTTGTGTCCACAGCTTAGCATCTTGAGCCCAAAATCCGGGCTAGAATTTTTATTGGGATTATTTTAAATTTTTGCAAGAGGCCTACAGGATAAGGATCATTGACTGGAGTGATAGCACAGCGGCAATTTGCCTTGCGCGAGGCCAGCCCAGCAGTGCCGGGTTCGATTCCTCCGCCCCTCTCGGAGAGCCCAGCAAGCTACCGAGAGTATCTAGCCCGCATGGCAAAGCCTGGCAACCTTCCCGTGATGTATTCAATATGCCAAAAACAGTAACAACAAGTCTCACAATTTGTTGTGAGACGTTACTGGTACCTGCTCAAGCAAATCGATGAACAACGAGAGGACAGGACAGTGTCTTCATTTAATAGGCCAGGAAGCTGAGGCTCAGAGAAGTGGGGGACCTCTCTCCAAATACAGGGAGAATGAGAGAGAGAAACAGACAGAGAGAAAGACAGACAGAGAGAGAGAGAGAGAGAGAGAGGCAGAGAGAGGTCTGAAGTCCACGAGGGAACATCACCTGGGGAAAGTACTGATTGCGAAAAGTGAGCTGATGGGTTGCATGTGGCCCCCAGGCCTTATTGAGAAACAGGAGGAAACAGCAAAGAAACAGATTTTAGGTCAAGGAACTAAGGACTTTCCCACGGCAGGGCCGCCTGGAGCAGGAAAGCGCTTTGTCAGCAGGCTGACACATCATGGGTTATGTCACTGTGTTGTCAAAGAGACAATAGAGTCCTCCTAGAGTCTGTGACAGACTGCACCTGCTCAGGCCAAATGCCGACTTGGATGGAGACCAGGGGGTTGACTGGGAATAGAGGAGACAAAGGTCACAGGATGGGGCAGGAAGTCCCTCCTGTGGACTGCAGGGGGCGCTCCAGGCCCTGAGGCATGTAGGAGCAGGCGCAGAGCCCCAGGGAATTAATTGCACAAGCTGTTGGCACCTCTAATTGGGCTTTGCCTGAGAGATGGGTCACACCAAAGGTCTGAGAGACTTTCCCTAAAATGTCCAGAGTAGACTTTTTCCAATACACATCACCTGGATATGCGGAATAAAGGTCAATGCCCACCCCCCAACCCCCAGCATGGACTTTAGGAAAAAACTATTACCATGACTTACCGATGATTAACTCAGCAGTAAAGGATGATTTAACTCAGCAGTAAAGTGCTTGCTTTATTGCCTTGCAGTGTGAGCCCTGAGAACACACACATACACATACACACACACACACACACACGGAGATTACTAAAATTAGGATTATCTTCAGAAACATCTTCCTTCCTTCTCTTCTTTCCTTTCTTTCCTTCCTTCCTTCTCTTCTTTCCTTTCTTTCCTTCCTCCTTCCTTCCTTCCTTCCTTCCTTCCTTCCTTCCTTCCTTCCTTCTTCCTTCCTTTTCTTTCTGCAATCCTTAATTTTGGCGGGGAGGATGATGGTTTACACAGTGATGCTCAGGGGTTATGCCTACATCTACACTACAGGATTACTCCTGGTGGTGCTTGGGGGACCATATGGAATGTCGAGGGTGAAACTTGGGTCAACTGTATGAAAAGCAAGCGCCTTCCCTGCTTTACCATGACTCTGTCCCCCCCCCCTTCTTTCTTCTGTTCTTCCTTCATTTTTTTAAGCAGGCCCTACATCTAAAAACAAGGTCTTCTTTGCAGTCACCCCCTCCTCCTTCTATGAAACCCTAGCTCCCTCCTATAACACCCCCAGTCCCATCACTCAGAATGGAGTAAACCTCTGTTTATCCCATTGACTTCCAAAGTTACGCCACTGTGTGAATTCTTGTGTTTGTTTTCCAGTCCAAATTCTCAAGGACTCAGAGGGTTGCAGGAATGTTTCCCTGTCCTCCCACAGGGCCCTTCTAATCCAGATTGGCTCAGGAACTTTCTAGGTGAATGAATTAGGACAAGATCACCAAGACTGAGCTGCCACTGTAGGAAGATCTGAACAAGACATAGGACATGGAGTATTTAAACTCGGATAACCTCATCTCTGAGCCATACTGCCTTTCTTCTTTCTTGACCCACCAGTTTCACTTCGGGAAAGCTCTATTTAGGAATCCACTGCACATCTGGGGGAGAGCCTCACTCAGAGAAGGTTCATGGCAGAGTTGCTGAACCTTGCAAGAGAATGGAAATGGCTTCTAGTCCAAGTCTAGAAAATTATAACTCATTGGAAATTATCCTAGTCTGAAGCAAACACTAAGCTGCAACTTAATGATTTTGTTGTTGTTGTTGTTATTGAATAAAGCCACTTACAATACAAAATATGAAAATAAAATATGCCAAAATGTGAACAGTGATTATGTTCAAATCACAGATAAAAGACAAGATTCACTTTTCCTTCTTTCTATTTTTCTCATTTTTCCCAAAGTATACTGAAGAAAGTTTTTTTTTTAAAAAAAGTAAATACTTTTGGAAGGGAAAATATGTTTGCTTTAAGCCAGAAATTCTACTTTGAAAGACAGTTGTAGCCTCAAGGGGGAAGTCATGAAAGTTATATATACAAGTGCTACCAAGATGTTTATCACAGCAGAGGTTAAAATAGTGAAGACTTGGAGACAACAAAAATATCTTAAAAAGAGGTTTTGTTTAAATAAATTGTGGACTAATCAGCTAAAATGAAATTATAGAAGTGAAACCGAGGTAATGTTTAAACAGATGTTCATAATCTAATGATAAACAAGGGGGAAAATCACTTACAAAGCAGTACGAAGCATAGACTTTTCATGTTTGAAAAAGATTATATACACATTTTCTAGATTTTTCAAAGAAAGATGTATATAATTAACAAAGTGGAGAAGGGATCTAGAAATAATTATTTCTGAATTGAAGGCACAGCTAGCCTAAATGATCTGATTTATGGTTTTTGTGTTTTGGTGTTATCATTATTATTATTATTATTATTATTGCTGATTTTTGTTTGTTCATTTGCTTTTGTTTTATTCTTTCTTTATTATTATTTTTGGCTTTTTGAGTCACAGTCGGTGATGTTCAGGGGTTACTCCTGGCTCTGCACTCAGGAATCGCTCCTGGCAGTATTTGGGGGACCACATGGAATGCCGGGGATTGAACCTGGGTTGGCCGCGTGCAAGGCAAATGCGCTTCCCGCTGTACTCTGGCTCCAGCTCCTATTTTTACTCTTGAGCCACTCTGGCCATTGCTTGGCAGACCAGCCAATCCTGGGGATCAAACCTGGAACTCCTATATGCAACGCATGCATGCCAGCCTTTGGATCAGCTCCCAGCCCTGCCGGATTTACTTTCAAATACAAGGAAAGGATAGAATACTTGGACTTGAAACCCTGTTAGAAAATTTGGGCCACATGCCTGTAGGGAGGGAGGGAGGGAGGGAGGGAAGGAGAGAAGAAAGGAGAATCTCTAAGAAGGGATAGAATTCATCATTTGCTGGGTGTAGATCCTAGAAGACTTTTAAGAGAAAAGCAATCAGAACTGTAGGCATTCGACATGAAAAATCTCATTTAACACTCAACAGGGCAACACTGAACGCCGACCACCAGTGCTCACATCAACTCAGCATGAGCTCCTACAGTGCTCAGGGTAGAACATGTGCCCCACCCCACCCCTGCCAAGCTCCTGCCTGTGAGGAGGCAGGCAGCCACCTCTGTTCCTTTTCTGTGGAGGAGTTTCTGGCCCAGGGAACAGCCTTTGCGATTGAGAGGCAACAATGACCACCAAGATGGCAGCCCCTGGCTCCAGTCAACCTGGTTTCCCACTGAAATCTCAAGCAAGAACGTCACCTTCCCATGGAACCTTCTGAGCCCTGCGCAGGTGCCTGACAGGAGAGGGTGCTGGCGGGGTGGGGGGGGGGGCGTGGGAGAGGGAGAGAAATACCAGGCATTGGGTTTCAGGGGTCACCTGGTACCAGGGAATATTTCCTTGACTTCCAAGTCCTTCTAGAACCACCAGTGCAAGTGTAGTCATCATCACCTGGTCTATTACTGTGCTCAGTTCTATTACATGGGGAGATCTTGTATCCCCACTACAGAGAAGGAGCTGAAGCGTGTGCCATAAGGAGAAGTAACCATGGAGACCAAGAGGAAAGGAAGTCAGGTCATTCCATTCCTAGCTGGGTTCTGGGCTCCCTCCGACTCCTTCCCCTCCCTTCTCTGCAGGGAAGGGGGCACGCGTGGGAGAGGGGCCCAGGCCAGAAGTAAACACATCCGGCCATCAAGCTGGTCTCCGTGAGGTCATCGGGAAGATGACAGAGGACAGAAAGAGAACCAACCTTGCTATTATGCAGTCGGGTTATTTATATCACATCATCCGGCCTTAAGAAGTGAGCCCAGTAGAAGGAGATCTGGAGTCAAGTCAAGAGACTGAGCTTCAGATTTCGGCTTCTCAATGCCGGCAACCTTGCTGCGGGTGTTTGAGTGAAACTTCTGCTCTGAGCCTTCTCATCTACTAAAATGAGGCTGGTGAAGGGTTGGAGTGTTAATACCGCGGGTAAGGTGCTTGGCTGGCATGGTTGGGTTCAATCCCCAGTCTCCCACACAGATGCTCAAGAATGCCAGAAGTGATTCCTGAGTGCAGAGCCAAGAGTAATCCCTGAGCACCGCAGGCGTGACCCCCAATCAGCCCCCATCCAAAAAACTGAGGTTGATGGGACCCTTGGCATGGATTTCTCAGGAGTCTCAGTATCACTGCTCAAACCCTCAGGTGAATGCAGCAAGAATAGGGCAAGGAGCGGAGGGGCACCCTGCCGGACACCCCAGTATTCTGGTGGTTGCTGGGAAGCCAGAATCATAAGTGGACTGAGTGAAGGGCACGGACTTAGCTACTGCCGCTTCCAGTGACCGCCCCAGCCCAGATATCCACTGCCTGCAGACCCGAGCAGAGCCTGAATGTTTCAGGTGTGACCTGGGCCACAGCAGGCTCTGAGGGTGCAGGTGATGGGCCTGATTCATGCTGCAGGTGTAGGACCTGGCATGTTGCAGGTGTAGAGACTGGTCCTGTCCGTGGCAGGCTCTGAGCGGGGAGAGAGCATCGGGGCTTGGGCTGTGTCAGGTGAGCTCAGATGTGCTAACCTGCTTCAGTATCCCGGGAGGGCTGTGGCTTTGCTCAGGGCTGCTGCTGGCTATTAAGGGCTCAGATGTGGCAATGCCACTAAGGCTGCAGGCCTGCCTTGTCGGTAGAGAGGAATTTGGAAGGCTTTCTTTGTGGCAGACCTGAAGATTCTGCAATTCCCTCCAGGTATGTTGGGGTATTGTTCTCTGGGTGAATGATCCTGGGTCTCCAGTGTAAGGAATCAAGATGCAGGCCATCTAGCAGACATGGGGTTGGAATTCAGGTCCTGACCCTGCCTCCCGGGGCAGATCACTTCCTGTGTCTGAGTCTCCATTGCCACTACAGAGTGGGCTCTCCTTAGGGGAGTTGGAGGGCACAGGGGAGAGGCTGTGTGGGGTGTGAGGTGCACAGGCTATTCAGTGTGGCCGTGGGCACCTTGTCAGAATAAGCACCACAATGTGGTGGACAAGATCCTGTGAGCTGACTGCAGTCAGTGAAATCTGGGCTACAGGCTGGAAGGGACTTCTCGGAGCCCACAAAGCTTGTGCCAGCCATGCCTCATTTTATGTGCTTCCCAGATAAGTCTTTTTAATCCATTGGCGTGTGGCAACCCTGACTTGAGTTAGGCTGTTGGCATCCTTTCTCCCCAAGCAAGTGGTTTCTTCTTCCCTCTGGAACCCCACACTGAAGGCCTGCTCGGGGTTCCTGTAGAGACATAAAGCTACTGCAGTTACTAGGCTACAGTAGTGGGTTTCAAACCTTCTGAACGTTTGCAGACTGTCCTGGGAACTAGTGACTGGCAGCCTCGTTGCTAACCGAGAGGGCTAGAACTTTGCTATGCACTGGGAACTCAAAAATCCATGCGACGGGGTGGGAGATGTGTGCTGAAAGTAGATAAAGGACAAAACATGATGGCCTCTCAGCATCTGTAATCTGTATTGAAAACCTTAATACCCATAAGGAGAGAGAGAGAGAGAGAGAGAGAGAGAGAGAGAGAGAGAGAGAGAGAGAGAGAGAGAGAATAAGAAGGCAATTATCTGCCATAGAGATGGGGGAGGGGGTTGGAGGCGGGGAAGGGATACTGGGGACATTGGTGGTGGAAAATGTGCACGGGTGGAGGGATGGGTGTTCGATCATTGTATGACTGAAACTCAAACATGAAAGCTTTGTAACTGTCATGGTGGTTCAATTTTTAAAAAAATCCATGCAATCCAATTTCTTGGGACTGTCACTTCCTGGTGGGATTCACTGCTCTGAACTCACCTGTGTGTGAGAAGCTGGAAATCCGAGTGTCCTGGTGTCTGTCTCCCCCTTCAGCTATCCTGACAGACAGAGTTTCAACCTCTGTCCTGCAGATACACCCAGACCTCCCAAAGACAGCACTTCCTTAGCAGATAGGATATTTGCCAGTTCCTTCTGTACACTACTGCTTATCCAGGCCAATCGTTCACTTGCAGGCTCATCAATTGAGATCCCCTTTGAGGTTAATTTTCTGTCCTAATTCAGCTGTGGACAGATAGTGCCCAGCAAGAACAGGCTGGGCCTCTGGTTATTTTCTGAAGTCAGATGGGGATTTTCTAGCTGTGGCTGGGACTTGGGGCTATCCCCGCCTCTCACCCTACCTTCTGGGATACCTTATCGGAAAGATAAAAGTGTCATGGACTCCTTTGTCCCATGAGATGCTGGGTTTGGTGCCAGCCCAGGGGAGGACTGATTTTGTTGTGAGCTGACCCCTGCTGCCCTGCGTCTGTGGGAGCATCGCTTTCAGGAGACACGAGCTGAACCCCTTCCCCCCAACCCCACAGTCGTGCTGAGCATCAGGGGAAGTGAAAGGGCCCCCCACTCCCTGCTGAGTCCTTACCGAGCCCTCTCTGACTCCTGTCAGTGGTGAGACTAACTCGTTAAGGGCTCTGTCCCAAGAGCTTCCTGGGTGCCACCCCATTGAAGCCTTTGAAGAAGTAACCTCTATTCTTCCGCTTGGCCAGAAGCAAGCCACGCCATGAGCCATAGGGGAAAGTAATTTGGAGTAACTTGCAGGGCTCGGTGGCCATCAAACTGTGACTCTCACTAGCTCACGTCAAAATCGTTCATTAGGCAATTCTATTCTGAATGTTTTCCGTGTACAAAAAGTCATGGGGCACTTGTAATGTGTCAGTGACCAAAGCATGGATCCTTATAGAATTGGGATGCTTTCATCTTTGGTGGGGGAAGACAGATTATTTATTTGTAAATAATTTGTTATTATTTACAAATAAATAATTTAGTTTGTTCTGTAGCACTGTAGCACTGTCCTCCCACTGTTCATCGATTTGCTCGAGCAGGCACCAGTAACATCTCCGTTGTGAGACTTGTTGTTACTGTTTTTGGCATATCGAACACGCCATGGGGAGCTTGCCAGGCTCTGCCATGTGAGCAGGATACTCTCGGTAGCTTCTTGGACTCTCCGAGAGGGACTGAGTAATCAAACCCGGGTCGGCTACGTGCAAAGCAAACGCCCTACCCACTGTGCTATTGCTCCAGCCCAAATAATTTAGTTAGGAGGCACTAAATGCAATGAAATTAGAAAGGATGGGGCGAGGTGTGGGCGTCAGGAGTCCTGGATGCTTGAGGTGTGTACTGCAATTCTATTTTGTTACTATTGCTCTACCACTCTGTGCTCTGCAATTCTGTTTTTATTATTATTCATTCTGTTTGGGGGCCACACCCATGTGTGTTCAGGTTTACCCTTGGCTCTGCACTCAGGGATCACTCCTGGAGGGTTCAGGGACCCCATGGGGTGCTGGAGATGGAACCTGGGTCAGCTGCTTGCAGGCAAGTGCCCTACCCACTGTGCTACCTCTCTGGTCCAGTGTTGGTATTTTAAATAGGGTGAAGGGTCAGGGAGCTGATGCAAAGGACTGGAGCAAATGCCCTGCCTGCACTGGGCCTTGAATTTGATGCCAGACACTGCCTGACCCCCAAGGGCTACCAGTGAGGGCACTCCAGAGATAGAAGTATGGGAAATCAGGCGTGTGGATATCGCTAGGGGTGGTGGGTCTAACTATACCATGTTATGTCACATGTATTTTGCATATATTGCATTTCAAACGATATATTAATATATGTAACAACACATCAGTAGGGCTGGGGCTGGAGCGATAGCACAGCAGATAGGGCATTTGCCTTGCATGCGGCCGACCCAGGTTCGATTCTCCACATCCCATATGGTCTCCGGAGCACCACCAGGAGTAATTCCTGAGTGCAGAGCCAGGAGTACCCCCTGTGCATCACCGGGTATGACTCAAAAAAGCAAAATATATCAGCGGGGTGTAGTGCAGAGTTCTGAGTGCAGCTGGGGTGTGGACATGGTTAGGGGTACACATGGTTGGACAAACACAATCCCTCCATCCTCACCTTTCTTCTCTGTAATAGGGGTCACGCTCCCACAGTAATGGGGGCCACCAGGGCCACACCCAGCAGGACAGTGTTAGGGGTGGGGTGCCTGGGGAAGCAGGGATCGAACTTAGGGCCTCGTGCACACTAGGTATGTGCTCTAGCACCCAACCCAAACCCCCAGCCTACAAAGTTCCTTTTCCTCCTCCCTCCTCCTCCCGAGGTGGGAAGTGAGCACTTCCTGCCGAGGTGTCCCCAGCAGGCACCCGCAGCGTGTCCGTGTCGGGGCTGTGAGCAGGGAGGGACGCGGGTGCGCGGGGAAGCGGCCTCGCGGGGCCGGGAGGAGGCTTGACTGCCGCAGTGCGCGCCCCGCACCCCCGCGCGGGCCCGTGCGCCCCGAGGGCGGTGCACGCGCGCGCGCAGCCCGGGGCTATAAAAGGCTCGCCGCCTGCGGCCAGGAGAGCTTGCCGTCGCCGAGAAGCCAGCTCCTCTCGACATGGACCCCGAGACCTGCCCCTGCCCGACTGGTGAGCCCCCGCCCACGCCCGAGCCAACGCGCGTTCCCTTTGCGCAGAAACAACCCGAGCGCTGCCCGCTGCGTTCAAGGACACTGGGGGGCGCGGGGCGAGGTGGGGGAAGGGACGCCGGATTCCGTTTTGAACCCGTTTTGAACCCGGGTGGGCCGGGGCTGTATCCCAAAGGGCACTGAAGGATCCCACCCAGCCCTTGCTCCCCACCCTGAGCGTTACCTGATTAACCCTTTGTGGGGCTTCCCCTCTCCAGGCGGCACCTGTACCTGTACGGATTCCTGCAAGTGTGAGGGATGCAAATGCACATCCTGCAAGAAGAGTGAGTGTGGGGGGAGGGGGGCTCACTGCCCCGACCCTACCCCTCTCCTGGGAGGGGTGACCCGGAGACCACCTCTTCCTGGCAGAGGCATCTGGGGAGGCCCCACCCCAGGGATCTCCAGGGCCCCAGACAAGCTATGCTTGTAAATTCGGGGGTCACTGGCCCAGATAGAGAGGAAGACAGTGGCCCTGGTCCAAGCCCTCCTCTCCAAACCTCAGTGCCTGAGGGGCTGTGGGAGGTTGGGGGCCAGCTCTGGAATGGGGGTCCCTTGGTCCCTCTCAGGGCTCTGTGGATTCCCTGATTTGATCTTCCCCCAGTCTGAGTAATATCAGGAGGCAAGACCCAGCTTGGCTCCCCCAGGATCTCTGGGACAACCCTCCTCCTCGGTACTATGCTTTCTCTGCTCCCCCCAAATGTGGTCACCTTCAAGGCTCTTTTTCCCAAGTCCATCTACCCTGTGAGGCTTGTTCCGGAAAGCTGAGCACTGCCTCAGCACCACCCAGCCCCAGCCCCGGGGGGGGGGGGGGGGGGGGGGGGGGGGGCGGGGGGGGGGGCGGGGGGGGCGGGGGCCTCCCCCCACTCACAGCAGGCGCAGGGCCTGGCTACCACTGCCTCCCGACTCCAGCTCCATAGATGCTGAGTCAAAGCAGGTGGGAGGTGGGTGGGAGCACCGGGCTCCCCAGTCACCTGCCCCCCTCTGCCCACCCCCCAAAGCCTTTTTAACTCTTTCGGCTTCAGGGATCCCACTCAGGGACTCAGGCATGCACTTTATGTGCTCCACCTCGCACTCAGGGGCCCCCTTTCCTGCTGCCCTCCAGTGGGGTCCCAGGGCAGCCAGGCTCCCAGAGCCCCGTTTGGTTCCCAGGTTGCTGCTCCTGCTGCCCGGCCGAGTGTGAGAAATGCGCCCAGGACTGTGTGTGCAAAGGCTCAGAGGGCTCCAAGGCGGAGGCGGAGAAATGCAGCTGCTGCCAATGAGAGGCCCCGGGGGCCGGGGGTGAACAGCGCTGGGCCCCCCCGCACCGTAGGCCAGTGACAATAAATCCTGCGAATGGCACAGAGAAGGCCTGGTCTCTTCTTTGAGGGGGTTGAGGGGTGCAGAGGCAGGATCTGAGGGAAGCACCCGGTGGAAAAAGCCAGTCGCAGGGGGCTGGAATCCTAGTACAGTGGGAGGGCCTTTGCCTTGGACTGAGTTCTGACTCCGGCATCCCATAGGGTCCCCCCTGCACCGCCAGGAGTAATTCCTGAGTGCAGAGCCACGAGTAACTGAACCCCTTCCCAAAACGAAGTAACCCCTGAGCTAGGTTGTGAGTCTCTTTGGGACTGGGGTGGCTTCTGGGACTGTAGGACCCCACCACACACACACACACTCCCAGACCAATCATTCCCAGATCAATAGTCCCCCATCAGGACCCAGCTCATGCACCGAGGAGGAGAGAGCGCCTGGCAGCCTTGCCCATCTCAGCCTCGCTCTCTTTCTGCATCCTGTGGACCCGGAGAGGCTGCGGCACTGAATGCCCCGTCTCGTTGGGTCTCAGCAGCTAAGCAGAGTCAGTGCCTGTTCAGTACATGGACGGGAGACCAGTGGTCCTGAGGAAGCAAAGCTTCCACCACAGTCCCAAAGGTGCCTGGTTTCTGGATTTTTCTAGTGGCTCCCACAGACCTGCCTGTTTTCTGCTTCCCTAGTGTTTAGTGGCAGCCCAGGGGCCCCTCTTGGCCCACTCTCAGCCCCGTTTCCCAGGTCACCGCCCGGATTAGCCTGTCTCCCCGAAAAAGATTGTTCAGCTCCTTTTCAAATCTCCTCCGCTTGGCCAGTCGCCCCAGCTCCTTCCTCCAGAGGGAAGTAATGAGAGCCTTTCAGGAGGTTGGTCCTTCCTGGTGACAGAGAACACTCAACTCTGCCTGGGGGTGGGGAAGGAGACTTGGAGCTCTGGGGATAAAACTTGCGCAGTGTAAAGCTGGAGGGATAGAGGGCACACAGTCGGCCCCAGGTTCAACCCCCATCACCCCTTATGGCCCTCCAAACCTTGGCAGGAGTGATCTCTGAGCACAGAGCCAGGAGTCAGCCCTGAACAACGCTGGGTGTGGCCTGTCCAACATGACAACAACAAAAGCTGGAGGGATAGAGGTCACACAGTTGGCCCCAGGCAGACAAACCAAATAAAGGGCCTCGGTGAGAGTCGGCCATGCTGTGGGATGGGACCTCTCCCGCCCTTTTCCTCCAGTGAGGTTTTGCAGGACAGTTACTCCAATGCCCCCAGGACTCCTTGTTTCTTTGTTTAACCTTGAAAGACTGTTCTTAGGGAAAGCCAGGGCCGTTTTTGAAAAGGAAAGAGGAGAAGTGCTTACTGGCCTGACCGGCACTGTTCCTCCAGGACACTGGGTGAGCCAGAGAATAGATCAGCTGCACAGGGAGGCCCCAAACAGATCCTGTACAGGTGGGGACAGGAAACCATCCATCAGTGCTGGAAGATGCTCTGGCCAGCAAAGGTGCTGGAACAGAGGCCTGGACGCTTGAGGTACCTGCATCCCATATGGTCCCCTGAGCACCGCCAGGAGTAATTCCTGACTGCAGAGCCAGGAGTAACCCCTGTGCATCACCGGGTGTGACCCAAAAAAGCAAAAAATAAAAAAATAAAAGAAGTTGTGAGGGGACAAAGTTTATGGCATCCTGGTCAGGCCCTTAACTCTCACTATGCCAGTTATTTCACTTCCGGCCGGCCTTGTGTCCCAAATGGCATGGAGAGCAAAGCAAAATCACCTCCCACCCAATAGGCTGATCTCTCTTTTTTTTTTTTTTTTATTAGTGAGACACCATGAGGTACAGTTGTAGATTTACAAATTTTTGTGCTTGGATCTCGGTCATACCACGATCAAATACCCATCCCTCCACCAGTGCCCATTTTCCACCACCAGGATAATATCCCTCCCCCCCATCCTCCCATCCCCCCATCCCCCCCTGCCACTGTGGCAGGGCATTCCCCCCTGTTCTCTCTCTCCTCCTGGGCGCTGTGATCAGCCAAAGAGGCATTGAGTGGCGAACATGTTCAGTCCAGTCTACTTTCAACCTGCATCTCCCCTCCTGGGAGGATCCTCCAAACACCCTCCACTTGGTGTTCCCCTTTCTATCTGAATTGTCCTTTCCCCTAGAATACCCAGCTGGCCTCTAAGTTATGGAGTAATTCTCCTGGTGTTTAGGCTGATCTCTTACTCCATGCAGGTCGCTGTAGCAAAAGCACAGCTGGGGGTGCCGAGAGCATTCGTGTGTGTGTGTGTGTGTGTGTGTGTGTGTGTGTGTGTCTGGCAGTGCCAGAGGGTGGGCATTTGAGGTCAAGGTGACTATGTGGTGGGCTGAGGCCCCTCCTCCTGGTTGCAGCCTTCTTCACCCCCACTGGCCAGAGGGAACTGTGGAGCTTTGTGAGTCCTCCTACACCAGCACAATCCTCTGTAGGAGAGCTCCAGCTTCCTCCCCTCAGCACCCCAGAAGCCTCGGGAACACAAACAGTCAAACCTTCGCAAGCATCTGCGGTAAGAGAAAAGGCAGAAAATAGCAAGAGAGGCCGGAGCAATAGTACAGCAGGGAAGTCGTTTGTCTTGCACGCGGTGGCCAACCTGGGTCCAATACCTGGTACCCGATATGGTTCCCCGAGCACCACCAGGAGTAATTCCTGATTGCAGAGCCAGGAGCAACCTCTGAGCATTGCTGGGTATGACCCAAAAAGTAAAAAAGAAAAACAACAAAAAAAAGAAAATAGCAAGTGATGGGAGTTGGTGGACAGGGCCAAGGCCTGTTCCCCAGTGGCATAAACGTCGGCAAGAGCAGCCACCGAGACCTCGGGGGACAGATCTCCAGAGAAGGACTCACAGAACTGGGGGTGACGCAGTAATTCCTCTGGGTAGGGATCCCAAAAGCTTGAGCGCGGGATGGGGACACTGCTCATGTAGCCACAACTGTGTCCCGGGTCATGAAGCCAGAGGAGTGACGCTGACCGGGCCTGGCTGGGGAGTGACTCGATCTATCAGACGGGGTCTGTGCGACACGCGAGCTGGAGAGGGAGGGGACTCTGGCCAGGCTGCATGCAATGACACCTCCCCCCACAGGTATTACACTGAGTGAGATCAGCCCCTCTCAGAAGCCTGATCCTGGGCCCTTCCACTGACGTGCTTGTTTAATGGGTACAGTACCTCAGCTTAGCGAGATGAACGCGTTCTAGAGATCCATCACGTGACAATCTCAATATATTTGACTTTACCATCTGTACACTTGAAATGATGAAGACAGAGGGTGGGAGAGAAGGCTCCTTGGGCTCCAGTGCATGCCTTGCACGTAGGAGGCCTGAGCTGGACCCCTGGCATGGGATGGTCCCCTGGACACTGCCAGGAACCAACCCATGTACACCACACCCAAAAGAGTTCAGGGGCTACTCCCAGTTTTTTGCTGAGCAGGGGTCTCTCCTGGACCTGCTCAGACACCGTGTGGCGCTAGGGATCTCACCCAGGGCTCCTGCATGCAATACACTCAGATCTTTGAGTCACCTCCATGTCCCTAATTAAATCTCTTCACTTAATGAGTCAGAAAAGAGGGACAGACATAGAATGACTGCACTCATTTGTGGAATATAAAGTAACAGAATGGGAGACTAACACCCAAGAATAGTAGAGATGTATACCAGGAGGATTGCTCCATGGCTTGGAAGCCGGCCTCACATGCTGGGGAAAAAGGCAGTTCAGCTAGAGAAGGGACCACCAAGTAAAGGGTGCGAGGAGGGCCCGCTCGGGATGCGAGATGCGTGCGGAAAGTAGACAACAGACCAAATAATGACCATTCAATACCCCTATGCAAACCACAACACCCATAAAGAGAGAGATAGAGCAAAAGCGAATGCCCTCCCACAGAAGCGGGGTGGGGTGGAGAGGATGGGGTGGGGGTGGTGGGAGGGATGCTGGGACCATTGATGGTGGAAAATGGGCACTGGTGAAGGGATGGGTACTCGATCCTTGTATGACTGAAATGTAAGCATGAAAGTTTGTAAGTCTGTAACTACCCCACGGTGATTCATTAAAAAAAAATAGCACTGCACTGTAGGACTGTCCTCCCATTGTTCATCGATTTACTCAAGCCAACCCAGTAACATCTCCATCGTGAGACTTGTTTTAACTGTGTTTGGCATATCGAATATGTCACGGGTAGCTTGCCAGGCTTTAATGGTAAAAAAATCTCTTCACTTAAAAAAATAACATTAATGAGGCGAGAGAGAGAGAGAGAGAGAGAGAGAGAGAAAGAGAGAGAGAGAGAGAGAATAATGGGAAGGACGTTTGCTTTGCATGAGATGAACCCAGGTTTAATCCCCAGCATCCTATGGTCCTCTGAGCCCTGCCAGGAGTGATCTCTGAGTGCAGAAGCCAAGAGTAAGTCCTGAGCACAGCCAGAAGTGACCCCAAGCAACAACCACCAAAACATCAAATGGCAGAAGAAGTGGACATAGGTATGTGACATGGACTAAAATGTGTGTGCGCCCCCCCTCCCCAGGCCTGACCCTGAATTTGGGTATTTGAAATAGGGATGGTCAGGGAGACTGTGGGGGATTAAGAATGTTTGAAGTCTGGAGGGGCTGCACTAAAGGGGGTGGGGGCAGTGCTTGGTGACTGAGAAGGAAGTGGAGGCGAGGAGGGTAAGGTGGGAACTCCAGAGGGCAGCGACACTGACACCGGGGAAGAGCCACTCCCTCCTTCCCCTGTGCCCCACCAGGAGTGATCCTGGCAGGAGTCAGCCCTGAGCACAGCCGGGTGTGGACCCCCAAACAAAACAAAACAAAATCACTTCCGCCAGGCAGGTCTTGTCCCCAAGTTGCCCCCACGCCGACTACTGGCAGGTCTCAGTTGTCCTTATTCCTCTGCATTACTCAGCACCCTCCGGGATGGGCATGGGGCCAGGTGCCCCACCAGACTGCCCACACTGGGTACGGGGCATCAAGTAAACTAAGGTCACGGGCTGCTCTCCCTTGGGGCAGTTGCACGGTAGAGCAACTACGTGTGGCAGCCAGGGCCCGGGCAGCCTGGATTGGCCTCTTCCGGATATGAGGTGGGAGTCATGCTATCTACCCTCCTGGGGCCTCAGGCCTCCCTCCACAGGGCAGGGGAGGACAGCCCCTGTGACTGCCTGTGGGGGGACCGTCAGCTCCAACAGGTGAGACACGCGCCCTGCCCTCAGCTCCAGCTACCCATGGCGTCCATGGGCCCAGAATATCAGATGCCATCGAGTATTTAGGGAGAGAGTAATTTTATCACAGCAGATGTTCTAATTGTCCTGTTAGTTATTCTTGTCACTCTCTTACTGTGTCTCATTTAGAAACTAAACTTTATCACAGATAGAGGAAAACAGAGCATATCGATATATATGGAATAATATACATATACACAGTACACAGGTTATGATATATAAATGGAGTATATAAAACATAGTGTATATTTTATATATATGTTATATATATATATATACACACACACACATACACAGGGTTCAGAAGCCCCCCAGTTACTGATGTCCATGGAATGTCCCCCCGCCCTGTGGATAAGGCTGACCACTGTATCAACTGCTTTATTTCTTGTGTTTAGCTCTTGTCACCAGTACTACAGCGAAGGGGACATTCTGAGACAATAGAGGCTCTCAGCCTACAGGAGGATGTGGGGGTGCAGGAAGCCTTTCTGAGACCCTGACATTGAGAGGAGAGGGAGAACCCGTGGAGGACAGTACTTCCCGCAACCCCTGGGGTCAGCCCCAGGCCCCTCCTTGCCCTGAGGACCCCCTCCCACTCCATCCCCCATTCTCTGCACTCCCTGGCCACGGGTCCCCTTGCCTGTGACCAGCACTGAATGACTTGATTCTCACCGAGACCCTGCAACGTGGTAGGTGGCGCTGCTGGCGCCGCTCTGCGCTGCCCCCCACCGCCCTTACCCCCCCCCTCTCCGCGTCCTGCGGGGAGCCGGCCCGCGCGTGGGGCGTCACTAGTGACACGGGGCGGCTCCCGGGGACCAGCTCTGCGCCGCTCCCGCGCGCAGCCAGCAGAGGGCGCGCTGAGGCAGCTCCTACCCGGGCTGCAGCCTGCCCGCCGCCTCCGTGCCCGCTAGCTGGTCAGCCCCGCTGGGCCCGGGCTCCTGACCCAGACGCCTGGTGTGTGTGTTGGATTGGAGCGATGGTCCAGCGGGGAGGGCGCCTGCTTTGTACGCTGCAGCCCCGGGCTTAATCCCCGAACCCCGTATAGTGCCCCGAGCACCACCAAGAAGGGTGCTTGAGTGCAGAGTCAAGAGTGACCCCTGAGCATCACTTGGGGGTGGCCCCAAAACGAATCAGAAAAAAAAAAGCAGAAGAAGCTGTTTGTGTTGTCTAAAGTTGCTACCGGGCCAAGAGCAAGCTGAGCGGGCTGGAGCACATTCCCTGCATGTGGGGGGCATGGACTTGATTCCCGCAGAGTCCCCCGGGGCCTGCTGGGAGCAACTCCTGAGCACAGAGCCAGGAGCAGCCCTGAACATGGAGAGTTGTGGCAAGGAAAATGAATAAATAATTCAAGTAAGTGCCTACTGGCGGTAGTTTGTACAGCCAGCAAGAGATGACCCACAAAGTGAAGACCGGCCAGTGTGTAGGGGAAGAACACCAGGAGCAAGGGCTGGAGCCATGGCACAGTGGGGAGGGCTTTTGCCTTGCACGCAGTCAACCCGGGTTCGATTTCCAGCATCCCTTATGGTCCTCCGAGCACCTCCATAAGTAATTCCTGAGCGCAGAGCCAGGAGTAACTCCTGTGCATCACTGGGTGTGACCCCCTCCCCAGAAAAAAACAAAAACAAAAAACAAAAAAAAAAAGAACACCAGGAGCAGACAGATGGGGGTGTCCCGGGGAAGGCAGGGGGCGCTCCCCCCCACCCCTCTGTCTAATGCTGGGCACACCAGCCTGCAGCTCTCACCAGGGAGCACTTCCCAGGTCTCACGGGCCTTTCCTACCTGTGACAGGCTGTCCACAGCCCCACGCTGGGCTTGGTTTTTCCTGGGGGCCCCAGAGAACCTCCTGAATTCCTTGCCTCAACTGTGTGGACATGAAGGTGTGGAGCTCAGAAACCCTGGTTCAAATCTTGGGGGCCAGGGCCATAGTACAGCTTGCCTTGCTGACTCGTGTTCGATCCCTGCACCCCCCACCCCCCGCAATAGGCTCCCTGGAGCACCACCAGGAGTGATTTCAGAGGACAGGTCCAGGAGCAAGCCCTGCGCATCGCCAGGTGTGGCCCCCCCAAACAGCAAACAAACAATCAAATATCAGCACGGTCTCTGGCAGCCACGGGACCTGAGCAGGCAGCTCAGGGTCTCATTAGCTTGTTTTTAGGGGACATCCTGGCAGTCCTGAGGGGGTCTAGTTCCACTCTCAATAGAGCCAGGTGTCCCCAGGGCCACGCCTGGCAGTGCAGTGGGCAGCAGGCACAGGCAGGGTGAGGAATTGAACTCGGGGCCTTGCTCTTGCTAGGCAGGTGCAGTCACCTGCAGCCACCTCCTGCCCAGGGACTCGTTGGGGGAGTAGGAGGGTTTGGGCCACCATGGCAGGACTCAGGGGCTACTCCTAGCTCTGTGTTCAGGGGGTCCCACAGCTGAGGCCAGCACCTTAACTCCTGCATTCTCCCGTGGGCCCAGAGGAGATTAGAACCGACTGTGCCCTCTGGATGTTGAGGTCAGAGTGTGCCGGGCAGACTCACCTCACTCCCCACAAGGCCATGACTCTTTCCATACCCAGTCCTGACTCCTCCCAGCAGAAGGGACAGTGGGACCTTTCCAAGGCCCCGGGCACTTGGCAGCTACCTCCGCTGCCTCTCACGGCTTTTGCTCGTGAAGCCGGTAAATGCGTTGCATTGTTTGGAGTTTACTGCCTTCTACATGCTGAAGCGGCAGGTCAGATTTGGACTCAGCTTTCCCCTGTGCCACATCCGGGTGAGCTCACCTGCTCTTCCATCATCAGCCCATTCAGCTGAATGCCACTCAGTGACCTCAGTCGGTGACACAGGAAACCAAACAATCACTCACCTGAACCCTGCTGGGATCCCTGGGCCACAAAGCCAGGAGAGATCATACAAGGGTGGTTGTGTTAGCTGCGAAAGTTCGGGTCATTTATTGCAAAGCAAGAGATAACGGGGAAAGATTGGGTCATTTGTTGCAAAGCTAGAGATAACGGGGAAAAATTGGGTCGTTTATTGCAAAGCTAGAGATAACAGGGCAAGGGGTGAGCACACATTTGAAAGTTTCTCCCCCTGACCCTGCCTGTTCCCTCAGCTGTTGTTAACACAACAACACCTTCTTTTTTCTTTCTTTCTTTTTTTGTTTCTTCCGTGAGCCAGGAACAAAGTCAAGGCTAGGTGAAACTAGAGAGCTTCTAGTTTCACTAACTAGACTAATTAGTGAGTTAGTGAAGCTAACTAACACTGACTGAGTTTCGTTCCCAGTCTCAAACACATCCTGGGGGTTTGTGTCTTAAGTCCACTCACTGTGATGGTTAGTTGCAGCCTGGTAATGAACACAGCTCTCGGGGGAGTCTGGGGGTGATGGTGGGTCTGTCCAGAATCCACAGACCAGGCCTGGAGCACAGCAGGTAGGGCACAGCAGGTAGGGTGTTTGCCTTGCACGCGGCCGATGCAAGTTCGATCCCCAGCATCTCATATGATCCCCGATGCACCACCAGGAGTAATTCCTGAGTGCAGAGGCCGGGGGTAACCCTTGAGCATCGCTGAGTGTGGCCCCCAAACAAAACAAAAAATAGAATCTGAGGGACAAAATGGCAGACAACCAAATGAGTGGCTTACACAGCGTCAGCTCCAGCCAGCCACTCCCAGCATGTCATTCTGCTCGACTTTCTGCATAATGACTTCTTTTTCAGGTTTTTCTCACAGAAATAAAAAGCTTTAGGGACTAAGCTTCATATCCTCTTAAGTTCAAGTCTACAAGGAAAGGGTGTCAGTCCTTCTCCTGGATGTCCCAGCAAAAGGTTTCATTTTTCTAGAATTCATGGCTGGGTGTCCTACCCAGAGACAACCCAGGTGGCCAAGCGGGTGCGAAGGGCTGGGTGCCCCCAGATGGGACCTGTCCCTCTCAGATATATGGACTAAGGCTGGGGAAAACTGGCTTGCAGAGGAAACCAAGGATGAAGGATGACTGGGGAGCAGAATTCTGACCAGCCACCTCAGCACTTAAAAAAAAGGGTGAAAATTCACCTCCCTCACTCTGAACGACATACCTCTAGTAATGCAGGCAAGTGCCATGTCATTACTTTAGACTGATGACGCCCTTCCAGGAAGTGTGGTTTTTCTTCACTCCAACCATTTCTTCATTCCACCCTGTGAGGAATGCAGTATGAGAAAGTCTTCCCTTCCCTCTCTATGCCTATTCAGAGGTACAGAGAAGAGAAAGAAAGACTAAGGTTTGGCCCCCTTCACCTTTAGTAATTGGTTAACCCTCCCTGTTGGAGTCAGAACAACGGCAGAGAGACCCTTTGGGCCCAGAGCAAGAGGCACTGCTAGTGTACATAGCCAACGCTGGCTCTGGATTCAGTGCTTTTCGGGGTGAAAGCAACCCCCATGACTACCCATGCATTTGAAATTGGGAGCTCTGCACACTTCCTGTCTTCATGTAACAAGACCAGCCAAGTCTGTTCACGGCCCAAGAGGGGGTCCCCCAGGCTCTCATCACAGTAAGGTCTCCAAGCTCAACACTGTTTGGGGGCAGAGAGATAGTTCGGGGGTCCAGGACCTGGCCTTGCATGCAGCAACTCTAGTTGATTCCCGCAATCACAGAAGGTCCAGTGAGCACTGCCAGGAGGGATCCCCTAAGCAGAAAGAAGGAGTCAGGCCTTAGCACTGGTGTGACCCCAAACACCTCCGACCTTTGACTTCTAGTAGAATTTGGTCATTTGACAGATAAGTAAACTGAGCCTCAGAGCGTCCCTGGCACAGGAAGGCCACAAGGCCCTGTGGGCAAAAGCGTGGCTGAGAGGCCACTACTGGAAGCGAAGTCTCCTGGCAGCTCGAATCCCTCCCCATGCTTGGAATTTTGTTGGTATTGTTTTAGTTTAAGAGGGGCAGGGCTTGGGTGTTACTCCTAACTCAGTGCTCAGAGGATCAGCAGGGCCAGGGATCAAATCCCGGACTCCAGCCCTCTGAGTTGTCTCTTGGGCCCCTGCTTGGCATCATATTTGAGGGAGAACACAGATCTCTGGGTGTCGGAAAAGTTGTTCAACCTGAATTTTGTCAGGCCAGAGAGACAGTACAGTGGGGAAGGTACTTACCTGGCATGTGGCCGACTTGGATTTGATTCCTGGCACCACAGACGGTCCCAATGCACCCTGCCAGAAGTGACCCTTGAGTTCAGAGCACCCTGAAAACCACTGAGAGTGGCTCCCCAAATCAAACCAAAAAGACCTTGAATTTTGTATTTTTCTTTAAAATTTTTTAAAATTCATTTATCTATTTTTTTTTTGTTTGGGGGTTGGAGCGATAGCACAGTGGGTAGAGCGTTTGCCTTGCATGCAGCCGACCCAGGTTTGATTTCTCCACCCCTCTCGGAGAGCCCAGCAAGCTACCGAGAGTATTCCGCCCACACGGCAAAGCCTGGCAAGCTCCCCGTGGCGTATTCGATATGCCAAACACAGTAACAACAAGTCTCACAATGGAGACGTTACTGGTGCCCGCTCCAGCAAATCAATGAGGAATGGGATGACAGTGCTACAGTGCTATTTTTTGTTTGGAGGCCACACTCAGCAGTGCTGGGGCATTATTCCCAGCTCTCCACTCAGGAATTACTCCTGGTAGTGTTTGGGGGGACCATATGGGAAGCTAGGGATTGAACTTGGGTTGGCTGCATACAGGCAAGTGTCCTACCCACTGTACCAAAGCTTCAGCCCCTGTACTTGTTCTTAATGTGGGAGGAGAGGAGAGGCTGGGAAAGGCAGAAGTCTTGATGGGACTCACCTGGTTCATTCAGTCACCCCCATTCATTTGACAAAGACTGATTTAATTTGGGGGCCACCCCTGGGTGTGCTGGGGCGGTACTATTCCAGGCATGGTGCTAGGTGGGTGACTTCTGGTGATACTCTCTAGACAACGCAGTGCCAGGGATTGAGCCCGGGGCTCCCACAGGCAATGTTATTCCCCTGACCCACCTGATAAATGTTTATCGAGTGCTGACTGCAAACCTGGTTTTGTTCAGAGACAGGAGAGACACATTGGTGGTGTGTGTGTGGGGGGGGGGGGGTTGGCTCTCTGACTGCTCCTGGAGTGTTCGGTGGCAGGTGGAAAGGGTAGGGGACTCAGATCTTGATCCTAGAATCACATGAGTTTGTTCACATTCCAAATCTGGAAATCATCAGGAAAGAAAAGAACAGAGTGTTCCATGCGCAACCCTGGCCGAGCATGGGGTTCCCGATGGGCTCCCCAGAGGAAGTGGTGTTTGGTGCTAGGAAGGTATTTCCCAGACTTTACGGTAAACACCCACCTTCCAGGACAGCCTGTCCCGTCCTCCATTCAGCTCCCTGCTGTAGCAACCTGTGTTCTACACGCCAGCCAGGAAACTTCCGGTAACCCTCTCCCCCACTCCTTGCAGTGACACAATCTGGGTATTCCCGGGATGATGGTTTGTGGCATTGCACAGTGGCCAAAGGCTGGCTGCGGGGCAGACAGGATGTGGCTCTCCAGAGAGGAATGTGGTGCCCCCCCCCCCTCCCCTCAGCAAGGCTGAGAAATAAAGTTCTGGCCACTTTCCCTTTCAAAGGCTTCCCGAGGTGCCGACCTTCTAATTGGATGCTGCTTCTGCAGGCCTGAAAGCAACCACCCAAGGGGGTGGCCAGGGTCCTCCCAGGCACACTGCCCTCTCCCCCACTGTTCCCTCCCCACCCCCTCATCCTAGCCTTGACCCTCCCACCACATTTCCTGGCACAGTCCCAGGATTGCCCCAGGACTGTCCTGTGCACACACAGGGTGGTTCCTTATTTGTTTATTTGTTTGTATGTTTGTTTGGGGGTCACACCTGGCACCAAAAAAAAAAAAGTCTCTCCACCTGTTCTGGGCTTAGTCCAGGCTCTGCACTCAGGGATCACTCCTAGTAGGCACAGGACCATATGGGGTGCTGGGCAATCAAACGCGGGTTGGCAAGAGCCCTACACACTGTACTGTCTCTCCAGCCCCTAGCTGTGGCTTCTTGATCCTTAGCCCCCAGCCCCAGCCCCCTCTAGGGGTGTCCGCGCATTGCAGGTGTGCCGGATCTGCTTTTGGACCCCGATGAAGAACCATGGACCCCGATTCTGCCAACCAGGTCGCACCACTTAACTCTGTGACTTGGAGCAAGCTCCTTGCCGGTCCGGGCGTCCCTTTCCCCATAAAAACAGCAATAATGGGGCGGTAGAGCTCGTGCCTCACGTTTGTACGGTCACTGGGCACCGGATGAATGAACAAAACAGAAAATGAACAAAAGATAAACGGGAAGACGAGCGCTCCCCGTCCCCACCACATTCCACAGCGTTGTATGCATCGCCTTAGGCCCCCAACCACCACCCTGGGGCTTAACAGGATGCGGCACCACGGGTAAGTCCTGACGTGTCCCGCGTGTCTTTTGAAAGCGTTTCCTCACTTCAACAGCTGTTTCCCGGCGCTGGCCAGCGGCCCCGAACCCTGCGCACACCCGGCTCTGGTCGGAGCACTGCGCACAACCAAGCACCAGGGACTGGGGCGCACGGCCCGGTGCCCTCCCTCCTCCCCTCCCGCCCCGGAGCCTGGCAGCTCGCCAGGTGCCCCGGGGCGCGGGGTCTAGGCTGGGGCGTGTGCGGGGGCGCCCGGCTGGGCGTGCCTTTGCGCCCGGCCCCGACGCTCCCGGCTATAAAGAAGCGCGCGCCTGGCGCTGGCCGCACTTCGCCTCTGCCCGACTGACTCGCTATGGACCGCGACTGCTCCTGCACCGCCACCGGTAAGGGGCTGCGGACCCCAAAGCTCTCTTGCCACCGCTTTCTCTCTCCCCCGTCGCTGCACTGCGGGGTGCCCCCACCCAAAGGGTCCGGGGAACCTGCCTCCAGCTAAATCCCAGGTCCCCACAGTGTCCGGAGCATCCCGGCGACCGTCCCGCGTCCGGAGGAGAGCGCTCACGCTTCTCTGCCTTTCTCCTTGCAGGTGGATCCTGCGCCTGCGCCAGCGCCTGCAAGTGCAAGGAGTGCAAATGCAGCTCGTGCAAAAAGAGTAAGTGAGGGTTAGCCCTTCCGATGCCCGCCGCCCCTTCTCCGCCCGCCGCGCCCACCCCACTCCGTGCCCAGCCCTGGGAATTTAGACCTGGCCATCTCTCCCTTCCCTCGGAGCTCTGTCTACTGTGACCCTGGCAGAGCCTGGGGGGGGGGGGGGGGTGAGGGGGAGGCGTCACTCATTCTCCCGAATCTCACCCTGCCCTCTCCTGCCCTTCCCCAGGCTGCTGCTCCTGCTGCCCCGCGGGCTGTGCCAAGTGTGCCCAGGGCTGTGTGTGCAAAGGCGCCGCCGACAAGTGCAGCTGCTGTGAGTGATCCCGAAGAGGCTGCTTCCAGGTGTAAATAGAGCAACTGGCATAAACCTGCTTCTCTTTCTTTTTTTTGCATTTTTTTAAAAAATAACCCTGATCTGCGGCTTCAACCCTTGGAATATGTAAAAGAAAAAAAATAAAAAGACCTCTTCATTTGATCTGGCTCTGTTGTGCTTCACATCCTGTAAAAATAACGCAGTTCCTGTCTGCAGGCGGCTGGGGGGGGGGAGGGGGGAGGCGGGGGATGGTGCTGGAAACGCAGCCTAGGTTCTGGGTACCAAGAGCATCCCTTCTCAAACTCATGACCTCGCGGCAGGTTAGCTTCCTCTCAGGGCTGAAACTGGTCAAAGAAAAATTCTTCTCAGTGAGGGTGCCAGGGGAGAAAGGTTTCCTTTCTCCTGGGAGGCAGCGGATAGCATAGAAACATGTCCGCCCAGAATTTTCATTCTTATAGATTCCCTGCCCAGCTTTGACTCTTCTCTAGATTTTAACTTTCAGATTACTAAAAGAGGCCAGACAGCGGGGAGGGCATTGGCCTTGCCCGCAACTGACCCAGGTTCAATCCCCAGCATCCCACATAGTCCCCGACCATCACCAGGTGTACTTCATGAGAGCCAGAGGAAACCCAGGTGTGCGCCCTCACCTCCCAAATTACTAAAGGGAGTAAAAATCAATTTGCTGCATGACCTGCTTGAAATTCTACTTTATAAAAGTAATCCAAGGGCCAGGGGGTGTTACTCAACTCTAACATGCTGCCTCGCGTGCAAGAGGCTCTGGGTTCAATTCTTACAACTGCAAAACAAAATTTTTTTTAAATTTAATTTTTATTTATTTATTCTTTTTTTATTAGTGAAAAACCATGAGGTACAGTTATAGGCTTACAAATTTTGTGCTTGGGTTTCAGTTATACAATGATCAAGTGCCCATCCCTCCACCAGTGCCCGTCATCCATCCCCATGGGTCCCAGCATCCCCCCCCCGTCCCATCCTGCCTCTGTGGCTAAATTTAATTTTTAAAAATAATCCCTGGACTGGGGTCGTACATAACTGGGGTTGGGGACTTTGCACACTGGCCCCTGGAGCCACACGGCTGCCAGAGCATCGCTTGTGTGTCACCCTGGAGGCCATGAACATCACAGGAACTGAGCAGAGCCTGTCACCAGGCTGGGCACTGAGTTGCCTGGCCCAATATCACCAGGGGTCTCACGGGCACTGAATAAAAAAGGCTCCAAATAACTGACCAATCCCGATCCAACACCCCCCCCCGCCCCGCCCCTCCCTCTCGCCCGCCACACACACTTCCCAACTCTTCCCCACCCACAATTCTCCCCATCTACTTGGTAGTGGTGCTTGGCTGTGCCCGCCAGGGGGCGCACTCCAGGATGCACTGTACCCTTTGGTTTTGTTTTCTTGTTTTCAAGGAGGCCGTGGGTTTCTTTGTTCACGCATACCTGTGGTGGTGCATTTGGAAATCTCTTGAGGCAACTGGGTTCACAAACTGCACAGCCGCCAGACACGAAGAGTAGAGCTGCCAGGATTGTGCTGGGCACCCGGGGTAGCACTGGGCGCTGGGGCAAACTCTCAGCCTCCTGCTTCCAAGACTGGCCCTGCAGACTTAGCCACCTGCCTCCCAGCACCCAGTAGCTGTTTCCATCCTGGTCATCTCAGACCTAACCATGGCAAATCATGTTAGTTAGTTCCGATGAAAATGACAGAACGAGAATGAATCCGTGGTTTCAATTATAATAATAATATAATATGCATGAGAAACCCATTATGAATGGTATGATAAACCCTAAAGAAATCAAATTTTAAAAATAAATAATCAGCCAATACATGGAGACCAAAAATGAAAACTTGAGACCTAAAAAGGTCTCGTGTGTGTTCATCCAGTCCCAGAGTCCCAGAATGTGGATCTGCTCACTGATTTCAGTGCCTGATGGGGGGGGGGGGGGGGCGCACCTAGGACCCAGCACCAGGCTTACCCTGGGTCTTTGAGCCAACACCCCTATGCCTGAGAGACTTGGCTCTGAATTTGGAAGTTCCTTCCAAGCGTGGCAGGAATTGGCCCTCTGTCAAAACGCAGCTTGGGGTTACTTGAAAAATGCAGAGTGAGTCTGGATTTGACAAGGTTGTCAGGCTGCCTCTTAGCAAGAGGGGATGGGAGAATTGATTCGCGAGGCACCACTCCACATCTCTCTGGGCGGGTGATGGTCAAAATCTGCTGTTTGGAGGGTGTGGTGGCAATTATGAGGCAGGAGTACGGCCAAAGGGCTTGTACGTAATGCCAACAGTTAGCTCCCCAGGGTATTGTTAAGGTGATTGCTATTTGATGTTCAATCAAAGGGAAGAGTAGTCACTTGGCTGACGAGCCAGAACAATGCTGGCATGCAGGTGCCCTGTGTAAGAGGGATTTCAGAATCTACTCAGTGCCAGGGGCATGGTTTTGGCATTAGACCGTGCTGGTCGGCAGCCTACTTGGCACCTCCCGACACTGTAACCTGGATAGGAGCCTCCTCCCACTGTCTTCATTTTCCCACTTAAAAAAAAAAAGACTGGATTTCTATATGAGACTCAATGAAATTGGGCCCTGGCTCCCAGCCTGGACTCCAAACACTGGCTACAATAGTCATTCTCTTCACAAGGCTTTTCTCCGAGACGGAGTGCCTTTGAATGCCAGCAAGCACCTGCAGAAAGGCTCAGTGGTTGGGGTCATTACTCCAGATCAGAAGTTAAAGATGGGAGAGAGGGCAGGGAGACAGTGGGAATTATAGTAGGAGTGCATAGTTTGCACGCAGGAGGCCTGGGCTCTGTCACTGCGCAGTGCCCCAAGCACCCCAAGGAGTGACTCCTGAGCACCACCAGGTGTGGCCCCAAGACAACAACAACAAAAAAATGGGAGACAAAATTTAAATCTAGTGCAAGGGGGAATGGTGATCATCTGCAACTGGTGGTCGCCCCCCCTCCCCATGGACACTCCCACTGAACAACATCTGGGAGAATACAGATCTGTCTTAGTCCAGGAACCAGTTCAGAACATAGTTCAGTACAGGAGCCAGGGAGATAGTCACCGTACAGGGGCTGAGTTGCATGTCGTTGTGATGTTTTGCCTTTCCAGAAAAAGGATCTGGGTCTGCTTTCCCTGACTGTAGAGTCTGTGTTGCTCTCATCAACCACATAAGTCTAAGGCCATCCCAAGGAGGCCCGGCTGGGAAATAAAGGCATGAATGAATGATGCCACAGCTGGCATCACTCTAGGCCATGCCACGCCGGCATGGCAGGTACTGTGGGACACTCAATCCTGCTCACTACAGGTCCAGGCTGGAAGCACCCTTTGAGATGGACCAGTTTTGTTTTTATTTGATGTCATGGAAAAGAGGCCCAAAAGGTCACAGGGCTGCTAGGGGGAGCAGACGGCCAACTCTGGGAATTCGAGGTACTGTCCTGTGCTTTTTTTTTTTTTGGCTATATTTTGGGTCACACCCGGCGATGCACAGTGGTCACTCCTGACTCTGCACTCAGGAATTGCTCCTGACGGTACTCAGGGGAATATGGGATGCTGGGAATCAAACCTGGGTTGGCCGTGTGCAAGGCAAATGCCCTACCTGCTGTGTCATCACTCCAGTGCCCTGCCCCATGTTTTGGGGGATGTCCTCACTGGGGAGAACATGCTGCAGTCAGGCCGAGAAAAGTTGCCAATCCCACCTGTGTAACTGAGCAGGGGAACATCACCCCTCTGGGTAAAAGGGGCAAAATAACAGGGTCTGGACAGTGAATTGAGTTAATACTTGTAAAGAATTTACAACAGTGCCTGGAAGGTAGGAGGGCCTATGATCCCAGCTCCTTTATTCATCTTCTGGATGCCTTGGGGCATGTTTCTTCACAAGCAGAAAATCAGTCTGAGTCTGGACTCCCCGTCTGAGTGTCCTGTGTGGTTCTCATCAACCATGTGAGCCCGTGACCAGGGAGTGGGGACACTCCTTTGCTCCTCTCACAAAACTGGGATATGAATCATGAGGAAATTACTTGGGCCTTATGACAGGTATCAAAGGACACCTGCTCTGCCGATCACCTGCATCATATCTTATTGAACGCTGAAATCAAGATGCTTCAATGTTTCTTAAACATAGAAAAAGTTTTGTTACTGCTGAAAATGAGAATCACCTTATGGCTAGATCTAAAAAAGAAAGTCTGAAAATTCCACCTGTGGATTTTTTTTGGGGGGGTGGTATTTTTTGTTTTATTTTTGTTTGAGGGTTCACATCTGGTGATGCTCAGGATTTAGTCCTGGTTCTGCACTCAAGGAATCACTCCTGGCAGTACTCAGGGAACCGTATGTGGTTCTTGGGTTTGAACCCAGTCGCCATGAGCAAGTGACGGTCTTAACCCGTATACTATTCCACACCACACCCCCACCTCCCAGTGTGGATTGTTTTTTGTCACTGCCCCAGTCTGTGCTGCCTGAGTGATCTGGTTAAGGCTTCAAGCAGCAGATCACTTCTGAGAAGACCGTAGGCCCCAAGGTAGCTGGAAAGTCCATGGTGGGTAGCTCCCCAGGTTCCCTGAAGAGAAGGCATTATGGATTAAAGAGAACCATCCAAAGGTCCTCAGCAAGCAGGACCGTCCCAGAGAACCAGTTCCAGATGCCCCTATGCCTGCCTGCTCAGCAAGGTGCGATTATTTCCATTTGGAGTGTGTGACGGGGTTTGGTAGGTGGGGCCTGAGCGATTCATGATCCATGCCAAGAGTTGAGTCCCCCAGCGATTTGGGGGAAACGCTGTCTGAAATTCAACCAAAAGGGAGGAAGAGTTCCATGGCCCAAGAGATGATTCACGCTGCGTTCAGGGTTCAGGGTAAGGGGTGGGCAACTGAGTTCACAGCCCACACCCCCGAGTCCCCATCCTGTGACCCGGGTCAGTTTTGCAACCTCTGTGACCTTAAATAAATATCTCATTTCTAAGAAAGGAGATCCCCGTCTCTATGTGGGACTCAACAAGAGTTCTGGACCCTAGCCTGAACTTCCAACAGCAACCACTCTGATCATTGCCACTCACCGAGTTTCTTGGAGACGATCCCAGGGCGCGTGACCCAGCTCCTGGGAAAAAAACCACAGAAGTGGAACACTGCCCCAGGGTAGAAGTCAGGACTGGGAGTAGAAATGTATCGGGGCCAGAGAGATAGAACAAGGGGCAGGGCACTTGCCTTGCATGCAGCTGATCCAGGTTCAATCCCCAGCATCCCATCTGGTTCCCAAAGCCTCATGAGGAGTTATCCCTGAGCACAGAGCATTGAGTAAACCCTGAGCACCACCAGGCATGTCCCAAAAGAATACCAAACCTCCCCCCCCTCCAAAAAAAAAAGATAAAGAAAATAAATGTATGGATCTGGTACTGGGGGGATTGTTGACTTACATGCACCCCCCCTAGACAAGATGCAGCATCACACTGAGATGGACCCCAAAACATTTCCCACTTGTGTCATTCATTTTTCCCAGCGAGACAGTGGCATGAGGGACTGAGTGATACATCATTCCCAGAAAGGTAAAGCAAGTAGCCCAAGGTCACACAGCTCAAAAATAAAAGCTTAAAGGAACCTCTACGGCAGCTGGTACCACTTCCTGCCTGCAGCTCTGGGGATCTGTATAGCAGCATCACAAGCCGCTCAGCGATGCCAGACACAGGTCAAAGTTAACAGTGTGCTAGGGTGGATGGACGGAATTGCGTTTGTCTGGGGGAGGGGGGTTGGACACAAACCTGGGGGCACTCAGGAGCTGACCGCCAGCTTGGGGCCCTCTGCAGCTGCCCTGTGCCAGGCTGGCAGTCTCTCATATGCCCATGGGAGTCACTCACGGGATCAGGGAGTCAAACTCCCACTGTGTCACTCCTGCTGGGGGTTGTCACTCCCTGTACCAGTCTCAATTACTGCCGAAGAGGAAAACAAAAGCACCTGGCTGGTGTGACTCTATGAATTAAAATTTGGAAAGAACTTACACCAATGCCTGGCACACCATGAGTAACTGTAACAACATGTATCATTGTTTAGTTTATTCACAACACAGGAGACACTGAGGATAAATGCCCAGGGCTGGTGTGTGTGGCTGTATGTCCTATGTCAGCCACATCCACATAGAACCATGGAAGAATCTATTAGTGAGCATTATTCTCTCTTTTCTGCAATAGGATATAAAGCCAGCAGTGAGACTTTATCTATTGGTCCTTTATCAGACCAATGGATAAAGGGCCTATGTCTTTCCAGTGGACACTTTTACCAGTACTTTACAGAGTGTTTTCCTTTAAATGATTCCTATGTTCTAGATGTTGACTGATCATGCAAAGCAAAATCTGCGGCTGGGGAATAGCTGAATGGATTAAGCATGTGCTTTGCATGAAGGGACCTCGCTTCTGTTCTCAGCACTGCACAGTTCCCAGAGCACTGTTAGCCTGTGTCTCGGTTTCCCAAAAGACCGCCAAGGAGCTGACTCTGATGCAAGTGCTAGAGGGTCTTTGTCGACTAGCTCGAGTCAGGACAAGCCAGAGCTATGACCCTTGTCTGGCTCACTGACAGAGCAGCATCCTTGGAACAAATGGCCCCGAGCCACAAAAGCAAGGTTTTTTTTTTTTTTTTTTTTTTTTTTAGCAGCATTACATAGCTGGAGGATTTCCATTATCACCGGTCTAGGGGACTTTCCATTACTTGGTAACCTCTGATTGGGGGGAGGGGGTGCTGAGGTTACATGGGTGGAGGCTGAGTTTACATGGTGGGCATGGTAGGTCTTTCCTGACCTGATGAGATGTTCTGGCTGGTGTCATGTCTGATTAGTTGTTCTGCTGACCTTGACACTTCACATTTTGGAAAAACTGCAACTCAAGTTTTGGGAACCAAAACTTAGGCCTAGTCAGGCCAAGTTCTTCACTGAGCCTGTCATGGGGCCGCCTTGGTCTCTCATTTTTTTTTCTTTTTGGGTCACACCCAGCTATGCTCAGGGGTTACTCCTGGCTCAGCCCTCAGTAATCGCTCCTGGTGATGCTAGGGAGACCATATGGAATGCTGGGAGTCAAACCCCAGTTGGCCACGTACAAGGCAAAGGCCCTACCGCTGTGCTATGTCCCCAGCACCCTGCCCCCACCTTGGCCTCTCTTTCAGCACCAGGGGGAGTAATCCCTGAGCCCCGCCAGGTATGACCCACAAACCAAAACCCAAGCAAAATCTGTATGTCTCACGTCTGGAAATGAAGTTCAACTTTCTCCCAGAAACAGACAGTCACCACAAAGTCAAGTAATTTCCTTGTGTGCCCCTGTTGTCGCTCTCTGTGTGTGAAGCAGAAGAGTGTTTTTGTCAGGAACATTCTGTCAGGGACATATTTCCCTCCAGAAATGACGGGATCCCTACCTGATTTCAGCACCCACTTAAGTCACTTCAAATCTTTATGCAGGATGTGGTTTGGCCGTTGGGAAAGGACTTCATAAACGCTGTTTCCCACTAGGGGGTAATTATGGTTCAAAGAGTGAAAGTGATTTTAAAAGTTTTGGCGCTGTATAATTACCCACTATATGGAAAGAGAACAATCGCTTTCCTGGTCTTGCCGCTTCATGCCAAGTCAGCCTCTACTAAGGTGCCTGCTAAGTGTGAGTAGAAAGTTTCCCCTGCTTGGAAGCATCCCTCCTCCAGAAGAAGGGAACGGCTTGTCAGTGGGAAACCCCGTAGGAAAATGTGTCCACACCTCACTTCATATAAACGAGGAGGGGCCAGGGTGAGTGTACAGCGGGGTAGGGTACTTGCCAGTGCGCACAGACCAGGGTTCAATTCCTGGCGTTCCATCTGGTTCCCCGAGCACTGCCAGGAGTGATCCCTGAGCACTGATCCAGGAGTAAATTCTGAGCATCGCCAAATGTGCCCCCCCCCACAAAATAAAAAAAAACAGAAAGAGAAAAAATATGATGGAGGAAAGGACTAGTTCAGCCGTGGGCAGAAGGAAAGCTACCATAAAGAGGATGGACACAGCCAAGGAAGCCCAGCCTAGGGCAACGACCTGAGGTCACGCTCCAAGCCGGATCCTTGCACTCGAGTCCTTCGCGGCCAAACTGGTCCCAGCCAGGGAGATGTTGCATGGAACCGGGTTGTCAAATGGGTGACCAACGGTCAAAGGGGCGGGGCTGAGTGAAGAAGGCACCGGGACACAGAGGCTGAGCACATGGAACACCTAGCCGGGAGGCTGCGACCGGGAAAATTGAGAAAGGCGGTAGGGACAGTGTAGCCAGCTGGCAACGGGGACGGGGACGGCCACGCTGGGCACTGAGCCGGCCCCAGCAAGGCCAGTGAGCACAGCCCCTCGGAGCAGATGGTGACGCCAGTGGATTCCCAGAATACCGCGGCCAGACAGAACCCGATACAGCACTCAGGCCCCGGGCACGCCCTGAACGCAGAGAACCACAGGCAACGGGTGACAGGTTCAGTGGCACAAAATTCCTGGTACCCCCAAAGCTTCCAAGAATTGCCCCAGACCCCACTCTGCGCGCCCGGGACCGCCCCTGCTCTCGGCCCTTCCTCTGACTCGACCCCGACTCTGAGCCCCGCCCGGCCACTGCGCCCGTTCCAGTCCCCCTGGTGCGGCCCCGAGGGTGCACTCCGCTCAGCCCAGTGAGGGCAGCTCGCCGGGTGCACTCTGCTCTGGGCTGTGCGCTCGGCTCCAGCAGCGCGCTTGGTTCCGCCCAGTGCGCCCGGCCCCGCCTGCTGCGCTCTGCTCCAACTCTGCGCTCGGCTCCGCCCAGTGCGCCCGGCCTGCCTGCTGCGCTCGGCCCAGCACTCCCGACGTGACGCAGGTGGTGGCGCTGGTTCCCGGCACCCGTTACGCAGCACAGCTCTGCGCCCGCTCCTATCCGCTGCTCTCCGCCCCGCACAGACCAGGGTGTCCCGGACAGCGGGCCGCGCACGCGGACAGGGGCGGGGCTTTGCGCACGACCCGCCTCTTGCCTATAAAAGAGTCTTGGCCCGGCTAGCTCCAAAGCTCCCGAGACAGCTGCTGCTCATCTTCATCCGTCGGCCCGCAGTCCGCACCTCTCTGCCACATGGATCCCAACTGCTCCGGCTGCGCTAGTAAGCGACCCCCTCTCTGGCTCCGGGATGCCCCTTCCCCAAACGCACCGTGAGTCTGGCTCGGGCAGACTCTGAGCTGGCGCTCCAGCGACTCGCAGAGCCTCTTCTTCCCGGGTGCCCTCCGTCCCACGAGGGCGGTGAGACTGCAGGTGGGGTGTGTGGGTCGTGGGGGCAAAAGGGGTGTCCCTCAACCTGTTCCCGCTCCTGTTTCAGGCGGCGCCTGCACCTGCGCGGACTCCTGCAAGTGCAAAGACTGCAAATGCGGCTCCTGCAAGAAGAGTGAGTTTGGTTCCCGGAGTGGGGGCGCCAGGCGGGGTGCAGGGGGGTCCCCGGTGGGCGCGTGCGTGGCTCTGTGGGAAGGGGTGTCCGGTGGGGTCCGCGCTGACGTCCCTCTGTCCTCTCGTCCCCAGGCTGCTGCTCCTGCTGCCCCGCGGGCTGTGCCAAGTGTGCCCAGGGCTGTGTGTGCAAAGGGGCGTCGTCGGACAAGTGCAGCTGCTGCGCCTGAGATGGGGGGGCGGGAAGGGCCCCCTGATGTAAATAGAACATTCCTCTGTGCCCCCCTGTCCTCAGCTGCCCTCTTTTTACTATGAACTATGTGAATGACAATAAAAATCTTTGGACGGATTGTGGTTCAGGGTCTCGTCTGTGCCTGGGGATAAGAGCCATGAGCCCTGAGTGGGTGAGGAGTGCTCTGGAAGGGCTGAGGGTGGCTCCTGGGCATCAGTGGTTGTGACCCCGCCACAATAAATAGTGAAAAGCAAACGCCTGTCCCCAGAAGCAGCCCGCGCTGGTCAGCAGTGTCCCGGGATAGGGACTGTGCAACCCCTGCTGGGCAATGGATGAAGTGTCCACACAGCCTCAGCCCCGAGAGTCTTAGGCCACACATCTACCACGTGGGCAAGACACACAACTTTTCCGACTCAGAGAATGCTCTTAGGACAAAACACACTTTGGGGATTGACTGGGGCAGCCATAG
Organism: Sorex fumeus; assembly: GCF_029834395.1. Lineage (NCBI taxonomy): Eukaryota > Metazoa > Chordata > Mammalia > Eulipotyphla > Soricidae > Sorex > Sorex fumeus. The sequence continues at coordinate 38,727,852 of NW_026606179.1, forward strand.
CGGTGCTCAGGGTTCACCTTAGCCACCCAATAGTTCCCAGCACCGCCACCTGTGCCGGGTCCCACTTGGAGCGCTCGGCTCCGCTCTGTGTGCCCGGCTCCGCCTCCTGCGCTTAGGGAGGTTCCGGACAGCGCTTGCGGGTTCAGTGTCGGGGATGGAACTCGGTTCGGCCGTGGAAAGGCAGTTTCTAGCCTCTCCTCTTACTGTTCTAGCTCCCCCGCCCATGAAACAAACCTTTGTACTGTGATCGTCCCGGTCACATTTTTCTTAAAACTTAAAAATTCTTCTCTTACCCTTGCTAAATTATATATTTTTAGTATTTATATCATGTAAATGTAAATCTATTAGCATAGGGTTGTTCATACGATTAAGTTCAAATGTATCTGTAAAAAAGAGTTTTTTAAAAAGGTCAACGTGTAACTGATTTTCAATTTTATGGAATTTCAGGAGTTTATGTTGATTCCTCCATAGGTGTGTAGCTGCCACCAACTCCACAGTCATAGATCAATTTCTGTCACGTGTTGGGTGTAAGAACAGTAAGGGAATGACAGGTGGCCAAAGGCATGGAACCGAGAACTCATCTACAGAACTAAGCCAACCGGGAAATGGGGGGAAGGCAGGCCCCTGGGACTTGGTGGGGGGTGGGGAGTGGAGCTTGGTGGGGGTGGCGTGGGAACTACTTGTGCCGGTGCCCGTCATCAGCAGGATTGTAAATCTCCGTTCATTAAAACTGCAAAGGTTGTCGAGGTAGAAGGTAATGAGTTTTGTTTATTTATGTTTTTATTGAATTTGAAAAGTTTTCTAAATAAAGTGACCTAACGGAAGGAGAAAAGGGAGTGAGGCAGAAGAACCTTCTACAAGTTCAGCCTTTGGCACTCAGCCCCGCCCAATGCGCACGATCTGGCCGGGTATCGCCTATTGAATCCGGCACCGCCCGACACTCCTCTCTGCGCTCGGCCCCATTCGGTGCGCTCGGCTCCGCCGGTGCGGCTGGTACCGGTCTTCTGCGCTCGGCTCCGCCTAGTGCGCCCGGCCCCGCCTGCTGCGCTCCGCTCCGACTAGTGCGCTCGGCTCCGCCCAGTGCGCCCGGCCCGCCTGCTGCACTCGGCCCAGCACTCCCGACGTGACGCAGGTGGTGGCGCAGGCTCCGGGCACCCGGCACGCAGCACAGCTCTGCGCCCGCTCCCACCCGGTGCTCTCCGCCCCACACAGACCCGAGTGTCCCGGACGCGCGCGCGGACAGGGGCGGGGCTTTGCGCACGGCCCGCCTCCTGCCTAGAAAAGAGCCCGGGCCCCGCTCGCTCCAAAGTTCCCGAGACAGCTGCTGCTCATCTTCATCCGTCTGCCCGCAGTCCGCACCTCTCTGCCACATGGACCCCAACTGCTCCGGCTGCGCTGGTAAGCGACCCCCTCTCTGGCCCCGGGATGCCCCTTCCCCAAGCGCACCTGAGAACCTGGCTCGGGCGGACCCCGAGCTGGCTCTCCAGCGACTCGCAGAGCCTCTCCTTCCCGGGTGCCCCCGTCCCACGAGGGCGGTGAAGCTGCAGATGGGGTGTGCGGGTCGGGTCGCGGGGACAGAAGCGGTGGCCCTCAGCCCGTTCCCTCTCTCTTCCAGGCGGCGCCTGCACCTGCGCGGACTCCTGCAAGTGCAAAGACTGCAAATGCGGCTCCTGCAAGAAGAGTGAGTTCGGTTCCCGGAGTGGGGGCGCCGGGCGGAGTGCAGGGGGGTCCCCTGTGGGCGCGTGCGTGGCTCTGTGGGAAGGGGTGTCCGATGGGGTCCGCGCTGACGTCCCTCTGTCCTCTCGTCCCCAGGCTGCTGCTCCTGCTGCCCCGCGGGCTGTGCCAAGTGTGCCCAGGGCTGTGTGTGCAAAGGGGCGTCGTCGGACAAGTGCAGCTGCTGCGCCTGAGATGGGGGCCAGGAAGGGCCCCCTGATGTAAATAGAACACTCCTGAGTGTCCCCCCCCCCTCCTCAGCTGCCCTCTTTTTACTATGAACTATGTGAATGACAATAAAAGTCTTTGAATGGATTGTGGTTCAGGGTCTGGTCTGTGCTGGGAATAAGGGAGCTTGTGCCCGCCGGGTGGGTGAGGGGTGCTCTGGAAAGGCAGATCTGGGGCCTGAATACATGTTGGTTCCTAGCAAAGGGGCCTCAGGGACACAGTGACCTCAGGTTGTCAATTAAACTGATAGTACCAGGAGCTCTACATGCCGTGGGATCAGGGTCCCTCTATTACCTGGTTACTGCCTATAGCCGTGAACAGACTCAAATTCTCCTCTCTGGTTGCCTACCAGTTTGGATCCCGGGAGATGTTGGTCCCACAGTTGTAGTGGGAATGGAGTCTATGTCCTGTGTGCTCACTCTACACAGCCCTGGTCTCTAAAATGTCACAAAATAACCTGATTTTCATAACTCACACGTGTGAGATTTGGTGAAGCCAGAATGATGAAAATAGTACCAGGAGCAATAATATAAGATTCGTGTGGTCGGTGAGATGGTACAGAAGATCCAGTCTTGCCGTGCCCATTTTTGACCAAGGTTTGATCCTCCGCTCCCAATATGCTCCCCTGAGCTAGCCCGGAGTGATGTCTGGATGCAGAGTCAGGGGCAAGCCATGTGCATAGCAGGGTGGGGGGGGAAATAAGGCTACATCAAAAAATCATGTTTTAATGCAATAGACAGTATCAAAGCAAAGGGAAAGTTGCATAAGAAAAATATATTAGCTTTTGGGGCTGGAGCAATAGCACAGCAGGTAGGGCGTTTGCCTTGCACGTGGCCGACCCGGGTTCGATTCCCAGCATCCCATATGGTCCCCTGAGCACTGTGAGGGATAATTCCTGAGTGCAGAACCAGGAATAACCCCTGTGCAATCGCCGAGTGTGACCCAAAAAACCAAATATATATATATATATGATTCTTATATTGACTCAGAAAGATAATTCAATAGCCAGGTTATGGGCTCTAGAAGCTGGAGACTCGTGTGAGCACGGCCCCATGCAACCTGCTGAGTAATGCTGGGGAAATGATCCCAGAGCACAGAGCTTGGATAGTCCCTCAGAACTGCCAGCAAGAGCCTCAAAACAAAAAGTTTCTTAATTATTAAAATCAGTAGTCACTGGATTCAGATCCTAAGCATGTGGATCCTGAAGAATGTCGGTGTATATTGGAATGAATTTTCACTCCACCACACCCCTCACACACAAGTATGATTTCTAGAAACCAAGACTTTTATTTTATGACAGTATTTATTTCCTTCCATATATAAACACTAGTCACTGTCACTGCCACTGTCCTCCCATTGATCGTCGATTTGCTCGAGCGGGCCCAGTAACGTCTCCATTGGAGACTTTGTTGGTACTGTGTCTGGCATATCCAATACTCTCGGTAGCTTGCCGGGCTCTCCGAAAGGGGCGGAGGAATCGAACTCGGGTCGGCCATGTTGGCTGCGTGCAAGGCAAACGCCCTATCGCTGTGCTATCACTTCAGCCCAAAAACACAAGTACTATCCATAAACATACATTCAGACTAAGAGGGGAGGAGGGAGAAAGAGAAGGAAATGGAGTGAGGGAAGGAGGAAAATAAAATGTGAGGGAGGCAAAAAATAAGAGAACAAGGAGCTTAACTTACTATTGAGAAGCTTATGAGACCTGTCCTAACAGATTTTGAGCCCCACTCCCCAACACACATACACACACACACACACACACACACACACACACACACACACACTCACCTTTACTCCACATATAGCATTGTGCAGAGGCAGACACATAGGGTCTGGGTCAGGCTGAACCATACCCCCTAACTGCTGAGTCACTGTGGGCAGCAGGCACAGTAACTCCACATTACTTCCACAACCTAATTGCTGTGCAAAGTGAAACCAGCCCGTGACCTCCTGACCCCCATCTCCAGGATGTCAATTCTAGAAAGATCAAAAAAATAAATGAGAGTACCGTAGATTCTGTGCATGTTTCTGAGTCAGCAGACACTACTGGGCCGTTTTCATGCTGTCCAACTCCCCTGCTTCAGATGCTACCACCCCTCGGTTCTACACACTAATAGAATATCCACATCAGAACCCACCTTGAGAGCATTTTGTGCAGAGCAATCTAACTGCAGTTCCCAGGTTCTGGGAGTCGCTGGGCTCTCAACCTCGGTTTAGCTCTATCAGGAAACCAAAAAGCAAATGGATTCTTTATCAGTGAACATTACAATCAGCACCTTTGTTCATCAAGGCTGTGCCAGCAGATCGGAAACATCGCAGAACAGAGATCCGGGTCATGAACCACACAACTAGAGTTGCACTGTCCTGGCATCCCCATGGGACCTGTGTGGGCTTGCTCAGTGCCTCTGAGGGACACTCTGCTCCGGAGACCTCTCTGTAAGACTCAGTCTTGACCCTCTGGAAGTTCCTATCTCGGCCAGGCTGAAGGCTGGTCTCTTCCTTCTATCCCAACTCCCAGAAATGGAGAGGTGAGGGATGACTTGAGTGAGGGATATCCTGTCACATCCAAAAGACAGTAGCTGTGAAATGCTCATGCATAGGCAGCGTGATGTGTTCCCAGGGAAGGGGAGGACGAGCAGGACATTGGAGGAGACCTGGCATTTGACATGATGAACCGAGTCTGTGATGCGATTGCCATCAACTGTGCTGGCATTTAAGGCTACTAACTGGGATATTTATTTAATTCGCACTCAACTGAAGTAAGAGACATGGATAGCTAAACGAGCTCCACAGGCACAAACCCTTCTCTCCAGCTGGAGGCCCAGGCTGGATTCCAGACACTTAGGCCCCCAACAGCTTTGGTAGCAACCCCTAAGAGCACAGCTGAGGGTGCTCTTGAGTGTCACTGGTTTTGTCCCCCTGTTTCCTGATAAACGATGAAGAACAAGCCCTTCTTCCCAGAGGAGGCCGATATTCATCAGTACTGTCCTGTGATTGGAAATATCCGATGTGGCTGGACGACATGGATTCAGTGTCAGCCAGCCCCAGCGCCTAGGGTACTTAGTCACACACCTCAATGTGGGAAGACACATAAGCTCTCTAGCTCAGAGGATGTGCTAAAAGATGAAACAAACCTTTTTTTGTTTTGTTTCTGTACCACAGCTGGCAGTGCTCAGAGCTCCTGGCAAAGTGAAACCAGCCCTAATGGGATGTGGGGGATTGAACCTGGGTCAGTCACATGCAAGGCAAGCACCTTAGCCACTGGACTATTTCTCTAGCCCCTAAAATAATCTTTTATCCTGATACTTATTTACATTTTCCTTGAAATGTTTTCAATTCTCTATTCTGTCACTGTCACTGTCCTCCTGTTGTTCATCGATTTGCTCGAGCAGGTACCAGTAACGTCTCACAACAAATTGTGAGACTTATTGATACTGTTTTTGGCATATTTGCTTTGTCATGGGTAGCTTGCCAGGCTTTGCCATGCGGGCAAGATACTCTCAGTAGCTTGCCGGGCTCTCCGAGAGGGGCGTAGAAATCAAACTCGGGTCGGCCATGTTAGCTGCGTGCAAGGCAAACGCCCTACCGCCGTGCTATCGCTCCAGCCCTTGCTAAATTATATATCTGTAGTATTTGTGTCATGTAAATTGTAAATATATCAGTATAGGATTATTCATATTATTTGTTTCTTGTGTACATATATTTCGGAAAAACTGTCAATTTTTCGCTGATTTACAATTTTATGGAATTTCAGGAGTTTATATTGATTCATCTCTATGTGTGTAGCTGCCACCACCTCCACAATCAAAAAAGTCTTTATCTCATATGGAAGGTACAGGAAGTACAGCAAGGAAATGACAGAAGGCAAGGTCAGTGATAGTACAGGGGGTAGAGCACTTGCCTTACATGTCCAGACAAGGCCCTCAGCATCTGATATCCTGTGTGGTCCCCTGAGCTTGCCAGAAATGATTTCTGAGCATCTAGTTAGGAGTAGGCCCTGAGCCTTGCCAGATACGACACCCCTCCCAACCCACCCCTACCCCTGCTCCATCTAAAACGGTCAAAGCATCAGAACCGGAAAGTTCATCTCCAGAACTGAGACAACCTGAAGATGAAGGAATGGGAGGGGCCCTTGGAATCTGGTAGGGGAAGCTGACACTGTTGGGGTGTGTGTGGTGGCGGGGAACCACGCAAATTGCTGTTCATAAAAACTGGGAATGTATAAAAAAATAACCAGTTGTCAGAAAATTATAGATTTCATTAAACCTTAAAAGAGTTTTCTAAAAAAAGCAAATCCTGCGGGGGTGGCGTGGGGGGCGGCGCATGAGGGCAATGGAGACGTGTCTTTTTTTTTTTTTTTCTTAACACTGACATTTACTGAAAAAATTCTTTGATCCCAAAACTTCGTGGAAAAGGCTCTGAAAGTTTGAAAACTGCTCCGGTGGGATCTGCTGACTCAGATCGGAGGGAGAGATGAGGTCTGGGAACAGGTTCCCCCCAAATCCCCCCCCCCGCCCCCCCCCCCCCCCCCCCCCCCACGACACGCTGTCTCACCTGGGCACACACAGGAAGCCATCCCAGAACATGCTGTGTGTCCAGAGAGTTAGCGCAGGGGTTGGGGAGAGTCTAGAGAGGTACGAAGGAGCAGCTGCGCTCAGAACTGGGCGCCAAACGGTGTGTACACATCAGCCCTGCAGTGTGCGCTGGGCCCCGCCTCTAAGCATTCAGCACCGGGCTGTGCACCCAGTCTGTGCGGAAAGCGGGTCCCGCTTAGCGCATCAGACCCTCGCGCTGTTCAGGGGTCCGCCCTCTGCGCTCGAACCCTCACAGCGCGCCAGGCCCCGCCTGGTATGTCCGGCTGTCCCTTGTGCGCTCAGCACCTCGCTCCCGACGTGACGCAGGTGGTGGCGCTGGCTCCGGGCACGCAGCAGAGCTCTGCGCCCGCTCCCACCCGGTGCTCTCCGCCCGGCGCCGACCGGGTTGTCCCGGACAGCGGGACGCGCGGGCGGGCAGGGGCGGGGCTTTGCGCACGGCCCGCCTCCTGCCTAGAAAAGAGCCCGGGCCGGGCTCGCTCCAAAGCTCCACAGACAGCTGCTGCTCGTCTTCATCCGTCTGCCCGCAGTCCGCACCTCTCTGCCACATGGACCCCAACTGCTCTGGCTGCGCTGGTAAGCTACCCCTTCTCTGGCTCCCGGATGCCCCTTCCCCAAGCGCACCTGGAACCTGGCTCGGGCGGACCCTGAGCTGGCTCTCCAGCGACGCGCAGAGCCTCTCCTTCCCGGGTGCCCCCCGTCCCACGAGGGCGGTGAGGCTGCAGATGGGGTGTGCGGGTCGGGTCGCGGGGACAGAAGGGGTGACCCTCAGCCGGTTCCCTCTCTCTTCCAGGCGGCGCCTGCACCTGCGCGGACTCCTGCAAGTGCAAAGACTGCAAATGCGGCTCCTGCAAGAAGAGTGAGTTTGGTTCCCAGAGAGGGGGCACGGGGCAGGGTGCGGGAAGGGGGAGGGGGTTCTCGGTGGCGCATGCGTGGCTCTGTGGGAAGGAGTGTCCGGTGGGGTCCGCGCAGACGTTCCTCTGTCCTCTCGTCCCCAGGCTGCTGCTCCTGCTGCCCCGCGGGCTGTGCCAAGTGTGCCCAGGGCTGTGTGTGCAAAGGGGCGTCGTCGGACAAGTGCAACTGCTGCGCCTGAGATGGGGGCCGGGAAGGGTCCCCAATGTAATAGAACACTCCTGTGTGCCGCCCCCCCAGTTTCCCTCTTTTTACTATGAACTATGTGAATGACAATAAAAGTCTTTGAATGGATTGTGGTTCAGGGTCTGGTCTGTGCCAGGACTAGGAGCAATGCCCTCAGGGTGGGTGAGGAGTGCTCTGGAAGGGCAAATTTGGGGTCTGAATACATGTTGGCTCTTAGCAAAGGGACCTCGGGGACACAGTGAGCTCTGAGCTCAGATGATCAATTAAATTGAAACTATCTTCAGGATGGGCTGGAGCGATAGCACAGCGGGTAGGGCATTTGCCTTGCAAGTGGCCAACATGGCTGACCCAAGTTCGATTCTGCCGCCCCTCTCAGAGAGCCCGGCAAGCTACCAAGAGTATCTCGCCCGAACAGCAAATGTATTTGATATGCCAAACACAGTAACAATTGTCACAATGAAGACGTTACTGGGCCCGCTCGAGCAAATCGATGAACAATGGGAGGACAGTGACAGTGATCTTTGGGATGTCCTTGGGCCAATAAGGATCTTGAGGGATGTTGGTCCTCATACTTGTTAGTGGGGATGAAGTCTGGGTCTACATGTTCACTCCTACGCAGATTTGTCTCTAAAATGTTGGAGAATGACCTGATTTTCTTTCTTTCTTTCCTTTTTTTTGGGGGGGGGGTCACACCCGGCCATGCACAGGAATTACTCCTGGTTCATGCACTCAGGAATTACTCCTGGCGGTGCTCGGGGGACCATATGGAATGCTGGGAATCGAACCTAGGTCCTCTGCGTGCAAGGCAAACGCCCTACCCGCTGTGCTATTGCTCCAGCCCCATCTTTCTTTTTTTTTTTTTTTAATATAGGAGTACTGCTATTTACTCAGCCACTGATTAGCTGATTGAATTGGGCATGAACTCCACCTTACTTTTTTTTCATTTTTTTATAATTTTATGTATTGAATCACCTTGAGAGCGGTTACAAAGCTTTCGGGTTTAAGTCTCGGTCATACAATGAAACACCCGTACCTTCACCAGTGCCCATTCTCCACCACCAAAAACCCCAGTATACCCCCATCCCTCACCTTCCCCCTGTCTATGGGGCAGATGATTTCCACATTATTCTCTCTCTACTTTGATCACATTCAATATTTTGACATCAAACCCACCATTATTATTTGGGATTTTACCCCAACACTCAGATCTGCTGAAAAAACAACAGTAGACCATTTGTTTTCTATTGCTGGTTAAGAACAACATAAGATGTTGCGTAGCTGCAGTAGTGGCCATGTGAAATTTTAACACTTAAATCTGAAGGGATTTCTCCCAAAACCTGCTGGGTTTTGAGATTTGTTTCTGAGTCTCTGGGATCGTGGCCATTAAACAGCTTGATCAGGAGCTAGAGAGGCGGCGACTCAGGGTCTCATTGGTACGGGGAGGAAAGAGCTGGCTCTACCCCCATCTCGTGAGACCCCATGTGTCTCATCACTGTGGGCCCAAACCTGACTGTCCAGTGACCTCTGGAGGATGGCGGCCACCGAGCTGCCTAGGGGGAGCAGGCAGAGAGACAACACCCTTTCCCCCCTGGGGTGTCCTGGCGACAGTAATCTACTGTGGGGTCCAGACGCATCTCTGACAAAAGTCACTGGGTTTCAAGATTTGTTTCAGAGTCTCTTGGATCATGGGCATTAAGCAGTTTGATCAGGAGCCAGAGAGGCCATTCGTGGGCAGCGACTTGGGGTCTCATTGGGGTGGGGAGTAAAGGGCCGGCTCCACCCCATCCCGTGAGGCCCCGTGTGTCTCGTCACTGCAGGCCTGAACCTGTCTGTCCAATGGCCTCCGGCAGATGGTGGCCACAGAGTCGCCTAGGGGGAACAGGTGGAGAGACAGCACCCTTTCCCCCCTGGGGTGGCCCGGGGACAGTAACCTACTGCCGGGTCCAGACGCATTTTGCAAAAAGCTTCTGGATTTCAAGATTTGTTTCTGAGTCTTTGGGATCATATTATGGCTGTTAGGCAGTTTGATCAGGAGCCAGAGAGGCCATTCATGGGCAGCGACTTGGGGTCTTGTTGGGATCGGGAGGAAAGGGCCGGCTCCACCCCATCCTGTGAGGCCCCGCGTGTCTTGTCACTGTGGGCCAAACCTGATTGTCCAGTGGCCTCTGGAGGATGACGGCCACTGGGCCGCCAGGGGGAACAGGTCAAGGCATGAAACCTATTCCCACCTGGGGTGGCCCGGCGCCGGTAACCTACTGCAGGGACCAGAAGCATTTCTGCCAAAAGCCTCTAAGTTTCAAGATTTGTTTCTGAGTTTCTGGGATCATGGCCATTAAACAGCTTCTTGATCAGGAGTCAGAGAGGCCTTTTGTGGGCGGCAACTGGGGGTCTTGTTGGGATGGGGTGGAAAGGGCTGGCACCACTCCCATCCCGTGAGGTCCCATGTGTCTTGTCACTGAGGACCCAAACCTGACTGTCCAATGGCCTCTGGCAGATGGCGGCCACCGAGTCGCCTAGGGGGAACAGGTGGAGGGACAGCACCCTTCCCCCCTGGAGTGGCCCGGCGACAGTAACCTACTGCAGGATCCGGATGCATTTATGCTAAAAACCTCTGGGTTCCTAGATTTGTTTCTGAGTCTCTGGGATCATGGCTGTTAAGCAGCTTGATCAGGAGCCAGAGAGATCATTCATGGACGGCGACTTGGGGTCTCGTTGGGAAGGGGAAGAAAGGGCTGGCTCCCCCCCATCCCATGAGGCTCCACATGTCTCGTCACTGCGGGCACAAACCTGACTGTCCAGTGGCCTCTGGAGGATGACGGCCACTGGACCGCCAGGGGTAACAGGCCAAGGTGTGAAACCTATTTCCACCTGGGGTGGCCCAGCGCCTGTAACCTACTGCAGGGACTGAACGCATTTCTGCCAAAAGCTGTTGGGTTTCGAGATTTGTTTCTGAGTCTCTGGGATCATACCTGTTAAGCAGTTCTATCAGGAACCAGAAAGGCCATGCCTCCAATTATATAGCTGAGCCGGTGTTGTTTGTGGATGTGTCTCCCACACACCTAACTTTTGGCCGTTTGCTTTCTTTGGTAAACTTTGCCTCAAGTTTTTGGGGTCTGGCCAAAGGTACAGCAGCAATTTTGGGGTATCTGGAAGTGTGAAGGAGCCATCAGGCTGCTGATGCACTCGCCTCACAGGTACAAATTGACCTGCTTGCAACACCGTACCCTCACATGACCTGATTTTCTTAACTCACACGTGTGAGATTTGGTGAAACTATCACTTAATCACTTAATCACTTAATCCCCGTTATTCATCGATTTATTTGAGCGTGTGCCAGTAACGTTTCCATTCATCCCGGTTGCGTGCTAGCGTAGCCCAGTGGTATCTATGGTGAAACTATGGTGATGGAAATTTATTCTAGGGCATACTATAGGATTCATGTTTGCAATCAATGACAATGTCAAATGAAGAGGAAAACCGACATAGGAAAAAACAATTTAGCTTTTAATATTGGTCCTGGGTAATAGTTGTGAGGCACAAGGGGTGGCCGAGGTACTGCAGCTGACAGGATAGCATAGCAAAGATACTGCTTTGTAGGCAGAGTCTCAGGTTTTGAGCATAGCAGCCATGATCTAGGAGCAGTGCTGGGGAATGAACACAGAGTACTGAGCCTGGAGTTTTCTCTAAGCACTGCCAGGTAGAACCCCCAACAAACAAAACATTACTTATAATTTTATTTCTAAAAAACAATCCAGTGATTCAGTTCCTAAGCATGTGGATAGGGAGGGCCCGTGTCTATTGGTTGAACTTTCCCTTCACCCACTTCCCCACACAAAGATTCTTAGGAGCTTGGTCAGGTCAACCCTTCATTTTGTGACACGGTTTCTTTTCCCCCCTTTTTCCTACACACAAACACTATCCAAAAACATGCATCCGAAGCACACAACACAGAATATTGTCATCCAATAATCAGAAAGGAATGAAGGATTGGAGGGAGGGAGGAGGGAACGGCATTGGAGGGAGGGAAGGAGAAAATGATGTAGAGAAGGAGGCTAGAAAGAAAAAAATGAGGAACTAGATTATTTTTGAGAAAGCTTATGAAGACCTACCTGTTCTAACAGGTTTTTGAACCCCCCTCCCAACCCCTATCACCCTCCCGCCCCTCCCCCACACAAACACCTTCACATACAGATGTGAGCAGAGGCAGACACGTAGGGTCTGGGTCAGGCTGAACCACACCCATGGGACATCATTGCCAGAATCTATTTGCTGTGCAAAATGAAACCAGCCCATGACTTCCTGACCTCCATCCACAGGAAGAGTTCAGTTCTAGAGAGATTAAAATAAATGAGAGTATCGTCAATTCTGTGTATGTTTCTGGGTCAGCAGAGACTACTGGGCAGTTTTCATGCTGTCCAACTCCTCCACATTGGGTGTTACCACCCCTCAGTTCTACATACTATAGAATATCCACATCAGAACCCACCTTGGGAGCATTTTGTTCAGAGCAATCTAACTGCAGTTTCCAGGTTCAGGGAGTCTCTAGGCTCTTACCCTCTGGTTTTTTTTGTTTGGTTTGTTTTTAAATTTTGATGTTACTCTCTTTCATTTTTTGTTTCTCTTGTTTTTTAATTTTTTATTTATTTAAAAAATTTTTTTAATTAGTGAATCACTGTGGGTTACAGTTACAGACTTACAAACTTTCGTGCTTGCGTTTCAGTCATACAATGATCTAGTACCCATCCCTCCACCAGAGCCCATTCTCTACCACCAATGATCCCAATATCCCTCCCACCACCCCCACCTCATACCCACCCCCACCCCACCTCACCTCTGTGGCAGGGCATTTCCTTTTGTTCTCTCTTTCCTTTGGGTGTTGTAGTTTGCACTAGAGGCATTGAGTGGCCATTGTCTCACCCTCTGTTTGACCCTGTAAGGAACCTAAAAGCAAATGAATCCATTACCAGTGAACATTACAAATGACCCCTTTGTTCATCAAGGCTGTGCCTGCGAATCTGAAACAGTGCAGAACAGAGAACCGAGTCATGAACTGCACAGCTAGGATGGCACTGTCCTGACACCCCCACAGGACCTGTGGGGGGTTGCTCAGTGCCTCTGAGGAATACCCCTGCTCCTGAGAGCAGTGTTCTTGTCTCTTTAACTACACGTGTAGTGTAGCGGTGTGGCAGGCAGTGCAGAGACTGTGGGGAATGTGCAGACTCAGAGAGGCGACAGGACCTATGGAAGGTCACAGGGCTCACAAGGAGGGATCAGAAACCTCCCTCTACTGCTCCTCCGTAGTCGCAGGGGCTGCTCCTGATTTTTCTAGATCCATTGTTCTCACTGGGTGGCACAATAAAGAGTCCTGCACCACTGTCAGGTTTGATGGATGGAAACTGAAGTCTTTGAACACACAAGACTGCAGGGGTCGCTGAGTGCCTGTCCAGGGCCCTCTAGCTGCTGCCCTGTGCAGGACCCAAGAGCCTCACCTCCCATGGAAGGCGAGGTGAGGGGGGTGGCTGGGATACTGCAGTCAACCCCCCTGTGTCGCTCTGTGGTCCCTCTCCACACTGCAAAGGAAGCAAATGCCTCCTCTATCTTAGGACATTTAACCTGATTTTTCAAAAATTCCGGTTGATGCCAGGCCCACAGTGTGAAAAGTCAATAGCTACTCTTGTGTTGGTATCAGTCACGTTAACAACATAGTATCTGCTTCTGGAGATTGTCCTGCCAGGGACTGTTCAACTACTGACCCGTGTAGCCCTCATCCACCCGGCCTGTATGTGACCTGCTGCCTCGAGGGAGTTGCTCTCTTCCCAGGAACAGTTCAAGGTTGAAAACATAGGCTCTGTGACTTGTGCCCAGGATTTACTACGTGTTCCTGCCAACAAACCCTATTTTCTAAATAGTTATTGAAGAATCAAAGCAAACTCTGAATCATATCTGGGAATGCCAATTATTTTACTCTCAGATAAACCTGCCCAAAGTTCTACATAGAGTCCTTCTGTGTCACCATGTTCCTCCCAGGGAGAAGGCAACAGAGAAGGCAGATGTCACACCAGGGCCAAGGTCTGCTTCATCCTGGACCTACCATTGTTTAGGAAGGGATGGAACCTACCCAGGAGCAGCTCTGGCCAAGAGTGGTACTTGGGCAAGTTCCCAAGGAGTTACAGTTCTTTGGAAGAGTAGGGATTTACTTGGGGAGGTAGCACTGTACTACCCACTAGGGTGCCATTATGGCAGATGGGGGCCGGTGTTTCATGACGTTTGGCACAGAGAAAATCCTGTGTGATTGTCAGTGATTTCGAAGAAATAAACACTTTTCTCCCATTGCTCTTTCATGAACTCTCTCTCTCTCTCTCTCTCTCTCTCTCTCTCTCTCTCTCTCTCTCTCTGTGTGGTGGGGAATGGGGTATCAGGGTCATAGGATTGAGGGTGGAGAAGGGATTCTCATGCTGGGAACCTCTATCCTGAAGTGGGGGGGGGGGGGGAGTAGATTGGCTAGTTTGTGAGGAGTCCTGAAGAATAAGAACAAGGAGCACAGGGCAAACTGTCCACAAAGCCCTCAGCTTAGGAAGTCCAACTCCTTGCAAGAGGAGAGATTAGAGGATTGTCAGGAGGAGGGTCTGAAATGTCTCCTGCAGGAAAAGACATGAAGTCACATGGAAGACAGGCCCTCTACACATACTCCTTGGCCAGAGGACTGTTACCAAATGTTCTTTAAGGGGTGGTACATGGTTTCAGGAAACGGAGACCCAGAGGCCCCAGGGTCGGGTCTGGGCAGAAGAGCCGGGAGCATAGGAACTGTGTTCCTGGAAGAAGGAACAGGGTGGGTGTTCATCTGGACTATTGGGAAAGTAGTGCCTGGAAATAGTGACAAGATGTCCCATGACCCACAGCCGGGGCCGCGGGCGGCATCAAGGGAGTAACTGCGCGGGGTTCTTAGGCAACTGACCCAAGATAGCGGCGCGTCAAAACGCGCACAGGGAGACGGGGCCCGCCCGCTGCGCCCGGCCCAGCGGCGCGCACCCGACCCCGCCCTGTGAGCCCGGCGCCGCCCCGTGTCAGCTCCGCCAGGGTGGAGCGTGCACAGGGCGGGGCGGGACTTTGCACCCGGCTGCCTCCTCCCCTATAAAAGTGAGTCGGAGAGCCTCAGGTGGCACTACTCTTTCCAAAGCCCAGAGCATCATCAGCATCATCTGTTCCTTTGCATCTCGATCTTCGCGTCACTGCGAAATGGACCCCAAGAGCTCCTGCTGCACCGGTAAGCCGCGCCCTCTCTGGGACCGAGGATGTCCCTTCCCCAGGGCGCAGAGGGAGCCGGGCGTGGACAGAGTTTTTTTTTTTTTTTTCTTGAGATGCAAGTGAAGTGGCTCGTTTCCCTCCTGCAGGCGCTCTTCATGGCCCTGGCTCCCGAAAGAGTTTCCTTCCCCGAGCGCTTCTCTTTCAGACAAGAGGAGTGTGAGGAAAGGATGGGCAGAGTTGCCAGGCAGAGCTGTGCCGCACGCTGAGCTGCAGCACGGATGAGAGGGGGGATGATGCGTATTAGATTAGAGGTCAGAACCGAAGATCGGCCTGGGCTGGGTCTGGAACTGGTTTCCTTCCGAGCGGGCAACCAGAGGACATACCCCAGCAGGTCAGTTGCGGGGGAGCTTCAGACTGCCCTTCCGTAGCTAACTGTGGCTCTCGCCTCTCTCCTTGTAGGCGGCTCCTGCGCCTGCACCGGTCCCTGCAAGGGCAAAGACTGCAAATGCAGCTCCAGCGAGAAGAGTGAGTGCGGCTCGGGAAGGGGGGCGCGGGGCGGGGTGCGGGGGGCACCGTGCCCAGCAGCTGGAGGCGCTCCGAGACTGCTCCTGGCTCTGTCCTGCTGCAGGCTCAGTGTCCTTTGGTCTTCCCCTGGGGGCTCTGACACATGACCCCTCTCACCTCACGGGACACAGAGGGTGTGTGCATGGTGCTGTGGGAAGGGGTGCCCAGTGGGGTCGGCGCTGACGTGTTTCTGTTCTTTCCTCCCCAGGCTGCTGCTCCTGCTGCCCCAAGGGCTGTGCCAAGTGTGCCCAGGGCTGTGTGTGCAAAGACGCCAAAGACAAGTGCAACTGCTGCACCTGAAACTCTGGGCATTGGGAGATGTGCTGCCTGATACTAAGAAAGTTCGTCTGTGCAGCCTGACCTGTTTGCTGCCGTCTTAAATATGTGAATGTTAATAAAAGTTACTGAGATTATTGTGCCTCTGGTTCTGCTTTGCTGTGAAAGGATTTTTGTGCGTCCCTAGGACTGGGTAAAGAATGGACTGGATTTGGGGGGACCTTGGTGGTGGAGAATGTGCACTGGTGGAGGGTTGGGTGATGGATCATTGTGTGACTGAAAATCAGGAAAGCTAGTCACTGTCTGTCATGGTGATTAAAAAATAATTTAAAAAACATAACAAAATTAACATTCTGAATTTAAAAAAAAAAGAATGGACTGGGTTATAGATCCGATGCTACCCGTTGGCCTCAAGCAAATGCTGCCTTCAGGTTCCCTCTGAGGGCTCCATCAGCACCCAGGCTTCACAAGCCAGAGAGATAACGGATTTCTCTCTCCAATCTCATGTGGATGATGTGGGAACTCAGTCTCATTCCCTCTGGGATTCTGATGCTAAATGGACCCTTGTCATTTAAATCATAAATTTAAATCATAAATGGGATGCTATTTCATGTTTTCTTAGGGTACATTCCAACTCCACCTGAGTGAATGCTATATGGGGATTGCTGCTAAAACATGAGACTGGTCACGGTCATGGTCACGGTCCTCCCATTGTTCATCAATTTGCTCGAGCGGGCCCAGTAACATCTCCATCATGAGACTTATTGTTACTGTGGTTGGCATATCGAGTACCTCACGGGTAGCTTGCTAGGCTCTGCCGTGCAGGCGAGATACTCTTGGTAGCTTGCCGGGCTCTCCGAGAGGGGCAGAGGAATCGAACTCGGGTCGGTCATGTTGGCTGCGTGCAAGGCAAACGCCCTACTGCCCTACCGCTGTGCTATCGCTCCATGAGACTATCACCAATATTTACTTACTGTTAACAGATGCAAACTTTGGCAAATAAATTAGTTTTTTTTTAAAGTTTTTTTGTTGTTGTTGTTATTTTAGGGCTACATGGGCAATGTTCAGGGCTTACTCCTGACTCTGCACTCAGGAATTACTCCTGGCAGTGTTTGTGGGACTGGATGGGATGCCAGGGTTAAAGCCAGGTTGACCACACCCAGGGGCAAGGGTTCTACCCTCTATACTATTGCTCTGGCCCCACAAATGAGAAACTTTATGGGAACAGTAAAGAAGTCTTTTTTTTAAATTTAATATACCACTATCAGATGGGGAACAAAAGATTACAAAGTCTTCAATTTTTGCTCATAAAATCTTTACAAAACATTTAGGGATAGAGGCATAGTACAGGTAGGAAGGTACTTGCCCTGCATGTGGATGACCCTGGTTCAGTCTTTGGCACTGGCACGGTGCACCAGCATAGCCAGAAGTGACCCCTGAGAGCATTGCTGGATGTAGCACAACCTCCGTCCCTCAAATAATCAAAGGGCCTTAAGATAGTGCCTAAAGGATAGAGTGTACACCCATGTAGGACCCCAAATTCTGCCTGCACTGCACCCTGAGCCTGGGAGCACAGCCTAGTGTGACTCTGGTGACCCACAGGCCTACTTGGCCTGAGCAGCACCAAATCTGTGAGTCTGGGCCCAAGCATTGAACCATCAAGCCTGCACATCTGACAAAGTACTGTTGGCACCAGTCCTGGGTCCCCCTGAGCACTCTGGGAGGCAAAGGCTAAAACAAAAAACTACACTATGAAACAAAGGACAGCCCCCACCTTCACTGCAGACATTTGAACTCAAAGTCACTGAAAAGCCGGACACATCATTTCTCATCATCCCCACAACCTGGACACGCAAGGGGGAACCAGGCCAGTCCCTAAGAGTAGGTTCACATGGCAGATTTGAGGGCTGGCACCATAATACGGGGAAATGCTTGCCTTGCATGTCGCCGACTCAGGTTCCATCCCCAGCAGCCCATATCATCCCTCCAAGCACCTCCAGGAGTAATTCCTGAGTGCAAAGCCAGGAGTAACCCCTGTGCACCACTAGATATGCCCCGTACCACACACCCCCACCCAAAAAAATGGCAGATTTGGAGCTGGAGAGATAGTTAAGGTGCATCTTTGCATTCGGCTGACCCTAGTATGATCCCCACCATTATGTATGTTCCCTTCAGCACTGTCAGAGTAAACTCTGAGCACTGCCAAGTGGGGTCCCACTCCCCTGCCCCAAAAGGCGCAGATTCTTGTCAGAAGAGGCTGTTCCAAAACGTCCTCAAAAAAGAAATTCAAATGACCAAAAGGCACATGAAAAAAAAATGCTCTACATCGATAATCATTAGGGAGATGCAAATCAAAACAACTCTGCGGTATCATCTTACTGCACAGACACTGGCACACACCAATAAGAACAAAAACAACCAGTGCTGGCACAGATGTGGGCATAAAGGATCTCTCATTCATTGTTGGTGGGAATGCCTACTGATTCAGCTTTTTTGGAAAACAGTATGGACATTCATATATGAACTAGAAATTGAGCTCCCATCTGACCCAGCAATACTACTTCTGGAAATATATCTCAGAGATGCAAAAAAAAAAAAACCACAGTAGAAATGACATCTCCACTTGTATGTTTATTGCAGCTCTGTTCATAGTGGCCAGAATCTGGAAAAAAACCCAAGTGCCCGAGAATAGATCACTGGTTAAAGAAACCGTGGTACATCTATACAATGGAATATTATGCAGCTTTTAGGAAAGATGAAATAACAAAATTTGCTCATTAGTGGATGGACATGGGGAGTATCATGCTAAGTGAAATTAGTCAGAAAGAGAGGGACAGACATAGCATGACTGCAATCATTTGTGGAATATAAAGTAGCAGTAGGAGACTAACAGCTAAGAATAGTAGAGACAAGGGCTGAGAGGCTCGCTCCATGGTTTGGAAGCTGGCCTCACATGCTGGGGGAAAAGACAGTTGGGATGGAGAAGGGACCACTAAGTCAATGATGATTGGAGGGATCGTTCTGAACAGGAGATGTGTGCTGAAAGTAGACTAAGGACCAAACGTGATGGCCTCTTAATATCTGTATTCCAAATCACAACGCCCAAAATTAGAGAGAGAGAGTAAGAAGGAATGTGCCTGCCACAGAGGCAGGGGGTGGGATGTGGGTGGGAGTGGCAGGAGGGGCACTGGGAACAATGGTGATAGAAAATGTGCATTGGTGGAGGGATGGGTGTGCCATCAAACAGAACCATGAAAGCTTGTAACTGTATCTCATGGTGATCCAATAAGAAAGAAAGAAAGAAAGAAAGAAAGAAAGAAAGAAAGAACCTGTTTCAAGAAACAGGCTGGAACAAATGCGCTGCCCACAGGAGGCCCTGGCACTGATTGTCCCAGCACCACCCGGCACCACCCTGGACCTAGTTGGGAGTAGCCCCCGCTCTGGGTGTGGCCCCCAAACCAAACAAACAAAAGCAGATTAAAGAAAAGAAATGACCCTGCTTGTTTGCCTCCCACTGAGATAATTGTTGAGTCAGGAGACAAAGTTTAGCAGTTACTGTGCTGTGGGATTCCTAAGATATTTGGTGTCATTTCCGCTCATATACAACATCTAAAAATCTCCACATTAAGATCCTACTTCCGGGTAGGTCCTTAGAGCAACCTCCGGGCCGAGTCCATGTGATTCTTAATCTACTAATGACTCCATTTAGAACAAACGACTCAATTTGGATCCAGGTTCAGTTAATATTCAACTACAAATATGTGCGTCGCAGCATCTGTGTATGCATTTTGCAGTGCCTGGGGTTGAACTCAGGGCCTCAAGTGCCAGGCAGGCAAAGCTACATCAGTTGGACCTAACCTGTTTCTTTGTGCTTCAAGGATTCACCATTAGAATTGGAACCAACATAAAAACTGCTCCCATCATGTCCACACACAGTGCAAAGCTGACCCCCAGGAACTAGTGTCATGGTCTGTCCAATGTCTCCCACAAGACACCCCAACACTGAATTCTCCCTGTGCCATGGGGGGGTGCATCACTTATAAGTTTCTCCCTACTGCACTGAAGTTGCCCTCCCTTAAGTTCCAGTCACTAGTTATGAGGTGTCAGCAAAATGGCTAGGGGTTGGGGGGACTTCCTGCTATTAGTGCGAAAGTGAATTTTTTCTATGCTTGTGAGATCTTGAGAATCATATAAAATATTTGCATATGAAACTCAGGTGCTGGGTTGGAGATTGAAGACAGTGAGCAAGGCATTTGACCCACACATGGCTAACCTGACTTCAATCCCCGGTGTCTTATATGGTCCCCAGAACACTGCCAGGAGTGATCCTGAGTGCAGAGCCAGGAATAGCCCCCAAGCCCTGAGCCTTGAGCATCACCAGGTGTGGCCTAAAAATAAAAACAAACAAACAATCCCTCCCCCCTCCCCCATACACAAAAAACTTCAGATAAGTTCAAACACATGAGTCTGCAGTTCAAACACATGAGTCTGGTCCCCTGTGTACAATGTCCCGTGCCTTTCTCTCTCTCTCTCTCTCTCTCTCTCTCTCTCTCTCTCTCTCTCTCTCGTTTGGACTACCATGTCCTATGTCCTCCTTGTCACCTCCAGTGATCTGGTCTTGTTCCTACACTGGTCTCGCCTTCAGCATTCCTGATCCAGAATCTGTCTAGTTTAGGGACCCCTGTCACCTACGTCTCCTTGCTGGGCCTCACTGCTCCGTAACTGGGCCTCTCTAGGACTGTACCCCAAGTACTTCCTGGCACTTTGATTTTCCTTAGTCTGGCCATGGCGAGAGCATGTGGCTGAGACTCCTGTGCTCTGTACCTTGTCACTGCCCCATGTCTGGGAGTAGGAGCCCTGCCTGGGTGTAGGTGAGGAGGGCAGAGAGCAAGAGATCTTCCTTCTTCCTGTCAGTGTTTGTGTTCTTTGGGTCGAGGTTTCTGTGTGTTTCCCTGATCTGTTGTTTTCCCCCATCTAATCATCCCACCTAAACTTGATTCTTTTTGTTGTTATCTGTTTGGGGGCCACACCCAGCGATGCTCAGGGCTTATTCCCAGCTCTGTGCTCAGGAATCACTCTGGAAAGTGCTTGGGGATAATATGGGATGCTGGATGATGAGGATCCAACCCAGGGCAGCTGGTGAGACAAGCAAGCACCCTACCCAATGAACACCCACTGTACTGCCACTTTGTCCACATGTGTGCTTGATTCTTGATTGGACTCTTGATCAGGGGAGATATAAATGACCGGATTAGGGCAGCAGGATAGTACAGTAGGTAGGGCATCTGCCTCACTCATGGCAAACCTGGGTTTGATCCACATATGATTCCTCGAGCCCACCAGAAGGGATCTCTGAGGACAGAGAAGGAGTAAGCCCCGAGCACAGATGAGTGTGGCCTTCAAAACCAAAAGAAAAGAAAGTGATGGGAGTGGATTCACCAATTTATCCATCATTCTGCCCTTCCGCCCTTCTGCTCCCCCTGAATCCCTAACATTTCTCAGCAGGAAGAAGCACCCTTGAGAAGGTTCCAGATGAAGCCCCTGTTGTCATCTGAATGTCTGCAGGGAGACAGTGGCTTCCACACAGTATAGGGGGGCATGACCTAGCAGAGACTGAGGCCTGAACTGCGTGGTTGCTGATACTCCCTGCTCTCAGCCAAGGCTTTACACTGATGTTCAGTCAAGGAGAACACCTGACTGCCGGACAGGAAAAGCACGTGCGGGACCTGGGACATGGGTTCAAGGCCCACTGTGCCAACCAAGTCGGGATTGGGTGTCGGAATCCTGTCCACAAAGCACTTCTCACTCCAACCCTTCCCCTCTGGGTCAGTGGCACATATAATTATATGTGACCCAAAGTTAGCAGAAAAGCAGGTACCCACTGAGATAGCTGGCTCTGCACTCAGGAATCACTCCTGGCAGTGCTCAGGGGACCATATGGGATGCTAGAATCGAACCTGGGTTGGCCGTATGCAAGGCAAATGCCCTACCCACTGTGCAATCACTCCAGCGGCCCCCCCGCCCCACCAAGATAGCTGGGAAACAGAAGGAGACACTGCCAGGATCCAGGGACAGGTGCTCGAGAATAACCCGGGCTTCACACTTTATTCTTTTCAGCTGCCCAGTAGAAACCTTTAGATAGTTCAAGGCTAACCGTGAGCTTCTGGCTTCTGTACTGTAATTGTGCTGGATTGCTTTCGCCGATGGGAGAGTTGATCAATGGAGCCAAATAGCACGTGATAAGGAATGTTTAAAACCTTGCCTGATTCAGGTTCGAGGCTGTTGCTTGTGCTGAGACTCTTGTTCTCAGGCTTGGCAGCTCTTGCAGGTTAATAGAAGCGCTTCAATTCGGCAAACAAGTGTGTTGAGATTTTTCTGGGTAAGCTCTCACCTCACAACACACTGTCTGAACCTTCATTCTCTGCATCAGCCGGGCAGTGGACTTAGTGGCTGACTGTGTTTATCCAACACAGTGGTGCTTATCATCCCATTCTTTGAGGAAAAAGTTCTGGGTTTGTAATCCAGGTCTGCTGGAAGTAGGGAGACTGGGTTAAATTCTCAGTGATCTGGGATTAAAGGGAGTGCAAGATCTCTGCCTTAGATAGATAAAGCCTTTCCTTCCTGGATCAGAGTGACAATAATAGTTGCAAATGATCACTCTGAACAAGAGCTGAGTGTTGAAAGTAGATAAAGGGATATACATGATAACCTTTCAGCATCTGTATTGCAAACCATGATGCCCAAAAGGATAGGGGTGGGGGGAGGCGGGGAAGAGAGAGAGAGAGACAGAGACAGAGACAGAGACACAGACAGAGACAGAGAGAGAGACAGAGACAGAGAGACAGAGAGAGACAGAGACAGACAGAGACAGAGACAAAGACAGAGACAGAAACAGAGAGAAGAAAGTGCCTGTCATAGAGACAGGTTGTGGAAAGGAGTGCGGGAGGGAAACTGGGGACATTGGTGATGGGAAATGTGCACTGGTGAAGGGCCAAGTGTTGTAACATTGTATGACTGAAACCTAATTGTGAACAATCTTATA
The DNA here is from genome assembly GCF_029834395.1 of Sorex fumeus. NCBI lineage: Eukaryota > Metazoa > Chordata > Mammalia > Eulipotyphla > Soricidae > Sorex > Sorex fumeus. The sequence goes on from NW_026606179.1 coordinate 38,750,613, forward strand.
ACAGTGTATCTCATGGTGATTCAATTCAAAAAGTAACTGTCACTATCTTCCCATTGTTCATGGATTTTCTTGAGGGGGCCCAGTAACATTGTGAGACTTGTTACTGTGTTCGGCATAAGGAATACTTGACCCAGAACTTCCCAGGCGGTGGGGGGGGGGGGGGGGGGGGGAAGTTCTCTAGTTAGCTTGCCAGGCTCCCTGAAAGGGGCTGAGGAATCGAACTGGAGTCGGCCCAGTCAGTTGGCCGCATGCAAGGCAAAACACCCTACCCTCTGTGCTGTCACTCCAGCCCTCAAAAAGAAAAACAAAGGCAAAAATTTTAAAAGCCTTTCCTTCCCTTTTAGCAGCACAGGAAGCAGCTGGTTAGTGGTGGTGGGGGGGAGTGGGCAGTGCCAACTGTAGAGTGAAGGGACCTGCTGGAACTCACACAGCTCACAAGCAGGGATCAGAACCCGCATGGCCGCGCCTCTCCCCTGGCCACAGCAGGCTGTGCTGCCCTGATTCCTCTGGACTCTAGACTCAGTCTCACTGCTCCTTCTGAAAGGGGAAGTGGAAGGGTCCAGCTGTGTCCTGTGTCCTGATAGCTGGACACCGAGTCTGAGAGCACTCAGGCCTGCAGAGGGAGCCCACAGCACGCTCAGCACCCTCATCTCCCATGGAGCCCTGGGGGGCCGGAGGGAGGCTGTGGAGCTGCCGTCAGCCTGAGTGAAGCAGACCTCTGCGTCACTCGTGCAGGCAGATGTCACATGAACATGAGGACAAAACATGTTGGGGCTGGAGTGATAGAACAGCGGGTAGGGCGTTTGCCTTGCATGCGGCCAGCCCGGGTTTGATTCCCAGCATCCCATATGGTCCCCTGAGCACCGCCAGGAGTGATTCCTAAGTGCATGAGCCAGGAGTAACTCCAGAGTATTGTCAGGTGTGACCCAAAAAGAAAAAAAAAAATTCAGCATGTTGTCTGTAGGATCACAATATTGGATATGTGAGGGGCTGGGGAGAAGGCTCGAAGGGTCAGTGCATAGACTAGAGACTGCCTCTGGCCCTGGCACCGCGTGGCCCCCTGGACATCACCAGGTATGACCCGTAAGCACCAAGCCATGAAGTAGCCTCTGAGCACTGCTGGGTAATAGGCCAAATCTCTGTCTCTCTGCCTTTCTGACTCAGTTTGACCCTCAGCACCCCATACGGTCCCTGAGCCCCACTGGTAGTGATTCCTGAGCTCAGTTCCAGGAGTCATCCCCAAACACCACCAGATGTGACCCCCAAAGCCAGAACTATCAAAGGGCAAGGAACCCTGGGCTAATGGGCCCACAGGTGCACAGGGCCAGAGGGCAGAGCTGTGGGGAAAAGCTTCTCAAGGGCACCATGAGAAGGAAACAGCCATGCCCGCTTCCTCTAGGTCTCTGGAATGCAGAGGCTGAGGTCCAAGTACTACGTCTGGGTGAGGAAGGTGCCCCGGACACAGCAGCAAGCAGGGCACAAACAGGCACAGGTAGGAGGTCACTGGGAGAATGGAAGGGATGACAGAAAGACTGCACACAGGTGCCTCTGGTGGCCCCCGCCACTGGCACACACACACACGGACACACAGACACAGACACAGACAGATAGGCAGATAGACAGGTAGACAGACAGACAGACAGACAGACAGACAGACACACACACACACACACACACACACACAGCTTCTGAGCACCTTCTCCCAGCTCAGGGTGGGGGAGAAGGGTGGGTTCTGCCCCACCCTTTGCCCACAGCCCAGCTGAGGGGATCTCGGAGCTGGATCATCTGGGTGGGTGCCAGGTGGGGCAGCCTGCCCGCCCCCTTCCCTATAAAGTCAGCCCCAGGCACCCCACGCAGCATCAGACCTTTCCTGCCACCAGCCTGCCAGCCTCTCTTCCCACCGCACTGCCAAATGGACCCCAAGTGTTCCTGCAGCAATGGTGAGTGACATTCTCTCTGGGACAAACAGTCCATCCACAGAGTGAGCCTGATTTGGCACAAGCGTTAGGAACGAGTGGGAGGGATTGTCTGTCCTGCAGTCCTGCAGCCCTTCTGGGGAGCATGCTGTTCCACTCTTTTTTTTTCTTTCTTATTTATTTATTTATTTATTTTTGCTCTTTGGGTCACACCGATGATGCACAGGGGTTACTCTTGGCTCTGCACTCAGGAATTACTCCTGGCAGTGCTCGGGGGACCATATGGGATGCTGGGAATTGGAACCCAGGGTAGCCGCATGCAAGGCAAATGCCCTACACGCTTTGCTATCTGCTCTGTCCCCTCCACTCACTTTTTTTCTTCTTTTTTGGCCACACCTTGCTGTGCCCTAGGGCTTAGTCCTGGGTCTGTACTCAGGGATCCTAGTAGAGATTGGGGACCATCTGCGAAGCTGGGGGTCAGATGGGGTTGGTTCATGCAAATGCCTCTGCCCCTGCACTATCACCCTGACCCACTCTTTCTTCACAATCACGACCATCCTGTTGTTTGTTGATTGCCTCGAGCAGGCCCCAGTAACGTCTCCTTTGTCCTAGCCCTGAGATAGGCTCTTTCAGGGCTAGGAGAATGAGACCCATCATTGTTACTGGTATTTGGCATATTGGGTACATCACGGGGAGTTTGCCAGACTCTGCCGTGTGGGCAGGTTACATTCGGTAGCCTGCCAGGTTGTCCAAAACTCTTTTTTATAAAATTTTAAAAAATTGTTTTGGGTTTTGAGAGCCGGAACTTTCTACTACTAGAGCTGTAGAATTCAGCAGCGGGCAGGAGAGTGTTTTCTAGTTGGTCTAACCCTCTGACTCACTCTCCCCCTCTCCCTCTCTGCCTCTCTCCCTGAAGGCGGCGCCTGCACCTGCTCTGGCCACTGCAAGTGCAAAGACTGCAAATGTATATCTGCCAAGAAAAGTGAGTATGGCTCAGGCTCCCCAAAGAGGGGGGCTAGGGGAGGTTTCTGGGGCACTCCTAGCTCTCGCTGGAGCCCAGGGCAAAGCCTCCGGCATCACTGCCTGGGCGTCTCGCCCAGCCACTTAGATGGTTGTGTACCAACCTCGGGGCATGGGAAAACTGAGACCCACCCACAGTGACAAGGACAGTGGGAGCTGGATGGTGCTCTCCTGCCTCCTGGCGGACTATTCTGGATGCTTTGTTTTGTTTGTTTATTTTGAGGGACCACACCCTTCAGTGCTCAGGACTTCCTTCTGGCTCTGAGCTCAGGGATTACCCCCGGAGGTACTCAGGGGTCCATGGGGGATGCTTGGGATCAAATTCGGGTCAGCCATGTGTTGTACTATCTTGTTACCCCCACTACTCCGCCCCCTGTGCTTTTGAGGTACTTTCATAGAGCCTGGCAAGCTACCAAGAGTATCTTGCCTGTGCGACACAGTAACAAGTCTTAAAATGGAGACGTTACTGGGCCTGCTCGAGAAAATCGATGAACAACGGGAGAACAGTGTGACAGTGTTCTGCCCAGCTGCCTGGCCTAAGGGGCACAGCTCTTCCTGTGGATGCCGGCTGGTGCTAACCCCTGTGGCTGATGCTCCTGTCCCCTCCCCCTCTTGGCCTTCTTCCCCTGCTGTGATCCTGTCACAGTCTCAGACCTCGTGTCTGTCCAGGGCTCAGAGCATCTGCCCACCTTTCTTCCGGGGGGGGGCGGGGGGGGGAATCTGATTCAGTTCAGAGCTGGGGCGGGGGCGGGGGCACGGCGTGTGAACTGGGGAGAAGATTTGCAGGGTCTGCGCTGACCTCTCTGCCCTCTCCTTCCAGGGTGCTGCTTCTGCTGCCCTCCAGACTGCACCAAGTGCACCCAGGGATGTATCTTCAAAGGGGCATCGAACAAGTGCAACTGCTGTGCCTGAATTTGGGAGGCGGAGTTGGACCTTCCTCCCAGGTGTAAATAGAGCAACGCGCAGACCACGGCCCATCCCTGGCAGCCTCAGCCCGTTCTGTGTAGTCTCCCCGTCTCTGTTCTGTGAAATGGAAATGAAAGTAAAAAGTTGTTGGCTCTATTCTGGCTCTGCTTTTTTTCTGTGCCTTGGGGAAAGTGGACTTTGTTGCCTGTAGGATGGTGGCCAAATCGCAGGTGAGGAGAATCCTTTGGTTCTGGACACTGTGGCCTCTGGCCTGCAAAACCATTTTTGATTCCATATATAAATCCCAGTAAACGCTGGAGGTGCAAAGCTATTGAGGAAAATGAAAAAGGAATGACCCATGACAAGTTTGCTGAAGATTGTTCACGGCACCCTGGAAGCCACTCAAGTCTGTCCCGGGTGTGGACCCTCCTGGAGGAGTGACTCTGCCCACGCTTCCCCAGGGACCCAACCCTCGGCTCAGCCGGTGCCTCCCACAGGACCCCCGCCCCAACTTCCACCCCAACACGATGTGTGATCTAGCTCCAAATGTGGGTGCTCCTCCTAGGTCAGGCTGAAGCCTGCCCTCCTCCAAGTGCCAGCCCTGCTGTGTCCCTGAAACCAGCAAAGTGACAGGGATTTGGGGTGAGGGCGTGTCACTGGGAACTGGCTCAGGGCGGAGCCGGGTGAGTCTGCTGAACAGGCGGTGTCGGCTTTAGTTTGAGGGTGTGGGAGTGTTTTATGAAGGAGGAGGCCCAGCACAATTTATAATTAATCCTGACGGTTAGTCCCATGGGCTATTTGCTGAGGAATTATTTGATGTTCGATCCTAGAGAGAATAGTGGCCCAGTGCTCAGGACCACGCTTGCCTGCAGTTGTCTGGTGGTGGGCGGGATCTCAGCCTTGTGCTGAGACACAGACACGGGCTTGGGTGTAGGACCAGCTGGGGGCTCAGCCCACCCTAGAGCTGAAGCTATCTGGGTCATTGGAAGGAGACTCTGACTCTCTGGGAACTAAGACAAGAAGACCTGGGGCTGGAGCGATAGCACGGCGGATAGGGCATTTATCTTGCACGCGGCCAACCTGGGTTTGATTCCCAGCATCCCATGCACCACCAGGAGTAATTCCTGAGTGCATGAGCCAGGAGTAACCCCTGTGCATCATGGATTGTGACCCAAAAAGAAAAAAAAAGACAAGGAGACCCTGCCTCTGGGAATTAAGACAGCTTTGTCCACAGGCTCATGACTACTTGGCCCACACTCACATTCGTGGAGAGAATTCTGTTTTTGTTTGGGAACACATCCAGGAGTGCCCAGGGCTTACTATGGCTCTGCATCAAGATCACGCCTTCCTTTTGCAGGAAGGGGCAAAGGGATTCCACACCTGGTGATGCACAGGGCTCACAGACCATGTGGGACTCCAGGGATCAAACCTGGGTCGCTGTGTGCAAGGCAAACACCCTTTCTGCTGTGCAGTGCTGTGGCCCCTGGCTTCCATTATCTCCCTGGCTGTCCTTTTCTGGGATCCCAGGTGGTGGGACTGTCTTGATCGCCTCAGTGTGAGTGATAGTGACTGGGTGTGAATTGGTGACTCGAACTGGCCTTAGCTGGGGGCTGGAGCATTCCCAGAGGCTGGAGCAGATAAGGCACTTACCAGTTCAATCCCAGGCTTCCCATATGGTCCCCTGTGTACCATAAGGTACCTGAGCATCACCAGGTGTGGCCTCCCCAAACAGAAACAAACCAAAAAGTTGTCCTAAGCTTAAGCTACCGAATCACCTATCGAGCCCCAAAAAAATCCTTTGAGAAAAGACTCCTTGGTAGCACTGCTCTGTTTGGGGTGCAGACTGATGATCATCTTGCTAACTGAAGGCCCGGGTGCGGGGGAGGGCATGTCCCATCTCCTAGGTCTCCAGGACTGCCGCAGCACTGGCATGGGCACGAAGCCTTCCCCATATGGTGCACTTTGTTCTGCTTAGAAGCCAGGATCTGCAGAGAGGTGAAGCAATTTGCCGAAGGCCACACAACTCACAGCCAGGCTTCCAGAACTGCTCCGCACTGGCCTCTCCCCGTGGGGATAGCTGTCCTGACTCCTCTGGACTCTAGACCCAGCCTCATTGCTTCCCCCGGAAGGGGCAGTGGGAGGGTCCAGCTGTGTCCTGCTTGATGGCTGGATACTGGGTCTTCAGAGGGAACTGGCAGCCCACTCACACCTCTCACTGCTGCACTGGATCAGACTCAGGGTTCTCGTCCCTCCTGGAAGCTGTGGGGACAGGGGTCAGCTTCACCCAGCCTTCAGGAGTCACCTCCACACACACACACACACACCCTGCCAAATACACACACAAATACACACACATATGCCACATATGCACACACATACCCTGCCCCCCGCACACACACACCACCATACACACACATACATACACACACATACATATACCCTGTCACACATACACACACCGCCACACACACATACATAAACACACATATACCCTGCCACCTGCCACATATGCACACACTGCCATACACACACATGCACACACACCCTGCCACACACACACTGCCATACACACATATATACCCTGCCACACACACACATACACACACATACCCTGTCACACACACACACTGCCATATACACATACATATACACACATATACCCTGCCTCCCCCACACATACTGCCATGTCACTCTGAGCTCTATCTCTTCCACAGTGAAAGAGGCAACATATGGCATTAACATTATCTTAATTATTTAATTTTTGATAACTGGTTACTAAAATATGACCAGCTCACTCATTATCGAGCATCGATATAGAGCTTGCCTCAACAACACAAATGGGGGCGTTGGTTTGTTTATTTGATTTTTGGCCACACCTTACAGTGCTCAGGGGTTACTCCTTGGCTCTGTGCTCAGGAATCACTCCTGGTAGTGCTCGGGAACCCTATGGGATGCCAGATATAGAGCCCAGGTCGATGTGCAAGCAAGTAGCCTAATACTGTACTATCGCACTGGTCCCGACAACACAGATGCTGACACTGGAACAACACAGAGAAGATCACTGTGTTCCCCTGCAAGGGTGACATGCAAATTCACGACATTACCCAAAAAGTTTAACGGTCATAGAGTCGAAGGAGTTAAAGGGTATGACTCACAGGTAGGGGCTTCAGGTTCCATCCCTGCCACCACATGCCCCCTGAGCACTGCCAGTTGTGCCCCCCAAACACAGAATCAGTAGTGGGCAGCCCAGTACCACTGGGTACGCAAAACAGAGAAACCCCAAGGAATGAAGACATGAGCACAACAAGTCACATGAGCACAACAAGTCACACAGTGAGTAAGTGGAAAATATCTACTCTAGCATGTTCCCATTCATGGCCCAGAGACACACCAGCCAGGGGACACACCCCACTGAGTCATTGGCACTGTCCCCATCAGCCAGGCGAACACGGGGCAGCCTGGAGAAACTTAAGAATTATTCCTTTTTCCACAAAATAGAGCTCATAGCCTAGTAATAAAGCCAGGCAATGGGCCGCCAAGCTACAGCAGGCGGTTAAGACACTTGCGTTGCTTGCAGCTGAACTTGGCTTGATCACAGGCTCACCATATAGTCCCTGAGCACTGTCAGGAGTGATCTCTGAGCACCCTTAGGTGTAGGCTCAAACTCCCGCCAAAGAAAACCATGCAATGCTGAAAGTAGACTATAGCCCAAACATGATTGCCACTCAATGCCTCTTTTGCAAACCACAATACCCAAAAGGAGAGAGAGAACAAAAGGGAATGCCCTGCCACAGAGGAAGGGTGGGATGGGGGTATGGGGGTGGGAGGGATACTGGGATCCTTGGTGGTGGGAAATGGGCACTGGTGGAGGGATGGGTGTTTGATCATTGTACAATTGAAACCCAAGCACAAAAATTTGTAAATCTACAACTGTACCTTATGGTGTTTCACTAACAAAAATTAAAAAATAAATTAAAAATAAAGAAAAAATGAAAAAAAATCAGTAAAAAAAAGAAAAAAAAAAGAAAGCCATGCAAGACAGACTGTGCCCTCATACAGAAATAAAAGTAGCCTGCCACTTCTGCTGACACTCGCCACAATCTTCAGTGTGTATTTTCTCTCTCTCTCTCTCTTATTTTTTAATTTTTAAAATTTTTTGACCTTTTGGGTTACACCTGGTGATGCTCAAGGACTACTCCTGGCTCTGCACTCAGGAATTATTTCTGACAGTGCTCAGGGGACTAAATGGGATGCCAAGGATCGAACCAGATTCATGCAAGGAACACACCCTCCCCGCTATACTATTGCTCTGGCCTCAGTGTGCATTTTCTCTAAACAATTCATATTTTTAAATATTTTATGGTACATACCATAAAGTCTTCATCCACCATGAAAATGAGAGTCGGTTTAGCCCCAGACACAGAAGGTTTCAAGCAATCATATTTTCATTCCTCCTGCAATGCTGTTGTTTGTTCCAGGTGTTGGAAGCAATGCTGGGCGCAGTTCCGGGCCCAGGGAACCTTTTATGGACGTCCTTTGTGCCTTACAAAGTGACTAGAAACACACCTGGGGCATCTCTTTCCAGGCCTGCGCCCCAGCTTTGTCTCTGACGCTTGCTCAAGAAAGGCTGCCCTTGTTCCCACAGGGCCTTGGGGAGTTGACTCAAAGGCTGACCAAGAGGGAGCCCTGGGCTTTGATCTACATTTTCCCCTGAATATCACCAAGAGCGACCCCCCAGCACAGAGCCAGGAATAGTCCCTGAGCATCATCAGGTGTATCACCTCCCAAAAGAAAACTCAAAAATAGTATCAAAGAAAAGTGCTCATAAACAGTATTCTCCTAGAGGGCGGTCCTTGTGGTTAGAAGAATTATAGGACTGACACAGCATGTGCTACGTCACTGTGAGGGGGCCCTGAAGAAATGAGCTGGACTCTTGCTCCATATCTACTGTGGTTTGGCTAATGCCGAAGAGAGGCCTTCTGGGGGCAGCCCGGCTCCTCTTTAATGGGATTTTTAAAAGAAGGTAGCATGGTTTTCAAGAACCCTACTATTGTTTTCAGTCAGGGCTGGAGTGATAGCACAGCGGTAGGGTGTTTGCCTTGCACGCAGCCAACATGGCCAACCCAAGTTCGATTCCTCTGCCCCTCTTGGAGAGCCTGGCAAGCTACCGAGAGTATCTCGCCCACACGGCAGAGCCTGGCAAGCTCCCCGTGATGTATTCGATATGCCAGACACAGTAACAACAAAGTCTCCAATGGAGACGTTACTGGGCCTGCTCGAGCAAATCGACGAACAATGGGAGGGCCTTTACCTTCTTTTACCTTTACTGTTGTTTTAAGCTTATGATGGGACTGCCCCATACCCACCCCTGACGTGTCTATATCCCTCCATTGCCGTCCCAAAATCCCTTTTTGACCCCCTGCCCTAGGCTGGGACTGGAGCGATAGCACAGTGGGTAGGGCATTTGCCTTGCATGCAGCCAACATGGCCAACCCAAGTTCAATTTCTCTGCCCCTCTCAGAGAGCCTGGCAAGCTATCGAGAGTATCTTGCCCGCACGGCAGAGCCTGGCAAGCTACCAGTGACGTATTCGATATGCCAAACACAGTAACAAGTGTCACAATGGAGACGTTATTGGACCCGCTCAAGCAAATCAATGAAAAAACGGGAGGACAGTGACAGTGCCTTAGGCTGCCTTAGTTCTGTTTTATTGGCAGCTCTGCTCTTAAGGGGATGAACTGGGAAAGTTCTGGACAGATCCCAAGAGGGATTTTCTGGGAAAATTCTGGAAAGTTTAGGCAAAGTAATACCACAATATATGTGTCCGTATACCTTTTAATGCAAGAAATACGAGAGGAAGGAAAGAAGGAAAGGAGAGGAAGAATGGAGAGAGGAAAGAAGGGAGGAAGAGGGGAAGACAGGAAGGAGGGAGGGGCGGAGGGCCAGAGTGGGAGCACACACGGGCAATGGGAGGGATGAAGAGAAGGTTAATCCAAGTCCTGTGATTTGTGGGGCTGGAGCGATAACACAGTGGGTAGGGTGTTTGCCTTGCATGTGGCCCACCCGGGTTCGATTCTCAGCATCCCATATGGTCCCCCGAGCATCGCCAGGAGGAATTCCTGAGTGCAGAGCCAGGAGTAACCCCTGAGTATCGCCAAAAAGCAAACAAAAACAAAAAAAAAAACAAAAACAAACAAACAAAAAAAACCCAAGTCCTGTCATTTGCACGCAACCCCCGGATGCTGGGAGTGCCAGGTGGGGGTGCAGGTTAAAATGAGGAGCCCAAGTCAGGGACAGTGCTGGGAAAGGTGGTGTGGTTCCTGGTGTACTGTGGCAAGGGGCAGAGGCAGGTAGGGACGTGCGCTCGGCTGGGTGCCCAGGGGCGGCAGGCCTGGTGCGCGGGAACCAGCCTCACCAGAGCCGTGTGTGTGTGTGTGTGTGTGTGTGTGTGTGTGTGTGTGTGTGCACGCTGACTCAGCCCGGCAGGGGCACTGGGGGGGGGGGGGGGGACGGCCCTTGCACCCCGTTGCCGCCTCCTCACCTATAAAGTGAGCTGTCGGGCTCGTGGGCTGTGCCACGTCTCCCGCTGACCCACTGTATTTCCTTTGCTGGCTGCCTGGAGCTCCAACTCAGCTCACTCATCATGGACCCCAACTGCCCCTGCTCCACTGGTAAGCGCCTCGGGCTCCGGGCAGAGAGATCTTTCTTTCCGAGGGCACACACTGCGGGGTCTCAAGCCACTGCTGGGGGAGCCGGAGCTTCTCTTCGGCTCCCGTGACCTTCCCCTGCCTTCCTCTCTCCTTTGGGCTTCTATTTCGGTCAGAAGGGGATGGAGGCTCCCAAGGGGCCTCCTGCTGTCTCCTGGCCCCCTCTGTCAGCCAGAGGCTGCTGGGCCGCGACTCTGCGCTCTGTCCAGGTCTCTGAGCTTGATAGTAGAGTGGGGGACATTGCCGCTTTGGGGCTCAGAGGTCAGACTCAGCTCCAGCACCAGTGGACCTGGACGTGATCTGGAGAACAGAAGCTTCGTGAGCAAGAAGGCCAGGAGGCTCACCAGACCCCTGTGGGAAAAGCGGGTGGACTGCAGGGCTGAGGGGGACCCATGCACGGGGATACAGTGTTGCCCCTGCAGCTCGGCTCCCAGCCCCACCTGCCTTCTCTCTCCCTGCAGGCGGCGCCTGTACCTGCGCTGGCCCCTGTAAGTGCAAAGACTGCAAATGCAGCAGCTCCAAGAAAAGTGAGTGTGGGTCCCAAAGTGGGGGGCGGGGAGGTGGATGCCGGGGCGGGGAGACCCTTAAGCTTAGCAGCTAAAGATCAGGACAGAGCCGCTGGTGTCACTGCCTCTGCATCTGGGTCTGACCAGAGCTGTCCAGATGGCTGAGTAACAACTCACAGCGTGGGGAAACTGAGGCCCACTGGAAGGAGAAAATGGACCGTGGATGACACCGGAAGCAGAACTGTGTTCCTTTCCTTGGGTGCCTTTTCTTCTGAGCCCCGTGGAGCCCGGGAGAACTTCATGCCCATGAACCTGGTGGCCGAGGGGGTCTCTGGGGCCTCTGGGACCCGCCAACGCTGTGCTTCCCGGAGAGGCAGCTCAGAACTTCTGTGGTTCTGGCAAGATGGCTCTGCCCTGATCTTGGGGATCCTTAGGCTGCATGGTTCTGGGTTGAGGGGGAGGGAGAGCTGCCTGCCTTTGCCCTGCCTCTGATCTCCGGGCATCCGCTCTGGGGCTGAGGCGGGGCAGGAAGCCTCTACTGAGTGGGCAGGTCCGAGCGTGCCACGCTGAGCTCAGGTCTCCTGCACTTCGGGCGGGACCCACGCGGGACCTGTGTGTGGGGTGTGGAGAGGGATAGTGCCAGTGGGTCCACGCTGACGTCCCTCTGTCCTCTCGTCCCCAGGCTGCTGCTCCTGCTGTCCCGCGGGCTGTGCCAAGTGCGCCAAGGGTTGTGTGTGCAAAGGCGCGTCTGACAAGTGCAGCTGCTGCGCCTGAGATGGGCCGGGTGGGCCCTGCTTGCGGATGTGTATGGAGGCAGGGCACACATGCCCGCCACTGGGGAGGATTTTGTACTACATTCTGTTTTCTACTGTAGATTTGAATTATAATAAACCCTTCTAGGGGATTCTGCTTCCAGTGTCTTGTGATGTATTGGGAACGTGGGCCCCGGTTCTAGCAGGGGAGAGTGGTGGGGGGCATTGGAGGTCATGGGGGTCACTTCCGGCCTGACCTTGCTGTGCTTTGCAACGGTCGCTGCGTTTTCCAGGACGACAGTTGGTGCACGTGGCCACCACCCCTGCAGAGAGCTTCTGGCCCCTGCACTTTTGGTGCCGGTGTCACTGCCCGGAACCTCTGCTGGGGTCCCTGCTTCCCTCTGGGTGCTGGCCAGGGGGTCCCAGTGGAGGGGGCCTGGGGCTCAGAGATGGGGGAGACCCAGCGGGGTCTCGAGTAGCTGAAACCAGACGTCCGCGGCGAGCACGCACGAGTCCCAGCAGGGACCTCAGCCCAGGCCTCTTGCAAAGCAAAGAGGCTTTGCCAACGGCAGTGACAGCTGAAGCAAAAAGGCCCGGAAGTGAGGAAGAGGCTTGTGTGTTGGGGACAGAGAAGACTAAGGGGGTCGGAGATGAAGGTATGGGGTAACTGCATGCGGCTGCACATGCCCAGAGTGACCGTGGTACTGCTGCAAGTAGGCTCAGCTGCAGGGGGTCCTCCCCTTCCCCTAAGCACTGCTGGGGCAACCCGGGATCTCTGGCTTTAGCCCCCCCTCCACTGAACCGGTTTGCTGGGAATCTCCAGGAGGGTCCCGGGGACTCCTGAGCACCTCCTGGGAGGGCCCCCAAACAAATGAAAAAGCAGGCCTGGGGTTGTACACACACAGTGTTTGCTGTCTGGGGATCACCTGCATGCAAGCAGACACTTTGTTGTCAAGACACATCCTCATTCCCCACCTCCTGCCTGATTGGGGTGCATGCACACTCAGTCGTGGTGCTCACTGGGGGGTCCCATCCCATGGTGGTGGTGGTGGGGACCATTGGCCAGGTCCCTGGCAGGAGCCTCGCCCACTGAGATGTGGCAGAGGTGGACGGACTTGCCAGAGCCTCTCCCCGTCTTCAGTTGTGGCTCCATTGGGACACGGCCACATGTGCAACCAAGTGGCGTTGGGGGTCCCAGATGGGAGAGCTGCGGGGGCCACAGTTGGTGCCAGTTCTGGGCACTGGAGAATTGGGGATCCAGGCCTCATGTTGCCAGGCAGAAGTTGAATCCCTTGGGTTCAGATAGTTTTTGGTTTGGGGGCCACACCTGGTGATGCTCAGAGCTGACGCCAGGCTCAGCGATCACCCCTGGCCAGCTGGGGTTACCACATGGGATGGCGGGGATTGAGCCAGGTCAGCGACATGCAAGGCCAGCACCCTGTCCACAGTACTATCACCCTCACTCTGTATGTTTTTTTTTTTTAATTGAATTTGAGGGTCGGGGAGTAGGAGTGGAATCCCAATAGGTGTCTGGAGCCAGCCTCACCAGTGACTCTGTGTGTGGACCTGGGGTGCTGCGTGAGCCCTGCGTTACCTGGGATGACTCAGACCATCCTGGCAGGGCCTGGGGATCTCTAGGCTGCACCCAGAAATATTTGGAGAGCCACACGGTACCGGAGATCAAACTAGGACCAGCTGCCCTAATTCCGGTAATCTTTCAACTCAGAAGCCTGGATTTTCAGCAAGGGCCTCTCAGAGACACTTGGGGAAACACAGTGGATGGTCCCCGGGGTCTCAAGGCCAGGGCTGATTTCCCAGCTCTTTACAGCCCCCACTGGGGGGAAGTGGAAGGCAGAGCGGGGCATGGGGAGCGGAAGCCAGCTCCCTCCGCGGGAGGCCAAGGGGCTGGGGGTACCCCATCTGTGCTTGTTCATGGAGAGGGAGGACAAAGAGCCTCGGCAAGGCAGCCTGGTGGAGAAGGCAGCCTGGCCTGGCCTCCTTGGGGCTCACCCCACGACACCCTCGGGAGGGCAGAGGGCGCGGCTGTCTCCTGGTGACAGGGTTTGGCCCGGACCTCCTGGGGCTGGGGCAGAGTGTGCCGTGCTACCGGCATGCTCACTCTGCCAGGCCCCATGCCAGGGGCACAAGTGCTCCTGGCAAGTGCTCTTTCCCAGCTTCACTTTCAGGGATCCCAGCACCACCCACACCCCTGCGAGACGGGCACGCTGTGTCTGCTTCGACCTCCTGCTTCCCGCTGCTGGCTTCTGAGTCCTGCGGGTGGCGATTGCCCGCTCTCCACTGGGCCTCACTCCCCTGGGGTGCAGGGCCCCGGCCCCCTTGAGGTCAGTGGCAATGAGATTCATTTATAGGCGGCTTTTGTTTTGCTTTAACTCAGTGCCAGGTTTCGTCCCAGAAGTTGATACCTTGTTGAATTGGCGAAGCCCGGAGGAGGTCTGGCTCAGGAGGCCACCCAGTTACACCCCCCAACCCCACCCTGAGCCCCACCCCAAACCCCACCCTTGATTTATCAACCACGAGGTCTGTCTGAACCTCCTGTTTCCTGTTTGTCGCCTGTCAAACAGGGACCATGGGCTTGCTCTTCAAAGCCCTACCACACGTTTCTCACTTCCTTGGCTCTAGGTAGCTCTACTGAACTTGTTTTTCCCTTTTCGGAAAAGCCCATGTCCCCTCTTTGTTTTTGCTTTTTTCTTTTTTTGCTTTTTGGGTCACACCCACCAATGGAGAGGGGTTACTCCTGGCTCATGCACTCAGGAATTACTCCTGGCGGTGCTTGAGGGACCATATGTGTTGCTGGAAATCGAACCCGGGTCAGCCGTGTGCAAGGCAAATGCCCTACCTGCTGTGCTACCGCTCCAGCCCCGCCCATGTTCCCTCTTGGACATGTATTTTTCCCTTCCCTTACATTTTTCTAAATGTTTCATTCCATAAAGATGATTTTGATATACTAAACAACACACACACACACACACACACACACACACACACACATACACACACACCAGTAATGTGGCTTCCCCCCACACACACACCAGTAATGTGGCTCCCCCCGTGGGGTTGAGGCTTGGGGTGTCTAGCTCTTGGCACTTGTGGGCCCTAGGCCTGGTAGCCCACGAATTCCCTGAGGGTCCATGGTGTTCCTACCTCATGGACATCGTGGAAACCATGTGCTGGTACCCAGGGAGAGACGGCAAGTCTCAGCTGTCCTGCCGGGCAAGGTCTGGCCCCAGTGCCTGCTGAATCCAGGGCCAGTTTTCTTGTCAATTTTAAGAGCTTCGGCAGAGCAGAAGCAGAGAGGGGACACGTCCTCCACCTGAGCTCAGGGACCCCAGGGAAGCCATTGGTGGTTTCTGTCCTCAGTCTCTTGTCTCCTACCAGTGCTCCCACAGCTGATGCAGACAGTCTGTGGGGGCCGGAGCGATAGTACAGCAGGGAGGGCTCTTGCCTTGCACGTGGCCAACCCGGGTTCAACCCCCAGCATCCCATAGGGTCCCCCAAGCACCGCCAGGAGTCATTCCTGAGTGCAGAGGCAGGAGTAACCCCTGAGCACCACAGGGTGTGGCCCCAAACAAAACAAAAAACAAACAAATAAAAACACCTAGACAGTCTCTGTGAATTCCAGTACAGCCCCTCAGCCCCATGCTCTGGTGGGCTGAGGGGGTTGTAGGCAGGCAATCGTGTCCCCACAGGTATGCCCCCCAGTCACAAAGGTCAGAGTGCCTCTTCCCTGCTCCCTGGGTACCCTGAACCCAGATCTAATTGAATCTGAGGGTGGAGTCAGCTCCCTGAGCTGTCGGGGACGTGGGGGTGGTGGCAGCTGGGACGGGAGGAGGGATGCAGGAACCCAGGTCAGTCCCCAGACCGAGCTGTGCCCCTCACAGATCCCTCCTTGCCCTTCTCTCTCTGTGGTGGTCTATCTCCTGTCCCCTGCACACACTGGGGCTTCCCGGGTAGGGGAGGACGGGTGGGGGGATGCTGACTGGTGTCTGCCTGGATGCCAGGAGCCGGGGCTTCTGGTCTTGGGGGTCACTCCCAGCTATACTCAGCCGATGGGGTGCAGGGCAATTCAGTACTCAGCCAAAGGATGCTGTTAGGGTCTTGTAGCATTGGGGAATTCCCAGTGTCACCCTGACAGTGCTCAGGGGACGCGAGTGCTGCACCCAGTGATGCTGGGGATCCTGCATATGTGCAAGGCCTGAGCCCTCAGCCCTGTGACATCTCCTGCCCTGCCCTGCAGTGCTAGTTGTGGCGCTACAGGACCACTCTGAGTGCAGTGCTCAAGGGCTCTCGAGTTGGCAAGGCTCAAATCTGGGGCTCCCACTGCAAAACACATGCCTTGGGTCATCTGTCCAAGCCTGGGCAGGACGATTCCAAACCCTCCTGGAAGAAGACTGAGACCAGGTGGAGAAACATGGCAGGGGGTTGGGATCCCGGGAGGAAAGCAGCAGACTGGTCCCCAGGGTTCCAGAGGTTGTCTGGCAAAGCTGGGGGTTGAGATTTGAGCTCCATTGCACCTCCGCCTCCCAGGACTAGGCCATGAGTAGGGGCAGGCTGGAGCCATATGTAGACCACCTGGGCGCTCCATCCTATTTCCCAGTGGCCTCCCTGGGGCCCCCAGAGGAAGGCTGAGCCAGAGGGTCTCCCAGCAGTTTGGACATGGTGGGTCACGGTCCTTTAGAGAGGGACTCAGAGAGAGAGAGAGAGAGAGAGAGAGAGAGAGACAGAGACAGAGACAGAGACAGAGACAGAGACAGAGACAAAGACCCATACTTTCCCCAGAACTCTCAGGGCTGGTCCCAGGCTCGAGTCAAGCCTGGATTACACTTGACTTCTCTCAGGGAACCCCTCCACGGAGAACCCCTCCACCACCAAGGTGCTCAGAGGAGTCCCCAAAAATCAGGAAGGGGGAGGTCCGACTCCCCACGCAGCGAGGGGGGGAGAGGTGCGGCCAGTGCTCAGACACAGGTCCCAGCTGGCGTCTTGGCAGAGCCAGGCCCGAAACCCCAGCTCCTCCCCCTCCCATTAGCAGGGCCTGAGCTGAGCTCCCTGCCCGCCCACCGGGCACCTGCTTCCCCAGAGATTGTTTCAGAGGGCCGAAACTCGAAACTTTGATGGCAGATCTGGCCGACTCTCAGCTCCTGGGCCTCCTCCTCCTTGCCTGGGCCTACGTGACGCACCCTGGGCGGCTTTTCTGGGTGACCCGCCACTCTCACGCCTAGGGAATGTCATTCCTGGCAGGGATCTGGAGCGTGGATCAGTGTGCTGACACTCCCCATAGGCCATGAGTCTGGCCGGGCACACGGGCGCCTGGCACAGACGAACAAAACCAAGGAGACCAGCCCCAAGGCCAGCTGCTCTGGAGGAAACACGCAGCGAGCCTGGCATCCCGACTCCCTTGGAGCACCCACCCAGGAGGTGGGCAATGTGGAGGGAGGCTTGGAGGGGATAGGAGGGTCTTGCCGGCCCATTTCTCCAATCAGGGGGACCCCAGGGGCTGAGGGGGCAAAGTGACGATCAGAATTTTTTTTGGGGGGGTCACACCTGGAGGTGCTCAGGGGTTACTCCTGGCTTATGCACTCAGGAATTACTCTTAGTGGTGCTCGGGGGACCCTATGGGATGCTGGGAATCGAACCCGGGTTGGCCGCATGCAAGGCAAACGCCCCACCCGCTGTGCTATGGCTCCAGCCCCAATGACGATCAGAATGTGCATCTGATTTTAGCTCGCTGCTTCTGCTCTGTGGGGCCTGGGACGAGCTCTGATTGGTCATGGTGAGTGGGACAGTCTTTGCCTCAGTCCTTGACACAAGCAAATTAGATCCATGGGGTCAGTGGCATCGGACCAACCCTCACGGCTTCCAACCACCTACAGTGCTGCAAGTTGATGACACCGTCTGCTGGCTTGCTCTGGCTCTTGCCTGCTGCCCTCACATCTGACTGTCCCTTCTTAGCCCCCCCGGGGGATGGTGGGAGGACCTTCTGCTGAAAACCCAGCTCTGGTCTCCGACTGACTTGGTGTGTGGAAACCGAAGTCTGCAGAGCGCCTAGCGACAGCCTCTCTCGCTTTGAGTGGTTGGTCTTCCAATTAATAATAATGCAGTATATCTGGAGCGATAACACAGCGGTAGGGCTTTTGCCTTGCACGCAGCCAACATGGCCAACCTGAGTTCGATTCCTCTGCCCCTCTCGGAGAGCCCGGCAAGCTACCGAGAGGATCTCACCCGCGCGGCAGAGCCTGGCAAGCTACCCGTGACGTACTCGAGATGCCAAACACAGTAACAACAAGTCTCATGATGGAGACGTTACTGGGCCCGCTCGAGCAAATTGACGAACAACGGGAGGACTGTGACCTTGCATATTATTTATTCACTTGGATATTTTTCCTTTTCTCTTCTTCTGGAGGTGTCAGGGATGAAATCCAGGGTGTCACATACGCCAGGCAAGTGCCCTGTGGCTGAGGCCAGCCTTCCCAGCCCTTAGCTCTTTCCTCTGAATGATGTTGCGGATTCACCCATCTTAACTGTACGGCGATGTATGTTCTCTTTCTGAAACATGTCCATTTTTCGTGCTCACGTTTAGGCCGTGAGCTGAAGTTGATACCCGATTCCCTCTTTTCTAGCCACGGTCGTTTTTCTCTTCCCGGTCCTTCAGCAGTGGCAGCAGAATGGGGCCGTTTGTTGGCTGAATATGGGTGTCGCAACTTGGGATCTGATGAGTTCTTGTGTGAGCAATGTCCCTGATGCCCACCTGCTAGATGCCAGTAGACTGACCTGAGCGTGACCCTCCCAAAGCCTCTCCAGACCATCGGTGTCAAATGACTTTTGTTGGGGGGCACTAGTCCCCGGCTGGGTTTACGTCATGGATTCCTCCCTCTGGAAAACACGTTGAGGGTCGCACCTACTGGTGCTTAGGGATTCTTCTGGGGGTGCTGGGGGGAGGGGCTTCTGCCAACAGTGCTGGCAGTGCTGGCAAGACAGGGGATGCCCAGTGCCCAGATGAACCCCAGGTTCCTACCGACAGCCATTGTTCCCACCCTGAATGCTTCCCTTTTTGCTTTTGGGTCATGCCTGACAGTGCTTAGGGGTCACTTCCAGCTCTCTGCTTCGGGGGGTTAGGGGGTTAGGGGGTTAGGGGGTGGGTGGGGGGGGTGGAAGGAAGCAGTTACACCCAGCAGCGCCCAACCCAGTTTTCCACCCTCCCCGCCCCCCGGCAACTCATATGGTCTCTTGAGCACTGCCAGTAGTAATACCTGAGTACAAAACCAGCAGTAACCCCTGAGCATTGCTGGCTGTTGCCCAAAAACTTGAAAAAAAAATCAATATCTCAGGACGAGGGATAATAGTACAGAGGTTAATGTGCCTGTCTAGTACCAGTCAGCCTCTGGAGCCATATATGGTTCCCTGAGCACTTCCAGGAGTGACCCCTGAGCACAGCTGGGTGTGGTCCCCAAACCCAAGTTGACTGCGTGCAAGGCAAACGCCCTACTGCTGTGCTATCGCTCCAGCCCAAGTAAATAAATAAAATCAAGATCTCAG
Organism: Sorex fumeus; assembly: GCF_029834395.1. Classification (NCBI taxonomy): domain Eukaryota; kingdom Metazoa; phylum Chordata; class Mammalia; order Eulipotyphla; family Soricidae; genus Sorex; species Sorex fumeus. Next base: position 38,769,970 of record NW_026606179.1, read on the forward strand.
ATAAAGTCCAGGGGATTCATAAACAGATTGAAAACTGGAAACTTTTTTTTTCTTTCAAATACTGGCAACTAATTTTCTGCTCCAGTTATCAAAGTTCTAAGTACTTGCTTCAGGGTTGACGGAGCTGCCCACTGGTGGAGCTGAGAGTTGTGAAGCCTGGGGCGCCTCCGGTTTAGAGGTTTGGCTTCGATTCCTGGGTGTTTGCTGCCACCTAGTGGCTCCATATATTCAACCTATTAAAAGCCCAAAGGTTAAGATTGGGTGGGGGTGGCACCCGCTGATCTGCATTAGCCACCTCACCCTTTGATCCCAGATCTACCCCAAACCCACCCCCACCTGCCATTTTTTTTCAGAGTGGAAATCAAAGTCCCCCCCAGGGCTCCTTCCACCAGCCACCTTCGCTTGTTCTGGTCTCATACCCACTAAAAATGTTCTGCCCCAGGGCCTTTGCACCGCCTGCCCCCTGGGCCTAGGGCACTCTGCAGACTGGCTCTCCCAACTTCACCTAGCACTCTCCCCTTCAGGAACTTCCCATTCTCCACACAGACCTACCCACCCTCTATGGTCTTTATGGTAACGCCCACCCCACCCTACATTCTTTATTTTGTTAGGCTGTGCTCAGGGAAACTTATATGGAACTGAACTTGGGTCGGCTCATGCAGGGCAAGCACCCCACCCGCTCTACTATCTCTCTGCTCCATCCTGTATTCTTCTTGAATTTTTTTGTACTGCCCCTGACAGAATGTGGACTTCATGAAGTCACTAGGCCTTGGGGGGAGGGAGCCACACTCAGCGAAGTGCTCAGGGCTTACTCCTGGCTCTGTACTCAAGAATCACTCCTGAGGGGTTTGGGGGCCCATATGGAGCACCAGGGGGACCAGGGATCAAATCCAGGTCAACTATGTGCAAAGCAGATGTTCAACCTGTTGTTTTATCACCCTGGCCCCGGAGATTCTCTTGGGCGATGTCACCTTTTGATCCCAGATCTGCCCTCAAACTATCCCAAACTGTTATTTATTTTCTTTTTTCTTTCCTTTTTTTTTTTTTTAGTAATCAGGTAAAAAAAATTTTTTTTTTGGGTCCTACCCGGCGATGTACAGGGGTTACTCCTGGCTCTGCACTCAGACATCACTCCTGGTGGTGCTCAGGAGACCATATGAAATACTGGGAATCGAACCCAGGTCGGCCGCGTGCAAGGCAAATACCCTACCCAGTGTGCTATCGCTCCAGTCCCGTAAAAATTATTCCTGCTTACTAAAAACATTAGTTGGCAGGAAGTCTGCGGTCAGATTGATACTAGAGGGCAGGATATTGGCCATGCACGCGACTGACCCAGGGCTACACCTGGAAGTGTTCAGGACCTACTCCTGGCTCTGTGCTCAGGAATCACTCCTGGTGGTGTTCAGGGGACCTTGCACGTGGTTGACCTGGGTTCCATCTCTAGCACCCCACGTTATCCCCTGAGCCCTACCAAGAGTAACTCCTGAGCATAGAGCCAAGAGTAAGCCCTACTGGGTCACTGTCACTGTCACTGTCCTCCCGTTGTTCATCGATTTGCTCGAGCAGGCCCAGTAACATTGTGAGACTTGTTACTGTGTTTGGCATACTGGGTGTGGTCCAAACACACACACACACACACACACACACACACACACACACACCAGACAGACACACAGAGAAGTCTAAATAAGAAGCCAGACAAGGTGGCCAGTATATTCAAGCTGTCTTTGGAGAGATATTAACTGAAGGAATACATTCATAAGCCATATGGCGATATTATAAAACTGTCTTATAATTAGAATAAAAACATCCCCTCACCTTTACAGACTAGCTCATGAGTAAATATAATAAACTCACATTTGTGTTTTACTGGTTCCAAAGAGGTCTAACCTATATTTACTCTGCTCGTTTCCTTAAGGGTCCAGAAGAGCACTGTCAGAGCCAAGGGTGGGCGGGAAGAGTCATCCACAGTAGAGACAGAGGGGGCCACTATTCACTGCACCTGTGTCAGCAGCAAAACAGGATGGAACCGTAATGGGTTCTGGGGTCTGAGGCCTCGTGGTCAGACTGTGTCCAGTATACACACCTCAAGGCCGGGGGGGGGGGGGGCAAGGCTCGTCTTGCTGCTCACTTTGTTTTGTTTGTTTTGGTTTTGGGACCACACCTGGCAGTGCTCAGGGCTTACTCTTAGCTTTGTGCTCAAGGATCACTCCTGGCGGTGCTCGGGGGACCCTATGGGATGTCAGGGATCAAACCTGGGTTTGCTGTGTGCGAGGCAAACGCCCTCTCCGTTGTCCTATGTTTCGGGCCTCTCTGCTTCTCACTTTGAACATCACAGTGGTCCCATCCCCGGGCCCAGAACATGCTCAGTGAGGGAGGAGCTGGCACTGGGAGTATTCCAGGGAGAATTGCATCACTAAGCAGTTTGGGCTTTGTTAGATTTGGGGCCACATCCAACGGTGCTTAGGGCTTCCTCCTGGCTCTGTGCTCAGGATCACTCCTGGAGGTGCTCAGAGGACCATATGGGGTGCTGGAGATTGAACAGGGGTCCATGAATGCAAGGCCAACGCCCTCCCTGCTGGACGACTGCTCCAGCCTCAAGGTCCAAACACACATGTGTTAGTATTGTCTCTCACCTGCAGCCTAATGTTTTAACGAGTGAATATTGTGCTAAAATGTTGTGCAAAATTACCAAAAACCCCATTTCCAGCTCGTAGACAAGAAACAGTAGATCCAGCCTTCTTCCTCAGGGACTCCTCTCCCAAGAAGTGGAATAGCCGAGTCACTGCCTGTGTGTGTGTTTCAATTTCTTTTATTTATTTCTCTCTCTCTCTCTCTTTAGATTTTTGGCCACACCTGGCAGTGCTCAGGGGTTACTCCTGGCTCTGTGCTCAGGAGTCACTCTTCCCTGGCTTGAGGGGCCATATGGGATGCCGGGGATTGAACACAGTTGGCTGTAACTACCCCCTGTACTATTGCTCTGGCCCCATGTTCTAATTTCTTAATATAAAAAGATAATCTACTAACAGGCCCTTGAAACCAGTATATGGAGGCCCTGGGGTCTATCCCTGGCTCCACGTGGCCCCTGAGCACAGGTCGGTGTGGGACTCTATGTCTCCAGGAGTGCACACACAGATTTTGCTGTTGTTTTGGAGCCATGCTCAGCAGTGCTCAGGAGTTACTCCCAACCCAGTGCTCAGAGGGTCATTCCCGATGGTGCTTGCAAAACTATTTGGCGCCGGGGATCAATCTGGGCCTCCCACATACAACACATCTGCTCAGTGCTTTGAGCTCTCTCTCTCTCTCTCTCTCTCTCTCTCTCTCTCTGGTCCATTCAACTTGACTTCATATTAAACCATTGAGTGAGCGATTTTAACTTTTCTTTTCACTGAGAGACATAGTTAGTAATCCCCAAATGTCATTGATTATTCTGCAGCGTTTTCTTCATCTAACATTTTATAGAAATTTTTAGCACATACAAAAGTAAAGAAAATATAGTATATGCCGGGCCCGGAGTCCGTGCCCTGGCACCAGTAAATGCCGGAGACACTGGGTCCTGCTCTGCTCAGCTGCCCAGACGGATGGGAGAGCCGGAAGTATCCAGCCTGTTCTTCCTGTTGGCCAAAGGGCAGCTGTCTCTCTATCATCAAGGGATTCGGGCATCTCAGCTTTCATGGTGAAGGCCAGGGCTGTGCCTGACCGCCCCCTGTTCCTCTGAGAGCCGGAGGTGCAGGAGATTTACTGAAGGGGAGCTGAGGGCCCAGCTGGAACTTTCCAGTGGGAGGTTCCCTACTGAAATGCCATGCATCCCTGGCATGGCTTCTCTGCCTTGGGAAGGGGTGGGCACCTTAGGAAGGATCCAGGTCACTGGCTTGGTGTCCACACAGGGGCCCTTATGATGGGGTTTGCAGCAGAGGCCTCGGCACACAGTAGCCATCCTCCCCCGGTGGTGGATTCTGGAGGCCTGAGGGCTGGAGGCGGGAGGCAGGAACCGAATCTCACCTCTCTTCGTATCTACAGAGCCCGCAAACCACAGCTGAGGAGCAGTGAGAGATGGGAGAGATGAGAGGCCCCAGCAGGCCTCTAACGGGATCCAGCAGAGAAAGGAAAATTCGTCCATTGGGGCCGCAGGAGTCTGTGGGGATACAGAGGCGCCGAGGGGAGGCAGCTCACCCTAAACGGCAGCGGCTTTAGGGACCTCTGGACAAAGCTGGTGGGGCCAAAGGAGCCATGAGGAGCGCAGAGAAAGCGCGGGGGTAGCACGGACCCTCCTGGCTCCACCCACAAAGGGAGCCTGTACCAAGGCCCTATGCCAAGAGCGAGGGGCATCCTAGGAGGCTAAATGGCCTCAGCCTTTGCGGAGGGAGCCTGACCTCCTCGAGGTCAGTGTGGGTGCTGTCCCTTCTGTTGTAAGATCCTAAGAGGAAGAGGAGGAGGAGGAGGGTAAGGTGGAGGAGGAGAGGAGGAAGAGGAAGTTAAGGAAGAGAAGAGGAAGAGGAGGAAGAGAAAGAAGAGGAGAAGTGGAGGAGGAAGTAAAGGAGGAGAAGAGTAAGAAGAGGAGGAGGAGGAAGAGAAAGAAGAGGAGGAGGAAGAAGAAAAGGAGGAGGAAGTGGAGAAGGAGGAAGAATAGAAAAAGAGGAGGAGGAGGAGGAAGAAGAGGAGGAAGAGGAAGAATAAGAGGAAAAGGAGGAGGAGGAAGGGGAGGAAGAGGAGTAGAAAGAGGAGAAGGAGGAAGAAGAGGAGGAAGAAGAGGCCTAGGAGGAAGTGGAGGAGGAGGAGAAGGAGGAGGAGGAGGAGGAGGAGGAGGAGGAGGAGGAGGAGGGTGGAACTGCCTGACTCAGAGGCTACATAACACACACACACACACACACACACACACACACACACACACACACACACAGAGTTCACTTGACTGCAATGTCGTTCTTGTTTTTAGTCCCCAGACTCAAACCCAGGGCCTCTCTGGCAGGATAGTGTCATCTCTAAGGACCACATGGCTCCTGCACAGTCGTCTCGGTCATGGTGGTCCCTTCCAGAGTCCACTGCACTCCCCAGCCCCCTTCCTGCCTCGCCTGCCCATGTCACTCATTCGAAGGCCAGGCTGGCCCCACTGGGGGCTGTGGCTGGCCACAAGCCCACCTCAATCTTTCCCCCCTACTCATCTCTGGAGGTTCAACCTCTCGCTCAGGCTGCAGTGATTCACCCACGGTGTTGGGAGAGCCATCACAGGCGCGGGGGTGGGGGGGATGGTGTGGGTCCGGAACCCGCCCCCTGGGGCTCAGTCCTGCTTCCAGCACGGACGTGTGCATCAGGAAGAGGCTCCCTCCTTGGGTCTCATGAGGTCTTGGCATCTGGAAGCTGGGGTGAGTGGTGCACCCAATCTGGGACAGACAGAGGGTGCTCAGGAAGTTCAGCTGTTATCTATCAGTAGCCAGCCTGGACTCCAGGGTCCCCGGGGCTGCGCTGCCATCGCCAATTCCAGCTGCTTCGGGCCGAGCATGAAGATGCTCCCACAGCCGCCCTTCCTGCTCGCCACGCACCTCCTGATGGGGCTGGCAGGAGGGCCGGCATGCTGGGCATCCTTGCAGCTCACACCGAGGGTTTCTGGGGCTGTGAGCCCAAGTGCCTCTTCCTATCTCCAGCTCCCCCTGGCTCCCTTCCCGTGCCCGAGTCCAGGGCTCTTGCCTGCAAAGCCTGCGCTCCTGCCACCGCAGTGTGGTGTCCCCACCATGTCCTGCCTGTCAGCCGTCGGGTCTGTGGGGCTTCGCCCTGAGCATGCTCCGGCTTGTTCATCTCCCTGGGGACGGCAGGGAGTAGACTCACAGCCTCCCTCTGCAGAGCACACCTCGACCTCCGGGTTCAGACCTCTGGGTTATCGCTCCCGCCCTGAGCCAGCTTCTGTTCCCCTGAACCCCCTTTGCTGGACCATGCGGACACTTCTAATGGCGCAGGAAGCGGCTCCAGGCCCTCTGGTGCGGGTCCGGGACATGACACTTTGTTTCTTGGGGCTTGGCCCGGGGAGTGGAGCAACCAGCTCTCAGAATCTGCCAAATGGAGCTTCGGAGTGAGAGCCGGGCTTAGGTGCTGGCCTTGCGTACGTACCCTGGTTGAGCCCTGGCACTGCCAGGAGTGGCCCCTGAGCCCAGAGGCAGCAGTAAGCCCTGAGCACCACCAGGTGTGGCCCCCCGCAACCAACCCCAAACAAACAGAAAATAATCAGCCAAAGTGCTTGTTGCAGGTTCTCTCCCACCAGTGGGGCAGTGTGTTGTGTGTGAACAGAGAAAGTTGAGTGTGTGTATGTGTGTGAGTGTATGTGTGCGCAGAGGAAGTTGAGAGTGTGTCTGTGTGAGTGTGTGCAAGTGTGTGAGTGTGAGTGTGTGTGAGTGTGTGAGTGTGGGTGTGTGCATGTGCATGAGTGTGTGCGAGTGTGAGTGTGTGTGGGAGTGTGCGTGTGTATGAGTGAGTGAGAGTGTGCGTGCACATGTGTGCCTGAGTGTGTGCGTGTGTGCATGTGTGAGTGTGTGTGCATGTGTGTGAGTGTGAGTGTGTGCGTGCGTGTGTACACATGTATGCGTGTGTGCGTGTGTGACTGTGTGTGAGTTGAGTGTGTGTGAGTATGTGTGTGAGTGCATGTGAGTGAGTGTGTGTACGTATGTGTGCTTCGGCTTTCTCTTTCCGCCCACACTCGGAACTGTCAGGCTTCCAACACTGCGGCTGCTCTGGTGGGTGGGAGAGGCATCTCCCCTCAGTGCTTTCCCTTTAGGGTTCCCTGATGACTAATATTCTGATTAGCTTCCCCTGGGTTATTGGTATTGTTACATCTGTTTCCGTGAAACGCCTATCAAGACTTTTGACTGTTGAGGCAACTTGCTTGGCCTTTTAATGACCAATGTTCAGAATGCTTTCTTAATTCTGGCACTGTGTTCTCTGCAGAGGGAGTGGGAAACATCACCTAGCTTTTTTTTTTCTTTTTGTTTTTTGGGGCACACACAGTGGTGCTCAGGAATTGCTCCTGGCTCTGTGCTCAGGGATCACTCCTGGCAGGGCTCGAGGGACCGTGTGGAGTGTTGGGGATGGAGCCTGCCTTGGCTGTGCAAGGCTCGCGCCCTGTCAGCTGTACCATCTCTTCAGCCCTGGAACTTGACCTTTCAAGTCCAGAGCTTTTGTTTTCATTTTTTCTCACTGGGATCTTTTGATGAGCAGACAGTTCTTTCTGAACAATAACCAAATGTGGAATTTTTTTTTTGTCTTCTTGGATAGTGCTAATTTTCTAAGAATCTTTACCTGCTGGCTATTATGTTTTTAGTAAGTTTATTGGGTGATTCTGTTGTGCAATAAGGTGTGAAGTTCACCCACTTCTGATAATGGTGCATTAGTGGGGGATTTTCATTGTTGTTCCCATTCCTCCTAACACACACACACAACACATACAATCAACTTCCTTTGTGTGCGGCGCACACACACACACACACACACACACACACACATACACAACTTCCTCTGCCCAGCCTCATTTCCTCCTCTGAAAAATGGGGGACCTTTGCAAGGATGGTTGCCAGGCTTCCATTATAAGCAAAGTGTCTGGAATATGGTGTTTTTCTCCCCCAACTTTCCTTAATCATAATGAGATTCTCTGTGTTCATTGTCTTGGAGAAGCCAGCAGCACTACAGGAGAATTCAGTAGAGAAGAATCATGTATTCTCTGGTGAAAGGGCAGGGGGCTGAGAAACTGCAGGAGCAAAGACCCAGCAGGCTGTGTCCCGCTGCCCAGTAAGAAGCAGCTCTGGGGCTGGAGCGATAGCACAGCGGATAGGGCGTTTGCCTTGCACGCGGCCGACCCGGGTTTGATTCCCAGCATCCCATGTGGTCCCCCGCGCACTGCCAGGGATAATTCCTGAGTGCAGAGCCAGGAGTAACTCCTGTGCATTGCCAGGTGTAAGCCAAAAAGCAAATAAATAAATAAATAATAAGAAACAGCTCCATCTGCTCACACACAAGTTCCTGCCTGGCAGTGTGAAGGGCAGGGGGCAGATAGTCCTCTGCAAAAACCAGGCGGCAACAGAGCCCGTCCCATGGCACCTGCTGGCGAAAGGAATCCTTGGGCTTGTTCAAGTTCAGTCAAAGTCACCACGCAGAAATGATTCTTTTTCCTTGTAGGTTATTTAACTGAGTCCATTCATTTGCGGCATGTAACATGGATGAGGCCTTGTTTTGAAATAAACATATTTGGGGCTAGATCAATAGTACAGCAGGCAGGGTACTTGCCTTGCATGTGGTTGACTCGGGTTCGATTCCCAGCATCACATATGGTCCCACCGAGTCTGCCAGGGTGCTCCCTGAGCACAGGGGCAGGAGTAAGCCCTGAGCACCACCAGGTATGACTCAAAGACGAAAACAAAGCACATTTAAAATCTTTGTTTGTTTGTTTTTGGCCACACCCAGCTGTACACAGGGGTTACTCCTGGCTCTGCACTCAGGAATCACTCCCGGTGGTGCTCAAGGGACCTTATGAGATGCCATGAATCATCCCAGGTGGATCATGTGCAAGGCAAGCACTCTCCTCACCGTACTATCTCTCTAATCCAAAACACATTTAAATTTTATTAGCTACACACACACACACACACACACACACACACACACAGAGTGATTTTTTTTTTCTTTTTTGGGTCACATCCAGTGATGCTCAGGGTTTGGTTACTCCTGGTTCTACACTCAGGAATCACTCCTGGCAGTGCTCAGGGGACCATATGGGATGCTGGGAATTGAACCCGCGTGCAAAATAAATGTCTTATCGCCTGTGCTATCGCTCCAGCCCCCACAGAGTGATTCTTGACAGAAAAGATTCCACTAAAGTACCAGAGACATTGGTTACCTTGCTCAGTTGAGATCAAACTGGATTAAAAACTCTTCCTCCTTGGGGACTGGAGTGATAGCACAGCAGGTAGGGCATTTGCCTTGCATGCGGCCGACCCGGGTTCAATTCCCAGCATCCCATATGGTCCCCTGATCACCGCCAGGTGTAATTCCTGAGTGCAGAACCAGAACCAGGAGTAACCCCTGAGCATCACCGGGTGTGACCCAAAAAGAAAAAAAAAACCTCTTCCTCCTAGTTTGCACTGAAGCACAAAACTGAAGAGCAGACTTTCCCTACTACAAAAGTAAATGCATGACAAGAAGTAAATGCTTCATAGATAATAGTGAAGTCAAAAGGCAAACAAACGGATTCATCCGTTAGTAATCACATTACCAGGCAGGTGATAGAGCAGTGGTCTCACCCCAGGGGTCTCACACACAGGTCTCATCTCTTCCTGACTCTCTGAGGACTGCATTTTATGGTTATACTCCGAGAAGGAAGGAAAGAGATGTCTAACACGACACCAGCCAGGAGCTGTGGGCTGCCCATCGTGTGGGAAAGCATGTTTCGGGCAGACTGACATCCCTGCACCAAAGCCGAGCTCCAGGCAAGAGACTCATGGGCTCCATCATACTTTCAGGGCCCAGTAACGCCGTGGAATCATCCTACCCTGCTACTAGCCCCAGTTTGGGACAAATCCTGGGAGTGCCAGCTTTGCCCTTCAAGCAGAGTTAGTAACCTGGGAGGCTGGATCTGAGTTCCCAGGTGAGTGGGTCATGCAGGTACACCAACATTTATCGGCGCCCCCTGGTGGACACAAAGTGGAACATATCAGGCTGCTGCCCTCAAGAGAGCTCCCGGAATCCACCCTGCCTTGCGGGGTTGGGGACCAAGATGCTCAAATTGTTCCTCCTGAGTCAGAGGACCAATGATGACACCTATTGAACTTGCTGGATGTAAGATGGCTCTAAGTCCTTAACATGTATAAAGAACTAATTTAATCTTCACAACAACCCTTTGTGGAAGATTATTATTATCCCTGAAAAATTATCTGAGAAAGATAATTTACTTCCCCAGTAAGTGGATCTTTAAAAAGGTTTTGAGCCACACCCAGTGGTGCTCAGGACTTATTCCCTGCTCTGTACAAGCCTTTTCAGGGTTTGGGGGGACCGGATGGGGGGACCTGGGACTGAGCCTGGGAGGGGCCACATGCAAGGCAAGCACCTGCCACTGTACTATTGCTCTGGCCCCAAAGCTGGGCCTACTTGGATAGAGTTACCAAAAAAAGGAGATCGAACAGTACAGCAAATACGATTTGCTGGTCCTCATTCCCTCCTAGTAGATTTGCAGAGTTATTTGGCTTCTGAGACTAGAAACATTTAGAATTCTGTTTTCCACTCTCACTTTTCAAATTTTCATCTTGATTATAACTTGTGTAGCGTGGTTGCAACAGTGTTAACATTTCTGGTTCCTGGGTGCAGAGTGACTGCCCCTTTACCACCACCAGCGCGCCCACAACCACCCTCCACTGTCCCTGTGTCACCTCTGGCCCACCCCTTCCTTCCTGCTCTTCCCTACGCCCTTGCCTGTTAATCTGAGTTTTGTAGGCCAAGGTTTGGGATCGGTCCGTACTGTCTACTCACTTGTTTTGTCTCTTCACTCCACAGATGAGTGAGAACATCCAGTATTCGTCCTCCTCTCTCTCTACTTTCATTCTTGAGGACACTGTTCCTTTGCCATTAAGTTCCCCTCCACCCGACCAGCCTCCAGCTGTAAATACTTTTAATAATCAACCATAACAGAGCCCTTGACAGATGGGCCTGGGAAAAGATAGCTCCGCATTGAAAGGCAGCAAATGGAAATGGAGGGGAATTGAAGCAAGCAGGAAGATGGCAGGTGGGGGGGGGGGTCTCTTGGAGGTACAGTTTCTACAGAATCTGAAAGCATATCCCATATATTGGTATTTTTTTTCACCAACAGATGAGATTCTTGTGTGTGTGTGTGCGCGCACACACACATGTTCATTTTTTTTTAACATCTGGAATGTTGAAAAGGGAGAGAGAGAAGCCCCAGGGCCTTGTCAATCAAACCCACTTTTCTTCTGGCAAATTCAGCATCAGTGACAAATCGTGCAGTTTGACATAAACAAAGTTGATGGATGTCGGCAAAGCTGTTTTTAAACAGCAGTCATGGAAAGATGGGTAGGATGGTTCCCCCCCTCCCTCAACAGTCAGTATGTTTAATGACAAATAAAACAACCAGATGTTTAAAAATCCTACCACCTTCACAAGGCCAACAGGGAGTCAGCAGCTGCTGGTTCATGAGAATGTGGGATGTGTTCCAATTGCGATCTGGAAAGTGGGGAGGGATGACCACTGCAGGGCGTCAGGGGAGAGCCCCATGCGGTGGGGGAGGGGGCAGTGCTACTGGAGAGAGTGGGGGCAGGTCCTGATCTGCTGCCCTGGAACTGGGGGTGAGAGGTACTGGGGTCAGTGTTCCCCAAGCTCTCCCCACTATGGTCCCTTCTGCCTCGGTCTCCTTCCAGTGCTGTCCCCTTGTCCCACTGCCTGGCCCCCTAATCTTTTGCTAGTTCCCCACCATAGTTTGCCACTTATGTAAGCTTTTCCCCTGTGGTCCTGTTGGAATATCCTGACCGCTCTGCAGAGAGGCCCGATGACCCCTGGTGGAGAAATGCTGATTTACTCTCTCTGGGACCTTCACAGGTGCTCAGTGACTCTCCACCCTGCTCCAGGAGGTTTCAGGGTTCAAATGCAATCAAACAAAAGGACCAATTTTCCTTCATTGGAGTTGATGGAGTGTTCCACTGTGAAAGCATTTCATCCCGTGAAGGGTGTGACTCAGTTGATTTTCACGTAGGTGGATCCTCTCCTGGTACTGAGCTCATGGTCTTTGTGACACAGCCAAAAGTTCTGGTTGCTTTCCCAATTCAATACATCAAGGAAGGAAAAATAATGAGCGCCTCTGTCATCATGGACTTGGTTTTCCTTTTCTTGAATTTAGGAATTTAAACAGTATAGCATATATAGTTTGTTTGTTTGTTTGTTTTTTTGGGGGGCCCACATCCAGCAGTTCTCAGGGCTTGCTCCTAGCTCTGTGCTCAGGGATCACTCCTGGAGGACTCAGGGGACCTTATAGGTGTCAGAGATTGAATTTCTGCCAGCCACGTTTAAGAGAAGCACCTTGCTCTCTGTCCTATCTCTCCAGCCCCCGCAGTATGTGTTATTTTATGTCAGACTTCCCACTGACACAGAGGTTTATGGAGCTCTATTTGGCCAGGAGCAGGAATCAGTATTCTGTTTCCTCTGGTGTGGGAAGCACACCGAGGCTCAGCATCCCCCGTGAGTGGTGCCCAGTTCAGTGTTCTCTGCGTGGACTCCTGTGTTGTTTCCATTTCAGGGCTTCACATGAAGAAAGCTGCCATGTGCATCTTTACCCATGCATTTTTGTGTAAATGCTTTCATTTATCTGGGGTAAATAGCTAGCAGTTGCCTGAATGGGTCAGAGGGTAGATGTGTGTATTGGACAGTTTTAGAAATTGCTGGTTTTCCCAATGCATTCTTCTACTTCCTGTTCCTTCTAGTACTCAGAACTCCGGATGCTCTACTGTTTGGTCATGGCTGCCAGTGGTCAACCAGGCAGGGAGCTCTGGAGTCTTTTCTGAACTATCTTTCTATTTTGTTAAAAAATTGCATTTCTGGGGGACGGCATTTGCCTCTCAGAAGCCAACCCAGGTTCTGTCCCAGGTATCCTGTACGGTCCTCGAGCACTACCAGGAGTGATCCCTGAGTGCAGAGCCAGGAGTAAGCCCTGAGCATTGCCAGGTGTGGGGTTTCCCCCGCCTCCCCCTCCCACCCATGAATGCATTCCTTCATTGTTTAGATTCATTTTGTCTGGTTATTTAAAGCTCAAATCCTGACCACTGCTGTGATAGAACAGCAGGTAGGGCACTTGCCTTGCATGTGGCCCACCCCGATTTGATCCCTGGCATCATATGGTCCCTCATACCATTGTCAGTTGTAATTCCTGAGTGCAGAGCCATGAGTAAGTTCTGAGCAACGCAGAGTGGGGGCCCGAAAACAAAATGAGAAGAGGAGAGGAGAGAAGAGAGAAAGAGAAGGGGAGGGGAGGGGAGGGGAGGGGAGGAGCCACATTGACCAACTTTCACAGCTGAGCCTGGACTAACTCTCACTTGTTAAGACTGAGGCCAACCCCACCCATCTCCAGAAGCCAGCATTCTCGTGAAAGCCTGTTGCTTTCACCCCCGATCATGTCAGGTCACCTTTTGTGCAGCTGAAGTTCAACTCATCAAAGTACAGAGAAGCTTCCCTTTTAAACTTTTCATGACTTTTAAAGAATATTGCTGATCACTCAGCCGCAGATCAGAACGCTTTATGTAATTTATCACCACCCACTAAGATAGCAGCAGCTCAAGATAGAAGGTGGCGGGAAGTGGAATTCTGCCTGCCAGCTAAGAAACTTCTCTCCCCTCCTGGGTCTCATGCTGGGAGGCGTGGGGGAATACCAAAGAAGCAATTTAGGGATCTAGCCGGGCCAGCACTGAGGACCCAGGAAGGGCGAGGGAGATGACTTCTGGGTAGCAGAAAGATTCAAAATTCCCCAGTGCAAAGAAGATCTTACTTTATCTTTTCAGTTCTTCTTGTAGTATACTGAATAATATATGCGTGGTGAAGTGCTGAACCCTTAAATGCGCAGCTCAATGAATTTTTAAAAGTGAAAACATCCATGCACTCAGCCGTCAGATTAAGAAGCAGAACACCAACAGACCTCAGAAACATTCCCTCATTTCTCTTCACTTTCAACAGCCCTCTCCACTTTAAAATCACAGTTCTGGTGCGGGGGGGCCCCAGGTTGGTTTCGCCTGGTTTAAACTAGATGTAAATGGAGTTTACACTTTCCCTCGGTCTGGCTTCTTTGGGCTACCGTGGTGTCCTCACCATACGTTCGAGTTGGGGTTTGTAGTTCATTCTTTGGTTTCTTGCCGTGTTTGTTCTGCGGCTATCTCCATCATTTATTTATCTATTCTTCTGCTAATGGGCATTGATTGTGTATCCACTTTGGGGCTTATATGAATGATGGTACTATGAATGTTGTTTATGGTGTTTGGTGAAAATGTGCATACATTTATGCTTGGGACAGATAAATGGGTGCATGAGTAGATACTGCATGCATGTACACATAGAACTGAAGAGTCATGCATTATTAGCTTTAATACATTGTGCCAGTTTTCCAAAGTGACTGTACATATTTATAACACCCCAGTAGTATAGGATAGTCCCGGTTGCTCTGTTTCTTCAAAGCCCTGTTAAAGCTCCAGCCTTTAAATGGTTTGGTTTGTGTTTATGGACTACCCCTAGCAGTTCTCAGGAGCTTGTTGCTTGTGGTGGTGGTGGGGAGGGCGGGCGGGAATCCTCTTGGAGGTGCTCAGAGGACTGTACAGAGCTGAGGATTGGACCAGGCCCCCCCTGCAGGCAGAGTAGGTGCTCCAGGCCACTGACTGGCGGAGAAAGGGTCTGAGAAATGTGTTGTCCGGTGACTCTACCATCTGGGCATCGTAGAGTGAAACTCCACAAACCCAGCGCTGTTCAGTGGCAGCTGATAGAGCAGGTTTACAGAGACTCCTTGCTGGTCTGCTAAGAAGTCACTGTCGGGGGCTGGAGCCATAGCACAGCGGGTAGGGCGTTTGCCTTGCACGTGCCCAACCGAGGTTCGATTCCCAGCATCCCATATGGACTCCTGAGTACCGCCAGGAGTAATTCCTGAGTGCAAAGTAACCCCTGTGCATTGCCAGGTGTGGCCCAAAAAAGCAAAAAAAAAAAAAAATACACACACACACACACACAAAAGTCACTGTCCTTTACCATACGGTGCCTGGATCATTTCACAGAGTGGAGTGGGACAGCGCTGCTACCAAGGATGCATTGAAGCTGCGTGTAACGGCGTGTAATGCGCATGCCCGGTCCTCTAGCCTGGCCACCGCTCAGCTTGGTGCAGCGCTTCTCAGGCGCAGCCTGTGCGCTAAACTCTTCCCAAACGTTTATCAGTCCTCGGCGCCCTTGTGTGCAGTTTGCAACTGCCCAGTGTGGCGCTTCTGAAAAACAAGTGATTTCTCTGGGAGGCTGCTGTAAAATTAAAAACCCTATAAAATAGGGCCAACAAAAAAGGCCGATAGCAGTGACCTTTACAAGCAAGAATGATCATCAGGAGACAGGGGCGCTGACGATGCAAGCGAGCCAGATATGAGGGCTTCTCGTTTGGAAACGGAGGCTCAGCGGTAGAGCACATGCTTTGCATGTATGAGCCTTTGAGTTCAATCTCTTTTTGTTGTTGTTGTTGTTGTTGTTGTTATTATTTTGGGAGCGCCATATCTGGCCATGCTCAAGAGTTACTCCTGACTCTGAGCTTAGGAATTGGGGCCAGAGTGATAGTACAGCAGGTAGGGTGTTTGCCTTGCACGTAGCTGACCCAGATTTGATCCTAGCATTCCATATGGTCCTCGGAGCACTGCAGAGTATAATCCCTGAGTGCAGAGCCCTGAGTGCCTCTCCCCTCCCCCAGTGTGACTCCCCCCCCCCAACCAAAAGGAATTACTCCTGGCAGTGCTTTGGGGACCATATGGGATGCCAGGAATCAAACTCGGGTTGGCCATGTGCAAGGCATCATGCAAGGCCTCCCTAGTCCCTTCAGTTCAATCCCTGACATGGGAAAATGTCAATATTTCAGAATGTGTGGCAGGAATGTTAAGAACAGTCTCTTCAAGCCCTCGTTCTCCCTCAATTATGTATATTGCTTTCTTGTTTCTATGTCTCTGCTTGCTTGTTCTTTTATTTTTTTTAATTTTTATTAGTGAGACACCATGAGGTACAGTTGCAGACTTACACATTTTTGTGGTTGGGTTTCAATTATACAATGATCAAACACCCATCCCTCCACCAGTGCCCATTTCCCACCACCACGGATCCCAGTATCCCTCCCACCCCCCATCCCCCCATCCCACTCTGCCTCTGTGGCAGGGCATTCCCTTTTGTCCTCTCTCTCCTTTTGGGTGTTGTAGTTTGCAAAAGAGGCATTGAGTGGCAATCATGTTTGGTCTATAGTCTACTTTCAGCATGCTTCTCCCATCCTGGGAGGATCCTCCCAATACCCTTTACTTGGTGCTCCTTTCTCTATCTGAGCTCCCTTTTCCCCTAGCAAGTGTGGCTGGCCTCTAAGCCATGGAGGAAAATTCCTGGTACTAATCTCGGTCATTCTTGGGTGTTAGTCTCCTATTTTGTGACTTTATGTTCCCCAGATGAATGCAATCTTTCTATGTCTATCCCTCTCTTTCTGATTCATTTCGCTTAACATGATACTTTCCATGTAGTACCACTTGTATGTAAATTTCATGACTTCATCTTTTCTAACAGCTACATAGTACTCCATTGTGTAAATGTACCAAAGTTTCTTTAACCAGTCATCTGTTCTCGGGCACTCAGGTTTTTTTCAGATTCTTGCTATTTTAAAGAGTGCTTGCTTGTTCTTTTAAGCACGTGTTCCCACTTCAACATACACTCCCCCCACCCCCAACTTGCATCTTTCTAAGTAAGTTTTGTTCCATAAAAGCTATTATGCTTCATACATACACACACACACACACACACACACACACACACACAAAGGTTAAAAAACAATAGAAAACAGGGCCTAGATAATACACCTAGGGCATTTGTCTTGCATACAACTGAGCGAGATTCTACCCCTGGCATCCCATATGGTCCACTGACCCAGCCAGATGCGATCCCTGAGCTCAGAGCCAAGAGTAAGCCCTGAGCACCCACCCCCGGATATGGGCCCAAACCCAGAAAAAAAAAACAAAACAATAGGAAACATTGTTAATCATCATATAAAGGAGAGTTTAAATCTTGGTATCACAGGGGACCCTGGCAGTGCATGTCACCAGAGAACTCACCTGGCCCCTTGAGTGCATTATATTGTGAAATTCTATCCAGTGTCACTTGGAAACCTTTCAAACTTTTCATTTGCTTTCAAAGCACAGAGATATTACAGCTAAGCCACTGTTCTTTTGGAACGATCACATGTCCAGATAAAAACTTGGGATGTAACTCAGCAGTAGAGCACTTGTCTTGAATGTTTGAACCCCTGGGCTGATCCCTGGCACAAGAGAGAGAGAGAGAGAGAGAGAGAGAGAGAGACAGACAGACAGACAGAGACAGACAGAGACAGAGGCAGAGAGACAGACAGAGACAGAGACAGAGACTGAGATGAAGGGAGGGAGGGAGAGGTCTAATGAAGACTAGTGAAAAATCACTACCTCAAGAATGATATTAGTTGCTCTTGAGTCTCTAAAACAAAAACACTTAGTAAGGGTCAGAGAAATAATAGAGTGGGTAGGGCGCTTGCCTTTCACATGGCTGACCCAAGTTTTATCTCTAGGAATTCGTATGATCCCCCAAGTCCTCCAGGAGTGATCCCCAAGTGCAGGGCCAGAAGTAATCCCCAAACACCACTTGTTGTTCTTCACCCCCCAAAATAAAGTAATAATAATCCTGCAGTATTGCTGGGCAAGGAGTGAGACAGGTGTGGCGTCGCATGTTAGAACTTACTTGGGTAATTTTGGATCTTCAAATCATTCAAACACCAGCAACTCTGATGGTTTTAGGAAAAAAAATATAGGAGAAACATTTTTTGGGGGGAGTCAGGGGGCAGATTTGGGGCAACATCAAGCACTGGGGTTTTCTCCCATTGGTGCCTGAGGGACCAGGCAGTGCCAAGGGATTAAACCTTGGGTCTCCTTCAATGCAAAGCCTCCCTCCAGCCCAAGAAGGGAACTGTTGGTTTGAACAACCTTACAGAATAATAAATTGCAGAGGGAAGAAGGAAATTGAGATATTCTGAGATTCGACTTGATGAGTCAACAGATATGAGTCCCCGTGCTCGTCTGCTCTGCTCATGGGGAGGAGGGAGAATGAAGACTCTAGGGAGGCCCCTTTGCTGACTCGAAGCCTCTGGGCTTCCCCAGAAGCACCACTAGTTTAGAACTTGTGATGGTGCTTTCAAGCTGACCTGGTGGTTTCAGAGCTTCTCAACAGCTTCATATTGCCCTGTAGACAGGTTGCACCAATATTTCACTCAAGAAGTAAGATGGGTCTGTGAGGCTGGAGCAATAATGCAGTTG
Source organism: Sorex fumeus (assembly GCF_029834395.1). Lineage (NCBI taxonomy): Eukaryota > Metazoa > Chordata > Mammalia > Eulipotyphla > Soricidae > Sorex > Sorex fumeus. Next base: position 38,788,041 of record NW_026606179.1, read on the forward strand.
AGAGGGTGTTTGCCTTGCACACAGCCAGCTCGAGTTCGATCCCCGGGATCCCATATGGACACCGAGCCCCACCAGGAGTGATTGCTGAGTGCAGAGCCAGGAGTAACCCCTGAGCACTGCTCTGTGTGGCCCAAAAAGCCAAAAAAAAAAAAAGAAAGAAATAGAAGTAAGATAGATGTCTTCAAAATGAAGTTGGCTAGAGGTCAAAGAGATAGCTCAAAGAGCTGGGCACATAATCATGTGCAAGATACCCAGATTCCAGGGCCAGAGATATAGCACAGTGGGAAGGGCACTCGCCTTGCATGCAGATGACCTGGGTTCGATCCTTGGCATCACATAAGGTCCCTGGATCCCCAGAGGAGTGGCCTCTGAGTACAGAGACAGGAGTAGGCTCTCACCACTGCTAGGTGTGGTTCCCAAGCCAAAAAAGAAGCCCAGGTCCCATCTACTCCATATGGTCCCCTGCCCACTGCTGGGAGTAGGCCCCAATCACCATTGGGTGTGGTCCCCACAACCAAAAGAAAATGTTGATTCTTAGGGATAGTTTGAGATGGTACAGAAATGTTTCCATTTTCACAAGAATTCTTTTTTGAGAGGGTCTTACTCAGTGATACTCAGGGGTTACTCTTGGCTCTGCACTCAGGAATTAATTCTAATGGTGCTTGTGGGGACTGTACAGGATACCAGGGATTGAACCAGGGTTAGCTGTGTGCAAGGGAAATGCTCTCCTCACTGTACTATCTCTCTGATCCCGTCACAAGAATTTTTGATGGCTGTTGACCTCACCAGGAAATCAGACATTCAAGCAAAGAAGCAGCAGCAGATTCTGTACCAACAGGATATGAATTCAATATTGCTCTCTCCAAAGTTCAAGACATTCTATAATCAGCATTTTTGTTTACTGCTTGGTTCCTGGTGATTAAAATATTTTTGTTGTTGATTTTGTTTGGGTTTTTGTTTTTTGTTTTATTTTGGGGCCACAGCTGGCAGTGTTCAGTGTTCCTGGCTCTTTATTCAAGCATCTCTCCTGGCAGTTCTCGGGGGACCATATGGGATGACAGGGATCAAATCTGGGTCAGCTGCATCCAAGGCAAATGCCCTACCTGCTATACTATTGCTCTGACCCCATGGTAATTTCAAATTTAAATAAGTACAGACTTGTCATTTATTTTATATTTTCAAACGAATACACACATTTTTATAACTGATGGTTTTTATTTCTGCTTTAGTGGTCTGTGAAAAAGTTCGGTTTCCCTGGTGTGCAGGTGTGTACAGACTGAGGACCACTGGTCTAGAGGTCAGGACCGTGTTGTGTATATGCTCCCTTGTCGACTCAAACACCAGGCAGTGGGATGAACACACTTCCTGGCTGTCTGCTATTGTATTAGTCAGAGGTCTCTGGAGAAGGAAGGTGGGGGTGCAGGAGGGTTTGGACCTAGCCAAGGTTCCAGGAAATGCTGATGTTCAACTCCAATTTGGATACAAGAAAACAAGCAATGTCCCAATTTGCAAGACAGTTTGAGAACAGGGAATGATGCAATCTTTTGTTCTGTGCAGACCTCCAATTTATTGACTGTGGCCCATCCACATTATAAGAAGCAATCTGCTTTTCTCAGTCTACTGATTCAAACAAATGGGTTTCTCTTGGGTTTTGTTTGGCTTTCTCTGATTATGAGGCCACACCCAGGGGTGGTGAGGGTGCTACTCCTGCTTTGTGCTCAGGGATCACTCCTGGCCATTCTCAGGGAACCCTAGTGCAAGGATGGAACCTGGATCACCAGCATTCAAGGGAAGCTCCCTCTCTGTGGTGCTATCTCTCAGCCCCACAAACAGTTGTTCATCTTGGGCTAGAGAGTTAGTATGGCAGGAAAGGCACTTGCCTTGCATATGGCCCATTCTGGTTCTATCCCCTGCACACTGCCAGGAGTGATCCCTGCACTGAGAGCCAAGAGGAAGCCCTGAGCACTACTGGTTGTGGCCAAAAATCCCACCTGCCCCACCAGAATAGTTAATCTCACCAGAAACCGCCTTGCAGACCTCTTTATGATGATGTCTGGCCAAATATTTGGGGTGGGTAGAACAGAAAACCTTAACTTCGCTCATTTTGATTCTATTGTTTCCAAGTCCTCCTCCTCCTCCTCCTGTTCCTCCTCCTTCTCCTTCTTCTCCTCCTCCTCCTCCTCCTCCTCCTTCCTTCTCATCCTTCTCCTTCTCCTTCTTCTTCCTCCTTCTTCCCTTCATCTTCCTCTTCCTCTCCTCCTTCTCCTTCTCCTTCTCCTTCTCCTTCTTCTTCTTCCTCTTCTTCATCTTTTTCTTCCTCCTCTTGCTTTTGGGCCACACTTATGCTCAGGGATCACTCCTGGGGGACTCAGGGGACTATATGGGGTTCCAGGGATTAAACCCAGTTGGCTGTGTGCAGGGCAAGTGGCTATCTATCGTACAATCACTCCAGCCCCTCAGATATGGAAAGTTCTCAGATATTCTTAATCTGCAGATTGAAGCATTAAGTATATGGAATGTGCATTTATTTATTTATTTATTTTTGTCTTGGGGTCACACCCAGAGATGCTCATGTGAAATTCTTATTCAAATCTTTCCCTTTTTTCTTTTCTTTTTTGCATGGACACATCCAGCAGTGATACATGCAGTTAAAATTGAGAAGTGATCCCTGAGCACAGGTGTGGTCCAAAAGCAACAACAGTAACAACAAAAAAAAGAAGAAGAAAAAAAGAAAAAAAAAGAAAGGAAAGGAAGGAAGGAAGGAAGAAAGAAAGAAGAAAAAGAATGCTTGGAAACAATAGAATAAAATGAGGGAAGTTAAGGATTTCCTGTTCTACCCACTCCACCTCACACCAGAGATATTTGTGTGTAGAAAAGAGAACTTTGCCCCCAACTTCTGTAGACAGAGCAGCTCTCACAAGAACCTTAAAGTACATTTCAGAACAGTTCTCCCCTTTCATGAGGCATTTGTCAGGTGCTGAGCTCAGTTGAAAGTGATGTTCCAAATCTTCACATTGTTTCCTCTATGGATACTTTTTTGTAGCATTTTCAGCAGTTTTTCATAACAAACAAAACAAACAAACACTGTCCTCTCGATGTGATGTTGTGATTGTCGGGCTCTCTGAGAGGGGCGGAGGAATCGAACCCGGCATGGCCGAGCTGGCTGTGCATAAGGCAAGTGCCCTACCTCTGTGCTATCCCTCCAGCCCAACAAACAATACAAAGTATATATTTCAGTTGTGCTTTGGGACAGGACTTGGGCCTTAGGACGGAAACATCCTAAGTATGGTAATGGGAAGATGTAATGGTGGTGGGATTAGTGATTGAATATTAAGGTAAAGGTAAAGGTAAAGGCCCTCCCATTGATCGTCGATTTGCTCGAGCGGGCCCAGTAACATCTCCATTGGAGACTTTGTTGTTACTGTGTCTGGCATATCCAATACTCTCGGTAGCTTGCCGGGCTATTAAATGTAATCAAATACTGTGAACTACCTTATAAAACAAAAATTTTTAAAAAAAGGAAAGTGATGTTCCAGAAAATTCTTCTAAGTCTTACAGTCAATGAACAGAAATAGGTCCACAAATTACCTGTCATCGGAAGAAAGAAATGGCTATCTGTGTGGTGTTATGCAAGAAGATAAGAAGTTAGCTTGGAGGTAAATTTGGAGTCCTCAAGGTAAATTCTTTACATTATATTCTGGGCAGATATTTGGAAGGTGAGTCTTGTTATAACTCTTGTGCAAAATAAGAAAAAAATGTGTTTTAGAGACTTTTATACCTGATTTTATTTTTTTTAATTTATTTTGCTTTTTGGGTCACACCCGACGATGCACAGGGGTTACTCTGCAGTCAGAAATTACTCCTGGCGGTGCTGGGGGACCATATGGGATGCTGGGAATCAAACCCGGGTCGGCCACATGCAAGGCAAAAGCCCTACCCACTGTGCTATTGCTCCAGCCCCCTGATTCTATTTTTTGCAAGGAGGTTTGGGCTAAACCCACCAGGGGGTGGCGGGGGGCTATTCTTGCCTCTGTGCTAGGGATCAAACTCAGGTTGGCAGCATGCAGGCAAGAACCTCCCCTCTGTGTACTACGTCTTAGTTTTCTTTGTTCATCCCTTCCCTCTCCTCCCCTCTGCTCCTCCACTTCATTCTCCTTTCCCCTTCCTCTTTTTTTTCCCCAGGGGTGTGGGTCACACGTGGTGATGCTCAGGGTTACTCCTGGCTCTGCACTCTGTAATTACTCCTGGCGGTGCTCAGGGGATCATATGGGATGGTAGGGATTGAACCCGGGTCTGCCCTGAGCAAGGCAAATGCCCTACCCACTGTACTATCGCTCCGGCCTCTCTTTTTGTTGTTATTTTTGGGCTACACCTGTTAGTGCTCAGAGCTTACTCCTTGCTCTGCCCAGGGATCACTCCTAGCAGTATTTGGGAACTAAATGCGGTGCTGGGGATTGAACCCAGATCAGGTGTGTGCAAGGTAAACAACTTTCCCATTCTGCTTTCTCTCTCTCTCTCTGGCGGCCTAGCACCCACAACCTGATTTGTGGTAGTGTGGCCATTTCCTTGCAGGAACTTTGAAAACTTCACTAGAATTTTTAGGGCCTACCTGTGATTCTATCACCTAGAAGATCTTTCTCATGTGTTACTTATAATTTCATTTACAATCCATTACTTATCTATTTTTCTTTTGGCGGCCACTTGTGGTGTCGCTGAGGAACTACACCCATTCTTGGAACTTGGGAATCACTCCTGGAAATGCCTGGGATTGAACCCAGGCCTCCTGCATGGAGCGTGCACTCCAGGACCCTGAGCTAGCTCTCTGGCCTCATCACTTATCACTTAATCACTTAATCCCCCTTATTCATCGAATTACTCGAGCGGGTGCCAGTAACGTCTCCATTCATTCCGGTTGCGTGCTAGCGTAGCCCAATGGTATCTGTTCATTCTAGGAACGTACAGAGCCTCAAACCGATCATTCAGGGTCTTGACGAAGAAGTCTGACCATCTTGTAGGTGGGCGTCCACGTGATCTTTTGATGTCCTGTGGAATCCAATCAGTAATGGCTCTAGTCCAGCAGTTGTCTGTAAACCTCATTACGTGTCCAGCCCATCTGATTTTTGATGTCTTGGCAAATGAGACAGCGTCCCTGATTCTTGAGCGTTGACAAAGATCAGAACTCCGGTGTGTAGGACCCGGAGCTGAGATCTCCAAGCCTGCACGGTTTGGGACTGGACCTGTCAGTAGCTAGACAGTTACACCCTCCAACTGCCATGTAACCCCAACAATGGCCAGGATCCAGAGATTATCACAACAAGCTCCCGGGAGCGCGTGGCCGCATTCGTGGCCACGCAACTATTTATTTACTTTTCTCTAAGTTTTCAGGGTACCTTTAAATATCCCACCCGCACGGCAGAGCCTGGCAAGCTATCTGTGGTCTATGCCAAATAGACCAAATTGATATGCCAAATCCAGTAATAAATGGATCTCTGGCTTCATACTTTAGTTTTTTTATTTCCTCCCCCCTCTTCCCTCTCTTGATATTGTTTGGGTGACTGGTCACACACATGTTTAATTGTAGAGCCTGAACAGTTGTTTATGGTGCTCACCAAGGATCCCACACCAATCAGGTCCCAGGTCCCAGTGTTTGCACATCAGGCCTGTGCCTGCCAAGAGTTGCACTTCTTTAGTGACGGTACTCAAGGACACTCTGGTTGTAGTGCTCATGTGTGTGTGTGTGTGTGTGTGTGACTACGGTGCTCATACAGGGGGCTGCGCTCTCAGTCGCACTGACATCTTGTTTATAGCTGTGGTCTTCACCATGGATTGCACACATCTGGTTGAAGTGTGGCTGGAAATTGCTTAGGGTGCCAGGGTGCCGCAGAGCCACCAGGCACAAGCAGCTGAGCTGCCAGAATCCTGCTGGGCAGTGCCAGAGACTAAACTTGTGGCCTTATGCTCACAAGTGGCTCTAACCACTGATCCATTTCCTGACCTTACTAATACTGGTTGCATGAGTGGCCAGTGTGACAGTCCTAGTTCTCTCTCCCCCGTAGGTGCAGGAAAAATAACAGACTCCTCCGTTCTCTCTCCTGCCCACACTCCAATCTGCAAGTAAAGGACTGGAGCATTTTCCACAAAAATAATTCAGCTCATGCTCCACTCTTGCTGTGGCACTTCTCAACTTTCTTCTCATGGCTTGATGCCCGGGAGAAGTCTGGCCCTAGGCAATTATGAGCCTTAGCCCACCTGTCTTCCTGCATCCTCTGCCAGTCTTTTTGCCCCCTTCTATTTTCCAACAAAAAGCTCGTTTTCGCCTTTGGAGCCTTCACTCCTGTTCTCTGTTTAGAATGCTTAGCATGCAGCCCGACCTGGCCAAGGCTGACCTTTCCCGTGACCGGTTCAGCTCAGACGACGACCACACCTGCCGCGAGAAGCCCTGAACTTTTTTCATTTTCTTACCCTCTTTCCCATGATCTGTCTATTTTTCCTTTAACGTCCTTCTAACAAACATCAATTACTGGCCGTCGTTTCCTCCCACCCGTCTGAGAACTCTATTAGGCCGGGGATTTTGTTTTCCTAGGTCTCTATCGTGCGCTAGGCTGGAGACCCTGGAAATGAAGAGTAATAAAAACGCGCACGTGGTCGTGGGATCCTTCTCTCCGGCAAAGCCACGTGGTAGAGGAGACGCCCCGGGCGCGGGAGGGCGGGGCCGTGGGCGTGTCACGAATGACGTTTCACCCAGGCCCCGCCCAGACATCGCCCAGGCTCCGCGCAGGCCCCGCCCAGGCCCCGCCCCTGTTCCTGTCCGCTTCCGCCGCTCTCCAGAAAACTCATTGGGCGGCGCGCCGCGCGGGGGCTTCTGGGAGCGGCCGCGCTCAGCCAATCGGGAGGCGCGGGCGAGCGGCGCGAGAAGCGGCGGCCGCGTTCTCGGCCGGGACCGGGCGATCCAGACGTCGCTGGACCAGGTAAGGGCGTCTCCGGCCGCGTCCCTGCGGGCCAGGGCCCGGCCGCTGCGGCGTGGAACCCCGGCGGGGGCAGCCCGTCCCGCGCCCACGCGCTGTCCGCTCGCCGCGTGGTCGCCCTGGCGCGGCAGTGGCGGCCGGCTGTCAGGCCGCTCGGGGACGCCGAGTCCAGGCGGGCCTGTCCCCCCGCGCGCTGGCCGCCGCGCGCCACGCCCCCGCCCGGCCAGCCCACCCCCGCGGGGGGTTGCGGCTGACCCCCGGCCCGCGGCGGGGAGCTTTTCGGAAGGCGTTGCCTTCTGCAGGGCGGTGGATGGGGGGGTCTTAGGAGGGAGAGGGGGGCTTTCGGGGAACGGGTCCCGGCCTTGGATCTAGCTCCAGCCGGCACCCGGGGGTGGGGGGTGGGGGGTGACACCGGCTCCTCACGTCGGGAGATGCTGAGGATCGGATCCTGGCGTGGCCCGGGTTCTTTTCTAGGCCCAGCCCTCCGGCCCCTGTAAGGGCGGGCGTGGTGCTCATGGTTGCACCATTTAAAAAAGAAAAACGAAAAGAGGCGGCCCACTGGTTTTCCCCTCTTTTGTCAGGTCGGGGAAGGAGGGCTTGGTTGTGGTCGAGATTGTCTTTCGTTCAGCGGAGAGGAGAGAGTAGGGGGTCAGCTTTTGTTTGGGGGGATATGAGAGGTGTTCTTGGGCATAGGAGTTTTTTTTTTTTTTAAATTCGACTCTTGGTGTATTTGTGTTTGGGACATTTCCCCAGTTAGCCTTCCTGGTGCTCTCATCCAAATTTGCAGCTTTGAATTCTTATCTGTCAGGTTGTCATCTCATTATATCTGCCTTTTCTCCAGAGGCCTACTTGTGTCTTCACCAAGAATGCATGATGGGGGGGGGGACGGGGGCGGCTAGTAAGCTCTTTTATCTTCTGTCCCATACTATTGCAATCTCTCTTCCCGCCTCCCCCCATACCTCCTCCCTGCATTTCAGTAATATAGAAGTCTGGCTTGTAAGGTTCAAGTTGTCCATAACTGTTTTCATTTCCCAACTCCAGTGCTTGTCAACCTGGCCGAGTCCCCACCATCTCTTCCCTTAGATGATTGAACGACGCAATCTTTCAGTAATATTCCAGCTCCGGTCTGGTCTCCCTGCTTCTGGCCTAGCTCCTCTTTGCAGCCCAGCTGCTGGAAAGATTCTGTGCTCAAAATACCCTCCACTAACTTCCTGCCTTTTTTCTTGGGGGGGGGGGGTCTGGTGGGGTCTGGATTTCTCTTTAGTTTTTGTCCCACTGTGGTGCTTAATCACAGAGAAGGCACTTTGAATGGGAATGTCACCTGATTCTGGACACCTGTACCCTTCCTCCCAATCTGGGGGTAGGGGGCACATCCCCTTTGGCCTTGGTTTGTGGGTCCCTAAGATGTCTATCAATGCCTTTGTTTTTCTGTTGTTGTTTTGTTTTGAGGGGCCACAGCTGCCTCAGTGCTCATGGTGCTCATGAGTCCGTGCTGGGGATGATTCTTGGGGCTCCAGACCATGTGCTCTCACTTCCTGAGCCAGCCTCCCTTCCTTCTTTTGCTCCTCCCCTCCACTCCCTTCCCTTCTACTCCCTCACTTCCACATGTCAGTCTTCAGGACTGCTGTGACCACTCACCTCTCAGGCCTTTCCCTTGGGTCCTCTAGCCATGCGTTCCCCATTTCCTGTCTTCCCCTGTTGCTCTAGTTATTCGTAGCATTTTTATTTTATGTCCTTATACTGTGTCTTAGTGGTCTTCTTTTCTGCTAGAATGTGAAAGTGGTGGCTATTCTCTGGTGTGTCCCCAGAATCTAGTCTGGCACATACTAGGTCCTCTGTCACTGTCACTGTCCTCCCGTTGTTCATCGATTTTCTCGAGCGGGCCCAGTAACGCCTCCATTGTGAGACTTTGTTGTTACTGAGTTTGGCATATCGAATATGTCACGGGGAGCTTGCCAGGCTTTGCCATGTGGGCGAGATACTCTCGGTAGCTTGCCGGCCTCTCCAAGAGGGGTGGAGGAATCAAACTCGTATCGGCCATTTGGACGCTTGCAAGGCAAACACCCTACCCGCTGTGCTATCGCCCCAGCCCACTAGGTGCTCAATCAGTATAAAAGAAATGATTCTGTGACACTTGGGGATATGATGGCAAGTGAGATGGGCCTCCTCTGTGAACTGATGCTCCTGTGTGGAAATCAGCAGCACCACACTCACAGATACAGAATGTATTGTCAGGGCTTTTTTTTTTTTTCCCCTTTTTTCTTTTTTAAAAGGAGGACAAGATATTTAAGTGAGAACTGGTTGAAAAGAGAGCGAGTTGTGGGAATATCTGGGTCAAGAGCATCCTTGGAGGGGAGAGCAAATGCAGAGCTGCAGCATCGGAACCTGCTGCGTTTAGGGGTTGCAGTGCTCAGGAGGCTGGGGCCTTACTGATGGGTCTCTGCAAGCTGGCCTGAGGATGCCGTGCTGCTCAAGGCCATGCAGTGCCCAGTGCTAATCTGGGCCACCCTGGTCTTCTGGGGGCTCTGGGGATGCCCCTGGCCATACTCAGTGGATCCTGTGGTGCAGGAATCAACCTCAGATATGCAAGGCGGGTACTCTCTTACTAAGCCACATCCCTGACCTTTGGAAGGCCTGTTCCTCCTCCTCCTCCTCTTCCTTGACCTCCCCTCCCCTTTCCCCTCGTCTTCCCCCTCCTTCTCCTCCTCCTCTCCCCCTCACCCTCCCTTTTGGGTCACATCTGGTGATATTCAGGGGTTACTCCTGATTCTGTACTCAGACATCACTCCTGGTGGGACTCAGGGGAAAATATGGGTGCTGGGGATAGAACCCAGGATGGCTGTATGCAAGTGTCTTGCTTGCTGTATTATTGCTCTGGCCCCAAGCCTTGTTTCTTTATGTGTAGAGGAGAACTTGGGGTAGAGAAATATGTGTATTTTTTAATTTTAGGATTATTTCAGATTGCCAGCAAACGTGAAAGGAAGTTGTCTCTCTTCCTCACTTAGTTGATGAGGGGAAACTGTCTAGAAAGGAGAAACCTGAACTCTAAGAGGAGCCAATGTCCATTGCAGTGACAGCTGTCATTTCCTAACCTCTGGCTGTGTCCCTCTGCTCTGTCATATGACATCATCCTCAGCAACCTAGGACACTATACCTGCTCCCTCCTGGGCTTCCTTGTTTATGGCAGCTTCCTCCACCCCTCACTCAGGCTGAGGATCTGGAAACTGTGCTGAACTTTCTTCTCTGGCCTTCTACATTGGTGATTGGTTCCCACACTGAATCTTGTCACTGTCACTGTCACTGTCCTCTTGTTCATTGATTTGCTTGAGCGGGCACCAGTAACATTGTTGTTACTGTTTTTGGCATATTGAATATGTCACAGGTAGCTTGCCAGGCCTTGCCATGTGGGCGAGATACTCTCGGTAGCTTGCTGGGCTCTCCTTGGAGAACTACATATATGTGTATGCTTGTATATAAATGAGGGTTGGAGATAGTTTAAAGGTATGGCGCGTTTGCTTTGCATGTGGGAGCCCTAGATTTGAACCCGAGTACCACAGGGTCCCCGCGGCCCCACCAGATGTGACCCTTCTTCCTCCCATATGTGGTTTGATGGTGTATAGGCCTCTCCTACTCCCCCTTCTGCCACAGTCACTCTGGAGCAGGCCACTCTTCACCTAGCGCTTCTAGGTGATCAGGTGGCCTCTGTGAACTCCCTCTTGTTCCTAGTCGCCCTTCCTCCCCTGAGTCTGGCCTTTCTTCTTGTAGCAGTGAGAAGAGGCTCATCACAAATGACAGATACAGTCAAATGTAGAATGATACTGTCATTTAACCATAGTTGACATAGTTAAGAAGAGAAAGCAGAACAGTCTTAAACTTGTCCCTTGAAGGAGCATTTGCTTGTTTGGTATCGAAGATTGACTACTATTTTATTTTATTTTTCTTGGTATTTGGGCCACACCTGCCAGTGTCCAGGGCTTACCCATGGCTCTCTATTCAGGGATCACTCCTGGTTGACTTGAATCTGGGTTAGCCGCATGCTGTACTGTCAGGCTGGGTCCCTAACTACTGTTACGTGTAGCTCTGTAGTTCAGTGGATAGGGTATGAGAGCAAGATTTCCTATTGAAATTAAATGTTTGCTTTCTTTTGAATCACACCTTCATAGTGGAAATTTGAATTTATAATAAAAACTATACTTAGGAAACGTAATATACATTTGAAACAAGCATTTAAAAGTTTAAACTCCCTCCCTTCCCAAATGTTTATAGATGTGAAGTTGTGATCAAACACATTTTAATTCAGCAGCAAACATTAACTAGACAATTTTTAAAATAGAGATATTGATAATTAAATGATAACATGTTGCCAAATCGGCACTTTTGGAAAACAACTAAAGTAGTATTTTAGAATGATTACTCAATGGAGTTTATGGAATACTGTTTTTGTCAACTCCTTGAAATAGGTAGGAATTATCTTCTCTCGTTTGTTTCCTCTTCCGTCAGGGGGCAAGTCAGTGGTTCTCAGGGGCTGTGCCTGGCTCAGTGCTCGGGGACCCCTTCTGGTGGTGCTAGGGGTTGAGCCTCCTGTGCTCACCTGGTGAGAGTTCTTCTGTCTCTCCAGCCCTCTTGCCTTCCTTTTTGTAAGTGAAGAAATTAAACGGAAATCATTCAAATTTAATCGTCGATTGCCTCGAGCAGGCCCCTTCATCCTGGCCCTGAGATTATATTCAAGGCTCTTTAGGAGAATGAGATTCATCATTGTTACTGGTATTTGGCATATTGGGTACGCCACAGGGAGTTTGCCAGACTCTGCCGTGTGGGCAGGCTACATTCGGTAACTTGCCAGTTTGTCCAAAGTAGGAATGAGATAATAAGATGTCATAATAGGATGTCGCGCGGTCGCGAATGTGGCCGCGCGGTTCCGGGAGCTGATTTTTATAGTCTCTGAGTCTTGGCCGTTGATGGGATTCAAATTTATACTGGGAAGGGAAATTGATCTACCTTTAAGTTGTAAATGAACATTTCTAGATTTAAATCATGTGTTGGGTTCAATGCTCCGTCTTCTGCTTACCCAAACTATTAAAAATATTTATGTGTCATTAGGCCCGCATAGCAAAGCCTGGCAAGCTACCAGTGGCGTATTTGATATGCCAGATACAGTAACAATGTGTCTCACAATGGAGATATTGGAGATGCTGGAGATGCTGGAGCAAATTGATGAACAACGGGAGGACAGTGACAGCGACAGTGACAGGTTTAAAAAAAAAACTGAGAAAAGGAAGACCAGCCTATGTGTTTTTTTAGGGGGGTGGGGTGCGGGGTGGGGAGGGCACCCCCAGTGGTGCTCGGTGCTTACTACTGGCTCTGGGCTTAGGGATGACTCCTGGTGGGACTGCTGGGGCCCTAACAAAATACCCTAACTAGGATAGTTTACCAGTATCTCTCTGGCCCTAGGCTATGCATTTTGAAAACCTATCAGTGTAAATAGCAACATTAATTTCTTCATCTGATGGTTACATTCCCTTCTCTGATGATATACACACATATATATATACATATATATATTTTTGCTTTTTTGGGGTCACACCCGACAATGCTCAGGGGCTACTCCTGGCTCTGCACTCAGGAATTACTCCTGGCGGTGCTCCGGGGACCCTATGGGATGCTGGGGATCGAGCTGGGTTGGCCACTTGCAAGGCAAACACCCTACCCGCTGTGCTATTGCACTGGCCCTGCAGGATCTTTGAGGTTGGAAAGAGCTGATATTTTTGCAAGTGGTAAAATTAGATTTTCACAGTGAATGGTAGTAAGTGTTGTTTGGCATATTGAAATTCCCCAGGGAAAGTAGTTGGTGTCTTTTTTCTGTGTAAGTCGTGGAATTGAGCAAGATTCCGTTGACACTGAGGAAAAGACGGATAAACCTTCTTTATCCTTTCATCTCTTTCTCAACTTTTCACAGTTCTCAGATAACCAGGCCATTGGCATTGTGGGCGATAAGGCGAAGGAAAGATTCCGTAGATTTCATCTGCTTTGTCCATGAAAAGGACAGTGAGAGCCACTAGCATTCTGAGCCTTAGTGGAGAGAACATTTTCTAGACATTTTTCATCATCTACCCAAAAATTTCCTCAAAATATACCCCCCAAATAAAACAGTTTTACCACAGAAAGGCAAATACAAAAGGACTAATGTTGTTGATTTTTTTTTAATTGAGGTCTCATAATCTTTGTTTTTTTGTGGGGGCCACACTTGGCAGGGCTAGAGGAACAAAGTAGTGCTGGCAGCCAAACCCTGGTCTCCAGCATGTCAGCCTTGTGTACCAGCCTCTTTTTTGGGGGGGGGGGGGGGGGAGGGAGTGTGCCTGAGCAGTGCTCAGGAGGTCTTGGGTCGACTCCCGGAGATGTGAGTCAACCAGGCTGGGTGGTTCAGTGTGAGGGCCTGAGGATGTGCTGTTGCTTTTGCAGCCTGTGGTACCAGGGACCAGCCGGGCAGCCTTGAGGGATGCGGGCGTTAGGGCCCACTATGGCCACGCATGTTGGTGTTTGGGCACCTCCAGATCTCTATGAGGTGATGTTCCTGGATCAAGCCCTGGTTGGGTATGTATGCCTTAACCCTGTACGGTCTCCCAGGTCCTGACTCAGTCCTTAGAGCTGGCTCCCGAGATCTCAGGATTTACAATATTATTATTATTCTGGGCTGGAGCGATAGCACAGCGGGTGGGGCGTTTGCCTTGCATGTGGCCAACCTGGTCGACCGGGGTTTGGTTCCTCTGCCCCTCTCAGAGAGCCCCGCAAGCTACCGAGAGTATCTCGCCCACACGGCAAAGCCTGGCAAGCTACCCGTGGAGTATTTGATATGCCAAACACAGTCACAACAAGTCTCACAATGGAGACATTACTGGGCCCGCTCAAGCAAATTGATGAACGACGGGAGGACAGTGCTACAGTGCTACCGTATTATTATTCTATTATTTTTAATTAAACTCTTCAGTGAAGCAGCATAGTTTTTATTGAAACTTACTTAGGAAGATGTGAGGGGAGAGAAAGAGAGCAGTAGGTGGTCAGGAAGGAGCACAGTCTTCCTAAGAGTAGAAAAGCCAGCCAAGAGATATGGAGCGAGCAGGCGAGATGGGTGTTCAAGGGAGCGCCCCAGCGGGAAGGGCAATGATTGAGGTGCCCAGGCTCCTGCTCACCCTCATGCTTTCATCTTTACGCCCGTGTTGGGCTGCTGGGACCTAGTGAGGCAGCGTTGCCGGTGTTTACTGCCCAGACGTGGCTCCAAGGCCCTGCTCGAGTGCTGGTCTTCAGCCGCAGGGCTTCCGAGTGCTGCTAGTCCACAGCCTAGGGAGATTGAAAACCAGTGGGACAGACTTAAAACAGTTTTTGTGCCTTCAAGTCATTGCGGGAGGTGGAAGGGATGGGGGTCACATCCAAAGGATGATGGATTGTGGCCTGTGAAAATGACATGAAATCCAGATCTGACTACTGGCCAGTAATTACATTTTCTTTTTATCCTTTTTTTTTTTTTTTGTTCTGTGTTTGGTTGGAGCCCACACCTGGCAGTGCTTAGACGCTATTCTTAGTTCTCTGCTTGGGGGGTCATCCCTGGTGGTACATGGGACCAGGTGGTGCCCGGCTTTGACCCCTGATCTCCTTCATGCCAAGCATGTGCTCAGCTCGCTGAGCTGTCTCTCAGGCTTCCTGTGATGAAAATTTTATGGGAGGGGTGTGACCCTCTTATGTTTGCAGATTACCTATGCTGCTCTAAAGACGGCAGAGCTGAGTAGCTGTGCCAGAGGCGGCCCACGAGGCCCACGGGGCTCACGGTCAGGCCCTTTAACAGAAGTCGGCCCTCCTGCCCAGGCACCAGGGACCACCGGGACCAGGGATGGGCTGAGTTGCCTGGCCTAGGTCGCCTGGCCTAGGCTTGATGGCCGAGGTGGTCTCCCACTTTTCCTGTGTTTTCTCTCCTCCTTGAGCCACTGAAGGCATGCGTGTGTGTGTGTGCGTGTGTGTGTGTGTGTGTGTGTGTATGCCGGAAATTACACACAGTTTTTAGAGAACTTGTAAGTAGCAGCTATTTCTGGTACCACTGACTGTGTCTCTCAGTCCTCAGTGGTCCCATTTGAGAGGTCACAAAGCCTGGGGCGAATAGATGACCCTTGTTACTTGATACCCTTAGTAATGGATAGTTCATTTGGGATTAATACCAGAAACAAGATGCATAGACGTTTTGTTACAAAAGCCAGGAGATGGCTGCAGAGGAGACTCAGACTGTCTGCAGACCCCCAGGGCCACCCTGATCCTGATTTAAAATGACTTACCTGACTGCAGAGTTGATACTGACAGAAGTACCTTGTGTAAGGGAAGACTGCACTTGCTGTGTGCCTGATTTCGGATCTTCTGCAACATCGCTTCAGTCGACTCCCTGCCCAGTGAGCAGATCTGCCCTCTGTGGCCCCAGCCACACGGTTCTGACACTTGTCTACTAGAGACTGCGGTGGTCCCCCAGGCTAGAGGATTGCCCCCACACGCTCCTGCCATAACCCTCTCCTCCCACACCACTGGCATGGCCACTTACTTCTTGCCCGTCAGATCTTGCTCCATCTAGGAGACTGTGGCCCCTGCTGAGTTGGATTAATTAGCTAGGGCAGTTTCCAGAACTCTGAGGCACTTGGTGTTTGCCAGTAGTCAAGTTGGTGATAAAGTACAAATGCTCGGGGAGATCCAGGGAGCAGGGTATGGACGGGTGAGCATGGGAACTTCCGAGGAACTAGGCTTGCTCCCTCCCAGTATTGTCCTTGTGTTGGTGGACTGACCCAAAAATTCTTTAGTACACGTGAAACATCATTCAAATTTGCCAGAGGGGACTCCCTTGTCAACAGGAGACTGCCAAGGGTGCCAGAAGCTCTGTATTAAGAACTGGACAAACACGGCAATACTTTTTTTGCTTTTTGGGTCACACCTGGCGATGCACAGGGGTTACTCCTGGCTCTGCACTCAGGAGTTACTCCTGGTGGTGCTAGGGGGCTCAGGGGACCATATAAGATGCTGGGAATCAAACCCGGGTCAGCCGCGTGCAAGGCAAACGCCCTACCCGCTGTGCTATCTCTCCAGCCCCACGGCAATATTTTTTGTTTCTGGTTTTGCCCACAGCCATTGGTGCTGGAGGGACAGTTGTCTGTGCGTGGTGGTGCTTGGGGGACTGTGCGGTGCCTGGGAATGAACCTGGGGCTCCTTCATGCCTACCAGGCCTGCCAGCCCTTTAACTATTATCCCCATCCCCAAGTACACCTCTTTTTCTTTTTGGGGGTGTGCCCAAGATTAATCCCAGCATGTGAATACCACTGAATTCCATCCCCAATCCTGATACTTTTAAATTTCCGGTGCCACTTTTTCTGGCTTGATTTTATATATTACCATGATTGTACTGGGATGATAAGGGGGATCATATTTTCCATAATTAAGACACTAACAGCAAGGGCATTGGCATTATCTGACACCATTGTGCTCTGCATTTATATTAACTATTTCATCTTGTATATTATTTGGGTATCTTTCCCCCTCTCATTAACGAATGTTGATATAAGTGGCTTTTTTTGGTATACTGAATAACAGGTGGATAACCACTTTGAGGTGGCCAATGTGAGGACATGGGCATTCCCCCCAGCATTTGATCTTGGTTCTAGGTAGGAGTTGCTATCGTCTTTATTTATCTCTTGTAGCTAATTTTCTTAGCATCTTCTAGGTTTGGTGAAGAGATTTAAATTAAGGGAACTTCCCAATAAGAGCATTCTTCATTTTTGTTTGGTTTGGGGCCACTCCGGTGGTGCTGTGTTAGCTGCCCCCACCCAGGTCAGTGCTCAGGTTACTCCCAGCTGGCGCTCAGGGGCCTCGTGGTGCTGGGGCCTCCTGTGTATGCTCTCTTGCTTCTGAGGCCACGGGGCTGTCTCAGCTGCAGCCTCCAAAGAGCAGTGGTTGGCTTGGGGAGAGGGGAAATTTACTGACCATACATGGCATTGGAGGCACAACGTGAGTCTAGCTCAGTGAATTTTCTCCGAGTCACCATATCAACAGGTCAGAACACAGAAATGGGCTCCTCCCCATTCTGGAGGGTGGAGGGTGCCCTCCTCTCCACCTGCGATGTTTTCTCAGCTCTCCCCTCTGGAGAAGTTTCCCCCCTTTTCTCTCTCACTCTCTTGCTCTCTCCTTCATAATCTCTAAAGCTATTTTACTTAAAAAAGACAAATTTACCAGCCCCCTCAGAAATCTGTCCTTTCCCTGCTGCTAGGACAGGCAGTCCCTCCCTCTGGTCACAGCGATGTCTTCCCTGAGGCAGAGGTGTCTGGGTCCTTAGCAGTGCTGCGAGCCCCCAAACGTCTCCACATGTGAGTTATCGCTGGCCCGTAGGAGCCCTGGGCCTGGCCTCACTGGCTTCCTCCAGCCTTGCCATCCCCTTAGTGTGACAGTTTTCTGTCCCCCCACCCCCTTCCTAATGCCTCGGGGCAGCTGGCGTGGAGGCGCTGCAAGTGCCGTGACCAGATTGTCTTCACACAAAGCCTGGACCTTGTTTTTGGGTTCACTTGGGTCATTTCCATTCTTCTGACCAGACAGAGCTAGTGAGGTTTTTTTCTTGATCAAGGTCAGCATCTTGTTATCCAGTTGGTGTTGGTTGGTTTAGCCTCTATTTTATGTCTGAAGTTCATCATTTATTCTGTGGAAGGGACCAAAACTGCCCTTAAATGTATGGAATTAACCATAAATATAATTTAAAAAGAAATCTAAATATCTGCACTTCCCTCATCCCTCACCTTGGTTGTGCTGAGGATGCTGTGATGGCCAGGGCCTGTGCACGCCCTGCTCTGCGCTCCTGTGTCCTCACGGCGGTCACACTTGGGGTTGTCCCCAAAGCCCCGAGTATTCTGACTCATGACCACATGCTTGCATAGCCACACTGGAAACTGCCGTGCTCTTCTTCCAGAACGAAATTTAAAAATCTGTTTTGTTTTGTTTTTGTTTGGGGGCTTACTCCCAGCCCTCAGGGGTCACTCCTGGCGGGCTTGGGGGACCATATATGGTACTGGGGACCTAACCCAGGTTGGCTGCATGCGAGGCAAGCCCCCTCCTCACTGTGCTATCACTCCGTCCCTAAATTTAAAAATCTTACATGAAATCTAAGGAGTAGCGCCTGAGCATCTCCGGATATGGCCTCAAATGAAAAATAAATGTAATAAGAGTTACTGTTCCATGGGCTAGAGCGATAGCACAGTGGGTAGGGCATTTGCCTTGCATGTGGCCGACCCTGGTTCGATTCCTCCGCCTCTCTCAGAGAGCCCGGCAAGCTACCGAGAGTATCTCGCCTGCATGGCAAAGCCTGGCAAACCACCCGTGACATACTCGATGTGCCAAACACAGTAACAACAAGTCTCACAATGGAGATGTTACTGGTGCCCGCTCGAGCAAATCGGTGAACAATGGGAGGACAGTGCTACGGTGCAGTGCTACTGTTTCTTGGGTGCCCACTGCTGGTGGTGCTGAGGGTCGCTCCTAGCAGTGCTTGGTGCTTGGAGGACTGTATGTGGTGCTGGGGATCAAACAATCCTGGGTCGGCAGATGCAAGGCCAGGACCCTCTCCCCAGACTCTTTCTCTCTCTTCAGCTCCTATCAGGTTTGTTTTTTAGAAAAATATTTGATTTCATTGGTATTCTTTTTTTCTGCTTTCAATACCTATTTTAATCTTTCTAGGTAAAAGTTATATTTACTGATTTGAGATTTTTTTTTGAGCTTAGATTTTAATATTATGATTTTCTCCCTTTAAAAGTACTCACAGATATTTTCGTTCTACTGGGGGTTCTCTCCAGCATGACTGTTTCAGGGAGAGTCCGCAGCGCCACCACACCTCTCCCTCGCCTCTCACTGACTCAGCGGGCTGGTTTCTGGAGGCCAACGCAGAGTCTTACTTCCTTGCTTCCTTTCTTTATATTCCACATGTGAGTGAGACCGTTCCATATTTTTCCTCCTCCCGTGACTCACTTGACTCTGCCTGGCACCCTCTGCTCCCCAGCCAAGCTGCAGCCAGCCACAGCATCTCCTTTTCTCTTGTAATGGATCGGATCCCACGGGCAGACGACGACAGCCTCTTCAGCAACTATCTGTTCTTGGACCTTTTTTCTCTTTTGCTTTTGGGGTCATGCCTAGCGATGCTCAGGGATTATTTCTGGCTCTGCACAATAGGAATCACTCCTGGCGGTGCTCGGGGGACCCTTTGGGATGCTGGGGAATCAAACCTGGGTTGGCCGCATGCAAGGCAAATGTCCTCCCTGTGGTGCTATTCCCCCAGCCGCTGTTCTCGGATCAGCTATGGTGAGTAGTGCTTCCATGAACATATTGGGAGGCCCACGGATATATTTTCAAGTTTTTTAATGTTTCTGTTCTCTTGGGGTGGAATCACTGGATCATATGGAAGCCCAGTTCTTGATTTGGAGGAGTATCTCCACTGAGTCTGTTGATGACATCACCACCCCTGGATGAGGCTTGGCCCTCCCTACTTCCCCGCCAGTTCTGACTGTTGGCAGACATTTCATCTTTTACCTATGAAATGGAACATAGTAATTGCTATATTCTATCTTCGTAATTGCTAAGTCTTCTGAAAATTTTGCATTAGTTTTCTGCTATTGATTTCTAGCTTAATTCTGTTATGCTTGGAGAGTACACTTGGAATGAATTAAACCCTCAAAATTGTTGGCTGGCTGATTTTAGTGCAGAAAGGTCCCAGTTTCTCCCCAGCATTGTGTTATGTTTCTCTTCTCTTAGAACAAGCTTAGTTTCTATTTTTAAGTTATAAAGCAGCATTCTTTCTAGATATTCTCTTAGTCGGGGGTTCTGTTCACCTGAAAAGTGGGCTGTTTCTTTTTCAATACTGCTGTCTTTTTGTCTGGGTGTGTGGCAGGAAAGCGTTGGCCCGGATCACATGTGGTCTGCGTGCATGCCATTTGTACTGTTGCTGCCTCCTGCTGCGCTGCCTCGGAAATGTGAAGTATCAGTTGGTAGTCGGAAGGGAATGTTTCTGCTCTGGTCTTTGCTTGCCAGGGGCTGCCGATCTGGCAGGGGAGTGGAGGAAGCCTGGGAGAAGGACAGACTCTTCAGAAGCAGGAGAAAAAACTGCTCTCCATTCAGCAAGTGAGCTGCTGCAGAGAGCCAGGAGTGTGTGTATGTCGGTGAACACAGTAAACAGAAACCCCGGGAGGCCGGGCAGCGAGGGTGATGCGGGAGTTGGGGTGAGTATGGGATGTACTTTCAAATACTAGGCCCTGGTTTGGCATCAAAGGCCAGCTGACAGTTGAGGTGAAACAAGGAGGGAATTGGCCATGAGTATACATGGGGCAATCCCATCAATGGCCAAGACCCAGACACTATAAAACCCAGCTCCCGGAAGCGCACGGCTGCATTTGCTGCCGCGAGACATCTTATTATCTCATTCTTACTTGGACAAACTGGCAGGCTACTGAATGTAACCTGCCCACATGGCAGAGTCTGGCAAACTCCCCGTGGCGTACCCAATATGCCAAATACCAGTAACAATGATGGGTCTCATTCTCCTAACCCTGAAAGAGCCTTGAATATGGCACTCTTTAAAAACCTCAGGGCTAGGACGAAGGAGACGTTACTGGTGCCTGCTCAAGACAATCGATGAACAATAGGATGGTGTGATCGTGATCGTGATACATGGGGTGGGAGGGTTGAGGGGCTGGCAGGTATGTTCCAGGTGAAGTACAGAACCCCAGGGAAGAAATCTCCCTGGCCCCGTGGGGTGCTCCAGGGATGCCCCAGGGATACTCTGGCATGACTGGAGCCCCGGGAATGAAGGGGCATGTTGGAGATGTGTCGGGGAGGAGGGGTCTGCTTCTCTCGGGCTCAGTCAGTCCAGGCATTTAAGCAGCTGAGTGATGTGATCTGACTGACTTGAAAAGCATCAGGGCCGCAGTAGGGAGACAGGGAGAGCTTCCAGTCGAGGGGACTGCAGCTTGGATAGTGGGGGAGGAGGTTGGGAGAGGTGGATGCATTTTGAAAGGAGATTTTAAAATCTCCGTGGGCCACTTGGGCCGTGGAGGTCTTGGGGGGGGGGGGGGTTAGGCCCAAGTAACTGACAAGCAGGTTTTGTAGGTGACAGGTTAGAGCCTAGCTTAGGGTGTTGAAGTCTGGGATGTTTAGAGATTCCACCTTACTCACCCTGGTCACTGTGATTATGGGTAATAAAAAATCTTACTTAAGAACTGAGGAGGTAACTCAGAGGCCCTGAGTGTGGCTACCTGTTCCCCTCGTCCCCTTGCAGCGTTGGGTGCAGTCCAGAGGCCCCCAGCGCTGCTAAGCCTCAAGCAGCATATTGTTGCAGATCTCCAAGTTCTGTCCAGTTGAGTGAGTATTGCCAGACATGACCTATTGGGAGATGGGTCCTGTCACAGAGCATGCATCTTGCACATGTGAGGTTCTGAGTCCAACTCCGGGGCCGTGTGCCCCAGAGCAGTGCTGGGAGAGGCCCCTTCAAAAACTAAGAACTTATTTATTGAACCAGAATAAAGCGAAGCTTCTATTTTGCGTTCCCTGCTTATCTCAGATTCATTTTTTTAAACATGTTCAAAATTTCTAGTTTTTATTGAACTAGTACCTACTTAGATGTGAGCAGGGAGAAGGAAAAGAGAGCAAACTTGAGAGAGCAGGCCGGCCAAGAGACTTAGAAAGGCGCACGTTCAGGGAGAGACTGGGTTTGAGGAGAAAGTGAGCGGGTGTTGAGATACTCGGACAGCAAGCGAGAGGCGTGTTCCAGAGAACAGGGCCTTGGGAGAGCAAGGTACGGGCATGTTACTTGAGAAGTTGAACATTTCCTGAGTTTCCTGACATGGATGTGAAATCACCATCATGATCATGATCATGATCATCCTGTTGTTCGTCGATTGCCTTGAGCAGGCACCAGTAACGTCTCCTTCGTCCTAGCCCTGAGATTTTAAAAAGTGCCATGTTCAAGGCTCTTTCAGGGTTAGGAGAATGAGACCCATCATTGTTACTGATATTTGGCATATTGGGTACACCACGGGGAGTTTGCCAGACTCTGCTGTGTGGGCAGGTTACATTCGGTAGCCTGCCAGGTTGTCCAAAGTAAGAATGAGATAATAAGATGTTGCGTGGCTGTAAATGCGGCCGTGTGCTTCCAGGAGCTGGGTTTTGTGAAATATTAGATGCTTCCTCCCCACCCCCATTTATTTATTTGTTTGTTTGTTTTGGGGCCACACCCTGAAACGCTCAGGATTTCCTCCCAACTCTGTGCTTAGGGACCACTCCTGGCAGGCTCTGGGGCACCAGGGATCGAACCCGGGTCGGCTGGGTGCAAGGCAAGCACCCTACATGCTGTACTGTTGCTCTAGCCCTTCTTTTTCCTTTTTTTTTTTTTTTGACAGAAAAGTTTTGTTTCTTCAGTTATTTATTCAGGGAGTTTTCAAGTCGTCTTGATGAGAGAAAATAAAAAGTATTTTCTCTCCCCTGGTAGAGTGTCATTGGTTCTTGAAGTTTCTAAGGAAAACAGTTCACTGTGAGGTAGAAATGATCTGAGAACACCCTTCTACTCCCATCTTCTGCTGCCAGCCCTGTGATTCCCATTTCCTGCAGGCAGACTGTCAGGTGTAGCAGAATTGTCTTAAGGGGGAAACAGTGTTGCAAGTGAGCCAGGGACTTGAGGCACAGAGTTGTTGTGTGTGAAGGGAGGCACTGGGGCCTTGGGGACTGCAGGGTTCAGAGGCTGCGTGCCCAGACCCAGAGTGGCCGCATGCACCTGCATGGTGCTGTGCTATCTCACTCCACAAAGGCGAGCAGTTTCCAGCTGCGGCCCAGCCCAGGGGTGTGGGGGCCACACTTCACAGCATGCCATCCCCAAACCTGCAGGTGCCACCATTAAACGAAAGCACTACAGCCCCTGGTGGGCACCTTGTGAGCCGTCAACCTATATGTGCGTGAGCACCACTAAAGAGGGTAACCCTCCCTGAGCACTGTGGGAGCACCACAAGCACCACCCACCGTGGCCCCCACACCCAAGCATGTGCAATTCCCCTTCAGCAAGAGCATGGAAAGGAAGGAAGAGCATGGGGGAGTGGGCGGGGAGAGTCAGCCTGGCCCTCCTAAGGAGTGCCGAAGCATTTTTATGTTGACACCAGCAAATAGTTTGTTTTGTCCTGTGCCAGTGCCTTTAAAGTTAGTATCTTTTAGCACTCATTTTCACAAGTGCTTCCTCTGCTGTGGGTTTATGGTGGTAACAGTGCCCTTTTAACACTGACCTATGCTTCACAGCAGAGAAGCAATTTTATTTTACATTAACATTATTACCATGATTCTGGCCTCTGGGATTTCAGGAGTGTAACAGAAGCCATGGGTTTAAAACAAACAAACAAACAAAAAGTACAATCAACACGAGCTGAAGTAGGATAACACTCTTTTGTAAGCTTGGAGAGAGGAAAGAGTCAGAAGAGAGAGAACTCGGGCTCCAGAGATCCAGAGTCAGAGCCAGAAGGAGAGAGGTTCCAAGATTGGGGCCCAGGAGAGAAGGAGGCAGAGAAAGACAGGAGTGAAGAGGATTGGAATAAACTACTATTGATATAGACCGGCCTGGCCCTCGTTTCTTCTTCCGTCTGCCCTTGGCCAACAGCCGTTCCGATCCAGGCCACACACAGCGGCTCAAGAGCACCGAACGCAGGTGGTGAGACAGTGAGCCCGTGAACACACAACCTTCGGCGTGATAAGATTTTACAAGCTACTATTTGAAAACTTTTGATCTTTTTAAAAAATGAATAGTACAGCAGGTAGGGTGCTTATTACCTTGCATGTGACCAACTGGGTTCTTTCCCCAGTACCACATATGGTCCCTCAAGCACCAATAGAAGTGATTCCTGGGTGCTGAGAAAGGAGAAAGCCCTGAGCACTGCCAGGAGTGGTCCACAAATAAATAAAAAGCCAAATTCTTAACTTTAGCAATGTAATTTTTTTTTCTTTTTGGGTCACACCCGGTGATGCTCAGGGGTTACTCCTGGCTTTGCACTCAGGAATCACTCCTGACGGTGCTCAGGGGACCATATGGGATGCTGGGAATCGAACCCCGGTTGACTGCATGCAAGGCAAGCACCCTACCTGCTGTGCTATCGCTCCAGCCCCAGCAATGTAAATATTTTTAATGATGCCGGTAGTATTTATCTTCTGTTGATTTAAATAGTGGTAGGCATTAAAATGTGTTTTTTAATTGTATTTTTTTTTTGTATTGAATCAATGTGAGATACACAGTTACAGAGTTCATGTTTGGGTTTCAGTCATACAATGTTCCAACACCCATTCCTTTACTAGTGTACATTTCCCACCACCAATGTCCCCTGTTTCCCTCGTGCCACTCTCCTCAGCCGCCTCTTTTGGACATTACGATTTTAATACAGGTACCGAAAGGTTGTCACGTGTATCCCTTTACCACTGTTGCAGCACACAGTAAAAACATTTTCTTGCTGGAGAACCTTATACAAAAGTGACATGGTGCATATAGGTCATAATATATCCATTAAATCTCAGTACTGTTCATAGGACCTTTCTTTTTAATTGTCAGATAAACAGGTGATCTTTCTAGTAATATTCCTGATCTTGAAGCTGGCTGTTATTTACATCAGCATAATTATCCGTGGCAATGGTAATGATGCAGTCTTAATGCCCTGCATGCTGTCCCTAACGAGCAGCCGTGGATCTCTGGTCTCAGTAAGCCGGCAAGCTTAGGAGGGTGTGCATGGAGACCTGGGATGCACGGAGACTGAGTTGTACAGCAGTGTACAACTGCTAAGTCAGCAGACCTGATTCTGCCGGTCTTGGTTCAGCCACATTGTAGCACTGGACCTGGACTTGTTCTGAGTGTCCACTCTGCTCAGGCGCCTCGCGACTTAGACTTTTGGGGAATCTTGGGATGCAAATTGCCCAGCACTTTGGATGCTGTTTTTCACCTCATCCGGAAGAGAAATCAGAGCGAGGGGAGATGGTTTAACGTCTGGGGGTCTCGTGGCTTCCATTTCCTTGTCCACCTTGAGTCTGGTTGGAGCAAGGAGTCCTAGACAGTGTCTCTGCATTTGTTCTGGTGGCAGAAACCCATCCTGGGGCAGCAGCGCGCAGAGGAATCATTTCTTTCCTATCTGACTCAGTGTCTCTTTCGGGCCTGTTCCTGGGCTGTTCAGGAACAACTCCTGCTGGTTGATGAGCTCTCTCCATGTCTGCTTCACTCAGCCTGTCACGGTCACTTTGCCTTGACTGAGGGCCCGTCTTTCCTCTGCCCCACCCAGGAGCTGCGTCTCTGATGGATACCGAGGGCTTTGGCGAGCTCCTGCAGCAGGCTGAGCAGCTCGCTGCCGAGACCGAGGGCATTTCGGAGCTTCCCCATGTGGAACGGAACCTGCAGGAGATCCAGCAGGCGGGCGAGCGCCTGCGTTCCCGCACCCTCACGCGCACGTCCCAGGAGACAGCGGACGTCAAGGCGTGAGTACTGCTGGGGGGCAGCACTGGGACTGGGGGGCTCGGGTGAGGCTCCGTGTCTTCCTTCCCTCCTGCCTCGAGCTTGGGGGCGGTTTGGTGAATGACAGCCCTTCGCCAGATGCTTGGGAGCTCAGGCTCTCGTCAGCATCCTTGCGCTCCCTCTCCTGCTTGTGGAACTTCCCAGCCCAGCTGCCTCGTCCAGTCCTTGTTGCCCATAGCACTGGCAGACGTGGTCAGGCTGGGTAGAAGAATCTTGTCATGCGCTACACAGCAGCTGCCCGGGGTCACTGCTGCGTGGCTCATAAACTGCTCCCACAAGTACATTAGTACACGCGGGCCCTTCAGAGAAGCGTTAACCCTCAGAGCCAGCGCACGCTCAGCAGTGAGCGGCCTTTGAGAGCACTTGGGAGGAATTGATGAGCAGTGACGAGCAGCCCTGCAGAAGGTCCGTGGCTCTGCAGCTCGGAGTCAGGGGCTCCTGCGGCTGCTTCCGAAAAGCCTTGGAAGCGCAAGGAAGGTGGGCACGCTGGAGATGGGGCCGGCCGCTGCTGACACCAGCCTTGCTCACGCCGCTAGGGGTCCCCATTCAGCCTGGATCATCTCTGGGGCCGCCACCCTCACTTTGACACAGTCCTAACCTCAAGGACTTCATAATTTGAGAAAATCAGGAGGGGTAAAAGAACCTTGCTGCTTTTCATAGACATGATGTATTGAGAACTTCCTGTGCATTGGAGGCTTGTCTGATTTTGTATGGGGGCCACACCCAGCTCTGCACAAGCCTTACTCCTGGCTCTGCTCTCAGGGATCACTCTTGGGGGGCTGAGTGGTTCTGGGGACTGAACTGGGATTGGCTATGTGCAAAGCATGTGCTTTAAGCCCTGTAAGTATCTCCCGGCCTAGAAACTTGTCTGGATTTACAATTTTGTTTAATTCTCACAACTAGCATTTAGGCCTACTGGTTCCCTTTTTCCCGTTGAATAGCTCACACTCAGAGCAAGTGGCACCGCCAAGTCAATGGGTATTTATTATAATTAATAGTAGTACTTGTTGTTGTTGTTATTTTTGTGATAGTAGACACCGGGAAGCAACAATTCCTGGGTCACGTGGAAGTTCTAGTCTTAATTCTTAAAGGAGTCTGTACACTGTTGGAAGTTACTTCCTTGAGGCTGGAGTGATAGCCCAGCGGGTAGGGCATTTGCCTTGCACGCGGCCGGCCCGGGTTCAATTCCCAGCATCCGTATGGTCCCCTGAGCACCGTAAGGAGTGATTCCTAAGTGCAGAGCCAGGAGTAACCCCTGTGCATCACCAGGTGTGACCCCAAAATGAAAAACAAAAACAAAGAAAAAGAAAGTTACTTCCTTTCATCAGCTTTCTTTGGATCTAAACCCTCTGATTGTGCTGCTGAGCTAGTAAGGATGTTGGGGAAGCTCCTCTGTTGGTGACCCCAGAATCTCACTTTTTAAAGAATACTATAAGTCTGGGTTCTGTTGGTGTGGGAAAGGGCCAGCCAGGGAGCCTGGCTTAAGGGGTTGCTTTTGACCACCTGACCCTGTGGCTGAGGCCGTGTTTCTCACCCTGTCCCCTGTGCTCCTGCCGGCCTGGACACGCGTCTGCTTACTTGTGCTCCTCTGGGTGCCTGCAGACGCTGCGCCCGTGTTGTGCAGAGGCTGCTGGAGCCCAGGACCACGGTGCCAGCTGAGTCGCTATAGTTATCATTTAATTGCATCCGCTTCACAGCCTACTAAGAGCAAAGAGGGAAGATGCTTTCTTGGTAACAATTATCAGTCAGGCCTGCTTTCTTGTAAATTTCCATTCTTTTCTCATCTCTTTCTACCTTAAATTCATCATTTTAGGGAGGAGGAAGTTGGCATGTTGAAAGAATGGGTACCGGGTGGGGCACTTGTCTAAAATGAAACCAAAGAGTTGATGACTGTATTTTTCCATCTTCTCAATAGGCAGAGACATAACATGTGATGTGAATATTTTAGTACAGGATGAGGGCAGGGGAGAAAACTGAGTTGGAAAATTTTTCTTAAATGAAATGTTGAAGGCAAGCTGTGAGATTTTAGTTGTTAGATTATAGATCGAAGATTGAATTTTCTGTATACTCCATTGTTTAATGTATACTCCATTGCTTTGTTGCAGGTTGTATTTTAAGGAATAGATTTGGAAGCTTCTCTCTCTCTCTCTCTCTCTTTCTCTCCACACACACACTTTCAAAAAATTTTAAAATTTTTCGATATTGTTTGGGGGGCTACACCCTGCTGTGCTTAGGGCTTACTCCTGTGCTCTGCTCAGGGTTCTGGTGGTGCTCCAGGGTCAGATGCCATGCCGGGGATTGAACCCAGGTTGACTGTGTGCAAGACAAGCATCTTTCCCACTTTACAAACTCCCCGCTCACTGTAGTTGTTATTTTTAATAGTATACTTCATTCACACATAAAGAAGAATGTGCATAGAATATATAAAATATAAATCCAGCTTTCGCAGAACTTCAGCACTTGTCCCAAACCCAGCTTGCCACTGGTTCACGTTCCTTGGGCTGCAGTGACACGTTGGTGTTCTCTGTGCTGCCCTTGCTGTAGCCACAGAGATGTGGAGTTGTGGCAGAGACGGTAGCATCTGGATGCTGGAGTATTTTCTCTCTGTTTTGGAAGTTGGCTGACTCCATGAATACCTGTGGCACTTACGCCAGTTAAGACAGAATGGGACCAATAGCTGCAAGTCATTGGGCACCCACCCTTGCTCTCATCAGGAATGACTCTTAGGATCTCCGAGTCAGACTCCAAAGTCACACAGCTTGGAGGTGTGCCCAAAAAAATCATCCATGGTTTCCTTTCCCTAACTTAATGTTCTCAAAGACAGACCAGTATTGTCATTCTCTCTCATGTTTCCTTCATGATCATGCAAAGCTTAGCACTGCACTGCACTGTCCTCTTGTTGTTCATCAATTTGCTCGAGCGGGCACCAGTAACATCTCCATTGTGAGACTTCTTGTTACTGTGTTTGGCATATCGAATACGTCACGGGGAGCTTGCCAGACTTGGCCGTGCGGGTGAGATACTTACTCTCGGTAGCTTGCTGGGCTCTCCGAGAGGGGCAGAGGAATTGAACCTGGGTGGCCAGGCCAGCCGCGTGCAAGGCAAATGCCCTACTGCTGTGCTATTGCTCCAGCCCATGCAGGGCAGATCTGTTTATTTTCCCAAAGGTGTGCAACAAATCATAACTGTTTTTAGGCTAATGAACTATAGATTTGCTTTCTAAAATACTTTCTGTTAGTCAGGTGTTATGCTGGCACCTTTGCACGCCAGATCTGTGCTTCTCAGAGTGAGCCTGTGAAATAAGGAAGGGCCCCTGTCTCGGTGGTTGAGGCGCATCAGGTAACAGGTATCCAGATCAGAACTGGAAGTCCAGTGTGGTCAGTAAGAACCGCTGACATTGGTGGTTGGTGTCCTTCTGCCTGGTCTTCACAAACCGGAGAGGCGGGAGAGGAAGGGTTTTAGGGTTTTTGGGTTTTGTTTTGGGGCCACACGCACCAGTGCCTGGCTCTGCACTCAGGGATCACTCCTGGTGGGGCTCAGGGATGGAATGTGGTGCTGGGGACCCAACTGGAATGGACAAGTGCAGGATAAGTATCTCACCCGCTGAAATGTCGCTTCAGCCCCAGGCAGCGACGATCCGCCCTGACCTCCCGTGTCTCTGGGAGAAGGACACTCGGAAATGCAGGGTGCGAGGTTCTCAGAGAGTGACGGGTGCTGCTCGGCTGTCTCCCAACTTGCTCTCTGCTCCCCGCTTATCCCCTGCCCTCCTGCTCTCTTGGGCCAGCAGCCCTGGGCCTTTCCATCTAGGAGCTGCCACCTGGCTTATGGACTTAGGGCAGGAAGCTGGAGGTTTCTGATAGAGCCTTTATTTATTTATTTATTTATTTATTTATTTATTTATTTTAATGAATCACCAAGAGATACAGTTACCAATTTACAAACTTGCGTGATTGTATTTCAGTCATACAGTGATCGAGTACCCATCCCTCCATCAGTGCCCATTCTCCACCACCAGTGTTCCCAGTATCCCTCCCGCCACCCCCGACTATCCCCCTGCTTCTGTGGCAGGCACATTCCCTTTTACTCTCTCTTTCCTTTTGGGTGTTATGGTTCGCAATACGGATACTAAGTGGTCCTCATGTTTGGTGTTATAGCCTACTTTCAGCACACATCTCCCATCCCGAGCGAGCCCTCCAAGCATCCTTTACTTGGTGGTCCCTTCTCTATCTCAGCTGCCTTTTCCCCCAGCATGTGCTGCCGGCTTCCAAGCCGTGGAGCAAACCTCCTGGTCCTTATCTCTACTATCTGTGGGTGTTAGTCTCCCATTCTGTTACTTTATATTCCACAAATGAGTGCAGCCCTTCTATGTCTGTCCCTCTCTCTCTCTGACTCATTTCACTTAGGAGCCTTTATTTTTAAAACGATCTCTACCTTCGGTCTCCTGCCTCCTTCATCAGTCCTTCTCTGTCCCCACGTTGGACTCCCACGTAGGTATTGCTAGGAATTAGAATAGATGCTACCGGAGTGATTCCAGGACACGGTGAGTAAAATAGAAATACCAGTGCAAAAGAATGCTGCAGACTCTCATTTTAACTTAAGAAAGCAAGTGAAACAGGTTCTTTATTCATGGATTGGAGGTCTTAAGATTATTAATATCTTAATGCCCCCAAATTGAACTAGATCGATTCAGTGCACTCCCTCTCAAAATCTCAGTGGGCTCTGTGTTTTTTTTTTTTCTTCAAGAAATTGACAAGTTGATCCTAAAATACAAGAGACTAGTAAGGCCAAAATGAGTCTTGCAAAAGCAAAAGAAAGTTAGAAAACTCACAGTTCTACTGATTTTGTTTTTGGCCACACCTGGTAGGGTTCAGGGCTTATTTCTGGCTCTGTGCTCAAGGGTCACACCTGGTGAGCTCAGGGGACCATATGCGGTGCCGGGGATCGAATCCTGTTCGACTGTGTGCACAGCAAGTGTCCTGCCCTCAGTCATATCTCTCAGGCCCCACAACTCACATTTCTTTTTTTTTTTATAGCAATTTTTTTTTATTTAAGAAAAAAATACACAGTTTTTAAAATTTGGTCTGATTCAGACCTCACTTGCTGTTTTACATAAAGCCAATCCTGGCACAAGAATTTGGGAACTTGTAATTTATGTAAAGGCTAATTCTAGGAAGCACAATGGAGGGAACAGGTAAAAATGGAAAACTCACATTTCTAGTTTCAAAATGTCCTGTCAACCTGTAGTAATGGAGACTGTAGTACTGGCATAAGGGTAGACCTGCAGATTAATCAAATAGAACTATGAGTCCAGAAATAAACACCCCTTATCTGTGATCTGCTGAGTTTCAACAATGTCCTGACTAATGAGAAAAGAATACTGTTTTCAGCAGTATACGAGTACAGCTGGGTATCTCGTACCCAAAGAAATAGCATACACTAAATATCAGCTTCAGTTGTATCACAGACCTAGAACTAAAACTAAGAGCTAAAACTTGAATCATCATCTGGATTTTAAATCAGAAAAGCACAAGTGACAGACTCAAAACAAAACCAAAAAATCACTAAATTCACCTTCACCAAAATCAGAGGCTTTTGGGGCTGGAGTGATAGCATAGAGGGTAGGGCGTTTGCCTTGCACGCGGCCGACCCGGGTTCGATTCCCAGTATCCTGTATGGTCCCCTGTGCACTGCCAGGAGTAATTTCTGAGTGAAGAGCCAGGAGTAACCCCTGAGCACCGCTGGGTGTGACCCCAAAAAGCAAAAAAAAAAAAAACAAAAAAAAAAAACAAAGGCTTTTGTCCTTCACAGGACACTCGAAGAGAATGAGGAGACAGGCTCTCCCTCGAGCACGGGTCGCCTGCTCATTTTCTGATCTGGTGAAGCCTGTGTTCTCTCTGAACAGACGCTTCTCCCTTTCTCTCCACTGACAGCATTGTAAATTAAGTTTCAATAGAAAACGTTCTTGCTTCACCAAGAAGGCACGATGCAAGGAAAGAAGGATTCCACAAAACAGGGGGGAAAAATTTGTAAGTTATTTATCCGATAAAAGAGGCTAGTGTCCAGAGGATGAAGCTGCTCTCCAAAGACTGGATCTTTATTTGTTCGATTTATGCGCAGTATTCAGATAGTAGAGGTAGAGAGGTAGGAAGTGGGGTTGTGATGGGCTCTGAAACGGTGACCGTTGCCAGTGACTCTGAGTGTAACGGCAACTACCAGGTTGCTGTACATCAGCGAATTGTATGATGATGAGTTATGTCTTGGTGACGGCGTGAGTAAAAAGCAGAAAAGGAAAGGATGGAGGGCATTAGAACCACACCCAGACTCCAGGCTTCACCCAGTGCTCACCCAGAGGACTGGAAAGGCAGTCGGTGGCTGCACTGTGCATCAGGGGCTAAGAGATGTATCCATGTGTTTGCTGGTAAAGATTTGCGAAAGGGAGGGGAAGGCTGGTGTTTCTGCCCGAAAGCCTGGTGATGCCGCTTCCAGGATGGCATGGGAGTCGTATAGCTGCATGGCAGAGACAAATCTATACAGGAGACCATTCTGTATACAGCCTCTGTTTCTGTAGAACTACTTGGTAGAGTAAAAATGGAAACGTGAATTCCTTTCTTTTACCATTAAGTGTGTTCAGGATGGGGAATCTCGGGTGCCATGCCTTACAGGTTTTAGGGCTACTGATGCTGCCAAATTTCTGAGTTATTCAGAAGAAAACAGAACTTTCAGATTTTATTTTTTGAGGGGAAAAACCATTATAATTCAGAGCAGCAATCCAAAATTTTTTTATCTAGTTCCCTAAGCTTCTTTTGGAAATGTTTCAGACATTTGTGAGACTCTGTTTTTTTTTTTGGTTCTTTTTTTGGTTTGTTTGTTTTGTTTTGTTTTGTTTTTCTCTTCATTGTTCATTGTTACGGGCTGGAGCGATAGCACAGCGGCAGGGCGTTCGCCTTACAAGCGGCCAACATGGCCCACCCGGGTTCGATTCCTCCGCCCCTCTCGGAGAGCCCGGCAAGCTACCGAGAGTATTCGATATGCCAGACACAGTAACAACAAAGTCTCCAATGGAGACGTCGCTCGAGCAAATCGAGGATCAACGGGAGGGCCTTTTTCATTGTTACATTGTCCCAGATAAGCAGAAATAAAGCTAGCCTATTCCCATCACAATAAATTTAAAAGCATTTATTGGTCTGATAACAGCTTCCTGTATTGGACTGGGGGCAGAGGAGAGCTTGAAGATGCACTGCAGATGACATTTGACTTTTGAAGAGAAGCCTTGGCGAGTTGGCCTTAGATCTTTTGCAATCACTGATCACTCTGGACTTTTAGCTTCCTCACCTAATAATGTTTCAGTAGCCTTATTCCTGAAGCTTCTAAAATTTTGTGGTTCCGGACCCCAAACCAAAATGCATTCCTCTGTTCAGTGCATTGAATTTTAGCTATTCATAATATTTGGCCAAAGTT
Organism: Sorex fumeus; assembly: GCF_029834395.1. NCBI lineage: Eukaryota > Metazoa > Chordata > Mammalia > Eulipotyphla > Soricidae > Sorex > Sorex fumeus. The sequence goes on from NW_026606179.1 coordinate 38,821,035, forward strand.
TTGGACAAACTTGCAGGCTATCGAATGTAGCCTGCCCACAGGGCAGAGTCTGGCAAACTCCCCGTGGCGTACCAAATATGCCAAATACCAGTAACAATGATGGGTCTCATTCTCCTAAAGAGCCTTGAATATAATCTCAGGGCTAGGATGAAAGAGACGTTACTGGGGCCTGCTCGAGGCAATCGACGAATAACAGGATGATGAAATGAAATGAAAAAAGTATTTGGCTGTTCATAATAGCCAAAATCTGTAAACAACCCCGGTGCCCAGGAACAGATGAGGGGATAAAGAAACTTGTACACCATGGAATACTACCCAGCCAAAAGGAAAGATGAAGTGACTCAGTTTGCTGATACAGGGATGGATCTGGAGTATCATGCTGAGTGAAATGAGTCAAAGGGAGAAGGAGAGATGCAGAATGATCTCACTTTGTGACAGTAAAGGAACATAGTTGGGGAATAACTAATGCCCAGAGGCAGTGGAAATGAAGAGCAGGAGCACTTAGTAGGACTCTTGCCTCAGTGCGGGGCGGGGAACAGGTCAGGGAAGGGACCGCGACAGCAGTGATGGAGGGGAGGGCTTACTCTGGACGGGGACTGGGTGGTGAAAGTGGGCCAAGTGAAAGGCGCTGTTTGATCAGAAACAGTGTCGAAAAGCCGCAGTGCCTGAAAGGGGATGTGGGGGGAGGTGCCTGCCCAAGAGGCAGGCTGGAAGCGGGAGGGAAGGTGGGGACCGTAGATGGAATGAAGTGGGCAGCTGCGAAGGGGTCAGTATTGGAACATTGTACATCTGAAACCCAGTGAATAGCTTCGTAATTCGTGGTTATTGAATAAAGTTTTGTGCTTCACCGTACCTGTCTTTACAAAGGTCTAAAAGAGCAGTGGTCGGCGCATATGCTGCCCGAGCCCATGTGCTGTTTGTGCCCACGTGGCCGAGCACATGTGGTGCTCGAGCACATGTGTCGCTCACATCTTCCCTCTTGAAATGTGTACTTTCATGCTTTCGTGTCTGATGCCGGCATGTGCGTAGAGGCTCTCTCCGCCCTTGGAGAAGCCCGTGTTCTCTCTTAGTACGTTACTCTCTCTCCCTCCACACCTTAAAAATCCTTCAAATAAAGTCTGTTTATTTAAAAAAAAAGAATCAGTGGTCTTCAGCCTCTGGTTGTAGGCAGGGTGAAGACAGGTCGGAGAACTGGTAGAGCAGGTGGAACCTTGCGTGTTGCCGACCCAGGCTTGCTCACTGGCACCACATCTGGTGCCCTGAGGTGATTCCTGACCACTGAACCTTCCTGGGTTTCTTTACCTTGAGGTTTGTTGTTCTCTTGCCCACCCCGTGGTTTTCAACCTCTTAGTTTGCTTTGTTTTTGTTTGGGGGCCACACCCGAGGATGCTCAGGGATTACACCTGACTCAGATCACTTGGGAGTGGGGCTTGAGGGCCTGTGATCAGTGTTGGGGACCCAATGCAGGACAGCTGCGTGCAAGGCGAGTGCTTTATCCGCTGTCCTCTCTCTGGTTCGTTGCCCCTCATCCCCTCCGGCCCTGTAGAGTGGTGTTCAACAGTAACTTTTTCAGAGATTAGCACCAGTGTGTGCAACTCTGTTGGGAACTATTGATCTGGTCTCTTTTTTTTTTTCTTTTTGGGTCACACCCGGCGATGCTCAGGGGTTACTCCTGGCTTTGCACTCAGAAATTACTCCTGGTGGTGCTCAGGGGACCAGATGGGTTGCTGGAAATTGAACCCGGATCGGCCGCGTGCAAGGCAAATGCCCTACCCGCTGTGCTATCACTCCAGCCCGATCTGGTCTCAGTTTATTCCAAGTCAGGCATGATCCGGATGTTCTTTCTTATCACCAGGTGTAGCTTTATTTCTGTCACTTCAGGTGAGGGATCTTTAAGGAGGGCTATCCAAAACAGCCCTCTGGAACTGGGGGGCTTTGAATAAAGAGTACTGTGGTGTTCCGTGAGACGTCTGAGATGCTCTAACCCTTTCTCTCGGTGCTTCTGCCCTCCTAGGTCGGTTCTTCTGGGGTCTCGGGGACTCGACATATCTCACATCTCGCAGCGACTGGAGAGTCTGAGCGCAGCCACCACCTTTGAGCCGCTCGAACCGGTGAAGGACACAGACATTCAGGTGAGGGGTGCGGGAGAACCTCGCGGCACAGGCGGGGACACCTGCCCGTGTGGCCGAGGGCCAAGGCCCAGGGCCTTCGCTGACCAGCTGACTTAGGAATTCAGCATGCTGCTGTGGCTTCTCTTTTTCCAAGAATAAGAGAGCAGGAGATTTGGCTCTCGAAGTGTGGTGGGGAGCACGGGCCTGTTCTCGCACTGCTCTGGGAGGTGCAATTGAAGACAGCCATCCTGACCTGCGCTGTCCAGGTCACTGCCACTCTGAGGACAGATTTCTTTTCTTTCCTCGGGCCCAATCCAAGGCCAAGAGACGTTAGTTGTAAGTCTCTCTTGTTTCCTTTGCTAGACGTCAAATAATCTTTACGATTTGTCTTTCTCGTTTCTTTTCTACATCTCGCTTGTGTTGGTGGGCAAAGAGCTGGGGAAAATTTAGAGTACTGTTTACTGAAACCTGCCATTGATTTCTAGGAAGTAGTTGGCTGCATTAGTGGCACCAGGAAATGGTCTAATAGAGCACTCCAGTCTCATTTAGCCTCGCGTGCCACGGGCACAATTTATTGCTATTTTAATCTGATCAGAGATGAGTGTGTGTTCGTGTGTGTGCGCGCACACACAGTTATTAAGGAAAAAAATTGTCCATTTAGTCTTGAGGAATTGGAACATTGCATTTGAGCTAGAGTGAAGGGACGGTGGCGTATCATTTTTATCAGTGATTTATCCTCGAAATGAGAGGATGCGGGTCAACTTAACACAAATGGAGACGAATTGTGTTGCTGGATATTTCAGGATTTGCTTGAATTGATGCACTCTATCACGCTCCTCTTCCCGGGAACTGCTTGAAGGGCTCTGACGGCCACGATTCTGTTGTATGTATTCCAGATAAGAGGCCTTGTACTTGGAGTTGAGAACGGCATCCGTTGTGAATAGTCATTCTTTTCCTTGGGTTTTGGGAGAGGGGAATTAGGCCACCCCCGGCAGTGCTCAGGAGTCACACCCAAGTATTGACCCCACCTGCCCAGGTGCCTGAGTACTATTGGGAGTGGCTTTCAGAAACCCTGAGACTTTCCTGGAGCACTCTCTCCCACCCCCCAGTTCTCCCAACCTCTCAGGGTGAAAAAAGCCTCATTTTCATGTAGTTGTGAGGAGACATGAAGTCTTCATTCGTACACTTATTATTATTTTACATTTTGCCTGTTCTCTTTTCATCTTCTCTTTGAACTCTGAATGCCCTATAAAATTTTTACAACAGGGATGAGGTGGATGAATGAGATGGAGTGCATTTGAATAATCACCATATATTTGGGGTCTTATCCTCAAGAGTGTAGGAAGACATGACACGTGCTGAAGAAAACTGTTGTTTCTCAGGTTTAAAATGCCGAAGGGGTTCGTTTTACATTTCTTTGTCACATTTGGTAGACCCAGCAGCATCACGGGTTTCTACTGGAATGGTTCTCTGGTTTCTGCTTTGAGGTACTGATGACAGGTTTAGAAATATGTTGACTCATAATGATTATCTCCTCTACCCCTCTGTTTAATGCATGAACACTCTTCTGCAACACCCCCATTAGGCGGTTTCCTAGCAATGTGTGCTCGGTCACATCAAAGAGAGCTGCTTAATTTGGAATGAGACTGAGTCTGAGTTTAGTGCTGCACCTCTGGGAAATCTTTGAACCTCCATGTCAGAGTTTGACCTCAAACTCTGACTTTTGTGGAATAGCTTTAGAAGGTGAAGTGTTAGCCAGGTAACTCTTGATTAATTAGGAACTGATGATCCTGACCTGAAATAAAAATTTAGGTGAATGTGTGACTTACTATTTCTGGGAGTTTGTTTGATGAGCTGCTGGTTTTAAAATCAGCCCTCTGTTGACTTTATATGCTTGCCAGCAAAGCCTTTTGAAGCAGAAAGTTGAAGTTTGATTTTGTTTTTTGGGCCACATCCGGTATTGCTCGGGGGTTTATTCCTGCCTTTGCACTCAGGAATCATTCTGGCAGCCTCAGGGGACCCCGTGGGGTGCGAGGGATTGAACCCAGGTTGGCCGCATGCAAGGCAAATGCCCTATCTGTTCTACCGTCTTTCCAGCCTCAAAAATTTGCTTTTTAAAAAGTCGGGGCTTGACTTGGTCTGTGATGGCTCTAGTCAGTGGTCAGGATTGGAGGCCATAAGTTGTATTGTGTGCCTCAGTCGCCTTTGCTGTAATTTGCTACCAGCAGAGTCAAGTCCTTGCCTGACTTCTTTAGGTAGAGTTGGGGGCAGGGGTGATGGGTTAGGAATCAAACCCCTACCTCATACATGCCAGACACATGCCCTGACTGTGAGCTAGTAGGGCACATCCTCCACCCCTAACTTACGCAGTAGTCAGAAGACATGCCAGCGCCCACCTTTAATCACAGAACGACCTTCTTCTTTACCCCTTGCATAGTAGGTGGTGGTTGTGTGAGAAGAGTAACCATCTTAATATCTCTTAGAAAAACCGGTCAATATCCCAATGTATTTTTTCCCCCTCATTTACCTTAATGCCTTTAATTGAAATAGAGTTCTATGAGAGAAATAGATCTAATGTACCATGGATGATGTGTTATGTCGTGAACAAAAGTTTAGTTATTTGCAGGCCGATTGTATTCTGGCCTTTCCCTCGAGTGTGAGCATTTCAGGGAAACTGTCGAAATAGCCCGAATTGCCCCTGAAAATGGACGCTGTAGTTTCTCAGCATCAGGCTGTGATAGTTTGTTGTGGCAGCCCACTAACCTAATAAAGTTCAGCGATGGTATTGTTTATAAATTCAGATTAAACTCCCAGGGCTAAGCCACGACAAATGCCACCAGTTTAGTGGTTTAAGACATTAGAAGTTTATTTCCTTTTAGTTCTGATGGCTAGAACTTTGAAAATCTGCGAGTCGAGGGCATCACTCCCTCCCGGTCCCGCTTCTCAAGGTGTCGCTGATTTGTGGCGCTCCTGCTCCGGTGTCCTGTGTTCTGGGTGTGTGTTCAGATCGACCTCCCCTTCTCTCAGAAGGTCCCCGCTCACACAGGCCCTCCCCAAACACGGGAGCGACTCATCTTGAGGTCCTTAAATTACATTTGCCAAGCTATTTCCAGTGAAGGCACTCACAGATGCTAGGAGTTAGCCTTGGACGTCTCTTTCTGCAGATACACTGAGCCCCCTATAGTGCCAGAACGTTGCGAACTAAATTCATTGTAGCTAACAGCATCTGCGCATCGAGTTCTCACAGCTGTGAGGAGTGCTGGGCAAGGCACCTGCTGTCCATGTGACTGAGTGCGGGCTTGGCCCAGTGTCGGGCTCATCCTCTGGTCCTCTCACGGGCTGCTGGGAAGTGAGGTGGGCTGCCCATGGGATGCCAGGACCGAAGCCGGCTTGATCCCGGGCACGGCGAACTCCCTGCCCTCTTGTCTCTCTAGCCCCTGGACAGACATTTTCAACCGGGAAGTGTTTATACTTCGGCCACCCAATTTCTTAACCTTTTCTTTCACCTGTTGGACTTGAGGTCTTTGCTCACCACTTTGGTGGCCTGCAATAGCACTTTTTAATTTTTATTAAAACACCGTGGTTTACAAAGTTGCTCCTAATACAATTGTTTCAGTCATTTAGTGTTCCAACCGGAGTGACCTTTCCTCCACTAGTGTCCCCAATTTCCCTCCTAATCCCAATCTGCACCCTTAGGTACATAACACATTTACTTTATGTTCCTTGATAGCATCTTTTTAATGTCTGTCACTGTCACTGTCCTCCCGTTGTTCATTGATTTGCTCGAGCGGGCCCAGTAACGTCTCCATTGGAGACTTTTGTTGTTACTGTGTTTGGCATATCGAATACATCACGGGTAGCTTGCCAGGCTCTGCCGTGTGGGTGAGATACTCTCGGTAGCTTGCCGGGCTCTCCGAGAGGGGCGGAGGAATCGAACTCGGGTCGGCCATGTTGGCTGTGTGCAAGGCAAACACCCTACCGCTGTGCTATCGCTCTAGCCCTTTTAATGTCTAATTTCTTAATTTCAGTCTAACACACTAAGACTTTCCTTGTGTATTAGTTTTTTCAGTCTTCTCAAATATCTCTTCTATTAGTCTGCAAATCTAGTATGTTGGCTTTGCAGCTTAGGGGAAAAAACCCAAAATATTCTTAATGTTTCCCTATAGAGTAAACAAATTTAGATTCTGTTGCTGAAATTGACTTAGCAGCCAATGCAAGTCTCAGCTAAGTGAAAATTCATCCTCTTCTGTCTTAATGTCTTCTTTGAGAACGTTAAAATTAAACTCTCAAAAGAAAGGATAAAGTAATTAATGAGAAAGAATCAAAGAGAGACTGATTCATTACATATAAGACTAACTTTGCTATTCTGATTATTTCTTAGAAATTTGTTTTGCTTACACGGTAACCATATAAAACATTCATTATTTCTTTCATTTTTTTCTGTCTCTGGCCTTAGAAAAATGAAGCATGTTAAGACCAATCTTCGCTTATCTTTTAAATAATAAGAAAAGCATAAATGGCTTTGGTAAGCATAAAAATGAATTATTCGGGGGCAGGAGAGATAGTGCGACTGGCAAGGTGCTTGCTTTGCACCCAGACGACCCAGGTTCAATCTGTGGCACCCCATATGATTCCCTGAGCACCACCAGGTGTGATTACTGAGTGCAGAGCCAAGAGTCAGCCCTCGTATTACTGGCTATGGCCCAGCATCCTCCTCAAATTAAGATATGACTGTTTAGATGCAGCTACATAATAGCTAAAAGGAAATGGAGTTGAGTTGTTGGTTACTTGTGTGTTTGTAATAAATAGTGGCAAGTTGTTGATAAGGAATTGATTTCAGAAATTTGTTGGCAGTTTTATGGAAACTGGTTGTCTAGCCTGGCTGGAGTGCAGGGATGTTACTGGCAAGATAGATTGAGGAAGAATGTATATGAAGCTTTCCCTACTCGGAATCAGTTGAGGGAAAGAGAGTGGGTGGACAATACTTAATTCCGGGATTATTTTAAAGGGATTTTAGAGTATTTTAATCGTTTTAAGAAAGTAACTGAAGCCCCAGTGTGTGAGGTCAGAGAAGAAAAGAAAGGGGGGATGGCGGGGGGCAGGAAGAGACAGATGAGAAGCAACAGGGGTCAGGTCAAGGGGGTCACGTACAAGGGTGGTGTTGAGGAACGATCGAGTCAAATATCCAAGCCGGAGAGTCAACAACACTGAAACCTAGAGACCCAACTGTAGCAACTGAACTTAGAAAGGTGCCTGTCAAGAGGGCAGGCTGGAGGGGGCACCAGGGAGCCTGGGAACATTGGTGGAGGGCGGTTGACACTGGTGGTGGGATTGGTGCTGCAATATTGCATGTCCAAAACCGAACAGTGACAGCTTTGTAAGTCATGGTGCTTAAAGAAAGAAAAATGTTCATTCAGTAGTCTTCATTATGTTCTAAAAATCCTTGTTATTGATTTCTCAGAGGGAATTAAATTTTTTCCAGTTTTAGTAAGCATCTTTCATTCTTAAAAAAAAAAAAAAGGAAAGCAAATGAAACCGATTATGTATGCCAAGGAGAGGTCTTACCAGAACTGCTTTAGTAATAAATTCAAGGAAGAAATAAGGTTTATTCATGATTAGTGTCTGTTGTGTACAGATTATTTGTATGGTGATTCTGAGAAATGGCTTTAAGTCGGCAGAACATACTTTACTTTCATAATTTTTCTGCTCTTAATCTGCTTGATAGGCTTTTGGGGGTTGTACTGGTGATTTAACCCAAATTGGGTGATTTGGGATTTTGAATTGATGAACTCTGAAGGAATAAAACCTAGCTCTATTGTGAACTGTTTTCACATAAGGACACTATAGGAGACTTGTATTGCATCTAATGTGAGGAATTTGGTTAAGCATTTTTGTTCATTAACCTCCTTTTCATAGTCCTCTTGCCCCTGAGAGTCAACATAGATATTCTTGATGACCTTTTTTTGGAGTTATGAGAGGACTAGTGAATGTTTGAATCTTGTCCCTCATAGCCTCTAACAGCCATCTATCCTGGACTTAACCCGTAGACAGTGCTTTTGGATTCAGTAGGGAGTGACTCTCATTCTTACCTGGTCCAAGGCCTGTTTGGGAGAAGCCCAGCCTGGGAGAGAGATGCCCTCTCCTGGGGCTCATGGCCTATGAGAGAGATGCCCTTCTCTGGGCTGAGGGCTGTGAGAGAGGTGCCCTTTCCTAGAACCCCAGGTACATTTTAGAGCTCCCTTCAGTTATACTTGTGGGACTGCACGTGGAAGGCATACAGGTCACTGTGTATTTATTCAGGGCTGTGTTTCTACCAGTGTTTGGTCTCCTTTCTGAACATAGGGTGTTCCCATCTACACCCTGCACCCCTTCCTCAATTAATGAACAGATTTTTCTGTTCCTTAGTATTTAATGCTGACCCAGTATTAACCTCTGAGCAGTTTTAAGAGTAAATAACACTATCCGCTATTGTGGTCTTAAAGCAAAGATTCTGTCTCTTAGGACTTTGTCTTCTTTTTTTAAAATTTTTTAAATTAAACTGTGAGATAAAGTTGTCCTGTACATTTCCTTCACCTGTACATTTCCCGCTACCTGTGTTCCCAGTTACCTTCCCGACACCCCCCAACTCCAGCCTCAGTCTATGGCAGATCTCTCTCTCTCTCTGTCTCTCTCTCTCACTCTCATTCTCACTCTCTCTCTTTGTCTGTCTCTCTTTCCTCCCTCCCTCCCTCCCTTCTTCCTCCTCTCTCCTCTCTCTTTTCTCCCTCTCACTCTCTCTTCCCCCTTCTGATCATTAAGTTTGCTGTACAGTACTATACAAGTCTCACAATTTGTTGTGAGATGTTACTGGTGCCCGCTGGAGCAAATCGATGAACAATGGGAGGACAGTGCTACTATAAAGTTATCATGTGTATCCCTTTTACCTATTTTCCACACTCAGTTCTCATTCAGAGTGATCATTTATAACTGTCATTGTCACAGAGGTCCCTTCTGTATCCTAACTGCCTCTCCCTCTTCCTCCAACTTGTGACAAGTTTCCAACCATGGACCAGTCCTCCCTGACATTTGTATTGTCCTTGGGTAATAGTCTCATACTGTGTTGTTTTTTCTATATATCACAAAAATAAGTGTAATCATTCAATGCCTGTCCCTCTCCTTCTGACTCATTTCACTGAGCATCATATTCTCCATGTCCATTCATTTATAAGCAAATTTCATGACTTTATTCTTCCTGGTGACTGCATAATATTCCATTGTGTGGATGTACCATAGTTTATATTGAAATGATAATCAAAAGTCTCCCCCCAAAGAAAAACCCTGGCCCAGAGCAATTCACTAGTAATTCTTCCAAACCCTTAATTTAATAAATTATTTATTGTCAGTCCTTTTTAAGCTTTCCAGGAAATTGAAGAAACAGAAACATTCCCAAACAGTTTCTATGAAATGTCATCCTGATACCAAAAGCAGAGACACCACAAAAAAAAGAAATATACAGGCCAGTATCCCTGATGAACACAGATGCAAAGATCCTCAACAAAATACTAGCAAATAGAATTCAACAAGTCATCAAAAAGGTCATAAACCACAACCAAGTAGAATTCATCCCGTGATGCAAAGATGGGTTAACATTCACTAGTCAGTCAACATAATATACTATATCACTTAATCACTTAACTTCCCATTAGTCATCGATTTACTCGAGCGGATGCCAGTAACGTCTCCATTCGTTGCTGTCTCATGCCAGTGTAGCCCAATGGCATCTGTTCGCTCTGGGAACATGAAGAGCCTCAAACCGATCGTTCATGATCTTGATGAAGAAGTCTGACCATCTGGTAGGTGGGCAGCCACGCGGTCTTTTGACATCCTGTGGGATCCAGTCGGTAACAGCTCTAGTCCAGTGGTCGTCTTTAAATCTCATTATGTGACCAGCCCATCTGATTTTTGACACCTTGGCAAATGAGACAGCGTCCCTGATTCTTGATCATCGACGGAGGTCGAAACTCCGGATTCTTTCTCTCATTTGAGTGAAACGTGATATTCCAAGCATAGCTCTTTCTATTCTTCTTTGGGAGACCTGAATAGCATTCTCATCCTGTTTACCTAGGGCCCAGGTCTCTGAGGCATATGTTAATGCAGGAAGAACAGTGGAATCAAAGAGATGTGCCTGGAGCCGGAGGAGGGTCTTCGTCCTCTTAGCTATTTCTTTGATGTTCTTGAAGGCGTTCCAAGCCTCTCTCTTCCTTCTGCGCAGCTCGGGTGCCAGGTCATTTGTCATGTTGACTTTTTGACCCAGGTACACATAGCTGTTGCATTCGGAGATGGTCGTTCCGTTGAGAGTGAATGGGGCGTCAGGAACGAGGCTGTTTCTCATAAACATTGTCTTCGTAAGATTCAGCTGTAGTCCTACCTTTCCACACTCACGGTCAAAGTCGGCCAGCATTTGTGCCGCTTGGCTGATGTTTGGTGTTATTAAAACAATGTCATCAGCAAAGCGGAGGTGGTGTAGCTGCCGACCATCTATCTTCACTCCCATTCCTTCCCATTCCAGTCGTCGCATGATGTTCTCGAGAGTGGCACTGAAGAGTTTCGGTGAAATGGTATCACCCTGCCGAACCCCTCTCTTGACATCAATGATTACTTCTTTGTAGAATGGTGAGATCCTGGTAGTGAATCCACAATACAGCTCACGGAGGATCTTGATGTATTGGGCTTGAATGCCCTGATTGGCTAGGGCTTCAATGACCGCTTCCGTCTCAACAGAATCAAAGGCCTTCTTTAAATCAATGAACGTTAAACAGAGCGGCATCTTGAACTCCCGAGAAACCTCAATGAGCTTGGTTATCGTGTGAGTTTGGTTATCCATCGAGGACCTGATGGTACAAGCGCGAATGATCAAGTACGACATCATTGGTCTGACCGAGACAAGAAGGCACGAATCTCACCATGCCGTTTTCGACACTGGAGAAGAATTGTTCCTCGGAACATGTGATAAAAGAGGTGTCGGAAGCGTCAGTGTCCTTGTCAACACAAACTTGGCCATGAGCATTGATTCATTCGAATGCCTAACAACCCGAATCGAACATTTACATTTGAATAGATGTGGCTCACTGCCGGCAGTTTCTATCTTCGTTGTCTACGCACCAACATCTCATTATGATGAAAGAGAAATCGAGAAGTTCTACATGGAGCTGGAGAAGTTCTTTAAAGAAGACCACACCTTCTACAAGATCATTGTGGGTGATTTTAATGCCAAGATAGGACCGAGAAGATCAGCTGAAGAACTTCACATCGGGACCCATGGCCTAGAATGGAATGAACAGGGTGAGAGACTGAGTTCATCATGTCGACCAAGACCATTCATGGTAACTCACAGTTCCAGAAGGCAGAATCTAAACGTTGGACATGGGAGTCTCCCGGTGGACGATTCCACAACGAAATAGACCACATCATATTCAGTCGACGGTTTTGCCTGACCGATGTCGCTGTTGTCCCAAAATTTCGAATGGGATCGGACCACCGTCTCCTTCGTGCAAAATTCTACTTCACAGAGCAGGGAGAAAGGGCTGCAAAGTTTAAAAAGAGAACTCCCAGAACGACCACCTACTGGGAGCTCTTTGGCACTATTGCGGCAACATGGGAAGATGCCATTGTTGACAACATTGACGAGGAATACGATCGACTGGTTCAGCACCTCCGTGATTGTGCGAGGAACGCCAAGAGAGAGATAGCCACAAAAAAAGCCTGTCTTCGAAAACTCTTGAGCTTATTCACCAATGTGGTTTGGCGCATGCCTCAGGCAACCGCAAGCTAACGTCCGAGCTCGCAAAGCAGTGCAGAGATGTGATCAAGGAAGACCTCAAAGAGAGAAGAGCAGAAGTGCTGGTAGATGGAGCAGAAGCCGGGAAAAGTATTCGTAACGCCCGCCTGTCCTTCGCCAACTACAAGACCAAGATGACTGCCCTCCGACGTCCTGATGGATCCATCACATCCTCCAGAACGGCAATGGAGAAGATTATTCATGACTTCTACTCAAATCTCTTCGATAGCCATGTCCACTTGCCGACATACCAAATTCCACAGGATGGATATGTTGTTCCCAATGTTCTCCCTTCCGAAATCCAACACGCCATTTCGTCAGTAAAGAAACGAACAGCACCCGGCCCAGACAAGGTCAGACCTGAACACCTGAAGAACCTGCCGTCAGTACTCATCAATTCACTGGCTCGGCTCTTCACTCGCTACCTGTCTGAATGCAAGGTTCCGTCCCAATGGAAAACCAGCAGGACCATACTACTGTTCAAGAAGGGAGACATCCATGACATTGGCAACTGTCGCCCGATCTGCCTATTGTCTGTCATCAACAAGTTGTTCACTCGAGTCATCCTAAATAGGATTGGCAGAACACTAGATGAAGGACAATCATGCGAGCAAGCCGGGTTCCACAAGGGATAATATACTATATAAATAAAAGAAAAAATAGAAAACATGATCATATCAATAGTTACAGAGAAATTATTTGACAAGATCTATAACCTATTCTTGATAAAAACTCTCAACAAAATTGAAGGAAGTTGAAGGAATATTCCTCAATGTAGTCAAAGCCATCTACCACAATCCGACAGCGAGCATTATTCTCAGTGAGGAAAAAAACCTGAAAATATTGCCTGTAAGATCAGGCACAAAATAGGGTTGCCCACCTAACTCTTTGGACTTGAAAATTGTTCCTATGCAGCTTATTTTATTTTTGTTTAATCAAATAAATAAGTGGATCAAATAAATAAGCGATAGCACAGCAATAGGGTATTTGTGCCTTGCGCACTGCTGGCCCCGCTGACCCGGGTTCGATTCCTTCCCCCCTCTCAGAGAGACCGGCAAGCTACTGAGAGTATCTTGCCTGCGCGGCAAAGCCTGGCAAGCTCCCCGTGATGTATTCGATATGCCCAACACAGTAACAACAAAGTCTCATGATGGAGACGTTACTGGGCCGCTCCAGCAAATTGAAGAGCAATGGGAGGACAGTGACAGTGACAGATAAAGAGGGTTTTCCCCATGGGGCAGGGGTGGGGGTGGGGGAAAGGACAAAAATACACCAGTAAACATAAAAAAGTGATCTCTGAGAGGCAGGGCTGTGTTTGTGATTCAGCAGTCTGATGCTGATTACTACGGTTAAGCACTGAAATGATTTAATTTCTCTGCCTGTTTGTGACAAGGTAGACATTATGTCCCTGGCAAAGTATGCAATCACATAAAATGTCCTGTGAATGGATTAAAAATAGTAACTTTGGAGTAAAAATGGTATTAGAGCCAATGTCTTTAATGGGTGTTAAAGGGATTGTCTGGAAGATGTGTGAACTGCTTTGATGTGAGCCAAGGATACAAGACTTCAGCCTTTTTACTTGTCCATTCACACTTCCTTGTGAATGCAGGGCTTTCAGAACCAGCAAGCAAATGGATGCTGACTGCATTCTGAGCAGGCAGGAAATGACAGGTTTTTTTGTTTTCTCCGACATTTCTCTTATCCTGTAGTGAGCAAGGGGGTATCAATTACCAACTTCAAGAAGAAAGAAGTTGGGAATGGTTCTGTAAAGAGTGTTTTGGAAGAAGCCTATGACTAAAGTGTTTATCTAATGGTTAATAGCACTTCAGATATGGCCTGCTTTCCCCACCCTCCACCCCTCTGCTGCCTTTGAACTGCAGGGGAGCCGGCTCCCCCTCCTCCACACACTCTCTCAGCCTGCCAATATCTGTCGATGCCCCAGCACTTTGGAGATGCGCACCGTCCACTGTCATCCGCTGTCTCTATTCTTAGGTACTTGCTTTCAGGAACCTGACCTGGGCTTGTTTGCTGAACTGTCGGGTAACTGGAGTCTTTAGATGCAGAGTGAACCGTCTCCTCGGAGACGAGCGGGTCACCGCAGACTCATCCACCCTGTTCAGAAGGCACCTCCGGGCCCGGTGTGCACTGTCATCAGCTGGCCACGGGGCCTTGTGACCTGTTGTCGCCAGGAGAATGTCGGACCCAGACCTTCCTAGGTGGCAGCCTGGTGTGGGCGCAGAGTGCAGTTCTTTTGCTTGAGTATTTGGGGCCCCAGTTTCTGCTCTGCCACTGGACCCCATGGAGGGGAGAATGTGGGAATATTCCGAGTAGTTCTGCGGAGTGATAGGTGGCTTGAGACAAGCAGGCAGCTCCGCTCTCCTTTTCGCTTGGCAGGAGCCCAGGAAAGGAGCTGGGGCAGGATGGCAGCAGCCTCTGTCTCCACGAGCCCTCAGAGCCAGTGTGGATTGCTATCTTTTGCCATGTTTTTCCTGTTCCACAGCTGCCCGGCTCCTGTCTTGCCTTTGGGATGTGGAGAGGTGGAGTGAGACCCCGGCGCTCAGGTGGCTGGAAGCCTGGCCGTGATCTGCATCCTAGTTAGTGCGCCCCTGTAAAGATCCTGGAGGACGGAAGGAAGGGCGAGCCCTGGTCTCTCACCGCGGGGCCGGGGTTCCACCAGCACCCTCCTGCCTGCGTTTCTTAGACTCCCGCAGCTCTTGCAGCTCTTACAGCACGCAGCCGAGCAGGGCTGGGCGTGACCCTGCTGCCCAGAAACTGGCCAGAAAGAGCAAGGGATGTGCGTTGTATTTCTGAGACAGAGGGGAGGATTGGGTCAGCAGAAGGTGAGCGGAGTGTGGGCGCACAGGCTGGTTTGCTGCGTTACTACCTGAAGGGGAGAGTTCCTTCTCTCCCCCCACCCCTTTTTTTCCCTCATGGTCTATTCTAAAATAGCTGTCACTTAGAGACAGGTGTAAACAACTGTGGGCGGCTGTAATATGTTTGATTGGCTCCAGACACCAAAAATACCCAGGTGTGATCTGACTGGGAGCACTCCCACCCCCTCCCCAGCAACCTTGTTTATCTTGTTTATTCATGGGCCAGACTAGTCTTATCTCAGCAGGAGCCATGGCTGAATGGTTAGGGCCTGGCATACCCTGGCCAGTGGTCGCTCACGGCAGCACCTGGTCCTGTCATGTTCCCGCATCGCCCTCCCCAGACATCTTGGGATTGAAAGAAGGCGATGGTGGGTATGGTTCCTCCAGAAGGGACTTCCAGGGTTGGCGTTTCTTGAGCAAGTTAGGTTTCTCCCTCCCTCCTGATTTGTCTCTGATGGAGGCAAATTTTTGTTAGCTACAGTTCACAAGTTGCTAGGGGAGAGAGGGGGAATGAGAGACCAGCAAAATACAACGCCTGGGATTCTTTTGGATTCAGTGGGCATGAGCGCGTCTTTCGGGTGGCTGGGGAAGGTCCTACAGGTGTCTTGGTGTCTGTCCTTGACTGCTGTGTAACAAGGACGCAGCCGTAGTGGCCCGTGTCCTTGCACCTACTTTGAGTGGTATAGTTGAGTGTTTTCCCCTTCTCCCTTCCTTCCCTTCCCTTCCCGCTGCTCTCTGTCCTCCCTTCCCTGCAAACTGTTCCTGTCTGTTCAGTCTCAGCGTTCTGTTGCACAGAGACGAGTCCTCGCTCCTGCCCTTGGTCTAGCCCTTCCTAAATAGGTGCATTGAACACTTGCTGCTTTGACCTCCTGCTGGGAGTTCCTTGCTCAGTAACCCTAGGCAACGGGGACTTTTTTTTTTCTTTTTGAGCCACACCCAGTGATGCACAGGGTTTATTCCTGGCTCTGCACTCAGGAATCACTCCTGGCGGTGCTCGGGGGACCATATGGGATGCTGGGAATCAAACCCGGGTTGTCCGCTTACAAGGCAAACGCCCTACCCGCTGTGCTATCGCTCCAGTCTAACGGGGACTATTTTTAACCCTATCCCCACTTCTCTGACGAAGAACCCAAGGAACCCGAGCTAGGGGTGCCACACCTGTCCTGGTGTGCCCTGACCTCCCCAGGCTTAACATTTCATCTTAGACAGGCTTTTTTTCAGTTAAAGGAGTAAGTTTTCAGGACATATTTGAAGGAGGAAGGTAGCAGAAGTAAGATAGAGAAGTATAATGGGGTGTCTCTTTCCAGAAAAATAATGCAAGTCATAATGCCAGGGAAGACGGCCGCAGCCTTGAGATGGGTCTGGTGGTCACTGTCCGTCGTCGTCCCCCCCTACCCACCCCCCCCCCGCCCTCGCATCGTTGTAACAGCAAAATAATGTGGGCTGAGAAGCTGGAAGTGACTTTTCCGAATTTTGACTCAAACTCCTGCCGTTGGAGAGTGGAGAGGTGAGTTTTGCGGGAATGCCGCATGCCTTCGCCCCCTGTATCTCCAGGACAGCTTTGCTGTCGCTTTCTGCTTGCTGGCTCTCAGTAGAATTGGCTGTCTGCAGCTCAGCCTCTTATTTCTCAGGTCTGCTGTCTTACAGGTAAACTCTATGGGATTTCTGTGGGATCCAGGAGCAGCTTTTAGTTTCAAAATGCCAGAGCTCTGTGCTTATTCAAATAGGTTGTGTTCGGCTTTTTCCTTGATCATTGTTTTGTTTTGTTTCTGAGGCTGAGCTTGAGTAAGAAGGATGATGCTAGAAGCAATTTAAAGGGCACATCAAATTTTTACTGTAATCCTGAACTATTGATTGTTGACTTATTTGTAGGTTTAATGCAGACCCATTTCCTTACTTAGCGTCTGACTGGCTATTAAGCCCTGGCAGTGTGCCGGAATGTTGAAATCTTCCATCTTATAATATGATTTGGCTGTCCCAGGGTATATGTGTGTTTGGTTTTTAAAGGCACAAAGTCTTCAACTTTCCCTGTGTATTGCAGAGTGCAGAAAATAATTTCTCTGTAGCAAAATTACTCACTTCCAGGAGACAGTGAGTTGGCATTCAGCAGAATATTAACACCTGAAGTCATGCAAATTGGTCTGCCCTTTGGACTAACCTCATGCAAAGGAACAGAACTGAAGCCTGAAGAGAAGGCCCAGCAGGGAGCTCAAGTGGGCAGTGTCCAGGGGAGGTCACAGCGAAGAGTCCCAGAGTGGCTCTCCAAGCCCACCTGGGGCTGTGCTCCTCAGGGTTGAGATGAGAACCTAGCCGAGGGTGCTGCCCTGTGGGAGCTGGACTCAGACAGGACAGTCAGGAAGTAAACGTTTCACCCTCTTTTGGATTCTGCAAGTCTTTCACTCAAAAGGTGAACCGTTGCCTCAGAGCAATGATCGAAGGAGTTAGATGAGTGAGAAACATTAAATCAGGGGCTTTGAGACTGAGTGAATGAAAATTGAATGACTTTGCAAGGGAAGATTACTCCTCTCCCAGCTACAAAAGTGAGACATACCTCATTCAGAGAACTTGAATAGGGTTCCATTTTTGCACTTCTTATTTCAGTGGGGTGTGTGTGCTTCCAAGGAGGGCCCAGGGACCAACTGGACTGCAGTTCAATGGTAGGGTCCTCGTACTCATGGCCCCCAATAATGCTTGGGAGACCCTGGGACAGGAGTCCAGGGACAGGATTAACCCCTGAGTGTCTCCCAGTCTCAACCATTTTTGAGTTTTTTGACTGCTTTTTCACCCCTTGAAGTTATCAGAACAGCTTGTTTGGGCAAGGTTCTTAAGACTACTGAACAGTTACTTGAAATGTCAAGGGACATGAATTTATTTCAACAGAAAGGTGAGAAATTACAAAGTGTCAGTAAAAATCATCCTCATAAGTCATTTTTGGGTACTTCCTATGCAGTGGCACACAAGAGTTTTCTGTTGTTTGTTTTTTCATGCTAGGGACAGAACTCGGGGCCTTCTGCTGCCGAGCCCCGTCCGCCCCTTTATTCTGTAAGGGAATGGGAAAACTCCTGAATGTCTCAAGTGGGTTGTAGTCCTCCAACCTAATGGTTATTGAGAAGTTCTGTGACTGTTCTCTGATGTGGGGGGCGGGGCTGGATTTTATTTGCGCTTTGAGGGGCACATCCTAATAGACTTTACAGTTGTGTAATACTTAGCAGGGGGTTGATTTTGTCCGTTACCCCCTGTTTCTCACAGCTTTATTTAAGTTGCCTTGAATGGATGCTGACATCATCTTCATTTAGAAGGGGAAGAAACTGAGATCAAGATAGGTCAGTTACTGTCACAAGTGAAACTCTTTTGGGGGATAGAGGCAGGGGAGGAGTTTTGGGCCACACCTGACAATGCTCAGGGCTACTACTGGTTGTGCTCAGGGACCATAGGCCATGTCAAACGTGGGTTGGTGTGCAAGGCAAGTGCCTACCCACTGTACGATCGCCCTGGTCCCAAAGGTGGAACTTAAAACTAGATTATAATATAGAGCTTGCCCTGTATTCTTAACTATTTTTTGCTGAGGAATGAATCAAGAGGGTGGGTAAATTTCTCTCTCTCTCTCTCTTTTTTTTTTTTGCAAAGCTAACATTCTCGAGCTCCTTTGCCACTCCCTGGTCATAATTCTTACTGTTTTGAAACTCTCTCTCCCCTGGGGTCTTTCCTTGCTTCCTTGAAGTGGCATTTCCGTTCATTCCTTTCCCTGTGGAAGAATTGTTGGTTAGATAAAGTGATGACAGGGATGGAAGTGGGCTACCGAGATGAGGGAAAGAATAACCTGGTGGCCAGTCTCACTTTTGCTGTTGGAGATACACACAGGAACAAAAGGTGATCCTGATGCCTGCCGTTCCTGTGGGTAGAGCTCACGGAGGGTCTTGCTACTTCATGTTTTGGTTTGGGGCTATACCCGGTGGTGCTCAAAGCTTTCCCTGCGACCAGGGCTCACTTCTGGGGGTGGGGGTGGGGCGGTAGAGGAGCCATGTGTGGAGCTGGGGAATTGAACCCCGGGTTGGCCATGTTTAAAGCAAGTGTCCTACCCGCTATTCTCTTTCTCTCTCCCCCATCAGAGGCTCCTTCTATGAAGAGGTCAATTTCTTGAAATTTGTGACTCTCAGGCCTCAGTTGGATTTTGGTGGGTGATGAATGGAACAAATGCCCTGTTTGGATGCTGAAGTGGAGTGGATTATCTGGGTTTAGACAGATTGGTTTTGTTAGATTCGCCCATTTTTGGCTTTCTGTTTTATCCTGCCTCCTGTCCTTTCGGTCCTTCCAGCTTTTAGATCTTCATTTGTTTGTCTATTCTTTTGGTTGCTGTTTTTCTATATCCATCTTTCTCTGTCCCTGTCCTCCGAGCAGCCATTGAATGGGCATGGATTGTGTGTGTGTGTGTGTGTGTGTGTGTGTGTGTGTGTGTGTTTCTGTGTCCGGAGCAGCCATTGAATGGGCATGGATTGTGTGTGTGTGTGTGTGTGTGTGTGTGTTTCTGTGTCCGGAGCAGCCATTGAATGGGCATAGAGTGTGTGTGTGTGTGTGTGTGTGTGTGTGTGTGTGTGTGTCTCCCCGGAGCCATTGAATGGGCATGGATTGTGTGTGTGTGTGTGTGTGTGTTTCTGTGTCCGGAGCAGCCATTGAATGGGCATAGAGTGTGTGTGTGTGTGTGTGTGTGTGTGTGTGTGTGTGTGTGTGTCTCCCCGGAGCAGCTGTTGTTAATGGGCATGGAGTGTGTGTGTGTGTGTGTGTGTGTCCCACCAAGTTTCAGTGGTGAACCCACTGCGGGTGGGATGGTTCCTGAGCCTGGCCTGTGTGCCCATGCAGGCTCTTGTGCCGCTGGAGGAGCATGGCTGGGAGGTGTGCAGCCGAGGAGGGCCCTGGGAGCCTGACCTGGCTGGCCGGCCTTCCTGCAGGCTCTACTTACTCTGCCCTTGTAGCCCCAGAGATGGGGGTTTAGTTCCTCCATCCAGCTAACCTGGTCGTGTTTTGTTTGCTCTTTCATTTGTCGCCCTAAAGTGTTCTTGGTATTTTCAGCCCTTCCCTAAAGCCTTTGCTGGTGAGGTATTTTGGATTTTTGGGGTGCCTGAATCAACTTGATAATGAAGATCTCTAAGAATTCTGTTTCTGTTATAGTACTTAGGAGAGAGTTGTTTAGGGTGAGACTATTAGAATTTGGTAAACTTTTGTTTGTTTTTTTGGTCTGTTGGCTTAAACTTGACTCTGAGCTCAGGACTCACTCCTGGTGGGCTTGGGGGATCATATGGGGTGTTGGGGATGGAACCCGGGTCAGTGTGCAAGGCAAGCTTCCTAACTGGTGTACCATTTCTCTGCCCTGCCTCCCTCCCCCCCCACCTTCTTTTTCTTTTAGGAGTTATGAGGGGAAAGAAACGACCAGGAAAAGGGAGAGAGTTGATTGTGGTTCTCATGTTTTAGGAATGAAGTTGAAAAATCTGGTGCTCACCTTCCTAAGTGCTCTGCGACATTTGTTGACTGTTCATCCTGCTCTCATTTGAGGAGTGCTGTGCAGTGGGGTTTATTTTGGAACAGCAAACATATTGCAGCGCCTTCAGGCAGCTAGGTTCTCCACCTCATCTTTGTCTTCTGAAATAACTTCTACCTCAGCCAGGCTTTCATTTCCTCCTTCCTGCCTCCCCTCGCAGGAAGCGCCCTTGGCAGCCAGAGAAGAGCTCTTGATCAGTGAGTGACTCCAAAGCGCAGGGCCCAGTGCTGCTGTGGCCGCAGCTACCTCACCTGGGACGCCCCCGACCCTCCGAGCCCACACCCAGCTCAGGAGAGTTGCGCCCAGCATGGGCTTTAACCTGCCCACCAGGTGGGCATCTGCCAGGCTAGAAGCAGCCTCTGCAGTGTCTGCAGACTTCCTTAGAAACTTGGGCGTTCGGATTGGCCATGCTTCTCTTCCCCACCCCTACTCCCCACCCCACCCCAAATCGGAAACTGAGGCGGCAGCTCCAAGTGTCGTTGCCGGGAAAGCCACCCACACCCCCGGGGACTGAGGAGTCGAGGGAGGCAGAGGAGAGGGAAGTGGGGGGATTAATAATTCCATCTTAGTTGCGCATCATTATCCTCTCTGATCGCCTTGAGCGGATACACTATTGCTTCTGCAAACGTTAATAATTCATGGGTGGACTATGCCAAAGGGAGGCCTTAAATCTGGTCTCTCAGCAGATTAAATACACTGTCTGCCATCAGGAGGAGCCGGGAGAGATGAAAGATGGGCTTGTTGTTTTTATGCCCTAACCTCGTTTCCCCGGACTCGCCCCTCCGCTCCTCTCGCTCATATTACATTTACCCCTGGCCCCCAGTTAAGTAAGTGCTGGGGGCCTGTGGGGGTCTACCATTAAAGACCTTGGGCTTTTTCATAGCTGCTCGGAACAACAGATGCCATGAGAGAAAGCAGAGAGGCAGAATAAGCATTTCCTTTGAAATGTCTGAATCCGTCTGCATATTTGAAAAATGTATTAAAATGCGTGGCCTGCGTTTTAGAAATTATTTGAAGTAGCTCGTCTTTGGTTGGAAGAGTGATTCCATTGAACAGGCAGTTGAAGGTGTGCATCATATTACTTGAAATGTAGGTCTGGTGGCATTTTCTCATTTTGCAGATGAGGAAACTGAGGTACAAGGTGAACAGCTTGTGTAAGGTACCTAGTACTCGGTTCTTTTGGCTCGAGCTTCAGTGTAATTTCTTCCTCCTTGCTTTTAGAAATCCTCTGTAGCTAGTCTTCAGGGCATTTAACCAGAGTGACTCCTACTCCTCTTCAGAGGGGAGGCTTCATGGCGCACCTCTGATTAAATTCTAAATGTCAGCTTGCCGAGAAATAACCCCAGCCCGAGACTGTTGACAGTTACAGTTTTAGACCTTCTGAATAGCAACCCTGGGAGTCCTATAGGTTAATCAGCATTTGTCGGGTCTTTAACCCTATGAGTGTTACTTTGTTGAGTGCCCATCTTTATTAGATTTTCAGTGTCCTAGATCTGCTTGAGGGCCTTTGACTCCTTGAAATGTCCAGTATTGACTAAGCACATGAGAAGAAGAGTAATAGAACCGCGGATGGTTTGGTTTCCTTAGTAGTTTGCTGGAGGGAAGAAGCGTGTGAGTAAAATCAAACTATTGTTTTCATTTTCTTTCTTTTTTTTTCTGTGGGGGGCAGTGCCCAGTGGTGGGGACACACACACCCATTGATGCTTAGGGGTTGCTTCTGGTTTTGTACTCAGCAATCACTCCTGGCGAAGCTCGGGGGACCATATAGGGTGCTGGGGATACACTAAACATGGGTCATCCATGTGCAAGGCAGACACCCCACCCTCTGTACTCTCCCTTCCTTCCTTCCTTCCTTCCTTTCTTTCTTTCTTTCTTTCTTTCTTTCTTTCTTTCTCTTTTTGATAGTACTGCACTTGCATTCTTTTTTTAATTTTTAAATTTTATTTTCATAAAGTTGTTCACAATAATTGACTGATTACATTCAATATTTCAGCACCAGTTGAAATTGTTATACCTTCCCACCACCATTATTTTGTATTGCTTGTTATGAATAGTATGAGATGCCTGTAAGGGTCTATCTCACATGTGATCCAATAAAAAAGTAAAAAAGAAAAAAATAGAAACAGTATGTGATGTTGTGCAGCTGCAAAAGTGGCCACGTGCTGGAATCTAAAATTTTAAATAACTGCAGTCTTGAGACATCTCTGCAGCGAGCTCCTCTGTTCCACGATTCATTTGTGAGTCTGCATCGGGCTGTTAAAGCGCTTAAATGGCACCCGGAGTCAGTTCGTGGGCGTGACAGCCAGGACCTCGGAAGGGCTGGGAGATGGGACGGGGCAGCCCGTTCCTAACTCCTTGAGGCCTAGAGTCTTAGTCACGGGTCCCTCAAACCTGGGTTTTTCAGTGGATTCATTCTCTTGCGTGGGGGGCTCAGAAGAAGCCTGTGAAGGTCGGCCGTGAGGGTGGCGGCAATTGGGTTCTGGAGGTTTGTGGCGGCCGGGGCTCATTTGGAGCAGGCGGAGGGACAGGGCCTGCCCCCCTCCGAGGCTCCCAGGGGAAATCAGCCTGGCGCAAGGTCTGGAGACATCTCTGCAGCGAGCGGCTCTATTCCGAGGTCCGTTTGTGAGTCTGGATGCTGGTTTCCTTTCTTCCCCCTTCTTCCCTCTCAGTGGATGCCGTTGGTTGATATATGACCGGGAGTGGCCTCCGTGTCTGGCTGTGGCTCTCGCACACACTCCATTGCGACTCTAGCCAGGGATCACACAGCAGGTGTCTGTGGCCCCCTGAGGGGACTGCACCCCTTTCTGTGCTGCTCACGGTCACCTGGCTGCCACAGCAGGAGATTGCGTCTGGGCCAGGGGTTGCAGACTGCAGAGCTTCCTGAACTTGCGCTCGTGTGGGAACAAGGTATTCGAACTTGTGCTGGCAAGCCCAGCACTGTGAACTCCTGCTCCCACCCAGCTCAGTGCCGGAGAGGAGCCTGTTGTCCCCTTTCCCGGACATTGAAGCTCTTCCCGTGCAGAGTGTGTGCTTGAGTGTCGAGCCACATCCCAGCCCCCAGAGAGGGCTCATGCCCAGCTCTGCGCTTGGGATTATTCCCGGTGGCCTCGGGGGACCCTGTTGGGTGCTGGGGAGCAAGCCTGGTCAGCCCCGTGCAAGGCAGACCCCTGACCCACTGTGCTGTCACTCTGGCCCCCAAACAGATGTTTGCTTAATTTATCTGAAGGGTGGTGAGAAGTTGGAGTTTATTGTACAGTTTAAGCAGAGGGGTCGGCGCCCTCCCCAGATGGCCAGGCCTCTCCTTTACCTGTGCATGACGTCACTCCTTCTGCCTCACAGTGCCCAGGTCAGCGTGTGACTTCTGAAATCTCGCTGGGCCTCTCTGGAACAGTGCTGTCCCTGCGTACTCCCGTGGGTCCCTGACTAAGCTTTCCTCAGTCTCTGACCATGACCATGTACTTGTGGGAGAGACGCCCCCCCCCCCCCCCCGCCCCCGAGCACTGTACCTGTCACGGGGCCTCTCGGCTGTACCGCAGCAGTTCCCGCTGCCCCGTGAGACGCCTGCGCTCAGCCCCTGGGTCCCACCTGGGCGTCCGAGCCTGCCTGAATCAGAGCTGTCCTGGGCATCCGAGCCCTGCCTGCTGTATTCTGCCACCGTCGGGCCCTCCCTGGTATTCCCTAAGAGAGAGAGGGGGGATGGCAGAGGCAGGGGGAGTCAGCGGGGGGAGAGAAGAGAAGTTCCAGAGATGAGAGGGCCCCATTCAGGGTGAAAACTGGGCCTGGTATTCGTAGGCAGCCTAAGTTCTGCAGCCCAGGCAGGATCCTTGTCTCCCTGGCTGTGGGGAGAAGAGGTTGGTGAGGACACATAGGCCGTCTTCCCTGTCACCTCTTCTTGTGGGACTAGCATACAGGGATGCATTTACATTGCAAATTCATTTTTTTTTTTTTGCATGAGTTAGTCTAGGTTTGTTTGGAATTTTGGGGGTCAGGTTTGCTTTCTTCAATATCATTTTGCTGCTTTTTTTTTTTGGTTGTTGTTACCAGAGATTGAACCCAGGCTGTAAGGCAAGCGGCCTACCCCCAAGCAAATTTTATTGCATCCTTATGCCAGATTTGATTTATTGCCTTGAGAAGTGTCATTGTCAACTTGTAATTGAGATTAATGATAAAATAGAATTCTGCCTATAATTTCCCCTGATAGACAAATTTCATGAGACTATTTGCTGTGTTAGTGGATTTGAAATTGTAACCAGTTTACAGAACAAGTTGTTTCCTTGTTTAAATTGTTGAGGATCCGATAATTTTTAAAGTTTTTTTCATTCTGTTGAGGAATCTTGTATTATATATATGTATATATTTATTTTTATCAGCTTTTGACCTTAGTATTTTCTGACAGCAGAAATAATAGACATGTGCAGCATGCAACTCCATGAAAATAAAGACTACACTGCCGTCTCCTTAATAACAAATAATGGCCCCAATCGAGGATAATCAGGTCCAAACTCTGAATACCTAACGGAGACCTTGGGACAGTGTCACTTTAGTGTTCCTTTCCAACAACAGCCTCCCTACTGAATTTAAATTAGGATTTGTTTAAAAGAATCCTATTTACAGTCAATCTGGTGCGAAGTCCGTCTGCAGCGTAGAGCACGTTAGTAACAGCAAGCACCCGAGAAACTGTTCTGTGTCCACCATGCGTGACCCCACACTCCAGGAGGGCTGGGTGCGGGCAGAGCCGAGCACGTTTCCTTGGCGCAGCGTCCCACAGGGTGTGTGACAGCTTCGTCAGCAAGAAACCCAGGCTGAAGGGAGGACCTGGCTGGTAGACTCCAGGACAGGAGGGCGCCCTCACCTCTTGAGTTGCTCGCTCCTCCTCCCACCAGTTTCCTTAGTCACTGCCTTTACAGGGAACTGCTTCTTCCTGCAGCTGTGCACTAAGCTTCCTGCCCGCTTCACACAGTGCTCCTGCCTTGGGTTTATAGTCAGCACCAGGACCCAGTCTTCTCAGGGCAGAGGTCACTCTCTTTCCCCACTTGTTGCCTCGTCCCCAAATAGAGAAGTTTGTATGCAGGCTGCAAAGAATGAACCTTAATTTGTTTTACTGCTGAGTGAAGCCAGATTTTCAAAGTCAGATGTAGTCTGACTTTGAAAGACCACCTACGTCTAGCGTTCCTCACTTAAAACAATACTGAGGCAAATTGTCATTGATAAAAGGAGCAGATTGGGTTTTCAAGCTCTCAGCTGATTTGCCAGGACAGATCAGCTGTGAATGCCACACTTCTAGACTGTGACCAAGGACCATCTCATTTCCCCTGAACCTCCTTGTCTCTCGGTGCCTCTGAGAAGGAAGCTGACTTCGGGAATTGAATACTGCTGGTAATGATGCTTAGTCACAGAAAAGAGCCTAGTGTCTCTGTGTACTGGCCAAGAACCATCTTAGCATCTGTCTCACTATACAGGGCTGCAGTTAACTCAGGAGCCAAGGAGATTTAAAACAAGCAAGAGAATATTTAATTCCCCTTTCAGAAGTTGCCTCCCTCAACCTGGGTATGCACCTGGTGCACCCTAATGCAGATCACGGGTGCGGTACAGCGGGGTAGGTGCTTGCCTTGCACTTGGCAGACCTGGGTTTGGTCACCCCTCCAGGAGTGATCCCTGAGTACTGGGCCAGGAGTATGCCACACACACCCTGCCCAAGCAAACTAGCAAACTAAAAACCCAACTCGATGAAGTGGTTTTGTGAAGCATTTGAAGACAGCACTGGTAAGCGCTGAGGGTGGTCAGCGTGGATACGCATGGGCAGCCACGACAAACACTCCCGTGGTAGGGTCAGACTGCCCGAGACACTGAGCAAGCAACACTGGAAGTCAGTGAGATGGGATCTTCCATGCCATGGGGGGTCAGAGGAAAGGAAGGGCAGACGGAGGGAGTGCTGGAGACCTGGAGGAAGGCCCCTGCTGCAGGGTCAAGAGTGAATGTTTGTTTGCCCTTTAGGAAGTGAAAGAGAAGGGAATAGGGACCAGGTCAAAGTCAGGGAGGGGGATCAGAGGCAGGAGCAAGAGCAAGTCCGTGAGGGTGAGCCCGGGCAGGTGAGTGTCAGAAGGAAAGTAGCCGGCGATGGGCATGTCTATAGACAAGGGTTTGGCTAGTGGAAGAGTCTCTCATGAGATTCCAGAGGTGTTGTAATAATCCCGTCCGGGGTTGAGGCCCTGGACCAGGTTGGAAGCAGGGAAGAATGGAGAATAAAAAAATGTGTGAGACCCCGTGGTGAGCCCCCAAGCACACGCAGGGGCTATTCCTGGCCCTGTGCTCAAGAGTGACCCCTGGTGCTGCTCAGGGCCCGTAAGTGGTATTGGAGATTGGACCCATGGTCTGTCGTGTACAACACAAGTGCCTTATCTCCTGGGCTCACTCTCCATCCCACATCTGGTTATTTTAACAGGGTGTTAAATGATTCTTGTTTTTTCAGGAAAAACATTGCCATGCCTCTTAGTCTGATTCCTGTACTATTCTGAGAATTTCCTTAAAAGACTCTGGGGGTGGGTGGGGACTGAGAGATAGTCCAGCAGGTATGGCTCTTGCTTTGCAAGTGGTCAACCCAGGTTCGACCCCAGGCCCTCCATCTGGTCCTCAAAGCCCTGCTAGGTGTGGTCACTGAGAACAGAGTCAGGAGTAGTCCCTGAGCACAGCTGGGTGTGACCCAGAGCCACACAAAAGGTATTAGTTGGGAGATTGTATCAGGTGTTGGAAGTGACAGTCACAAACTTTTCTGTAGAATTGTAAAGGATTGTGTAAAGGTGTGTGTGTGTGTGTGTGTGTGTGTGTGTGTGAAATTTTATATGGGACACTGAAAAATGTAGGCCCTGTCTGGAAATTTGGGGATCTTTCGGTTACAGCGACCTTTATGCACCTTGGTCACTGTGGCGGGGAGACTGTTTGCCTTTACACTTAGAGCACCTGGAGTTTCCATGTGGAGTGCATATCTGAATAAAGTGGCACTGAGAATGGGGCAGTGCACAGAGGAGTCTGAAGAGCTCAGTGTCAGTCTCTGTGGTAGAGAGATCAGATCATCGGCATTTGTATAAGTGAGCGCATTTATATCCGTATATTAATAAGTGTTAATTCTACTAGCTGTCTTCTCTTCTTGTGTTAGTTTTTGGGGCTATAAGAGAAAGCTAGAGGATTTAATTTTTATTATCCTTATTACTGTTATCATTATTTTTCTTTGGGGACCATCCTCAGCAGTACTCCTGGCTCTGCACTCCGGGATCTCTCCTGCGAGTGCTCAGGGGCCCATCCGTGGTTCTGGATTTGAACCTGGGTTCTGCAGTGTTGGAAGGCAAGTGCTGTAACCTCTATCTTGTCCCTCTGACGCACACGCAATTTTAAAAATGAAGTACCAAATAGACTTTGAATGGATCGCGCTATCTGTAACGAGTGACAGGCGGAGAAGCTTCTTGGTGAGCTGCTTCCCTGCTGCGCGCTCACCACCACTGTGCTCCAGTTCAGGCGTCCGGGCGAGGGGGTGCAGGGTGGGCCAGGCTTCCCCAGCCTCTGCTCTGCAGGGTGGGCCAGCCTTCCCCCGCCTCTGCTCGCGGCTCCTCGGGCCAGGAAAGGGGTCAGATTGGCTTGCAGTTCATTCTCTGCATGTATGTGTGGGCGTGCCGAGGAGGAGAGACATCTCAGTGGTGACCCAGCGCGAGGTTTTATTTATTTATTTATTTATTTATTTATTTAAAAGTGATTTAAGTATCTTCCCCCACCCCAACCCTTCCCCTGTAGTGAACTTCAGGTGTCTACCTCAGGAGTAAGTTTTAACCCTCAGTGAAGTGGCTTGACTCTCACCCCACTTGGGTTTGGGGGTGTTTTTCTTTCTTCCCCTGACATCCCCAGGCGGACTCCTCCTGGGGCGTAGCCACCATGCTCCAGTCTGTATCTGATCAGAGACAAAAGAGTTTGCTTCTCACCCTGGTACAGACACGGGTCCCTCAGGATAGCCTTTTGTTCAGTAATTGGAGCATAAGCTGAGCCTGGTTCCTGCAAAGATTCCCCCACCCCCTCCAAACACAGGTCCCTCCACCCCCACCCCTTGGTGCAGTTTCTCAACCGCTAGTGCTACCTTGTACTGGGGCCGGCACGGAGAAGCCTGGATCGCTGGGTGCTGACTGCAACTCCCGTAGCATCTGCCCTGGCACCAGGCGGCTCCGTTGGTGCAACTAGATGTGGGCTCGGACAGAACCCAGAGCCGAGAGCTCTGCAGCTTCTGCAGCTTCACAGCACTTGTGAGCACTTGCACCTCCATATTATGCCTCTGGTGCTCTCAGTGTGAATAAAAAACAAAGGAAATCAGGACTGGATTTTCATGTCACTAATGTAAGTTCTGTTCTTGCTGCTCACTGCTGCTCGTGCGGCAGTGCGTGCTCCTTTGTCCAGCTTTTTAAATTTTTTTTATTTTAGTTTAATTGTTTTTAATAAGTCTGAAACATTTCAACTGAGCATTGAAATGGCCAAAGCTCTACTATAAGAAATATTAGTGTTTTCTTTGCAAAGCGCCAAAGTCTGTAAAACTTGACTCAGCTTCTTTAAATGTCAAAATGATTGTAGGTGAACAGGAACCTTGAGCAAATTCTGCGTTCTAGGGAGCCGCATTAACACTTGCTTGCAAACATGCCGTGAAATTGGCAGGTGCGACTGCACTTGCCTCTCCGTCTGCTAGCCGTGGTGGGCAGGTTTCTGGGTCCTGCTCCTGAAGACGGAGAGGTCTTTCTCTCAGTTTTCTTCTGTGATCTGCACCACAATGGCACCCACCACCTGGCCTGGCTTTAATCATCTGGTGTGGTTTCCTCTGGGCTTTTTCCAGGAGCTGGTCTGTAATTGCACAGCTATTTGCTGCATTGAATTACTTTTAGTGACAATGGAAAACACATGTTAGTATTTTAATGTCTTTTTAAATTTTCAGGTTATATGTTAAAACATGGAGGCGGCGGGGGTGGGGGGGGATTCCCTTTCTGAGGATCACTTTTAAAAGCAGTTGCGGCAGTCTGAGGATATTCGTGACCTCCTCATCATATGCCTTTCCCTACGTTCTATGGGAAAGTGCCGGTTAAGCCGAGCATATGTTAATAAAAGGTCTGCATTTTCCCGTGTCACTGACAGTTTCTTTTGCTGTGTATTCCTGAAATGCAAATAACCTCGGTTTTGTTCAAAGCTATAATTAATCTGGATAGTTATTTAAGCGGGATCACAGTCTTCTAACTCCATTTTAGAGTGGCGAGTATGTGGTTCTGCATGAAGGACAGTGCGAGTGACCAGGGCGCAGAGAGCCTGGGTGCCGGTGTGTGCAGCATCTACACAGGCTGGAGCCTAAGATGGCAGAAGCTATCTGCGGCTGTATGAAATCTCTTAACTACCATTTATTTTAGCATCGTGGCATGTGCAAATTCCTGCTGCTCAGTTAAGGGACCAGCCTCACAACTGGTGTTACAATCTGTGGTCACAGCACTGCATCACAATGCAGCAAATGCATTTTCCACGTTAACCAAACATGACAGCTGAAGCGATTATTAACCGTGCAAGATGTCGGAAGTCATCAAAAATTCACATCAGAGTAATTGAAGTGGCTTCGACGGGGGAGGGGGGAGGGGGTATCATAGCATTTCTTGCCTACATGTTGTCTCACCCCTTCTTAAAGCTTAACTTGGTACAGTCCGTTAACAATAAAATACCCTTCTGTAACCTATAAACTGTTACTCCCATCAGTTTGTGCTTTCAAACTGAAGACTCAGGCGGACTTCTGCGAATTTGTGCGGCGCCGCAGGGATGCAGTGGGGATGCCGATGCAGGATGCAGTGCCCCAGGGCTTATCAGCACCTTTTTTAAGGAGGCCCTGCAATCTCATTGTCTAATTGACTCTTTAATGCTCTCCTGTCATATCAACGTTTGCAGGGTATTCTCTCCTCTCTCTCCTCTCCTCTCCTCTCTCTCTTTCTCTCTCTCTTTCTCTCTCTCTCTCTCTCTCTCTCTCTCTCTCTCTCTCTCTCCCTCCTTCCTTTCCTCTGGTCTCCTCCCTTTTTCTCACCACCCGCCCTGCTCCTCCCTCCCCTGCCCCCTCCCCCCCAATTCTATCTCTTTGGAGTGGGAAAAACTTGAGCACTGATTCCAGCAGAGGTAGAAGGTTTGGAAGAGCTGCAGTGACCAACAGCACCGGCCAGTGTGTGGCTCCTTAAATCTGACAGCAGCTGCAGGTAGGGATCCCCGTGTTTGCAAAGAAATTTAAGGGCAAATGCACCCTGCCATATAGAGCAGTAAGCATGTTGTTGCAGTATTGACAGATACGGTCTTGGTTTGATTTTAAAATTTAAGACAAAGTCAGAGGCTTCTAGCTTATTTCATAGTCATTTCTCCCGAAGAGTGGTCAGATTTGTGTTTTTGTCGATCTCATAGTTTTCTTTAAAATAAAAAAGTCTGTTGGGTGGGGCAGAGGATATCTGCTGAAAGACTTAAATACTTGGCTATTTCAGATTTTGCAGACTTCATCTTTAGTAAGTACTGTCGACTTGCCTTGGGGGGGTCAAAGGATGACTGTTAAGTGCAGCGTTCTTATCTATGAGGTGGAAAAGAATTTCTGTGCTAAAACCAGGCTCATCTTTGGGATTGTCAGGGTGCTGGGGAGAGAGACTGAGACCTTATCAAAGAATTCAGACCTCTTTTCCTTTTCCTTTTTTAATCTTTTTTTTATTTTATATTTTTTTATAGGACAAAAGTACTATTTGAGGTATTTGGAATTTTTCATAGGAAATATTCTTTCATAAGACTTTACATGCAAGAAAAAAAATCTAAGATGTGAATTCTTAAGTATTATTAAATTATATTAATGCTTAAGTATTATTAAAATGTTGGCAGTTTAAGTTGAGAATTCTTACAAATTCATCCTCAAAAAAAAAGTATGAGTCCTTTAAGTGTATTCAGATTTTTTTTAATGTAGAAAATAATTTGTATTTATGATAATTTGTATTTGTGAAATGAAGATTTCCCTAAGTTGTATCAGCATTATCTGGAGGGCAATCAGATTATAAATGTTGCCTGTAACACTTTTAATGCCTTGATTAGTGTCAGAAATAAAATGCTTTCCATTCAGTGTTTAAAAGCAGCATGCTGGCTTTTCCTTAAACAAGACAACGATGCATGTCCTTTTTCCATCCTGAGGAATGTATCTGTGTCGGGGGACCTGTAGGGTCCGGACCTCTTTTCAAAGCGTGGGCTTGGGTCTTGCTCACCTCCTTGAGGGATTGAGCTGACTTCTGAGGTGTGGGACTTTCTGTGTTTGCGACAAGAGGCGACTGAGGCTGTCCAGGTGGGGTGGGGGGGCGTGGGGGGAGCAGGTGAAGGAGAGCTGCTCCGGGGAGGGAGAGGGGAACTCTGAGAATTTTCTCCTCTCCAGCTACCCATGTCTCTGATTGCTTTGAAACTCCGACGAGTGCAGCTTTGCAAAGAATTGATTTCTGAGATGAGACAATGAGCTGTGGTTTGCATGTTGTAAAGATGGAGGAAACCTCACACATGAACCCTGTGTGGCGATGACTCAATTACCCATGCCTTGGTACAGTTGCAAATTATTTCCCTTTGTCTGGAGTGGGTGGATGCCAGCGCCTTCATCAGCGCTCCTTAATTTAATGTATGGAAAATGTCTCAGCCACCATTTTTAACAATTAGCTGTCTCATGGCTGAGGTGAGCTGGGACCTGAAGGCAGCTGCGGGGCCATTTCCTTCCCATTAGCTCCTGTGGCACTAGACCTTTGTGACTGTAAAAGTCAGGAATGAATTTGTACACTGCAGAGAAGAGTTCTCCAGGAGGGTGGAGAACATTCCCAGGAAGAAAATGGAATCCTTTTGTCTACAGTAAGTATTTCTCATATTCATCTAGCGGCAAGAGGCTGTCAATTTGTCTTTGGATGAATGGGCAAAATGGACATTAAAATGAAACTCCCAGATATTTATTAAAGGTGTAACAAATCTTTAGCTGTATTTGTGTGTGTGTGTGTGTGTGTGTGTATGCATTAGTCACCAAGCATGATAAATATTTGAAAGATAGGTGTCTATGGATGAATTTAGCATATGCTTTAAATTCATCATTCATTAGTAATGTACGTTAATGAGAGGTATGACTTTATTGCTATTCGAAGATGAAACTGAGAGAAAGAAACCTCAACCCTGTTTATCTAGACTTCTTGCTTCTTTTCACTGTTCTTCACAGTTGATTTTTCCATTTCTGAAGAGAATTGCTGTATTTTTTTTTTCTTAAGAAAATGCTTCTTAAATGTTAAGGGTATATAAATGGTTAAAATACATAAGAAAGATGTGTTTAAATAGCAAGATTTGGTCCTGGAAAAGCCAGTAGATTGAGGCTTTTAATCTCATGCATGAGGATAATTTCTAATGCCCTCTGTTTAATTAATAGAGTGACTTCAAAGCTACTTGTGGAGAACTCTTGATTGTGATTGTAAGCTTAGAAATCTTGATTCTTAAAATAATTGGATTTGACTTGTCTTATTTCTTTGTTCTTTTACACTGTAACTAAGAGAAAACAGCAGATTAAACTTTGATTCGTGTGCTTCTCTTTTTAAGGGCGCTAAACCTTGAAGAACTGGTAGTAAGTGTATTTTACAGTAAACTACCATGACATTTTTGCTCAAAATGCTCTTGTAACTGTTTCAGAGAACCTTCACAGTAGTGGGTATCTGAGAATCCTTTGCTCTTAATACCAAATGTAAAATAAGAGCCAGTCGCTCTTGGAGGTTTTGCATCAGCTGCTGTTCATCTTACTCCCTGACTGGTGTTTTCTTCAGTTAATGGGCATTTTTGAACTAGAGCAGAAGATTTTCACATCGGCCCTTTCATTGAATACGAAGGCTCATTGTCCTAATGCTGTTGAGAACCCTACGTGGATTCCATGAATCATGTGTAAATCTTATAGTTGCAGCTTAAGGTGTTCTGTATCAATATAATTGTATCAGAACTCCATTTTAACTGCAGATTTGCTTGCATGAAATGCTGGGTTGAATGGCATAAAAGGTCTCCTGAAGCGTTCCTTGGATATTTTAAGGTGAAACTTGGTTGGTGATTCTTGTCCTTCCCCGCTCAGTTTTCTTGACTTTATGTAATCTGGGTCCTTGGTACCCTGGGAGATAGCAGAATCTCCGTTCTCTCCCTCCCTCCCTCAACCTCCCTCCACTATGGCCTACTCAAGTTTGACTGCTCGGCAGTGTGGCTCTCCTTTCTGGTACTTGCAAGGAACACCTGAATCTCTTCAATCTGGAAGCTCTTCGGTTTTCTCACAGAATCTTAGCTTTATGGGTTCTTTTGGCTTTGCAAAGTGTACTTGTCTCAAACCTTTGAAGGCTAGCAGTGCCGGGAAGTAGAGAAGCAAGCCTGTTGGCCAGGCCGCGAGAAAACATTCTGTGGCACTGAGATGGCAGTGAGGAAGGAGGAAAATGGCGTCCATCCCCAGGAGCACTGTGACAGGAGGCGGCCTCGTGGGCTCTTTCCTGTCAGGCGGGTGGGAAGCCTCCCAGAGGCATTGTCTCACCGATATAGTCCCTTTTTTTTTAAAAAAAAAAATATTCTAATAGAAGACAGAAAATTTTGAATTTTCCTAAAGTCTTAATTCTGAATGTTGCCTTTTAGGCTGTCACTGAGCTTAAGACAAGATGCAGATCATTTCTGTCATTGCTTCTGAGGGCCCTTGTCTCCGCCTTTCCCTTCAGATTCTAGAAATGTGTTTCTCACAAGGTGTAGTATGGACTTTCAGGAAACAGGGCATGGTGTTTCTTCTTGGTGGCAAGATGAAACCAGCTCTATGAGAAACACACAGTTGACCTTTGCTCTGCTCCTGGCTTGCACGCCAGCTCTTCACCTTCCGTGGGGATTGCAGGTTGACCGCGTCCCATTCACCTCAAGGTGTGCGTGACTTTGGAAGCGGGCTACCGCCAACAGTCATGCTGATGTTGATTTCTTTCTGCCTGTTTTCCACCTCACGAGAGTTGGAATTTTCGAGAGGGGTTAGAGTTTATGTAACGAAACCAGCTCATCCTACAGTTACATACGACAAGGTATTCGGTAATCAGACAACTTTCTCAAGGTCATCTGTCTGGATAGCCATTGATTTTTGCTCCATCTCCCGGCCACCTGCCTCCTCGTCTGTCACGTGCAGTGCCTCTGTCCCCGTCTGTCTCCATCTCTTTCTCCTCGTGGGCTCACCGGAGACTGATGGATGCAGCGGATAGAGTTTTCAGCAGTCTGGCTTCGCTCTAGCAGCTTAGCTCACTGGGATATGTGTCTCTTCCATTTGCCAAAAACGACTTCCTGAGCTGTGCTTGCCATCCCTTGGTCTGTGTTGGAGATGATAACTCGTTTGTAAACAAACATTTCAAAGTCAGGCATAAGAATTGGGCTTTCCAGTGCCGTGTGTTGGCTCTGCATGAAGGATGGGGTGCTCTTCTGGAATGGCGCAGGGGCAGGCTGGACAAGTCTGAATGTTAGCGTGACTTCCCGCAGATGCGCCTTACAACTCCGCCATGCAGGCTGCCTGGCTCCGCAGTGCCTGTGGGCGGGGGAAAGGCTTGAGCTCCCTGTCACTATGAGGCAGTTGGCTGTCAATGAATGGTCCTGCCCTGTTGCTTCAGCTTGCTACGATGGCCATGTTTCATGTTGCCTGTACCTGTGGGGACCGTGGGGAGTGGTGGCCTTCTGCAGTATTTCCCGAGCTCTGACAGGGTGAAGTAAGAATGTTTCCCAAGTTAATTAAGGTTTTAGAGGGAGGGTGAAGGGTGAAATCTCAAGTACTGTTGGCCGAGAAGTGCCGTGATAACTGCCACTTAAGACAACTTGTGAGTTACAACAACGAAAAGGTCTCTAGTTTGCGTTCATAGTCCCCAGACAGATGAATCTTTGAAAATAAATAAATAAAGAGGCGAAGCAGCATTTCTGAATGAAGAGAATTACAGCACCGCCAGAGCTCCCTGTTCCATGCCGGCCTGGCCTTGCTGCCTGCCCAGTGCTGGGTCCACCGGCATAAACAGCGCTGTATCACTGGGGGTGGTGTGGGGGGGCGGGGGGTTGGGGGGGTTGCACTGCAGAGGGAGTGATTGACACCGCGTGCCAGCAGGGAATTAATGTGACACGTGGCTCCTAAACATTGTCTTGACTCCCAGCTTCCCTGTGCTCGCTAAGCCGGGCAGCTCCCTCCTGCCCGTGGCTGGCAAGCGCTCCCTCGCTCTCTACCCCCTCCCACGACCCCCCCACCCCCCAGCAGTCTTTTGTTTCCTCTGCCCAGAGGGGACAGACTCCGAGGAAGCCGGGAATGCATGCTTTTTCCTGTTTCTGGGTTGCTTCCACGACTTTTTTGGCCTGGGTTTTGGGGGTCGGAAGGGGGTGCCGCCCTAGCAGAGGCCATTGTTGGTGTGGTGCTGGTTCATGCTGCAGTGCGGTTTCAGTGCCCACACGAGTCCAGTCCAAGATGGAGAGCAGTTCCCCAAGCACAGGAAAGCATTTTGATGGTCCCGGCTGCGGGATTAATAACTTTTAGTCTGTTCTTCCATTTGAGTGTGGAGAGGGTTCTTGTGCTGCATGTTGAAACCTGGCATCATTGGGCACCCCGTTCTGTTTGCAGTGCTAGATGGACTAGCTTTTTCCCCGTGTTCGTGTTCGTGTGTGTGTGTGTGTGTGTGTGTGTGTGAGTGGAGAGCTGCCCTTGTGTGTATGTGTATGTGTGTAGAGCTGCCCTTGTGTGGGTGTGAGTGTGTGTGTATGTGTGGAGCTGCCCTGTGTGAGTATGAATGTGTGTGTTGTGTGTGTGTCTGTCTGTCTGTATGTTGAGCTGCCCTTGCATGTGTGTATGTGTGTCAACTGTCCTTGCCCTTGTGTATATGTGTGTGTCAAGCTGCCCTTGCTTGTGTATTGTGTGTGTTGAGCTGCCCTTGTGTGTGTGTGTAGCTACCCGTGTGTGTGTGTATGTGTGTGAGTGGAGAGCTGCCCTTGTGTGTATGTGTATGTGTGTAGAGCTGCCCTTGTGTGTGTGTGAGTGTGTGTGTATGTGTGGAGCTGCCCTGTGTGAGTATGAATGTGTGTTGTGTGTGTGTGTGTCTGTCTGTATGTCGAGCTGCCCTTGCGTGTATGTATGTGTGTCAACTGTCCTTGCCCTTGTGTATGTGTGTGTGTCAAGCTGCCCTTGCTTGTGTGTTGTGTGTGTTGAGCTGCCCTTGTGTGTGTGTGTGTGTAGCTACCCGTGTGTGTATGCACGTGCACACACACCCCTTGCTCTCCCCCAATTGGTGGCCTGAGCCCCCTGAGAGTAGTGGCAGGCTGCTCTGCGGGCATCTCTGCTGCCCCCGGCCCCAGAGCCAGCTACTGCAGTGCGTGCCCTACTGCATCGGCCACGCCCTAAACCAGCTCCTGCTCCCTTCCGAAGGGCGAAGGGCGCTCTCCGTCCTCAGCCTGCCACAGCCGCTCCAAGACCAGTGTGGCCGGAGGAGGAGGAGGAGGAGGGTCTCCTCAGGTGTGTCTCTACCAGCACCCAGACGACCACCATTTATTCACTCATTCCCAGTGGCCCTTCTGGAGTCTCCAGCGGCCGCACGGACCAGTTGCTTCCTGTTCCTGGGGGCAGCCAAGAGGGGAATGTGCTGGGGTGCTGCGAGGGGCAGAGCTGGTTTGGCAGCGGGACCCCAGAGAACTGTGTGGCCCCACCTTGGCCTGCTTCTGCGGGTGCAGCTGTGCTCCCAGCTAGGGCTTGAAGCCTTGGAGGAAAAGGAGGAGGAAAGTCATCTGGGAGTCATGTGTGGGACTGGGGGTTGCGGCCCCACAGGCACGGCCACCCCGTTCCTCGGATGGCCACTCCGTAGTGCTCCCTCTGGGTCCGAATGAGTCCTTCTTCATATGCTTTTTTCATCCCATGCTAAAAATCTTGGAAGTGGGGCATTTGTTCTAGGTACTCGGTGACTTATTTTTCTTTTGGTGCAGTATGCAGGACAGTCAGGGAGGGGCTCAAGAATGAGATGGAGCCCGTGGCTTTTCCAGGACTCTCTCACAGAGGTGGTGGCGTGGACGTGCCGATCATCTGGGCCAGCTGCTTCCCTGTAAGGCCCGACGCAAGTCTGGCTTATTAGGGTCTCCTAACACTCAGCGATTTCTTCTGCGCCGGGAGCATTTGCAGGCCATCCTGTGAACCAGGTTGACTTAAGGGAGCAAGTCATTTGTGCCTTCCCACCTACGCCCACGCCTGCCACTTGGTCTAGCAGCAGAAGCCGTGCTCTGCCCCACTTGGCCGCCTGAGCCCCCTGAGAGTAGTTGGCAGGCTGGCCTGCGGGCTTCTCTGCTGCCCCCGGCCCCAGAGCCCGGCGACTGCAGTGCTGTGCCCTGCTGCACAGAGTGGGACTGAGCGCCTGCCTGGCAGTGGCAGGGAGGCTGGTGCCCACAGAGTGCCCCCTGTGGCTCCAGGCCTGCCTGCTGGCCAAGCCGGCACCCCGGGAGGGAAGGGGCATGAAGGGAGCTGACGGTGCGTGAGGACGCAGTGAGGCGTCACTCGGAGCCTGCAAGTAGGCCGTGGTTGGGGCTCAGAAACCAGAGCACGGCGACACAGACGGAACTGGCCTGTGACATGAACGGAGCCAGGAGAAGGATCAGCATAGGGTGAAATGTGTGTATAGGACAACTGCGTGAGGGAATGCCCTGACCTCAAGGGGGATGCCTCGATCACCCTTGGCCTGAGGGTAGGGAGAAGGAAAGGAAGAGGGGCAGGGGAGGATCCGGTGAGAAGCAAGGGTGGGAAAGGGGCGAAGGGGACTCGGGTAAGGAACAACAGAGCTACACCTCCAGACCACTGAGGCAGCACCATTGAAGTCATGAGACCCAGACTTTAAGGACCAAACTTTGAAAACACCTGTCAAGATGACAGTAGGTGGGGGTGGGGTATGGGGGTGGGGTATGGGGGAGGGGAGGGGAGGGAAGTCCTCTTGTAGGGTCAGTGCTGGAACACTCTATGTCTAAAAATCGACTATGAATAACTTTGTAAACCACCATGCTCATAAATATTTTTTTAATACCTTATAGGGCCCAGAGAGATGGTATAGTGGGCGGGGCGCTTGCCTTGCACGCTAATGGCTCAGTTCCAGCCAGAACCCCATATGGTCCCCTGTGCACTGCCAGGTGTGGCCCAGGAATTAAAAAAAAAAAAAAACCAATTGACAGTTGGTTGTGTCAGCTCTGCGGTCTTGGTGCGGGTTTCTGCAGGTCTTTTGTTTTGTTTTTGTTTTTTAAACGTGATGGACCACATCTGGTGGTCCTGGGGTGGGAGAGGTGGGGTGCATGCATTGCCGGAGTTTAGATGAAGGGTCTCGCATATACAAAGGTGAGGCGGAATCTTGGTTTCACTATACACACACATACACTCTCTCTTAATGCAGCCTGTGAACTGATGATTTAGTACACTAAAATTTTTGTAGAAAGCAAAGAGGTCTTTTTTTCACCTAAATATCTGGGTTGGAGAATAAGGCCTGGATTGTTATTGGGGCTGGAGCAATAGCACAGCGGTAGGGCGTTTGCCTTGCACGCAGCCAACATGGC
The DNA here is from genome assembly GCF_029834395.1 of Sorex fumeus. Lineage (NCBI taxonomy): Eukaryota > Metazoa > Chordata > Mammalia > Eulipotyphla > Soricidae > Sorex > Sorex fumeus. The sequence continues at coordinate 38,859,987 of NW_026606179.1, forward strand.
TGACCCGAGTTCGATTCCTCCGCCCCTCTCGGAGAGCCCGGTAAGCTACCGAGAGTATTCGATATGCCAGACACAGTAACAACAAAGTCTCCAATGGAGACGTTACTGGGCCCGCTCGAGCAAATCAATGATCAACGGGAGGGCCTTTATTTATTTATTATTTATTATTTATAAAAGGATATCCAATCTTTTGTAGACCTTTTAAACTGATATTTTATCTATTCTTACTGTATTAAATATTGATCAATTAAAATAACCAAATATGCTATAAAACTATATTAAAGCTCCCCAAATCTTGAAAAGACCCAAATAAAAAATTTCTGTTGTTCATCTTTGGGCTTTATCTGTAATGCACTTTGCGCTTAAAAAAATTATTTGACGTATTCTCCATGTAAGCACCACCAAAAGGGAGCTGATTAGAGTTTGTCCACACCTTGCAGCTCTGAGGACAGGCAGGATCACTGTAGTGCCTCTCTGACAAGCATGTTTTATTTTGTCCTTCCTCACGTCTCCAGTCCCACCATTGTAAAATTTACCTTGGCAAAAATTGCATCCAAGAAAAAAGGTCATTTCTGAAAAGGTGATTCATTCAGAAATTGGGGAGAGGGTTTGGGAGAGATTAAGGAGGTATTTTATTCAGAATGATCTGAAGCAAAAAAAAAAATGGGTCCGGGTTGTTACAGGAATTAAACGCTTCTCTATCTCATTAGCTAAGAGTCTGTTAAGAGGCGGGAGCAATAGTGTAGGGGGTTAATCTCTTGTCTCGCCCACGGCAGATCCAGGTTCGGTCCCCAACCCCCTCTGGTCCCTGGCAGGAGTGATCCCTGAGCACAGAGCCAGGAATAAGCCTTGAGTACTGTTGGGTATAGCCCCCAAACAAGCAAAAATTTAAAAAAATAGAAAAGTCTGGAGAACTTACAGGGATTCCTGAGATCGCCTCAGATCATCTTGGAGTAGACCCATGCCACTTGATTGTTTTTATTGAGCACATTTTAATAAGCGTGCCCTTAACTTTTCTTCTTCGTTGCTCATTGATGGCCGTTTTCCATAGACACTGCTCCCTTGCTTTAATAAGATGCTGGTTCGAAGTGTTGGGTGTAGATGTCCTTCTGTTTGTATGTTTTCAGTGAGAAAAGACACCAAGCTACATCCCCAGTACTGCCAAGGATTTTTTTGCTGTGACAGATCACCATCTCGCGGAGGTCCGGCCTGCCGTGGGGCTTTGCTTTCTGTTTTGACAGAGTGAATCTGGGGACGAGGGATGGAGGGAAAACCATCTTTTGTGTGTGGAGGGCCATGTAGCGTATGGCTGTTGTGTGGTATGACCAACTCAAACTCGCCTGTCCTGGCTTTGTTGGCTGGTTTGTTTTGATGGGTCAAGAAAGAGCTCTATTGGCGGCATGCCAGCAGGTTGGAAGATGGCGGACTCTGTCCTCAAAACTCTTCCTGTGCTCTGTTTTTTAGTGGTCAGGAAATGTATGTGTTCTTCTGTGCAGACCGTTTATGTAACTGTCCAACACATCACTTATTTGTTGTATGTGGGAAGCAAAGAACTGTGAAAGAATAAATGTAAGCTCATTTTTTTTTCCCCTCTGCCATCTTCATTCCCTGGCTAAAGTGGATACTGAACATTTTCTCACAGAAGCCCTGATTTCTTACAGTTTTCATTTTCGGAAAGCAAATAAGCTGAAAGAGTTTGGCCATTTGACAAAAGCAGTGTTTTGCCCACCCCCTCTTTCTGCTGTAGGAGTTTAGCTGTCACTGTTTTCTGAAACCTCAAGTCTGCCCAGTGAGGGAAAATAAGGCCGTTTCATGCTCGTTCTCAAGTTAAGCCATTTCAAACTCATTTTTGGCTACAAGGTGCCTGAGCTGTTCCTACAGTTGAGAAGAGAATCCACTTACCTTGAGGTTCACATTCTGCATGGTTCTTGGCCGGTGTAAATGGCAGCGCGTGACATGTGTCACAGGCAGGAATCCTGGCTAAATGCATTGCTGGGGCAGGGGTAGGATTTGATGGTTCTGCAGCCAAAAAAGGAAAAAAGATAATAACTTGAAACACAAAAATTGGCACACACGGCAGTGATTTCTGGCTTTGTTTTCTGCGAGCCATGGTAGGAAATGCATTTTCCATCCTGACCCATTCTCTGGTTATGTGAGCGCATGAGATTTGATACCATTTCACAGAGCAGTCCCTATGCCACGTGCCGGTTGTGCTTTATTTATTAGTGCATTTAAAAAGACACTCGTTGCTGTGATGACCCAATTCTGGATTCTGACCTGCATTTTGAAAACCACTGTGCTAATGGAATGCAAAGATTTTGATGTTTACTGTCTCATTTCTCCCCTTAGCTGCGTGAGGTAGGGGGAAGGAAGGAACAAAGATGCGACCGTAACATGCCTGTGTATCTCACTGTGACTTGTTGTAATGAGCGGTAGAGTGGTGAAGGGGCAACCGATAGGCAAGGGGTTGGAAGTTCGGATTCTGAGTCTGAGCTTTGCTGTTTCTGAACCAGATGGTCTTAATACAGAGCATGGCTTGAAGTCTGAGAGCTCTCGAAACCATCTCATCCGGCTCTTTCAGCTTTTAAGCCTTTATTAAGAACAATGTAAGGTATGGCCTAGTTAAGTTGTGTGGAGCATCAGTTTAATGTAGGTTTAAAGGGAAAACGAGAACCAGATGTGTGTCACACAGTCCTGGCACAGAACAGCGGGTAAGGCACTTCCCCTGCATGCAACCAACCCAGGTTTGATCCCAGCATCCTGTATGGTCCCTTGAGCACCGCCAGGAGTGCCAGTACCACGGGTAAGGCACTGCCCTTGCACGCAACCTACTTGGGTTTGATCCGAGCATCCCATAGGCACCCCCCCACCCCCCAAGCCAGGAGCCAATTTCTGAGCACAAAGCCAGGTGTAATCCCTGGGCATCGTTAGGTGTGTCCCAAAAACATACAAAAAGAGAAAGCCTGCACCCCCAACACAGAGTGATCTCCGTCTCCCTCTAAGCTCAGCTCTTTGTAGCGCTGGAGTGAGTGTCCTCAGAGCCTTCAGCCTCACCATCTGTCTCTAGGATGTAATTAATGACTGATGTAAGGAAAAGTTGCAAGTATATTTTATCCCCCTCCTGGGCTCTGTCTTCTCTGTCTGTGTGTCCTACCTGGTGGGCCCCTCTCAGGTCAGTGCATAGGGCCTGAGCCCAGCACAGGCTTCCCTCCCGCCCCCCTGTCTTTTGAGAGAGGAAAGAGTTCTTTCTTTGATTTGAGGCTTGCTCTTCCCTGTGCTTATGTCTCGGAAAGTTCGTCTCTTGAGAGAATCGTGTTTGAATCTCGGGGACTGATTCTGGTCCAGACCACTAAGTCAAGCTGATGAAATGTGTTTGTCACCTGGGAGCCGGCAGGGGTCTGGTGACTTCCCTGTCCTTCCGAAGTCAGCAGGATTGTCTTGGAATCCCTCACAGCAGTGCCTGACCCCTGATTATTACCTGAATAGGGACGGTTATATGTCCTCGGCGGCTTGAAACCAAACTTGTTTGAGGAGCCGCTTAGAAGAGGTGCTGCGGGCAAGTGGGCAGGTGGGCGTGTGGGTATTCCTGTAGCATTCCTTATCCAGCTGGGTGGCTCGGGGAGCGGGCATTTGGCAGGGTGAGAGGATGTTCGTTGAGAGGAACTTTGAGGGTTCTAATTAGAGGGCCACCGGTAACTTCAGGTGGGAGATGGGTTCTGCCCGGGGGTCTTCCACATGCCAGAGCCTACTGAGAGTGGACACCTCCAGGTGCGGAGAAGTGTGAGGGGCTGGAAGGGCTTGGAGGAAGACCCCCCTGGAGGACCCAGGCAGGCCTCCTCTTCCCGAGCGGCTGGCGCAGGAAACCAGCTCCCACTAGGTGGCGCACGCGGCCCGCCGCTCCTGCGCTTCACCATCAAGCTCTTATTTTTCAGAAGATAGTAACGTATTGTTTCGAAAGCTGTAATATAGTGTGAAACCTATTTTACTATGTTATTTTAGAAAGTGGTAAAGACCTGCCTGTGGAATCCAGAGTCTGTTTTCCGTGGGCCGCGGCTGCCTGTTTTGGTCCACGTGGGGTCAGGTCCAAGGCGTGGTCCTTGTCGGCGTGTTTTTATAAGTACAAGTTTCGTGACGTCGCTTTATAATGATATTTTAATGCCCCTTAAGCAGTGGGGATTTTTTTCCCCTTTGTTTGTATCAACCACTTGAAATTTCGTCTCTTAAGAAGTCTTAGGATTGTGTTTCTTACTATCATGTTGCTTTTAAACCGTTGTGGCTGGTTATTGCCTTCGTTTTCTGTTGTGCTTGTGTGGCTGGGGGTTCTGTGTGGGCACGGGTCCAGGTAACGGGGGGTTGGGCTGGTCATTGCCCTGAGTTGCAGAGAGGCTCAGAGGAAGACCGGGGCCCCAGCACAGGCTCTTCCAAACCCGGGGCAGGAAGGAGGAAACAGAAGCAGGTGAGGCCTGGCCGGCCCTTGCTCCACCTCCCATCCCACCTCCAAGCAGGCCTGGGAGGACCATCAGCGTGGCGGCAGCAGGCTCAGAGAGCGCTCGGTCTCTGCCTGCCCTCTGCTCAGAACTGCGCCCGTAGGTGCCCGCTGCGGCTCTTTCCACACTGCCTCTGGGGCCTCGGCTCTAGCTGGTGACTCCTCCGAAAGGCAGCTCACAGCGGCAGGTTGTTGATTTAATAGATTTATTTGCCATGAAATAAGTCAGCAAGGTCGATTAAGATCCAGGGTGTGTTTTCCCGTCCCGCTCCCCTGCGGTGGACGGGGACAGGCATGTGGTGACAGGCTGTCCCATGCTGAGTGGGTCTCCTGGTTTCACCAGCTCTGGTTCCGTGAGGGCATGGCATTATTAAGCAGGTGATCCCTGCATTGCCTAGCCCACTCGCCCCAATACAGATGAACAGGGTAGGGATTGGAAGGTGCCTTTCAATTGTCCCTCAGAACTGCCCCTGAGGGACTGCAGAGCTGGTGAGGCTATTTCCTGGCTGCTGACCAGTGTCCCTTCCAGTCCCGGGGGACAGAGCAGGTGAGGGGGTGACAGCTGGTGCCGGGTGATTGCAAACAAATGTAGCAAGGCCCTGAGGAATCTATGAAGGAAAGAGATGTATATCCCGTCTTATCTGGCTGCCACCCTTGATGTCATTGTTGTTGGTTTGTTGGTTTAAAAGTCACTTCTAGGACTGTTTGAGTGTAATATGCCAAAACATTAATTGTAGTTATTAAGGTATAGCTGATCAAAACAAATCATGACGATAGATCTCCAATATAAGAAAACTGTTGAAAGAATATTTTTAAATGTAGGAGTTCACTCCTTAAAAAAAAAAAGGCAGAAATATGGTTCTGGAGAAAGGGGTCGCTGTGGCGTGTGTCAGTCCCTCGGCATGGGCTCAGGACGAGTCAGCCTGGCATTCCCGGGCTTCATGCTGCAGTTCTCTCTCTGATTTCTACCCGTAGATGAAGCCTCTTCCTTGGTCCTGCTCAGCACTCACACCCTAAGCAGGAGGAAAGAAGTTTCCGCTTCTCTGAAGGGCAAGGTATTGGCACCGAGCCGGGCCAGGAAGCCCCTCTGTCTGCAGCGGGGCTGTGGAGCTGGGCGTGTCTCATTTCTGCCCAGGACTGCCCCTTGGGCACTAAGGACCAGCCGTCGGCAAGGATGTCTCCCTGGGCTCCTCCTCCCACGCCAGCCACCCATCTATCTCCTGGGGACCAACTTTCGTAATAAAGCTACAGTCTTGAACCCTGGGGGCCAAGAACGGGCTATATTCTCTCACTCAGCGTTTCTTTTTTGCATCTGAGTACGCCAAGATTTAGAGAGTTTGGGTGACTCAGCCAAAATCGTGCCATGGAGGGCGGCACCAGGCTTTGGCGCTAGATTGATCTATTATCTGTGTTTGTGCGGTTGCGGTTTGCAGGCATTTAACCAGTGCATGTTAAACCAGGCCTGTGACCTGGCTCCTTTCACCCTGCTTCTACTCAACAAGCATCAGGTGCTGTTAGACTTGAAGTAGCATGTGTGGTAAAACCTGGGGAGGGGGGGGTGGAAATGTGTAGATAAATGATTTTTTTAGTTAGCCGTTGACAAAGTGGGAAACACCCAGGCAAGCGTTTGAGGGGTTTCCTGCATGTATCAAGGGAGAAGGAAGGAGGGAGGGCAAAAAAGGACCCGTGAAGCCCATCTGTTTTAAGTCTTGCAAATGGGCCAAGTTTCGTGAGGTGGAGCTGGGTTGGAAGTGGCAGATATTCTTTCGGTTACTTTTTTTTTTAATATATTTTTATTTATTTATTTTTTCTTTTTGGGTCACACCTAGCGATGCACAGGGGTTACTCCTGGCTCTGCACTCAGGAACCACCCCTGGCGGTGCTCAAGGGACCATATGGGATGCTGGGAATCGAACCCAGGTCGGCCGCTTGCAAGGCAAACGTCCTACCCGCTGTGCTATCGCTCCAGCCCCTCTTCCGGTTACTTTTGATGATTTGAACATCCATTCTAACCTCGGCTGCATTGTTCTTCTTTCCACCCTCTTAGGGTTTCCTGAAAAATGAGAAGGACAATGCCCTGCTGTCGGCCATCGAAGAGTCCCGGAAGAGGGTAAGACGGGGACATGGAGTGTGATGGGGGCTCCAGGTGCAGGGTGCTGCAGGTGTATCCCCGCCCAGCTCCCTGGCGTGGCTTGTCAGGAGGGGTTCTCTGGGAGACTGTTTGGGGGGACGGGGGACTTGGAGCCACACCCAGTGGTGCTCAGCTCAGTGCTCAGGGGCCACTCCTGGGTGTCCAGATGTGGTGCTGGTAATTGAACCAGTCATATGCAAGGCTCGCGCCTTCACCCCCGTACTATCTATCCTCTGTGACACATTTTTAAAGAAAATACCGTGCTGGTCACTCTGTGTTTTTTGGCTGAAACGCTTCTAAGACTCAGCCAAGTCGTTTAAATTGACTTAAGAAATGGAAGTGACAGAATTCTTTGGGTTCAGTTTTTCCCCTCTTACCACATGACTTTTGACTTTCTGCACTACCTTTTATGTTAACGGTTTCTTGGGGCTTTTTGAAAAACAACAGCCATGAGGAGTGAGCGCCTTTGGGAAAAGAAAGGAAGGGGGAGCACGTTGGCCAGAGCAGCTGCAGTGCTCCGACGCTCCCTCACGCCACCCGAGGCAGTTCACTCCTGTGACTTAGCGCCATTGTTTCTGAAAAGCACTGAAGGATCAGACTGCTCCCCAGAATCATTTTCTGGCAAGCTATTTTCAGGCCTCTGGGGTCACTGGGGGAGAGAGGAGGGGCCTCAGTTACCACGCGGGGCGGCTCTGAGCACTCGCTCAGGTTGGCCCCGGAAAGGGGGCCAGGTCTTGTTCTGTTGTCTTTTTCCAAATGAAGTATACTTACATAGGGGTGTGTGTGTGTATATATATATAATAAAGGACAGTGAGAAGCATGATGCTTCACTGTCCTTTATTAAAATACTTTGTGCAGGTAGAAACGGGCAGGAGGACTGAAATGAGAGAGGCGGGGATGTGGGAGGGGGCTCTCATGCCGACTTAGAAGGAAATGTTTCAGAGGCATTATTAGAACGACTGGGAAGGCTTAATTATCAGAGTACAGATGCCAAAAGTGTCATTAATTACATTTTTGGCAACAACACTTATTCCTGGAAATAGAGAAATTTTCATTTGTTTCAGATTTGAAAGTATTAAAAACAAGACACCCCCACCCCCACTCCCTCACGCGTCCATTTTGGTCGTTGACCGCTGTTGCGTCTCCCGCTGTGAAGGGCCAGCGAAATGGAATCAGGGTTGCCGAATGCCATCAAGCCTTCGGAATCCACTTACCCTGTGGAATGTGTTTCTGGAATTGGCAGTCCCTGAACATTGTGCCATACTGAGACTAGATGTGCAGCCAGCCAAAACATTTCAGTGACATACCACAGTGCACATTGTGTGCATATGTGTTTGTGGGCGAGCGATTCCGGCGCCAGGAACTTGGGGGGGGTGGGGGTGAAAGGGGGGTCGGACGGGGCCTTCACATACCTGGAGACCGGAGCCCGCCGCTGCTGAGTGAGAAATCATATTTATGCAGAAGGTGAGTGGCCTCCTGGCATTTTGGTGTCAGTTTCATGTCTGGATAACTTGCCAATGGCCTTGCTGAAATGCCAAAAAAAAACAAGCTAGGAAAATACAAATGTGTCTTCTCTTTTACCCGTTTGGTGCATCCCAGCAAAAACAGAACAGCAGTATCAGAACATATGTAGAGTTTCTGGAAGCCAGCAAGTGCTCAATAATAAATGGAGAGAAAGCATATTGCCTCTTCCCTCTCTGAAAGTGGGGTTCGCGAGCCCCCCGCCTGGGCTGCTGCCGGGTGCCCGGCGGCCCCCGTCCTCCTTCCCACAGGGAACTGCAGAGCTTCGAGTCTGACTTACCAACAATGTCTCCCCTGCTCTGCCACGCCGTGTGCATTGTCGGGGTGCCCCGGTGGCACCCACAATCAGCGACCCTTGACATTTTCTCCTCCCCTCGGTCCTTTCCCACCTGCCTCCCAGTCGCCCCATGGATTCGGTCCTCTGCTGACGTCCTTCTCTGCCCCGAATCTGGCTCTGTCCTGGCTCTCGCGGGAATAGGCCAGGAGAGGACAGATGGGGGGCTCGTCATCCCTGATTAGCCCACGGATTGGATAGTCCATTATCGCTAATGAAATTCGGATAAGATGGGGGGTGGAAGTGGGGGGGCACGGTCAAGGGAAGAGCGTTTTAATGTTGGGCCATTTATTTTTATCCAAAGCTCCTTATCCCCTGATGATGAAGGGGCCACGGTGCGGTTTGTTGAGGCAATGGGGCTTTTTCTGAGTGAGGGGCCTGACACGCTCCTCAGACGGAGCCGCGGCTCAGAGGCCAGACGCCTGCCGACTTCCAGGGGCTCCCGTGTGAGAGCAGCCCGAGTTCTTGGCACAGAGATGGGCAGCCCGAGAACGTGAATGGCCCACCCCAGGCGCCCTGCTGGGCGTCCGTCCCTCTCTTCTTTGCTTGCCGCCCATCGTCCTGCTTGTTTTCATTACTCGAAGGACTGATGTTGCGATCTAAAGTTTGTTTTCGTTTGTTTGGGGGCCAAACCCAGGGCTTGCTCCTGGCTCTGTGCTCAGGGCTGACTCCCAGCCAGCCTCGAGGGACCGTAGGCGGTGCTGAGGTCACCGGTGCCCGAGGCAAGTGCCTTACCTGCCGTCCTGGCTCCCTGGCCCCAGAGAGCTGGTCTCTAAGAAAAGCTGTGACACTCCTCTGTCAGTGCCCGGCTTGGCGCCTCTCCTGGTGAGATGGGGACAGCTGCTGGTCACCGCCCGCCTCTCCCACCCCTCACTGCACCTGCCCCGGGCCCCTGCCACAAGGCCCTCTTGCTCAAGGGCACGGAGGTGATATTTGGATCATTAAGTAGGAAGAGTTTCAGGGAAAAAACCAAAACCACTGGTTCATTATGTGCTACTTCTGGATACCGTCTAGAGAAACCAACTCTTATGCCCTCCTGCCTCCCCTCACTTCTGTGCAAAATACATAAAATGTTTGAGTTCCCTGATAGCACCAGCAGAAAGGAGTTTTCTTAGGGTTTTTTTTTTTTTTGGCTCAGTGCTGACTGACAGGAATGAGCCATTCTGACTTTTCTGTGGGAAGAAAACCAGGGAGATTGCCCTTTTTCCCCTGTGTCATCCGAATACATATTAGAAAAGTGCTCAACTTGTGCATGAGCCACCGTCAAACTCAAGTTGTGGCACCTTTCTCCCTTGTATATGGGGGACGGGGAGAGATAGAGAGAGAGTCTGACTTTTTCCCCCCACATTTTTTAGAGCTTTTTTTTTTTTATTTAAAGTTTTTTTTTTTTTAATTGGTTTTGGGCCACACCTGGCAGTCTCAGAGATTACTCCTGAGTCTGTGCTCAGGAGTGATCACTCTTGGTGGTGCTCAGGGAACCATATGTGATGCTGGGCTTTGAACCAGGGTCAGCTATGTGCAAGGCAGCACCCTGCTCATTGTACTATGTCTCTGACCCTCTCATTCCTACATTTGAATAGCTAGTGCTCCAAACTTAAACATTCCATTTGCAGAATATGTGGTTTTTCTGTTTCCCAAAGCTCATGTATATGGATATTTTCAGTATAAATGATCCGCCTTGCCAAAAATAAAGCAGGCATTACTAATACTCATTCCCTTGGTGCTGCCTAATTACATGCCAATCTGATTGTCAACGAAAAGTGGGCCTGAGCTGATGGGAGACCTGGTCTGCCAATTAAAGATTAATAGACTAAGAATGTCATGGTTCGGAGTCTCTGCTTAAGTTGCTTTTAATTTTTTACTGTTTTTTGTTTTGTTTTCTCCCTTGCTTCTTTTCTCCTTCCTTTCCTTCTCTTTCTTTTCTCTTTTTCTTCATCTTGCCTTTGTTTTGGCAGCAAGGTTCAGGGTCCTGAGTAGATAGGCAGGAGGTTTCCCAGACTTGCCCTGGGTGACTGAGTAGGGAGGTAGGATAGCACATCAGAGTGGCCTCTCTGGGTCTCTCTCCCGCCCGCCCTCCCTCCCTCCCCCCTCCCTCCTTCCCTCCCTCCATCCTGCACACTCCCTCTCCCTCTCTCTCTCCCTTCCTTACCATGCTCATGAAGCCCAGGGACCACTCCCAGCAAGACTTGGCAGTCTGGTCAGTGGTTTGATGCTAGGTCTGCGGTGCTAGGGGCCTGGCGATGCTCTGGAAGTGTCATGCACCCTGACCCCTGTCCTATCCCCCAGCCCCTCAGGTTTATTGTACTGCTTCCTACTGGGAAAGATTATGTTTCTTTAAAAAATAGTCACTAGAGGAATCTTTCTTTCTTTCTTTCTTTCTTTCTTTCTTTCTTTCTTTCTTTCTTCCTATGTAGGAGTACTGCTATTTATTCAGCCACTGATTAGGCTGATTAAATTGGGCATGAGCTCCATGGGAATCTTATTTCTGTCTTTTCTTACCTTAGATACTTATTAAATGTTTATTGCTATTTCATAAGTTTTTAAGTATCCACTGTTTTATGGACAATAGGGGGAAAAAACTCAGTTTAAACTTGGATATCAATTATAAATACGTAGTCAGTTTCACAGATTTTGAAAAGATTTACCTTAATACGTATGTGGGAGGGAAAACCTTCAACATTTTAGAATTCACATTCAGCAATGTTTTGGAAAAAACTAATCATTAGGGAAATACAAATTAAAACCACAATAAGGTGCCACCTTACACTTCCTAGGATGGTGACTGTCAACCCCAGATCCCATCCCACCCCTAGAATCACCAGAAGTGTTGCTGAGGGTGCAGAGAAGTGCAAACCCTTGTATGCTGGTGGCGGGACTGTAAAATGGGCAGTGCAGTCTCTGCAAGCAATAATTTAAAAATTAAAATATTAAAAATTTAAGCTCAGAGATCCAGCAGTTTTGCTCCTGGGTGTTCCCGAAGAATTGGAAGCAAAGTTCCATTTTTATGGCAGCATTATTCAAAATAATCAGGAGGTAGAAGCAACACAAACGTGCTTGTATGCATGTGGGGCCGGAGAGAGAATACAGCCAGGAAGGCGTGTGTCTTGCAGACAGCTGACTCAGGTTTGATACCCGGCACCACCCCCCCAATATGGTCCCCTGAGCCCCACTGGGAGTGATCCCTGAGCACCGCCAGGATGGTGCACAAAGAGTCTGGATGAGTGGGTAAACAAAATAGGGCATCTAACTCCATGCAGTATTATTACTCATCCTTAAAAAGGAAGGGAATTTTGCACATAATACAACATGGATGAACATTGAGGACATAATGCCCAGTGAAACAGGCCTGCTGCCTCAGACAGACAGATGTACTGATGCCGTGTTAGCCCTGGGAGAGTGGTAGGAGGGGGAACTGGAGCTCAGGGCTTCTGGCTGTGTGAACAGGGGTCATTCCCGGCACTGCTTAGGGGAACGTGTGTGGTGCCGGGAACTGAGCCCGAATCGGCGGCTACACAGCCTGCACCCTCTCTCCAGCCCTGACTCTGCGACTGGGAGGCATGGAGAGGTACCGGAGCCATGGAGACAGAAGGTCGTTGCCAGGGGATGGTTGCCAAGGGGCTGGGGAAGGAGGAGGTGGAGTTCTTGTTTCAGAGATGGAGAATTTCAGTTTCTCAAGATGAAAATGGTTCTGTGGTTGCACAGTCGTGGCGCTCAAGTACTTAAGGAGCTGAACTGAACTTTCTGGGGGTGCTTTTAATTTTTGAGTCACACCTGGCGGAGCTCAGGGGCTACTCCTGGCTCTGCCCTCAGGGGTGACTCCTGGTGGTGCCCAGGGGACCGTGCTGGGGATCCAACCCGGGTCAGCTGCATGCAAGGCTGGTACCTTCCCCACCATACTCTCTCTCCGGCCCCTGAGCCGAACATTTCGAATGGCAAATTTTATCTTGTGTCTTTCCTTCCACAAAATTCCAAGTTGTTACTGCTTTAAAGTCCATGAACTGGGGCTGTTGCCAACAGTTGTCAGGAAGCTCCTCCCAGATAACCCATAAAGCGGATGGGTTTTGCTCTGCTCTCGGGGAGCGCCGGGGACCCCGAGTCCCAGCCGGCGGTGCGAGACGCTGTCCTTGCTGCTTCCTCCGGACAGACCTTCGCCATGGCTGAGGAGTACCATCGAGAGTCAATGCTGGTCGAGTGGGAGCAGGTGAAGCAGCGGATCCTCCACACACTGCTGGCCTCGGGGGAGGACGCCCTGGACTTCACTCAGGAAAGTGAGGTAGGTGGCGTCCCCAAAATAAGCAAGAGCGCCCGCTTCTCCGCCTCGCTCCCGGCCGTCTCGGCCCGGTCCCTCATGACCTCCCCCTCACCACTCTGCGTCCCAGGTCTCCTGGATGCCGGCATTTGCCTGGGTTTCTCCCAGGGCCTCTGGCTGCTCCTCACCTGCCCCTACCCCTGGGACCTCCCTTGTGTTTCTCCTTCCGCCTCTGTCCTCTCGATCTCATCCTGGCTCGGGGCTTTAAAAACACCAGCCCTCTTGGGACGCTCTGATTTACACCTCCTGCCCCGAGCCCCAGACCCCTTCTGTCGTGGCCTGTTCGGTTCTGCTTGGCTGTCCCTTACCTGACTCGGGCTCAGCTTGGCCAGGGTGGGATCCGGAAGCAGCTGCCCTCCCACCCCCACTCCCACCCCGCTGCTGCCCTCCCCACCTGACTTTTTTTCTTTGCTGTCCTTCTTGTTTGTTTTGGTGGGGGCCACACCCGATGTGCTTGGGACTTCCTCCTAGCCCTGTGCTCAGGGATCTCACTCTTGGCAAGGCCCCGGGGACCATCTGAGGTGCTGGGAATTGAACCCGGGCCAACCAGGTGCAAGACAAGTGCCCTCCTGGTCCTGGGCCAACCAGGTGCAAGACAAGTGCCCTCCTGGTTGTCCTGTCTCTGCCATACCCTCTCCCACCTTTCCTTCTTACAGATGGTCATCGTTACAGATGAAGTTTCCGTGTTGTGCTTTCTTAGGTCAGAAACCTCAGGTTCCTTCGTGTCTTTCACTTCTCTCCCATAGTCTGCCTCATATGTCGACAAATCCAGTCAATCTCATCCTCAAGGTGGAGCCAGAACCCAAAGTAATACCACATCTCTCTCTAGTCCAAACCACCAGTTCTCACTCAGAAGATCAAACCTCAGGGGGTGCCGTGGGCCACATCTGCAGTGTCAGGTGCTGGGGGCGACTTCCCTCTCCATGTTGGGGGCTAGGGTGGGCCACATCTGCGGTGTTGGGTGCTGTGGGCGACTTCCCGCTCTGTGTTGGGGGCTGGGATGGGCCACATCTGCAGTGTCAGTGCTGGGGGTGACTTCCCTCTTCGTGTGTGGGGCGGTGGGGGAGGCTGTGCTGTCGGCCTGAGCCTTGGTCTTGCCCTGAGAGCTTCTCCCCAGCCCTTGAACTGGACTTTCTCTTTCTACCCACCACCCCCCACATACCCGTCACCTCCTTCCTGGTTTTAGGGTCACACCCAGTGGTGTTCAGGGCTTACTTCTGTGCTCAGGGGCCACTCCTGTGGGTCTGGGGAGATGAACCCAGGTCAGCCGCATGCAAGGCAAGTGCCCTCCTGCCATCCTATGGCTCTGGCCCCAGAACTGGCCTCCTTACTGTTGGTTTTAGTTTTCTGTTTTATCTGTTGCTATGCAGTAGATGCAAGCCTTCGCCTGGTTGAAAGCAGGCTGTTCTTCTCCCAGTAAATCGGAGGGGCTCTGAGCCTGTCTCCCTCATTTCCTGCAAGTGTTTGCCCCGTGTCTTCTTGGCGCGACTTTCCAAGGCCTTGTGAACATAGCTGAAATGCAAACCAGTCTCTCCCGCTCACTTTACTTCTCCCTTTCTTGCTGTTTTTCTTTCGCGGCACTTTCTCTCATGTGCCAGTTTATATTTATTATCTTCATATTGCTAAGTTCATTTCTTGGAGTAGAGTGTAAGCTCCACAGAGGTAAGGATATTTATTGTATTTTTCTCTCCTGCTTGGGAGAAAGAATAGATGTGCAAAAAAAGGAAAAAGTCTGGACTGACTCATTTGGCAAACAGGTATTTAGGGCTCTGTTGAAACTGTGGTGTTAGAGTGGATGTGGTTAGTATAGTTTTCCGTGATTGCCAATATCAATCAGCTTTTGTGCCAAGTGGAGAGTGTCTTCCTCTCATTAGAACCAGTTCTAGTTTTTCCAAGGGTAGTTCAGTGGTAGAGACCAGCCTTGCCTTTGGGAGGCCGTGCTCTGTCTCCAGCTGCTGTGTGGGCTTCGGTGAGCGAATCACACAATAGCATCCTCGCGGTAATGGGAAGAGCAGGGAGACGAAAGAAAGAAGAATCCACACCAGTTCTTCAACTGGCTGTGCATTTATATGATTCACGAGTTCACGCCGGATCTGTCCCTTTCACGGCTGACTAGTATTCTTTCCTCCAGGGCACCTGGAGGCTCAGAGAAGCGGGTAATAGGCTGGTGACGGTGACCCTCGGGACTTTTGTTCCTTGGTTGATTCATTTTGGCCACACCCGGTTATTGCCTCTGTGCAGTGCTGGGGGCCACTTCCGGCCCAGCTGGGAGACCTTGCGGTCCCAGAGACCAGAGCCTGGGTCCCCACCCCCGGAGCCACCTCCCAGGCCAGCGCTGGCCTTCTCTGCAAGTAGGGGCCAGGGACAGTGGCGTGACAGTTTGTTTGATGCCTCCCACATCTACAAATTGGTTCTTGATTGAAAAAGACAGCTTTTCTGTTAGCCTCTAAATAGTAAAATAGTTTGTCTTTTTTTCTTTGTTTTGGGGCCGGTGATGCTCAGGGGTTACTCCTGGCTCTGCACTCAGGAATCACTCCTGGCCGTGCTTGGGGGACCATATGGGATGCTGGGATCAAGTCTGGGTTGGCCACATGCAAGGCAAGCACCCGACCCTCTGTGCTATTATTTTGGCCCCTAGAATAGTTTAAGAAATTCCTCAGTAAGGGCATTGTTTTGCATTTCTCAGGCCCACAGACAAAAGACTCAGATGGGCGTCTGTGAGAGGGAAGAACTACCACATCAATCCTCGGCCAACAAAGCCAACGCCATCTTTCCCAATTTCTTGAGGATCTGGGCAAATAAGTAGGACAGCTCGTGGTCTTATAAACTTCATTTTTAAAAAATGGTGTTAATAGGTTGTGGTCTGTATTGGGATTTGGAAGTAATTATAAGTTCCTAATGAGAGGTTCTTTCTTGATTGCTCATCTCTTAAAAATAGGCTAGTCTACTTAGTCGCTCGTCTTCCCTGACCTCACCCCCTTGGAAAGAAGTCAAGGCCTTTTCTATTCTCTTGACCCCTAGCCGTGGAAGGGCTGAGAAGCAGTGATACACAAGATCCTTCTTGTTTGTCGCTATTGTTTAGAATTTTTTCTCAAAAAACTATCAGATATAAACAGAAAAAATGCAGTCTCCAGAAGCCAACAGCGCTGAGCACTCCAGTGAAACGCAGCCTCGTGCGGAGACTCATTTGCTGCACACCCTTGGGAGCGCCTGACCACCCGCAAGGGAATCCCAGCTCTGGCCTCTAACATCGGGGGCTCATTTTGTTTGTTTGGGGGCCAGCGCGATAGGAATGTGCCTTGCACACAACTGACCCGGGTTTGATCCCCGGCACCCCAAAGGGCTCCCCAGGCACCGCCAGGAATGATTCCTGAGTACAGAGCCGGGAGTCACCCCTGAGCACCACAGAGTGTGAGCCTCAAACCAAAAAAAACACACCCATTTTGTTTGTTTGGCATTGTTTTTGGGGCCACGCCTAGTGGCGCTCAAAGGCTCTTCCTGGCTTTGTGCTGAATAGTCACACCTGGTGGGGACTGGGACCGGGGCGCCGTGCCCTGTGTTCGGGATTGAGCCAGGATTGGCCACATGCGGGATATGCTCTTCACGCTGTGCAGTGTCTCCCCGTCATGGCGTACTTGGTCTTCTTTCTGGCTTTTTTTTTTTTTTTTTGGCAGGGTGGACTAGGAGGGGCACACCTGGCCGAGCTTGGGGACCATGTGGTTCCCGGAGTCAGCCTCTGGGCTCCAACGTGCAAAGCATGCACTTCAGCCTTACCGCTCTGACCTTCTGGCTTGTCTCATTCTGGTTTCAGTTTCTGTTTTCATAGTGCTGGGGATCAGACCCAGGGCCTCTCTTATGCAGGGCAGTGAGCTGTGTCCCCAAGCTGCCTGCCTACCCCGGGCCTAGATCCCTAGTCCCCTTTCTGACTTCTCTGGTTTAGATTCTGGATACTGTTGCATGTTTCATAGGCCATCCATTCTTGTGACTGTGTAGTATAACCGCAATCTAGCCATCCCTTCGGGTGCTGATAAACATTTAGTTAGCTTCCAGTTACTGGATTTTATAAATCTCTCATGGAGAACTTCTTGTATGTCTTTTGGTGAGCGTAGAAACAATGCCAGTGGCCTCCGAGCAGAGTTGTGTGCCATGCCTCTTCTCTGCAGTAGGAGACAGTTTCATCTGCTCCCTTGCTGCGCTCTGTTTTCTGCCTTTTCAAATGAGTGGAACCCTGCATTTTCACAGGCTTTCCCCACACAGTCACTATAGAAGGGTGCAGCCTTCTCTTGGGCAGACACCCACAGGCTTTGGGATCTGGCTGGCCCCTGTGCCCAGGCCCAGGCTCCCTCATTGTAAAGGGGCCTGTGAAGAGTTGCTGGGAGGAGCGTGGGATGTGTGGGCCGGCCTGGCCCGAGTGTGTGGACCACAGGGCTACACACTCATCCTCTGGCGGTATTTTAGGTATTTGGTCAGCTGAATGTGACCCGGCTTCTTTCAGATGTGTTAGTATAGAATTGTCCTTTTCTACATGTTTCCCTGGATTTACAAAGCATCCCTAAGAATAGGAAAAAATGAGGTGGACATCATAAGGGGATGTGATTAAAGAGTTGAGACCTCCTGGCCGAGTCATGCTCTTCTGGGCACTTCATTGTTAGGAATTGTCTTGGACTCCAAAGAGTCATTAGTCAGGAGGCATCGGACTATTTTGGACTGACCCTACATTTGAAGGAAAATGTCCAGATTTGAAATGATTCGATACAGAGACTTGAGACTTTTTTTTTTATAAGCAAAAATGGACCAGGATGTGGTGGTCTCTGAGGGACCCCCACCGCACTGCCAGGGGCAGAGGAGCAGTGACCATGGGTAATTTCCATAGAGGAAGTGATGCATCAGTAGCGCAAACTCAGTAGTAACGCACCAGTAACGTCTCCATTGTGAGACTTGTTGTTACTGTTTTTGGCATATTGAATACACCACGGGGAGCTTGCCAGGCTCTGCCGTGCAGGTGGGATACTCTCGGTAGCTTGCCGGGCTCTCTGAGAGGGACGGAGGAATCGATCCTGGGTTGGCCGCATGCATGGTAAATGCCCTACCCGCTGTGCTATCACTCCAGCCCCTCAAAAGAAAGTAGGAATTGAAAATTGGTTGATAACTTTGCAAGTTATAGTCCGAATCAACATGATGCGCTTCGAAGCCAGAAGGTTCTCAGCACCAGAAACTGCACGCGCGTCCTTCCCTGGAGGTCAGCACCTGCCACATCATGCCCGGGGCTCAGGAGTCATCTGGGCTCTGAGCACTGCCCGGAGGGCTTGGTGCACTTTCGCCAGCTTCTGAATGGGTTTGTAGTGGTCGTGTCTTCCCGCTCAGTGTAGTCTGTTGGCTGTGCTGCAGTTAGATGCAGGCAGCAGATGCCCTTCAGTGAACCGCCGGAAACCAGAAGCCTAGCAGGCAACAGGCTCTGAGAAGCGAAGCCCTGTGTGACCAGGTGGGGGTGCCACTGCCTAAGGTCAGGTGTGGACTCTGGATTTTCATGCTGGCCCTGAGTCATGCTTCTGTGTTCTAGTCAGATCCTTCTTACATCGTCACGATCACGACCACCCTGTTGTTCGTCGATTGCCTCGAGCAGGTGCCAGTAACGTCTTCTTCGTCCTAGCCCTGAGATTTTTTTTTTTTAAGTGCCATATTCAAGGCTTTTTTTTCAGGGTTAGGAGAATGAGACCCATCATTATTACTGGTATTTGGCATATTGGGTATACCACGGGGAGTTTGCCAGACTCTGCCGTGTGGGCAGGTTACATTTGGTAGCCTGCCAGTTTGTCCAAAGTAGGAATGAGATGATAAGATGTCGCGGCCGCGCGCTTCTGGGTGCTGAGTGTGATAATCTCTGGATCCTGGCCGTTGTTGGAGTTACACGGCAGTTGGTGGGTGTAACTGTCTTACATCGTAACACCTTTAAAATCAGGAGTTGTCATTGACTTAGTGGCCCATCCTGGTTCGTTGATAACTTGTTTTGTTAGGGTTTTTTGGTTTTTTTTTTTTTTTTTGCCCCTCCTGGTATATGTTTTTTTCTTAACAATAGATTTGAAGGGCTGTGATAAAATACAGACCAGAGCAGTTTGAATGTGAAAACTGCAGCTGAGATGATTCCAAACGGTACTTTATAACTCGGAAAAGTTTCTTTGGGAGTAGATTGTTTGGGAGTAGATTGTTTCACACATTGTGGTTTAAGTAGAATTTTATTATACCCAGCAACACACACATGTGCGCACACACACACACACCCCACAGCACACACACCCACACACCAGCAAGTGCTGTGCTGTTCTTCCTAAAAGAACGTTACCAACATATAGACTCAGCAGGTTCTCTCTGCATCGAAGGGTTCTCCCACAGGCACCTTCTCATGCACAGCTTCCCGTGGAGGGGCATAGAGGCCTGCTCGGTACCTGGTGGGGTACATCCTCCCTCTTCGGTCCCTGCTTGGGAACTGGGGTGCACATTTACCTATCTGTCTGTTAATTTTTTTTGGATTTGGGGCCACGCCTTGGCAATGTTCAGGGCTTATTCCTGGGTCTGTCTGTCCTCTGAGATCCTCTTGGTGATGCTTGGCGGCCTAAGGAGATGCCAGGGATCTAATCCAGGTCAGCCTGCCTCGTGCACAGCAAGCACCTTACCTTGCTGCTCCGGCCCCTAATGTGCACGTTATATGTGGATAGCTGCTGTCTTATTAATTTGTTCGGCATTTAATATACTAGGCTCTTATTAGCATTGTGTGTGTGTGTGTGTGTGTGTGTGTGTGTGTGTGTGTGTGTTGTTCTGTTTTGAGGCTGCATCCACTTCTGCTTAGGGCTTAACTTCTGATGGGCCCAAGAGACCATATGGGATGCCAGGAATACAAGTCTGGCCACTTACCATAAGTTGCTGGAGATCAAACCCAGGTCAGCTGCTTGCACGGCAGACACCGTACTGTCTTTTGACTTTAAAAAAAATAAAGCTTAATTAGAGCATTTTCTAGGCTAGTCCATGTAGATTTGTCTGACATTTCTTAGTGACTGTTAATAGTTTTCATCATATAAATTATCCCAGTTTTCTCATTTTCTCCATGAAGAGCTGGGCTCCATGAAGAGTAGGCCAGTGTTCTTAGTTGGGGTGCATGTGGAACCCCGGTCTTCTGTTCCCGTCGTTCACATGTTTTGTCCCAGTCGCCCTGTGCTTCTGTGTGCAGATTTAATAGCTGACTACTGGAGTCACTTTGGATTCATTTTGCCGGACAATTCCACTTGGAAGCAGGATTCTTCCTTCCATCACGCCATCTCATTGCTGTTTGCATGTCTTGCAAGGGGTGCTAGCTGCATTCCTTTTTCCTCTCTCGGGAGTGTGCCTTTGTCGGGAAAGGATGCTGCTTGGAATCTGTGTTGGTCCAGAAGTAGTTGCTTAATAAAAATGTATAATTCCCTGCCATGTGCCAACTGTGACCTGTCCGTTCTGGGATAATCCCTTTGAGTGACTCTAGGCAGCATATGCCTCCTGAAGGGACCCTGCTCGGGACTGTATTTTGCACTGAGCGCCCCAACCCTGGGGCAAGGCCCTGCCCTCCCTTCTGGCTTCCCCCCTGGCCTCCCCCCTGGCTCCGCTGCTCAGTTCTTGCTCCTGTCATTCCCTCAGTGGTCCTGAGCCCCCCCACCCCCCGTGCAGAAGAACCCAGGAACCCAGGCCTTTGCCTGCTGGCCTCCGCCCAGCTTGCAGGCGTGTGCTCTCCCGGCCCGCATTCCAGCACACACGGTTGGTGCCTCTGCTCAGGAATCCGCACGTACAGAGCCTGGGGATGGGTAGTTGGCTTTCTGTGTGCTGGACTGGAGGTGTGACCAAGGGCACCTGAAGGTTAGGGGCTTGAAAACAAGAGCATTAGGCAGCATTAATTTAAATGGAAATTTGAAGGCTGAAGACTTTTAAAGTGGGGAATTGAGAAAAGCAGGGGGCAGGGGTGTTAGTACCGGAAAATGTTCCTCCAGGCGACTCATGGATGTTTGGGTGGAATCACTGTGTCCTTGTAGAAGGTGTTTTCCTGCTGTGCCCCTTTTTATCCCTCTGGTTTCTGGAATGAACCAGTGAGAGACCTGCTCTTTTGGCTCTCCCGCTTCCGGATACCTCTGTTCCCAAGAGAACTCTCTGGGAGAACAGTCCTCGAATCAGGTTACTGAGAACACTCGGGCTTAGTAGAGAGGATGTAGAGGATGAGCCGGTGAGGGTTCTGTTTGAAGAGAGAAAGCGTGTGTTCATTGTAGAAAAAGAAGATTTTCCCGGCCAGGTCAGAGTATTTTAGGTTCTGTGTCTGGAGCGTCCTTAACCTGTCTCTGTGCAGTGCAGGATGTAGCTAGTCCCATGGTCATTACGGGGTTTGGCTTATTTTTTATAATTTGCAAATTGTAACAAGGGTTTGTTGCCAAGTCTCAGGCACTGTGTAGAATTCTCCTCTTCTCTTCAGTGCCGTGAGGTAAGCACGATTTTCTCCCTCTTGTTCTTCGTCTCATCGGTACAGACCTATGAGGTGGGCCCCACCACTGCCCGATTTGTTCCAGTCACAGCTGGTGAGACTGAGGCTGACAGTTCCCTCAGATCACTCGGTGAGGGGTAGCTGGGATGCTCACTGCACTGTTGTGGGTGGCAGTCCTTGGAAAGGTGCCACAGCGGGCCCTGGTGGGCACTGTGGCACTAGAGGATGGGCTCAAACCACAGTTCCATGCTTCCAGTCGGAAGGACCGTGGGAAAGTTCCTCTCTCTGTGTTCTGGTCTTAACCCTATCTCTGAGGGTTAATACAGGTTAATACAGGAAATCAAGAATTAGTGTAGCTTTTACTGCTATGATGAACTGGTGGTTTTGAGTAATTCTGTATTTCAGATAGGACTGCTTTTGGCTGTAACAGAAAACGTCGGTTCCAGGGCCTCAGATGAGGGTTTTTTCTCCTCACCTGATAAATCTGTCGATGTGGGGAGGTCAGTGCTTCTGCTGTGTCATTGTCCACCTCAGCACTCCCACGTTCCTAAGGGTCACAGGATGGCTGCTGCAGCGCCACACGTCACATCACCATCCCGGAGGAAGCTGGAAGGCTGTGCTGGGCCGGCTTCTCTCTCTTTATCAGGAAAAGCAGGCGCCGTCCCCAGGTGCACTTCTCATCTCGTGCTTTCAGCTCCTTTGCCAGAACTAGGGCACACGCCCTCGTGGCTGCAGCGGGAACAGGGAGAATGCTCGGGACTGTGAGGTCAGCGCAGGGGCAGTCGGCAAAACTTCAGATTTGATACCGCCTGGAGTTGCTTGATGTCTGCGACAGTGGTCACAACGCCTTGGAAACCATCCAGCATGGATGGCAGGAAAGGGCCTTCCCCAAACCAGCACAGCATTGGGTGTCTCTGCCTGGGTGCCAGGCAGAAACGCGGCAGGCAGGGGGTGGGCCAGCCAGCAGCACCTGCCAGGGACAGGTCAGTGGCTCAGAGCAGCTGAAACAGGAGTGGGTCTCTCGGGGCCCTATGGGAGCCCTCCCTGCCTGGGGGACCCCGAGCTTTCCCCGGACTCCACAGCCAGGGTGGCAGAAGGCGCACCTGGAGCCCAGCTCTCCTGACTGTTGTGTGACTGCCGTGTCCGTCCCCCAAGTACCTGGCAGCAGGACCCACCTCTGCCCCCACCCTGTCCCACCCCTTTCCCCCACCCCATCCCCTCCTGCCCCTCCACGTCCCCTTTCTGCCCCCCTGCCCCAGCGCATCCCTGCACACGAGCCCCTTGGCAACAGTGGGCATGCCAGGACAGCATCCCGGAAGCTGATGCGAAGTAGCCTTGTGTATCGGAAGGGAGGCTCCCGCATCATGCAGTGCTGCTCACCTTGGGGGACCGTGTCCGGGCCCGACCCTCATGCTCTCTCCAGCCCTTAAACTTCTTGGTGTTCGATTGTTGAGAATATAGCACCGTGACTGGCGGTGGGGAGGGTGCTGGTGCCACGCTGAGCAGAGCTGTGGGGACCATGCGCAGAAGTCACTGCTGGTTCCTAAGGGACCATGTGTTGTCAGATGCGCCCAGGCCTCCAGTATGTAGAGCGTGTGCTGGGCCCTCGGGGTCCTGCCCTGCCTAGCACAGTTTTCACTTTTGTTTTAATGCTTAAAGAATTTGATCTCTTCTGTCTTATAATTCAGCACTGTGCATTCGAAATCTGAAGTCATAACTAATGTACCTAAATAACTCTGCCTTTTTGGTCTTATCTGCATGTGGGAAAGCCCGTTAGTCTGTCCAGTCTTGTTAAACTTTTCCATGTTTGCGTCTGACTCTCCCCATCAGATATTGAGCCCTCTGGGGCCTGACTCTGGGCAACTCTGCCTGTCATTCTTGAGCCGACAGTCGTATGTGGCCGGCATGCAGGGGTGGCTGTGGCGACGAGGAGATTCTTCAGCCCCTGGCTTGGGCGTGTCTGCAGGCAGCCCTGCGGCCAGTGGACGTGATGGACAGTGATTGGAAACCCACATGGAAAAATGATGTCCTCACTGGTGTGGGAACGTGGAGAGGGAAGGTGGGGAGGGGGCTTGAGACTGAGGCTGGTGCTAGAGAAGATGGAAGTTTCCAGAGGGTGGAGGATGGCCAGCCCCCCCGAGGTTTTCGAGTTACCTGGGTCCTGTGCCTGCTCCCTGCCCAGATGTTCATAGCAAAGATTGCCATGTTCTTGAATTCTGGAAAAACCCTTGTTGTGAGGCTGCCTGCCTGGAGAATAGATTCCCACAGCTTTGTGCAAAGGGCAGGGGGTCTGTGCTCTTGTGCCCTGCATGCCTGCATGCTGTTCTTCACCAGTTTCAACTGTGTGTTTCTGCAGCCCAGTTACATCAGCGATGCGGGGCCCCCTGGCCGCAGCTCTCTGGATAGCATCGAGATGGCCTACGCCCGTCAGGTAAGTGTGACAGCAGAGACCTGGCTCGAGGAACATCCCTGGGGAGCCCTCCGAGGAGCGACGAAGACTCGGGGTGAAAGTCAAACCTGGGAAACCAGTCAAGTTTTCTTTCAGAAGCCTAGTTAATAGTTCACTGGAAGATTCTAGCACCCTGCTCATAGAATGGTTTAGAGTTGATGTAGGGGAAATGAAGTCTGCCCTGTATGCTGACCCAGGCATTTTGTTTTGCATTTGGCAGCAGCCCATGTACAGTAAAGCCTTGAGTAACTGCATGGCTTAGTGAAGGGGTTCTCTATTAACTGAATTACCTGGGGCAGGTCATTTTTAGCAGAATTCCGACTTTGCCCTCTGTTGTTGAGAGAAATTTTCTAAATAGTTTCCTGCCCTTGGCCTATGCACTGAGCACGGTTCAACATTGTTGTCCAGGAGAAGCTCTGACCTTTGGGCGCCGTGCTTCGAGCTCTGTGCTACAAGCATGCGGAAGAGTGGGTGTGAGCCCACATGCATCTGAGGCAGGGGGAGGCCGTTGGACAGGACTGGCCCAGAGAATGGTGCTTGCCCAGAGTCGACTCTGAGTAAAGCAGTACAGGCTCCCTGTGTGTTTCATTCTTGTGTGCTGCTTCCAGAACCCCACAGGAACCCGAAAGTAGTAAGAAGGGAAAACAGTGTGGGTTCTTTGTTTTGCTTGGCTTTGGGGGCCACACCCAGCAGTGCTCAAGACATACTCCTGGCTCTGTGCTCAGGGAACCATACAGGTGCTGGGGATTGAGCCTGGGTTGGCTGCATGCAAGGCAAGCACTTTATCCACTAGTCTTCTCTCCGATCTCCTTCTCTTTGGCGGGGAGGGGGAGTTCTTGACTTGAGGATCAGCAGGGTTCTGCCCTCTGGACCGTCCTGCACCAGCACTGGCCAAGGACCTCTGCTCGATGTGACTGGCTGCCCGGATTCCCTTAGGGGAGCACAGTGTTCCCACAGGCTGCCTTCCCTGCAGCCCTGAGCGGGGCTCAGACATGTGCGTCTGTGGCCGTGAGCGGGGCCTCTGGGCACCATTAGACCCTCACCCTTCCACTTACTTAGCAAATGGAGCGTGGTGCTGAGCTTCCTGGGAAGCTGAAGGCATCGTCAGAAATCCCTCTTGGGACCTGGGGGAGCTTTCATGAGACCTTTGGGGGATGGAGGCTGAGGGGCACGTCCAGGGGTGCTCAGGGCTCTGTGCTCAGGACTCCTGCTGGGACCTGGGGGACCCTAGGCAGTGCTAGGGATTGAAGCGGGCTTGGCTAGAAAAGTGCCCTCCCCGCTGTGCTGTCCGTGCGGCCCCTGGTTTAAAGCATCACGGGCACTGCGGACCCCGCCTCCCCGCTCCCACAGGCTTATAGCCAGGCTCTCACCTGAACTTTCCTTCTTTTAGATAGCCCCCTCCCTCCCTCCCTCCCTCCCTCCCTCCCTCCCTCTACTGCGTTCACACCCTTTGTGTTTTATCTTCGTTTTGTTACTCCATTCCATCCACTGCTACAAGCGATAAGCTTCTAAGGATAAAAATTATCTGTGGTCTATGACAATTGTAGAGGCTCATGAAAAGAGTGTTTTCTATACTCAGGACACTACCAAGCCCTGTGTCTGTCTGTTTGTCTGACTGTCCCCTTCAGTGGACAGTGTGTCTCCTTAGCCCATGTTGATCACGGTGCCTCTCAAAGGGAGGCCCCTCAGAGAGCCCTAAGGTGTGTGCATGGGCACCGCCTCATATTCACAAACCTTCTGTTGTACCTCCCCAGCCCTTGACCTCGCTCCTTTTTACAAGGGTGGTATTAAGTAGCCTCCAGGGCTGCTAGAAGATGGAGTGATACAGATCTGTATCAACAGTGGCATTTGGTCACTGTGTTGGGCAGTGCCCCAGGGCTGCTCCCTGCTAGGGGTTCTCGTCCAGCAGTGCTCAGGGGCACCATGCATTGCTGGGGCCTAATGGGACTGTCCTGCGAAGCATACACCCCGTGGTATCTTGACCGACCCCTGAGCACGGCCCCGTGTGGCCCAGAGACCAGATGAGGAAGAGGCCAGGAGGGCTGGCAGGGCTCCTGCTACCCTGACTCCCTGCCTGCCTGGTCTTGGGTAGCGCAAGAGCTGTAGGTACAAGAGTGGAGTTTAGCTCCTTTCTGTCATTTCAGTTCCAAAAGACCATTCCAGTCGCCTTTTGGCATTTTGGCTAAGATCAAGTGTATATATGTTCCTGTCAGTTCCGTACCTGATAACAGCCTCAAAGGACAATCTATACGGTGGATTTCTGGATCAGGGATTAGAATGCCTTGCTCTGCTCTGGTCTGTCCCACAGGTCAGCCTGATAATGCAGTTACCCCTGGGGAATAAAGCAGGGGTTTGGGGCTGGGATCTGACTCAGTGGCAGAACCACAGCCTTGTGTGTGTGAGGCCCCGGGCCCCATCCCTGGCCCTGCAGGTAAATAAATCAGGTCCAGGGTAACCATGGGGTTGTTGTTGATTTAAAATACTTGAACTGTCTCATAGGTTCTTTTTCTTAGAACAGTGTTCTATTCCCCCCGAAGAACAGAAACATCACTGTTTCTGTTGGGGAGGAATGGGTTCTCCCATCATGCAGCCACGACTGTTCTAGCGCTTATGAGAACCTGGGTTCCTGGGAAGTGCAGGGGGGCCGTCCCGTGCACCCTCTCCCCGCCCGGTCCTCTGGACAGAGGCTGTATCACGTGGGCCAGTGCTGCTGCCCGAGCACAAGTGCAGGAGCGAGGCTGGCCAGGGTCTGAGCCATGGGGGCCGGTCAGTGAGCTCGCTGGCCTCAGAACCTGCCGCAGGGGCACAGGCAGAGATGGGACGTTGACGCTGCTTTTCCTCACTTCAGATCTACATCTATAACGAGAAGATCGTCAGCGGGCACCTGCAGCCCAGCCTCGTGGACCTTTGTGCTTCGGTGGCTGAGCTGGATGATAAGGTAGGGTCTGCACCCCGGGCAGAGACCCAGGGCCGGTGCCGGGGGGGTGGGGCTGCCCACTGACTGTGGGCCGTGCTGAAGATGTCCCGGTCTGTCTGTGGGATAGAGTGCCGCAGTCTGGGCCCGCATGGGTTTGGTTGATGAGGGTGTGCGTGTGTGTACACATGAACAGCTCCATGCGTCTTCAGAACACCGGGCCAGCACTGCCCAAGGGTTCTCCTCCATGTCCGCCAGGCCCCAGGTTCCCCCAGTTTGCCTCCTTCGGCAAGCTCTGTAATTGGAGCTAATTGGAAATGCTCTGCTTCCATCCTACCAGCAATTCTTATTTCTCTCCAAAACCGGAGGCCAGGAGTGAGATCTCCGTGCCTGTCTATAGTTGAGTCTGTTGGAGGAACCCCAGGTGTATCACCTACGCTGCAGGCCGCCATGTAGCCTCTGAAGCACCCACCCTTGGAGCCACGGCCCCCTCCTCACCTCTGCCTGCCTGCCCTGGTGGAGTGAGGGGTGATGGGTTGCCAAGCTTCTGTGGATGTCTGAAGAATATTTTTGCAGTCTTACGCTCAGGCTGGACCTGAGTCTGTATTGTTTGCAGACGTTGGCAAATAGTGGTTGATTTGGCTTACTTTTAAATTATCTTGTTTGGGCTTGATCATTATATGATAAAACTTTAATAATAGAGTATGACATGCTAAATCGCTACAAAATTTGCTGTAAGGAGGGTGTAAGCATTTTGTTAATATGCTATGTTTACAAATACAAAAAAAAAAAAACTGTGAAGAAGATGTGATTTTCACCCCCGAGGCCTTTGAACTTGAGTTATTCTGTGGAGGAGGCGGGGGTCTCCCAAGCAGTGTTCAGGAGACCTCGGGGCACTTGGCGCTTCCAGAATGGCAGATGTGTGCCAGGGCCCAGGGATGTGGTGCTGCATGGTCCCTGCAGTGCCAGATCCCACCACCCCAAAAATCACATCTCAGGGGCCCTAGGCCACAACCAGCTGTACTCCGAGGACCAAGGGCAGCTCCCAGCCACGAGGACCAAGGGCAGCTCCCAGCCACAGGCCCAAGTCCTGTGCAGTCCTTCTGGCCCCTCCAAAGTGGGGCCTTCACGGACCACCTTTGTATATACAATAGTTCCATCCCTCTCTGGCCCCCTCCGCTCTTTTTCCCTGGCCAGTTTCTTCCCAAGGGGAGGGAGGAGATAATAGGCTGAAGTGTGTGTGGGGGGGGGGGAGGGGGTGCCAGGAGAGGTGGCCCAGCACCAGCTTTCAGGCACACTTCCTGTGGGTCTCCCCTACATGTAGCCAACTTGAATATTTCAGAATACTCAAACACGAGGCCAGGCATAGGCTCCAAGTGGAAAAATTGCTTTGGTCGGGACTGTTCTAAGAATCCTGAGCTTTCAGGGCACAGGGTTTTGAGGAGAGGCTGCAGCCAGGTGGGTTCTGGAGAAAGGGAACCCCGGCCATGTTGAGGTGCCCAGGGAGGATGCCTGCTCCTGCCTGAGGGTCGGTGGGCAGGTGCCCTTTGAAGGGCGCAAGTGGGGAGGAGAATGGGCGGCTCAGAAGCCCGCAGACTGGGCAAGACCAGTGGCCTCTGCAGAGCCCCTGGGAGCACAGGACCCACGGTGCTTAGGTTAGACTCTTCTTTAAGCCTCAAGAACTCCAGTGAGCTTGCAGGGTCCGAAAAGGAGCTCCCTGACTGTGAACTCCTGAGACTTTGGGGATCACAAACCTGTTTGTGCCCTAAGGGCCAGCCCACCGACTTCAGCATTCTTTTTCCTTCTGTGTGGGCGTAGCTCTGCCAGTGGTCACATCAGGCCTCAAACAGTACTCCTTCCGAAAACCAACTCCGAACGGGATGCCCCTTGCCATGGAGAACCCCGGCAGCTGGCGGCCCTGGGGTGTCGGTCCACCTCCCCAGAGGACCCTGCACTCTGCCCCTCCCCCTGCCTCCTACGTCTTCCAGACTCCCGTCCCAGCCTTGCCCTGTGGTCATGTGCGTCTCCCTTGCCCGCAGAACATCTCTGACATGTGGACCATGGTCAAGCAGATGACAGACATCCTGCTCACCCCGGCAACGGACGCCGTTAAGAGCCGCAGCAGCGTGGAGGTGCGCATGGACTTCGTCCGGCAGGCCCTGGGCTACCTGGAGCAGAGGTGAGGCGCTGCTGCTGCCGAGTGATGCTGGGTCCCTGGGACCATGTGATGCGGGGCAAGGCCGAGAGGTGACCGTTTCCAGAGACTTGTCACTTTCAGGGCGGTGCCTGCACTGAGCATCATAGTCCATGGGGGCAGCAGTCAACTAGCTCTCTTTATTTCCAGCCGTCTCTTCCTGTGAGGCCATGTCACCTTAGGGTCCCCACCCTTAGTTGCTTGGATTGGATCCCATCCCCTCACGGGGCTTGGATTCTCTCTGTGTCTTGAGTTTTTTACTCGGCGGTATCAGCACCATGGAGCTTTGGGCAGGTCCCTTCAACCTGGGTGTTTTTTCTCTCCTCTGCTCACCTGATCCTGTGAGTTCAGATCCTGCCCAGCCACCGGTGCCTGAGAGTTGGTCCTGTGTTTCTTGGCCGCCACCTCACTGTGGGGAGTGGGTCCCTCGTGGGCTCACACCTGAGTCCCTCCCCACTGGTCCGTCATCAGGAGGGCCCGTTCCAGGCTGCTCCTTTTAGCTCTCATGGAGCTTCTATTTCAGAATATTCAGAATATTTCAGAAGCTCTCACTAGAGCTTCTATTTCAGAGCCAGGGTGCCGGGTCTCTCCCTGCGGGCTGGGTCGAGAGTTCCGAGTGGACGCACTGGGCAGATTGGAGCCCTTTGCCCCCGCGCCTCTGCAGCTGCCAGCGGGCTTCCCGCCTGGTTGCCTTTACCAGCAAAGTCATACTTCGTCCAAGGCCTCGGGCCCCGCCTGTCGCTGCCTGGGTTGAGCAGAGAGCAGACCTCCCTGCCACGGGATGTGTTCATTATGCACAGTAGCTGCTTGAGCACCATCAGCCCAGATTAAACTTGCTCATCTCCATTTCCTTGTTAAGAATAATTTGGAGTCCGGGTGGCTCTTTCATTTCAGGCATAAGCACAAGAGAGGTTCATCGGGCTTCGGCTGAGGTTTTGTAATGTAAGTTTGGGGTCTATTGATCATTAGCCATGAAGAGCCAAATGCGTGTATAAATGGGCTTATTCCTTAGCATTGTTGCTTTACCAGTTTACCAGGCTGTACTCATTGGTTTTGTATCTGCTAAGGCACCTCTTACTGTTATTTTTATTCCATTTTTCAGAAAATTTTCCATTTCTGCAGCAGCACTCAACTATTGGGGAGTTTCCTGTTCACAATACTATAACCTTATTTATAAGATGCTATTATATTATTTTTATATACATAAAATATTTTAGCTGTAAAAAATAGTCAAGTAGACTCAGTCCCAAATGATTTTTTTTTTTTGTATAAGGCTGAAAATGAACGCTTGACCTAAGGGCCCCCGTCACTCCAGATTAGAGGCAGGATGCGTATTCCTGAGCCGGGAGTGAGTTAGGTAACTGCTTCTGTGTGGGACCTTGCCAGCACCCTGATGTTAGTTACAAGACCACTCGAGGCACAGCATCCGCTGTCCTGGCTGCTGCAACATGCAGATCTCTTTCCAGCCTCTGTTTCCAGGCACTGCCAGGGAAGGAGATCTTAGTAATTTGTCTGTATCAGCTTTGTTTGTTTGGGGTACTGAGGTGGGAGTTCACTGGGGCTCAGACGCAGGCCCTCATCCATGCTAAGCAGGGCTTGTACCCCTGAGCTCCTTCCCGAATCTTTGTCAGTATTTTTCTGTGTTTGTGGCACATTCCAGTGATTGGTATTTGGGGGTTTTCTTCTCTGTGCTTCCTCGAGTATGGGACATCTCTGTGCGTGTGATGTGCCTGGCTTTTATAAGCGCTTTCGCCCTTTTCTGACCAAGATGCACAATTAGAAATTTCTTTTATTAACCCCACATTTGGATATGAGTGAATTCATTTAACTTTAGTGTAGAAATATTTTTTAAACCACCATAGAGGCCTTTAAGAAGCATGCTAGAAGCATAGAGGAAATGAAAAATTAATTTGCAATCCCCGTGTGCTTGTGATTCAGCGAGTAATCACTAGAAACTGAAACCGTGGTGTAATGGAGAGCTAGGGAACAGAACTGTCACCTGACCGCCAGGTTTTATCCTGATTACAAAGTAATCTCTGTTATGGTGGTGAGACTCCAGGGCAGCAAGTGACCAAACGTGGTGGGGGGAAATGGGCTTGTCATGAAGAGTGCCCAGGAATGGAGCTTTGCATCATATCCCAAAAGGCATAGCCCCAACCACCAGGACCCTGGATGTTAAAAAAAAAAAACCTCTGCAATCAAAAGCCCTGAAGTCTGAAAGCCTGAAAATCAAAATCCCAAAAGTATATCTCGGGGGGTGGGGGGGTAGAAACAGTAAAATAAGAAATGTTTAAGACAATTGTCTACATGACAGAACATCTCATAGGGCACTCTAGGTCAGGACACCTATGCGCAGAAGTGCTCTCGTGGTGCAGATACACAGCCGGACACTTCCGTCTCCGAAGGCGGGGTGAGCACTCCTGCCCACATGGACGCACTTGCTCCCAAAGGCAGCCACGTCCTCTTTGCAACCAGTTTTACAGCACCAGCAGCAGAAATCTGTGAAATGAATTTGAACTCCCTGAAAAGTCTTTACATAATTTGCAGCTCCAGACTTGGAAATGCTGTGACGATGGAATAGACAACACAAATAGTGAACCATTAAAAAAAAAAAGTGCTGACAAATTTAAGATCCTGACAACACAAAAGAAAACCACAGGAAAAAACGCAACTGTTCCTCCATGGCAAAGTGTTCCTTATTCTAGCGACAAGTCTGGGCTGCTACACAGATGTGGCCCCAAAGCTGGCCAGCGTCCATGGCCCTGAACTCGATGTTCAAGTCCTCCGTCGTGGAGAGCAGCTGCTCTCTTTTCTCAAAAAGACCCCTGGGCCTGGCTCTCCTGGAGACGCTGACACTCGTCTCCCACTTGGCACTGCATCCCTGCGTGGTGCGCTGTGCCCTGGCACGAGCAGTCCCTGTTGCAGGCTGCCATCTCCCATGCCGTGCGTCTCCATGGTGTAGGCACGTGAGCACCCTCTTCTGCACGCTCTCACAGGCAGACGACACACCTGGCAAAGCCATGGTGGTGATGGAGCCGCAGCACTGCTGTGAGCCTGCCATCTTGTCCTCCTGTGCATGTCGTTCTCTGCAGACCAGTTGGTGACTTCGCTGGCTCCTGTTGGCAAACGTGGCGTTAGTTCATTAAGAACTCCTGGAATCTCCTCAGCTGAAGGAGTGTGCACGCAGGCAGATGCTCCGAGTTCTTGGCTGGCACTTTCCTCCTTGCTGTGCCGCATGGCTGGCCCGTTGGTTTGAATTCCCCACCCTGTGCCTTGGACTACCCGGCAAAAGCCAGACTCTCTTGAGAATCCCAAGAAGTTCCCTCGTAGGGGCCTTGATCGCACCTAATGCCAAATCTGCCATTATTGGGGCTTCCAGTTGAACTCGTCTTCTTAGCGAAGTTCACCAACTCTTCAGAGAAGCATTTACCTTTGTAAAAGTGCTCCCTTTTCCCAGCTATCAACCCATTGATAAGAGCAGCTGCAGTGTAGAATTTTTCGATCCAACGGGAATATGAGTTGTGTGTAGATGATTTAAAACAAAGCAGTAGGCACAGTTTTGAACATGCTACAATCCATGACTTAAAGTGAAGCCGGTCCCAGGTTTTCTCTCTCAATTAGTGGCGAATGTGTAAGTCTCTTCAGGAAAGCCAAACCCTGGCCCAGAGAAAGTCACCACTTATTGTGTTTCTGCAACACGAGGGGACCCTCTGCCTCAGCACGTGTCTGTGGTTCTTAAGTCCCCGTTTCAAAAGGTAAACCAGCAGATTCTAAAGAATTATTTTTTTTCTTTGTCAGAATTATTTTTAGGATTTTGATCTTTCAGGATTGAGTCTTTGAGATGGTGATTGGCACTGGGGGTGGGGGAACAGAGAGTATCAGCCCGTTCTTTGACTGGAGGAGCACCTAGCAGCGTCAGATGATCCTTGGGGATCTTGAGTTGAACCCGACGGCTGTGTATATGGCTCATGTTTGAGCTCATGCTTTACACACCCGGGGTCCAAGCTGCAATCTCCAGCCCCCACCAAATTTGAACCTCATCCAGATCATGAGGAAAAACCATCCATTTGCAGAACATTCTGCGGCTGATCTGGAGTCTATTCAAAAGGTCACTGTCTGGAATTACTCTGGATTAGAACAGCTAAACAGCATTTCCTTGACTGCATCTGGGTTTTATTTTATTTTGTTGGTTCTGGGGCCACACCCAGCTGGGCTTGGGGATTCCTCCTAACTCTGTGTTCAGTTGTCACTCCTGGCAGTACTCAAGGGACCGTTTGAGTGCTGGGGATTGAACTGAGGTCAGCTGCAATGCAGGGCAAGCACCCTACCCTCTGTACTTGCCCAGGGAGCCTGGATTTTAAAACACACAGAGTATAAAGGATAATTACTTCAGAAATTGAGTCTTGGTTTATTTTTAGATAACAGTATATTAGTGTTAAATTTCTTGGTGTCATAATTGAAAGTTAGGTAGAAGAATTTTTAAGTTCTAAGGAGATACGTGGTCAAGTATTTACAGAGAGGGTAGTCCCTGATTTCTTTATTTCTGTAGCACATTTTAAAATAGTGAGAAAAGGACTGGAGAGATAGTACAACAGGTAAGGTGCTTGCTTTGCACGCTGCCAGCCTTGGTCCAATCACCAGCACCAGATATGGTTCCCCGAACACTGCCAGGACTGATCCCTGAGCACCGCTGGGTGTGGCCCCTAAACAAAAGAAACCAAAATGGTTTGAGGGGTGGGGGTGAAGGATGTGAGCACGTGTACCGAAGTATGTGTTGAGTGCACATATATATATACATGCATATGTATATATTCACACATCTGTGTGTTTCCTTACATATATGGAGCAGAGAAATTTCACATAATGTTAACTGGTGAATCTAACTGCAGGGTTTGTGAGTATTCATTGAACTGTTCTTTTAATTTTTGTAAGTTCATATTTTTTTTCCAAAAATAAAAAATTTCAAAGGAACCCACTGCAGCATTGGACTGAGATCCAGAGCAATTGTTCTTTCTCACACTAAGCCCTGAGTGCTTGTGAAGTCTGCAGTTATGGTGCTCCGGGGATTCTTTTGAGTTTCTGCAAGGATGGGAAGGAGAAATCCTCGCTGTGGTTCGGGGCCCCCTGAATGAATGATGCAGTTTGCTCCCTTCAGCCTGCTGGTTTCCTCTTCTCAGGCAGATTTCAGTCCGGGTCCTGCTGCGGAGTTCAGCGTCTCCTAGACACTGCGGACCTGTATGTTCACCCTTCCTCACTTGTCCTGTTTGATCTTTCTAGTTACAAGAACTACACCCTCGTGACCGTCTTCGGTAATTTGCATCAGGCGCAGCTGGGTGGCGTACCTGGCACCTACCAGTTGGTTCGAAGTTTTCTGAACATCAAGCTTCCCGCTCCCTTGCCCGGACTTCAGGTACTGTCTGCATGCTCTGTGTCATGCCTCGTCAGACCAGTCTCTTTGGTAGATGTTTTTTCATTAAAATGAAGTTATGTGTAAAAAAATTGCCATACTGGGGCCAGCCAGCACGATAGTACAGGAGGGAGGGCATTTCCCTTGCATGCAGCGAGCCCGGGTTCCATCTCTGGCATCCCATGTGTTCCCCCGAGCACCACCAGGAGTAAATCCTGAGCACAGAGCCAGGAATAACCCCTGAGCATCACCTGTGGGTGTGGCCCCAAAACAAAATAACAACAAAAAAAAAACCTGCTATGTGGAGAGGAGACTGGGAAGGGGGTCAAGGAGAGAAAGTGGGGGGAGCCCAGGTGAAAGATGGGTTTGTTTGGTGCAGGATGGGGGTGGAGGCAGGACGGATGACACCCCCAGGGCCTGGGCATGTTTTGAGAACAGTGTGGATAGGGTTGTGAGCAGTGTCTCCAACATCCGGAAGAGCGGAGTTGGGGGTGGTCCCAGGATAGGGCCTGGCCCTTCCTCAGCTCACTGCCGCTTGGGATTCTTGTTCACATGCCATGCACAAAGCGCCCCCCTGGAACTTTGCAGAGGGCGCTGCTGTGGGCCCCCACAGTGGAGGCCCAGAGAACGATTGGCGCCCACTGTGTGGGAGGAGGGAGTGGCATGCAGGCGAAAGGGCTGCCTGGCATGTCAGTTGTGGCCAACCGAGCACCGTGGCTGCAAGTAGCAGGAAAGTGGCATGATCACATCTGGGCTTCAGGAAAGGTACCCAGGGAAAGGTGGAAGGTAAACAGGATGTCGTTAGAGGTGGCTTCTCTCAAGAAGATGGGTGGGGAATGATCAAGGCCCTTTGTACAGACCGAGGTCAGGGCCCAGTTGGGGATGCGTGAGCTCTGGAGAGTCAGAACGGCTGCCTCCCCCATTCCCAGTGCCCAGCAGCGCCTGAAACAGACTCTGAGTAAGGGGTTGAGTGGTGGGAACGCTGTGTCCGTTTGCTAAGCAGCACACGCACGGGTTGACCATGGTGGCCCCTTGCTGGCCAGGCACCTCTCGCCCTTTCTTCAGGGCGGGCGGCAGGAGTGCCCCTCTGAGCATCACTGGGATTCTCTGAAGAAACGAAACACAGGCTGGCGGCACTTATGTGGAGAGACTCGAGAGCCAGGCCACCAGCTCATAGGAACACATTGCGTGTCCCCTGGACCCCCTCTTGCTTTTGAACAGAGAGGAGGGGGCCTGCTCCTCCCACCTGATGGCCACTGCAGTGACCAACTTAGCCCAGGAGCCAGCTGAGCTGCGGGGCGGCACCGCTGAGAGCCGTGTCTTGGCGCTGTTGCTCACTCCTGACCCGCGCTGTTCTCCTCCCGCAGGACGGGGAGGTGGAAGGCCACCCCGTGTGGGCGCTGATCTACTACTGCATGCGCTGCGGAGACCTGCTGGCCGCCTCTCAGGTGGTCAACCGAGCCCAGCACCAGCTGGGCGAGTTCAAAACCTGGTTCCAGGAGTACATGAACAGCAAGGACCGCAGGTACCGTGACCAGAAGCCACGAGGCCCTCGGGGGCGGTGTTTGCGCCCCTCCCCTGCGTGGCTCAAAATCAGGAAAGCAGGACGCGTGGGAAGCTGGTCGGAGCAGGGCGACAGCCAGCCGCCGAGCAGGTCCTGAGAGAGCCGCCTCTGTCTGGCACGTCTGAGTCTGGGGTCTTTTGTGTCCAGTCCAGGAGGAGCTGTGGCCAGAAGCATGGAGTCACGTACCCTGTGTACCTGAGCTCATTCAGGCACTGCAGAAAACTAGGCTGTGCTGTGTTCTCACAGAAGCCTCCTGAGCAGTCAGGCGCAGGCTCCCGAGAGACCCGGGGGAGAGCCAACCTCTGGGCACTCACGCGTACTCACCTGGCCAGCGGGAGCCCCAAGTGCAGCTAGGTTAGACACCAAGATATACCGCCTGTGGGAATAGCTTTCTCCTCTCACACACACGGACACACAGCGGGTGCTGACGTGCGGAATGGTTGGCACCCAAAGATGAATACTGCTGCTCTGGGTTCTGCCTAGACATTTGCTGATTGTGCCTGGGGTTCTGGTCCAGTCGTTGGCCTGGCTCCTCTGCTCTGTTCTGACCATAACTGTCCGATTCATTGCCTGTTGGTTCATCCCTGCCCAGTTCCCAGAATGGGCCCCCCGGGTCCTGCGTCTAGTTTCCCACTTCTGCCCCCGAGTGCCCCCACTGCCCCCTTCCTTGCTGACGCCTGGGCTTTGCTTTTTATCCCAGTATGGGACTGTTGAAGTGCGCTTTGTAGCTTAAAGGCTAGAATCAGAAGTTAATGGTCTTGAAACGTGATTATTGAAACCAGTCACTGAGTTGTTGTTTTGGGGTTTTTTTTTTTATAGTTTTCTTGCACGAAGACATGACAAAACATTAGTTTTCCTCTGCATCTTATTAATAAAATTAAACTTAAATTCCTATTTAAACCAGTTCCCATGTGTATGCCTGTAGGAGGAAGGAGTGATGGTGTCCCCACAGCTATCCCTGTGGGCAGCTGGGATACTTTCTGGCAGCCTGGGTGAGCCAGGCCCAGAAGTTGTCTTAGACGAAGCCTCCCTGTTGTTTGTGCCGATAGCAGGAGTGGCTCAGGGCTAGGGTCCCTGTCTCCAGGCTCTGCCTGGAGGCGACCCTGGGGCAAGGGTCTGAGTGCAGGTCATTTATTTGGGACAGGGACAGTGGAGGGAGGCTGATGGGGTGGCGGGAGAGACTCCCTCTCATCTCTGTGTCGGGAGGCTCCTGCGCTGGCTCCTGCCTTAAGAACGAGTGGGGTCGCACCCCACGAGCGCCGTGTCTCTGTGCCTTTCTGTCTTCAGATTGTCCCCAGCTACGGAGAACAAGTTGCGGCTGCATTACCGCCGGGCCCTGCGGAACAACACCGACCCCTACAAACGCGCCGTCTACTGCGTCATCGGCAGATGCGACATCACCGACAACCAGAGCGAGGTGGCCGACAAGACCGAGGACTACCTGTGGCTGAAGGCAGGCGCTGTCCCCTCGTCCCTGCTGGGTGGAACCCCTTCCCTCAGCTCCCGCTGCCCTCTCAGGCTTTACCCAGAGTTGGGGGACGGGGAGCCTGCAGGCACCCCTGTTCCTGCTCTGTTGCTCCCCACGCGTGACCAGAGCTGCTCCCGGGCACTCTGGGTGACCAGCTGGCCCTGACACTGGCGTCTCTCGGGGGATCTAGTTGAACCAGGTGTGCTTCGATGACGACGGTACCAGCTCGCCCCAAGACCGGCTCACGCTCTCGCAGTTCCAGAAGCAACTACTGGAAGACTACGGTGAGCTCCCTGGAACAGCACCATCATGCTCTCTCTTGATCCCCAAGGTCGCTGCTGTCCTTCCCTCTGGGGAGGCCATGCTGGCCCTCTCTCCTTCAGCCTATGGTGGCTCCTCAGAACACAGCCAGGCCAGGGCCCATCTCGAGTCTGGGTAGCGTAGGAAGGATGAGTGTGACCCGGTGGCCGTGACAGTGTACCTCTGCTCAGTTCTGTGGACTCTAGACAGTGCTCAGGGAGGGCCTTGAAGAGGGTTGAGCGTCTCCCAGCAGTGGTTTCCCCAGCAAGCAGGGTGAGGTGCTTTTTCCTATCCTCACCTCCCATCCGATATTGAAAAGTCTGGGGCTGGAGAGATAGGACAACAAATGAGATGCTTGCCTTGCACACGGCTCGATCCCCGACATCCCATGTGAACCCCCTGCATCTTGCCAGGAGTAAGCCCTGAGCACTACCGGTGTGGCCCCCAAAATGAAAGATTACTGGGGAGAAGATTCCAGCTCATGGTTAAAGGCGTCTGAATTCAGGTCTGTGAGTCTGAGAGGACCGGAGCATCTGTTAGGACTGTCCTCCTCAGTGACCGGCCTCAGGATGGAGGACATGAGGCAGCTCTCTCGCTGCATCCTGTTTGAGCATCCTGAACTCTTCCTCTCCTGCCCGATGCCAGCACCCCGGGATTTGTTTTGTTTTGTTTGTTTTTTAAAAAACTTGGGTTTGCCATGTAATCGTTTAATTGCTTGCTTTCCTTCGGAGTTCTAACATAGGGGAAATAAATAGGATCAGTCTTCTGT
This sequence comes from Sorex fumeus, assembly GCF_029834395.1. NCBI lineage: Eukaryota > Metazoa > Chordata > Mammalia > Eulipotyphla > Soricidae > Sorex > Sorex fumeus. The sequence goes on from NW_026606179.1 coordinate 38,898,324, forward strand.
CAGATCTTCTCCAACACAGAATAGAGATCGTTTCTCCACTTATCTTCCAAGACTGCTCTTACCCTGAAACCAAGCATCTTAGAAAAGATAGTATCGGAAGCAAATATTCCAGAGGGAAGATTCAGGCATACAGTACATACCCGCAGCAGCAAATGAGCAGATCACGCATGGCCAGTGGGGGTTTCTCTCAGGGGTGCCTGTGTGTGTGTCTTAAGGAGGGAGATCGGCCTTAGCTCGGGTCTCACAACTCCACTCACTTGCGTGTTGTGTTGTGAGGCCTGAAGCAGGCCCCGGGAGTGGTGGGGGGCACACGAGGGCCAGAGCACGTCCTGGGGTCCCATCCCCTGGAGCACTGGCCTAGGAGGAGCTCCTGAGCACCCATCACGTGACCCCCAAACCGAAGAACAGATCAGTGCCTGGGCCCGGGTGCATCCCCCGCCCCCGCTGGCTCCTGAGCCGCCCGGCCTCCTGTCTCTGCAGGCGAGTCCCACTTCACGGTGAACCAGCAGCCCTTCCTGTACTTCCAAGTGCTGTTCCTGACAGCGCAGTTCGAGGCGGCCATCGCCTTCCTGTTCCGCACAGAGCGGCTGCGCTGCCACGCCGTGCACGTGGCCCTGGTGCTCTTCGAGCTGAGGCTGCTGCTCAAGTCCTCGGGCCAGAGTGCCCAGCTGCGTGAGTGGGGGCGGGGGGGCCCTGCGCCAGCCAAAACCCGGAGTCCGACTCCAGGCTGCCCTGGGCTCGCTCAGCTTCCCCAGAGAGAGCGGGAATGTGCGTCGGGTTCCAGCGAGGGCGCCAACCGCAGGCCGCCACTGGCACAGCGTCTGTGTGTGTCTGCGTGGGACCAGGGGGATGTGGAGCCAATACCAGGGGCCCCTTCATGCGGCTGGTTCCCCCGGAGCACGTGCTGGGCTGGCTGTCATTTCTGTCCTTCCCGTCAAAGGCCAGCCTGCGAGCGGCCCCTATAGAGCACTGTCATCTGTCCCCGACCGGAGAGGCACTAAGGGTGGGGCGCCCGGGGCTGCCAGGGGGTGCAGGAGCAGAGGCGGGTGGGCTTGGGGGAGCCCACTCCCGGAGCCCCTGCCCTGTGGGTCCGAGGGGCTGCGCGGTTGTGACCGGTCCCGTTGCTGCCATTCAGTCAGCCACGAGCCCGGAGACCCTCCCTGCGTGCGGCGGCTGAACTTCGTGCGGCTCCTGATGCTCTACACCCGCAAGTTCGAGTCCACGGACCCCCGGGAGGCCCTGCAGTACTTCTACTTCCTCAGGTAAGGCCGGCCGGGAGCCCCTCCTGCAGCTCGGCTGGGTTCCTGCCTGCAGAGACAGGGCTCGCTCGAGACCTCGGGACCTGCCCGCGACCAGGCCGCTTCTCTCTCCCTCCAGAGACGAGAAAGACAGTCAGGGAGAAAACATGTTTCTGCGCTGCGTGAGTGAGCTCGTGATAGAAAGCCGAGAGGTAGGTTGTCTTCCTTGTCTCTCTTCCCCCGTGACTTTCAGGGTGTGTGTTCACAGGCCCGTGTGGTGCCCCACGGGTCCCCCCACCAACACACACACACACACACCCCAACACTGTGACAGCTGAGAATCCCCATGGTGTAAGGCCAGGCATTTTCCAACCTGCCTTTGGTGTCCCTTGCCTTTGGCGAGTTTGTGGGATCCTTCTCGGCTCTCCCTGTGGCCTTCTCCTCTGGCCTCCGGAGAATTGCGGCTTCTGTATATATGTCTTGTAAATCTCATGAACTTCTTTGTCTCCACAGTTTGATATGATCCTTGGGAAACTAGAAAACGATGGAAGTAGGAAGGTGAGTGGAACGTGGCCCTTGCTGTGGGGCTTTGCAGTGGGCCGCTGACAGCTGTCAGAAGAATGCGGCTCCAGTTCAGAGTTCATGGTCCTGAAGATACAGATCTGAGTTGCTTAGTTTAAGACACTCAGCTCGAGGGTCCAGGGAGATAGTACAGTGGGGAGGGCATTAGCCTTGCACTGGGCCAGTCAGGTTCGATCCCCAGCACTGTGTGAGGCCCTGAGCCCCGCCAAGAGTGCAGAGCCAGGAGTAACCCCTGAGCACTGTGGAGTGCAGCTCTAAAACTAAGAACAGTCCCCAGCATGTCGGGTTACTACAGTGATACCCCAAGACAGCACAGCGCCCAGCAGGACCACTGCCCAGAGCACATGGCCATGCCCCTCGCCCGTCACTGGTCTCTCTTCTGAGGGCAGTGCCTGGACCTTTCTGGGTCAGGGCCACGCCTTTTTACGGATGCAGGCAGTGAGTCTGAGGGAGGTGGGTGACCTCTCCCAGTCGTGGGGAGAGAGCCTGCGCCAGGTCAGCACTGGTTCCGGCCTGCCCCGTCTGTGCTGTCGGTGGGCAGGAGGCTGAGCTGCAGGCTGGGTCTGGGGGAGCACGGGGCCTTCACAGCTCCCGAGAGGCAGAAGCCGGCCCCTGGCTGCTGCAGCCGGGCCAGTCAGTGCAATCACTTCTCTTGCATATTTCTGAGCCAGTGGTCCTAGCAAAGTCAGACTGGCGTGCAGAGAATGCCGTCTCATCTGGCAGCCCTTCTCAGCTCTGCCGTGCAGGCACTGAGAGATGAGCGTTCTGGGCATCACAGAAACTCTCGCTGCACGATTTGCATATTTTAAGGGCAAACAATGTCTGTTAAAAACAAGATCCTTTGGTCACCTGTAAGGTTTTCTTTCTTTTACTCAGTGCTGGGGTCGAATTCAGAACTTCAGACATATGAAGCGTAGTCTCCACTGAGCTAGAGCCCTGGTCTCATACTGAGATTCTTTTCTTTGTTTAAAAGTTTTGGGGCCCCACTGGCTGTGCTCAGGGATTGTTCTTCATGGTGCTCGGAAGACCACTTACAGTGCCAGGACACAGTGCTGCGGCTGTATGGGATGCCGGGGCCTGAACCTGGGTTGGCTGCTTGCAAGGCAAATGCCCTCCCCGCTGCCCTGTCGCTCCCACCCTGCTGGGGACCATTTTTGTCTAGTTTCTAGGTGGGGAAACAAGAGCAGAGAGGTCGGTAGTTTCCTTCCAGACCCTGCAGCAAGTCCAAGAGTTTGAATCTGAATTTGGTCTTTTCTGACCCTGAGTCCATGCTCCTCACTAATCCTCTGCCTCCGGGGTGGCACGCATGGTCATTCGTCCTGGCAGGGCACTGGCTGGGAACCGTGATGGCCAGTCAGTCCACCTCGCTCTTCTGCGGTTCCTCAGGCCCCCTCGACCCTCCTCCTTGGCCTGCTGCGCAGCAAGGAGGGCGATTTCATTCTTAGTATTGACCTCATTTGGTGCGTGACTGTCAGCAGACACGGATGCTGGAGAGCCGCAGGCAGGCGCTGGATTTCTCCCGCCGTCTCTCTTAAGCAGATAGGACTCTTTGTGATGCCTCTCCTCTGCCTCCTGATTTTCACCCTCATGCCTGCTTCTCAGAAAATTTCAGATCCTAGGCAATCTGACCTGTCACTCTCTAGAACATTTGGGGAAGTTAGAGAGCGCAGCTGTCCCCCTGCTGACGCAAGTGTGGCCCACCGCCTGCCTCTCTGCCCGGGCACTGTGGAGGGCCCCTCTCATGGGGTTAGTCGGCCCTTACGTCTAATTTTTCTTTTTTCTTTTTGGGTCACACCCGGCGATGCACAGGGGTTACTCCTGGCTCAGCACTCAGGAATCACTCCTGGCAGTGCTCGGGGGACCGTATGGGATGCTGGGAATCGAACCCGGGTCACCCGCATGCAAGGCAAACGCCCTACCCGCTGTGCTGTTGCTCCGGCCCATGGCCCTTACATCTAAGAGAGCCGGGGCCCCACCGATGAGAGTAGCTGCACTGGCCTGAGTCTGCATCTTCGGCTGGAGCAGTTTTCCGATCCCAACTACTTCCTGTGTCTAATCGCTCTGTGCGCCTTCGCTCTTCTCCCCCTCCCTGATTTGTCTTGCCAGCCTGGAGTCATAGATAAGTTTACCAATGACACGAAGCCTATCATCAACAAAGTTGCTTCCGTGGCCGAAAATAAAGGACTGTTCGAAGAAGCGACCAAGCTATATGACCTTGCCAAGGTGAGGCAGCAGGTCCCTGTCCTCCCGCCCACCCCTGGCATCTCGGTGACGTCGCTGTGGCACTGCTCTGTCTGTTTCAGCAGTCAGTGGTCGGGTTAGGCGGAAATCCTGATCTTACAGAAGTATCTCTCCCCATAAGAAAGCGCTTCTGGCAAAGTCAGACTGGCGTGCAGAGAACACCGTCTCATCTGGCAGCACAGTGCACAGCTGTCTCGTTTCTGTGGCACAGCCACCAGGGCACATGCCGCGGTGTTTGGCGTGGGCAGCCGCAGGCACTGGTGGGCTGGCATAGGGAGCAGTACGACAGCGAGGATGGTGGGGAGACCCGGGACAGGGCTTCTATGTCAGGACATGAGTTCAGGGCCTGCCTGTCCTTTGATAACTAAAGAAGAGAGAGTTCCCAGGTGTTCTTTTTAATTCAACGATGTTTTGCCTGAGTTCTGAATGAGAGAGGAAAGGTGCAGATTCCTTACAGGCAACTTGGCAACGGTTCCATTGAAGTCTGTGTGACACCCCCCTCCCAGTTTCAGACCAGGGAACATTCCCGCCTGTCATTTTCCCAGAAGATGCCTCCCTTGACTTTGGTTATTTAGTGTTTCTTTTGATTGATCCATTTATTCCATTTCGTTCATTCTTTCTTTAACTTAAAAACATCAACTAGAATGCTGACAAGGTGCTAGAGCTGATGAACAAACTGCTCAGCCCCGTGGTCCCCCAGATCAGCGCGCCCCAGTCCAACAAGGAGAGGCTGAAGAACATGGCCCTCGCCATCGCAGAGAGGTGAGCCCCGGGCTCCAAGCACGCCCCTTGCCCGTCCCTCGGAGCCCCAGGTAGTGCCACAGGGCCCTGCCGACTCACTGCCCGCCAGCCCTGTTTGCAGATTCCCGTGCCCCACACCATGACCAGCACCTGGCACTGTCAGACTGAAACTGTTGTCCCAGGATGGTATGAAAGGGTACAAAAAGGGGCCTTTGCATGTAGCCCTGCACATCGGATTCAGTGGCGGGAACACAGCTGGTTCTGGCCGGATGCAGGGATTCTCAGACATAGGCCTCCGGTTTCAGTCTGCCCTCCTCCCCCCACTTCCCACCCCGTGGTCACTGATCACCCGACGAGAACCCCTGTAACTGGGGCAACACCTCTTACTGTTGGTGCCCATGGCAGAGACTCCTGGTAAAACAGCTGCGCCAGGCACTTTCCTGGAGCCACACAGAACATTCTTTAGCAAATAAGGTCTCTCCCTTGAGCCTGTGGTTCCTGGCAATGGCTGCTGAATGTTTTACACATACCCTGCTACACACACACACACACACACACACACACACACACTCTCTCCCTCCTTCCCCCTCTCTCTCTCTCTCTCATACACATACACACACGTGCACACTCTGTCTCTGATTCTATGTCTCTCTCTTACTCTCACACACACAGATACACACACCCTCTCCCTCCCTCCCTCTCTCTTTTTCTCTCTCCTACACACATACACACACATACACTCTGTCTCTGTCTCTCTCTCTCTCACACACACACACAACACGCACGCACGCATGCACCCTCTCCCTCCCTCTCTCTCTCTCCTATACACACACACACTCTCTCTCTCTCTATGTCTCTCTCTCTCTCTCTCTCTCTCTCTCACACACACACACACACACACACACACATGCACCCTCTTCTGATGTGGATCTGAGCTGGTGCTGGGACTAGAGGACCATGCTTAGAGGGGATTTGGGTCAGATCCATCCACTGTTTGGTCATTTTTCCAAAGAAACATTACTCCGCCTTTGTTCCCCTCCCCCTCACCCAGCGTCCCAGAGGATTTTAGGTATTTATTGTCATTCCAGAATTTCCCAGAATGTGTGCTGTTGCCCATTAGGTCGGGTGGTCAGCCACTGGAACAATGGTGGGGTGGGGCAGTGGTAGCCTCAGAACACCACCAGCTGGGGGGTGTTCACTTAAAAAAAATGTAGATTTCCTGGGCCAGAAAGATAGTAGAGATGATAAGATGCTTGCCTTGCACGTGGCCGACCCAGGTTCGATCCCCAGCATCCCATATGGTCCCCCAAGCACCACAAGAGGTCACCCCTGAGCACAGCCGGGTGTGGCCCCAGACAGCAGCAGATCTCCAGGTTCCTGTTTCTGCCTTCTGTGAGAAGGGGCCTCCTGGAGTCCCGCATGGGGACATGTGCTACTTCCCGTCCTGCTTCTCTCTGCCTTCCAGGTACAGGGCTCAGGGAATCAGTGCAAATAAGTTCGTGGACTCCACATTCTACCTTCTGCTGGACTTGATCACCTTCTTCGATGAGTATCACAGTGGTCACATCGACAGAGCCTTTGATGTAAGTGTCGGGGCCTATTCAGGAGTGCCCGCAAGATCGTGCAGGGCTTAATTAGTTAAGGCACTTGCCCTGCGCGTGGCTGACTCTGGTTAGATCCCTGGAACCACATAGGGTTCCTGAGGCACCACAAGGTGTGACCCTGGCGGGTATGAGGCAGGGGCAGGATGCCAAACACTTGATGAGGATTCATTTAATAAGACAAAGGAACTGTCATCAGTAAGAAAAGAAGGCCAGAAAGGCGGACGTGACCTGGGGCCTATTTCATTTCTGCTCTCAGCTGTCCTTGGTGCTGGGGGGTTGGAGATGTGCGGGGGGGGGGGTGCTGGCCTGCATCACGGGGGTCAGAGTGGGACCTCGCTGGAGTTACATCCCTGGCTCCTATGCTGTCTCTCGGGTGTCCCCCAGGATGGGAACCTCCTCAGTCAGTCGCGTGTTAGACAAGAACAGCGTCTGCTGATGAGCCCACTGGGAGCGTCGGGCGCCGAGTGTGAGAGGAGGAAGTGACTATGATGGTTGCGTCATCGGGGCTGGGGGGTTTGCTCCGAACAGATCATTGATCGCCTGAAGCTGGTGCCCCTGAACCAGGAGAGTGTGGAGGAGAGAGTGGCGGCCTTCCGGAACTTCAGCGATGAGGTGGGTGCTTCCCGCCTGTCTTCCACTGGGGGCTCTGGGTTCCCGCTGGCGAGTAACCATGGGACTCCGGCGGCACTCGGTGCATCCTCGGACCATCCGCTCCATCCCGGTCCGCGCCTCCCGGTCCAGCTCTGACCCACTGCAGTTGTTCCATGGTCCCACCGTGTTCTAGGGAGAGGCGGGTTTCCGGCTGAGCCCGGGGTCTTTCTCTCCTCTGTCATCCCTGTGTTCTGAGGGAGTATCAGTGCTGGGCTCACATCTGCGGGGGGTCCCACCACGGGGCAGGTGCATCAACTGTGGACTCGGAGGCCAACTGTCCCTGAACTGGGCTGCTGGAAAAGGCAAGTCTCCCGACCACAGACACTCCAGGGGGGCCGCTGGTGCCGCTCCGAAGGACAGTCGCTAGGGCCAGCCTGTCCCTCTGTTACAGGCAGGTTTGTCTGTAGAGGGAGCCATGTGGTCCTTCTCGCTGCAGCCCTCCCTGCCCCTCCCTGCGCCTCCTCACCCGCCGGGTGCCTGGTTGGTTGCAGTGGGGGCCGGAGAGCCGAGTGTGCCGCCCTGCCGGACTTCCCGGCCTGGGAGGGATGTCCAAGTGGGGCTCGGGGTGAGCACCTGACTTCCAGGCGCCGTCTCCTGGGCTCTGCTCTCGCATCTGCTCTCACCTCTATCCACTGGCTCTCCCGGTGACTCCTCCCCACCGCCCTCCAGCTGGCCTTGCTGGTGCTCGGTGCTGACCTTACTCCGTGTGTCCATCTCTGTGCAGATCAGACACAACCTCTCAGAGGTCCTGCTGGCCACCATGAACATCCTGTTCACGCAGTTCAAGAGGCTCAAGGGCACGAGCCCGTCATCGACGTCCAGGCCCCAGCGCGTCATGGAGGACCGCGACTCTGTAAGATCCCAGCGTGGGCGGACCAGATCGCCTGTCCATTTTGCCTCCCGCCACTGCCCCCGAGACCACGAATCGTGGGCCCCCCACTGCACCTTCCCTCGTGCTGGGCCGAGAGCTCTCGGGAGACACCAAACATCAATAGGTGGAATTAGGACTCTAAAAAAAAAAAAAAAAATGGAAGTCATGCCCAGTCCCCAGATGCCACCTTTCTGAGCCCGACTGCTTCCTCAGAGAGGCTCGGTGGATTTCCCTGCTCATCCTTCCGCAGGAGGGTCTCTGTGTGTGTCCGCTCAGCCTACTGCCGCAAAAATCCTCTTTTCCGGTCAGCATATGACCTGACACTGACCCTCTTCATGTCCTCACCTGAGCCTGGGACCCCAGGGAGGGAGTTCGGCCTGTCAGCCAAGCCCCGTCTCAGCTGAGGGACTGAGGCCACTTGTTTCTCCTGTGACGCCCCTCGGGCTGGAAGCAGCTGTCTGAGGCCAGGCTGCTGCGTGTCACACTACCCTTTTTCATTGGCACACAGGAGCCCTGAGTGTGGCATGTGGCACAGGGGGCCCCTTCCCCTGGTTGGCAGCAGCAGAGACTGCACCCAGCTGAACCCCTTAGGCCAGCGGTGGTGTTGAAACGGCCGTTTCCGCCTCAGCTTTGATGGGGCTCACTGGGGTGTATCAAACAGCCAGCCCTGGCTTTGGCCGTCAGAAACCAGCCCTCGAACATTCTGCCTGCACCTCCCGGCTGACTTCGGGATCTGGCTGCTGTCATTCACAGAAACATTGCCCAGGAGTGGGGTTCTGTCCATCTGCTGCCTGCCAGGGCCAGAGCCGCTAAGGGAAGTGAACCCCACATGGCCGTGGGGTCATGAGGCGACCGTGGGCCAGGTGGTCAGAAGGGGGCCTGTCCACAGAGGAGAGAGCTGGGCCCGCTCCTTTCCAGAGCTGGACAGATCTCGGAAGATCAGCTCACTTTCTCCCCCCTCTTTGACAGTTTTGGGCACTTGGGGTTTTGTTTTAGTTTGGGTGGGTGATAGTTTGGTTGGGTTTGGGTTTCGGGGCCACACCTGGCTGTGCTCAGGTTCCTGGCTCTGTGCGCACAAGTGACCATGGGTGGTGCTTGGGGCCATACGTGGTGCTGGGGTCACGGGTGGCAGAGCAAATTCTCTAAGACCTGGACTGTCCCTTGGGGTTCGTGGCTCTTGTTCCTTGCAGAGCATGAGTGGCCCTCCTGTCCACTCGTGCCCACCGCTCTCCTTTGCCTTGGTCTTCAGGAAAGGTAGAGATGAGAGGGACTGAGGGGAGACGGGTGTCCCGCTGCTTGCGGCCCAGGGAGGGTCTCAATTGTAACTTGGGTCAAACACCACCGCCCCCCCCCCCCCCCCAGCTCATTTACAGCAGCTTGAAAGAGGCACAGCAGGGGCTGGGGAGAAGGCGCAGAGGGCACGTGCTCCGGGTGTGGGAGGCCAGTGTCAGGTCCCGGCACCACGTCATCTTCCATGCACCAAGTCGGGGGTAGTCCCTGAGCACCGCTAGTGTGACCATTCCCCACCTGCCCCAAAACAAGGAAACTGGCAAGGCAGGAAGATGGCCAGGTGCTCTCGTCACAGACCTGGGCCAGTCTTCGGTTTGGACACTCGTGAAGGCGCATAACCTGCCAAGGGTAATGTCTTACTGCTATGCCGAAAGGTGTCTGTAGCCGCTCCCCTTCCTCCTGCCCGGCACATCTCCCCTATCTCAGTCCTTCCTCAGTAACTTTCCACTTGAAAACCAAGAGTGAGGGTGTCTCTGTGTCTGAGGAGGCCTTCCCCCTCCGCAGCAGAGCAGGAAGTCACGGGCTGGGCCGGGCGAGAGCAGGGGTCCGCTCAGGTACCCACAGACGCCGGCCAGGAGCCCAAGAGCAGAAACCAGCCGTCACCCTCCCTCCAGATCACGTGCCCTGATGCCAGGGGCGGGGAGGGGAAGGACCTGGGGTGCCCCCACGTCCTGACCCGTGAGGCGACTGACCGCTGTTCTTCTCTCCTGCCCTCCCACCCAGCAACTGCGCAGCCAAGCCCGAGCCCTGATCACCTTCGCCGGGATGATCCCCTATCGCACGTCGGGGGACACCAACGCCAGGCTCGTGCAGATGGAGGTCCTCATGAACTAGCGCCGTGCCGGGGGGCTGGGGGCCAGGCGCGAGGGCCCGCCGGGGCGGGTTCTGCTTTTGTTTCTGTTGTGTTCCGTTGCCTTTTGGTTTGGTTCTGTTTCTATTTTTAATTTTTTTTTTGTATTATGTATTTTTTTTTGTCAACACAAATAAATTTGTTTGATTTATTTGTATTTCTTTTCACGTTCTTTTTCTTTTCATTATGTTGTTGTTGTGTTCCCCCCCCCCCCTTGGAATTCTGTTTGAATTCGCCTTTGTGTGGGAGGCGGCCGCTGCGCCCCTTGCTCCCGGGCTTAGAGAGGCGTCTGAGGTTCCCAGCGTTCAGCCTGACTTTGGACAATTAAAGACTCACCCAGAATGAGCATGGCCCTGCTGCCGGTGGGAGTTGCTCTTGTTTAGGTTTGCTGTTCTCTTCGTGGCGGGGGCGAGGGCGAGGGTCCAGTGATTTTCTCCCCCCATTTTGATTCGGCCATGAAGGCCCATCCAGGCTGAAGGCAGGTTCAAGTTTGTGGGGGAAATCCTGCATCTTCCTTCTTCCCGACCGTGCCGGTGGGGTTGGGATTCATCCTCCAAATCATTTCTTCTGACTCCAGGACTAATTCGTTCTCTGTTCCTTTGAATTCCCACTGATGATGAATACACGGACTGAGGGAAAAAATAACCTTTTTGGGGAGATGAGGGGCCCACACCTGCAGTGCTCAAAGATGACTCCTGGTGGGGCCAGGGATCAAACTTGGGTTGGCGTGCCTGGCAAGTGCCCTCCCCGCTGTACTGTCATAGCTGAGGAAAAATAATATTATGAGCAAATAAGTGTCCCAGCTGGAGCTCTGCGAGGGACGGCCCTCCTGTTAGTCACCCTCCACGGCGTGGACAGCCCCTGCCCACGCGGGCAGCCGACAGCCCTGGCCAGCTGTGGACCACATTCTGGCATCCAACTTCAGTGTCCACACCCCACTGGGCAGCGTGCGTTGGGTATGTGACTTGGGGCCCTACACAGTGACTGACCCCCGTGGTCCACTCGGTTTCTGCTGCAGGAGAGGAGAGCGGGCCAGGGTGGCTGCAGGGGAGAGATCCCGAGTGGGCCTGAGGCTGACCACAGACTCCAGAGGTGCTTTTCGGCCCTCAGGAGAAGCCTCTCGTCAGAGGACAGGGGTTTGCATCCCGCAGGCCCGCAGGGTCTGTGTCCACCGCCCCGGCCCACCTAGTCTGCAGGAGCACTCCAGAGTCCTTGCGCCTGGGTTGGGCATGCTGGCAACTGGGTTTATGTTCAGTAACTCAAGGGATTTGCTCCTAACAATGTGAGTTAGGAACTCGGCATGACTCACCAAGAGTGACTGGCTGGTTCTGTGATTTGCTGCTTGCTGTTCGGGCCTCACGGTGCTGAGAGAGCGCTGGTCGTTGAGAGCTCGCGAGAGCTTGAGCGACACATGCTGGGCCGTCCCAGTCTCCCAGTCGCTGGAGATGTCGCTCTGGCCCAGAGTTAAAAGCTCTGTGTTTAGGGAACCTGTTTCTCCCCTTTCTTCCCATCTGACCCTTCCCAGTGAGGGGGGGGGGGGGAGGGAGTAGGGAGGGCATTTAGAGAGCTGAGGCCAAAGGAAGGCTTCCCTAACCTGGCCCCAGGCTCTCTCCTGCCCAGGGGTCTGATGAGCAGATCCTTTGTTTTGCCGGGCCAGATCCCTCCCTACTTTCTCTATCCAGCAACACCTGCCAGGATTCAGACTTCCCAGCTCCCGCGGGCACCCTGCTGGACAGGGGACGAGGGGCTGCTGGGGGCTGACCCAGGAACAGGGCGGCATAGTCTTCTCAGAAGAAACTGCTGGACCTTCACAGCTGCAGGAATGGTGGGGGGCAAGTGAGTAGAATTAAGCTTACCAAGTTCAGATCTTTTTTTTTTTTTTTGTATTAAGCTCAAGGAGGCTGGAGCAATAGCACAGTGAGTAGGGCGTTTGCCTTGCACATGGCCAACCTGGTCGACCCAAGTTCGATTCCTCTGCCCCTCTCGGAAAGCCCGGCAAGCTACCAAGAGTATTTCACCCACACTGCCGAAGCCTGGCAAGCTACCCGTGACGTATTTGATATTCCGAACACAGTAGCAACAAGTCTCACAGTGTTACTGGGCCTGCTCAAGCAAATCGATGAACAATGGAAGGACAGTGACAGTGACAAGAAGCTCAAGGCGGGAGGGTGCCCATGATGAGAACTGTAGGCCTCCTCAGAGCATCTATGGGAGACTGGGGGTGAATGAGTTTGCTTCGTTCTGTAGCTCCTGTTTGAGCTCAAAGTGGGGGGCAGTGGTCCCCAGGGAGGCAGTAGAGCAGGCAGGGTGCTGGCCTTGCACATGGCCAACTTGAGTTCAACCCCTGGCACCACACCTGGTTCCCCCAAGCACTGCCAACTGTGTCCAAAAAACAAAACAGACTTGGGGGCAGCCTGGACTGGACTAAACCTAGACCAAAGGCCCCTTCCTCAGGCCAGATTTTGCCAAGGAGAACTCTGAGAGCAGCTGAGTTTAATCTGATTGCCCTCATCAGCTGGCAGGGGCTGGCATGTGCGGCCGATAGACCTCAAGCTGCCAGCAGCTCTCCAGCAAAATTAGATGATTGCCCTGCTTGGCAGCGCTGCTTGTGCCCCTGTGGCAGGGGAGATGGCAGCGAGACAGCCGGTCACTAAGGAGAGGGCAGGGGCTGGCCTGCATCAGAACGGCAGGGTCGGCTGGCACTGCATTGGAAGGGCCAGGCGGGCCGGCCGGGTGGGACGTTGGCAGGTCCCCTGCTGCCCTTGTGTTCCGGGTATTTTTCCGTCAGGAATCCCCGACTCCGCGGGCCGTGTCCAGACGAGGGAGGCAGTTTGCAGCCTGGTCTCATCTGTCATTGTCACTGGAACCGCAGTGGGGCGTGTTCTTGGCTTCCCTGCGCTGGTCTGTGGTTTTCATTTCATCTTTGCCTCTCTGTGTGGTATCTGTGGTGAGAGAGCTGGCCTGGGCATTGGGCATGTTCTCTCTGGACAGTCACTAATGCTTTACTCTATGTAGGACAGTTCCTCCACAAACATCCCTGTCTTGTAGCCCGTCAGCTTCTCGACTGTCCCGGCAGAGTGCCCTGAGCCCCCTCTGTCCTCAGGGGAACAGGCGAGCTCTCTCCGAACTTCTGCCCAGGGCCCAGCCTTCCCCGTGGGGCCGCGGAAATGCCTCTCCCCCATCCAGGGGGGATGCCCTGGGTGTCCCCTCCTTGCTCCCTGCAGAGGGGGCTCAGGCCTGCCCAGCCCCCACAGGCTGCATGTCCAAGGACACCCTTCCCAGCACCCAGCCCCAGAATTCATATCCAACGTGCTCGAGGCAGGCTCCGGGGGGCTCAAAACCCGTTGAGGATCTGCTGGTTTATTTTTAAAACCCTCATGGAGGGCATTTTTAATGGAGTTGTCTTGGGGAAGGGGAGGCGGGATTGGGAGACTGCCCTGTTCGGTGGAGGTGGTCTCAGGGGGTCTTGAACAGGGTCTGCCCAGGAGGGGTGCTTTCAGGAGCTGAGCCGTGCAAGTCTGCTGGGGGAATAGGAGGAGTTCTCTTCCCACCCGGGGCTCCATGGCCTGCTGGCCTGTTTGTTTTCTCTCTAAAGGGGCCACACTGGGGACAGCAGCCCTGCCCTGGGGACACTGCTGGGTATATAGGGGAACCGGGACGTCCACCTCATGCCCCATGGCTGGGTCAGATGATCTCTTCTGCGGTACTGCCTGGAGCAAGGGCTGGTCAGCCTGGCCTAGGAGGGCTGTGTTTGTGGGAGGAGGCAGGCAGGTAGGGACCAGGCCCTGCAGACAGTGACCCTTTCTCTCAGCGATGGAATAAGGATTCTTTGAGTCTTCGGTTAAAACCAAACTTTCAAAGTCAAGAGAAGGAACCAGAGCGATAGCACAGTGGGTAGGGTGTTTGCCTTGCACACAGCCCACCCAGGTTCGATCCCCAGCATCCCATATGGTTCCCCAAGCACTGCCAGGAGTAATTCCTGAGCATAGGAGCCAGGAGGAACCCCTGAGCATTGCCAGGTGTGGATTGTAGCTAAATCCCCTGACAAGGTGGCCGGGGAGCCTCTGGCAGCAAATGGTTACAGAAACTTGGAAGTGACAGTGGTCATGAGGCCCTGGGCCTGGGAGAGCTTCCTGCTGGCACCAGAGGTCAGCTGGGAGTTCCTCCCGCCGCCACGATGCCCACCTGAGGCTCCCCCACTCCCTGGCTGAGCCCCACACCCTTTCTTGGCTCAGCCCTCCTGACTAGCCTAACAGAGTGACCTGTGTTCAGAGCTGGACCCTTGGAAAAGAGGCTTTTTTTTTTTTTTTTTTTTTTTTTTGCTTTTTGGGTCACACCTGGCGATGCACAGGGGTTACTCCTGGCTCTGCACTCAGGAATTACTCCTGGTTCAGGGAACCAACCATATGGGATGCTGGGAATTGAACCCCGGTTGGCCGCATGCAAGGCAAACGCCCTACCCACTGTGCTATCGCTCCAGCCCCATGGAAAAGAGTATTTTGATTCTTCGAATCAAGGTGTACAGCGGTGCCCTGCCAGGGGTTAGTAGGGGCAAAGACCCCCAAACGCTTGAAGTCCCAAAGGAGAGACCTTCATAAGGATGGGGTGGGGAGGAGTGTCTGGGAGCAGCCCCTGTTCTGGACACCTGCGAGATTACTGAACACAGGAAGCTGACGGCCGCCCCCAAGGCTGGGCCGCTTGGGAGATCGTTGCTGGAGCTGCCTGAGAGCCGGCCCGATGCCTCCTCGACTTCCGGTGAGTGAGGGGAGGCAGCCTGGGGCTGCCGGAACCCGATGGCTCAGGTCTGAGCTGGAATGGCACCTGAGTGGTCATGCCGGTGGCCCTGCACAGTGCTGGTCAGCGCTCCTGTTGGCAGCTGCGGGGAGGCCAGTGCCATGTCCTCAGCCACAGGGCACTGCCCTCACGGGCGTCACCATGCCCCGGGCCTGGGTTTGGGTTTCTCTTGGTGTCTTTGTTGTTTGCCACGGACCAGACGTGGTCCAACTGGGTGCGCCAAAGCCTTGCTCTTAGGGAAAGACATTGACTGGCTGAGCTCGACTCTGGAGGGCCATGGAGAGTGGCCACTAGACAGGGTAGCCCGGCCAGCTGCGGGGTGGGGATGAGTGGGGTTACTGCAGCCTGGGCTGAGAGTGGTGGGTGGTTTGGGGACAGGCAGTGCGGTCCCTGCTCTCTCAGACTCCCGTGTGAAAGGACAAGAACCAGGTCTACACACAAACACATTCAAACATATACATACACTCATACACTTTCACATAGGCACGTTCACACTCTTACATATTCACATACACAGAAACATATACATGCATTCATACATATACACACATAAACTCATATACACAGACATATACTCAGACACGTACACATATACACGTATACACTCATACATACACATATAGATATATATGTATATACTCATACATTTACACACACAGACTCGTATACACATACCCAGGCACATACACATATATACACACATACATGCACGCAGTATACACAGACACACATAAACATTCACTCACGTACACTCATACACACACTCATACATACATATGCTTGCTCATATACATTCATACATGTACATGCACATAGATATACATGCACACATATAAATACACTTACATGTACTCCCACGTATACTCACACTCACACACTAGACACGCATACACACACACCGCAGCTGTCAGAGGGGCAGGGCCCATGTGTTCCTGCGAAGGGCCAGGTACAGACCAGCCGGAAGGGGCCGCCCTGCTTAGCTGGTGCCATGATCCCCTCTCCCCCTCCCGGCCTGGCCCGTAGGGAGCCACCTCATCCAGAGGTGAGTGTGTGGGAGCTGAGGGAGCTCCTGGGGTGACCCGCCGTGTGATTGGGGGGCACACTGCGTACGGGGGTGAGGGAAGCGGCTCACCACTCCTGCTGGCTAATGCCCCGCCGGCTTGCGTTCTCGTCTGTGTATCCAGGAGAGGAAGTTCTTTAACAGACCTTGCCTAACATGGCAGAACGTCTTTGTTTCATTGGTTTGGGGGCCACACCTGGCCATGCTCAGGGCTTACTCCCAGCTCTGCACTCAGGAATGACTCCTGGTGGGGCTCAGGGGACCATATGGGGTGCTGGCAATCAAACCCATGTCGGCTTTGTATAAGGCAAGCACTACCCACTGTGCTATCTCTCCAGCCCCATTTCTTCTTTTTTTTTTTTTGGCAAACCCACCAATGATTGGGAGAGGAGGGGGGGGGCGGACAATCCCCCCGCCACACACACAGCTAGCACAGCAGCTGGGTGGGGCCCATGTGCTCCCACGTGCCAGGTAGGTAATCTTCCTTGAGCTGCATCTGACCCTGAAAGTGCATTTCTTTTTTTTTTTTCTCTTTGGGTCACACCTGGCGATGCACAGGGGCTCCTCCTGGCTTTGCACTCAGGAATTACTCCTGGCGGTGCTTGGGGACCATATGGGCTACTGGGAATTGAACCTGGGTCGGCTGCATGCCAGACAAATGCCCTCCCGCTGTACTATATATAGCTCCAGCCCCAAAAGTGCATTTTATTCTTTTTCAACTACTTAGAATCTTTATTGTGTTCAAATGCATTGTGTCTTCAAGTCTGGACATAGTATTCAGCATCTGCACATTTAGACATGGTTTTGGTATGGAAATGCTGTCCTTAATTAGTGATTCTCAAACAATTTTGTTATTGTTTTGGCTGGAGGTGGGGAGAGTACTTAGGAGATATTCTTTTTTATATATATTAGTGAAACACCATGAGGTACAGTTATAGACTTATAAATTTTTGTGCTTGGGTTTCAGTTATACAATGATCAAGTACCCATCCCTCCACCAGTGCCCATCCTCCACCACCATGGGTCCCAGCATCCCTCCCAACCCCCAACCCCCCCATCCCACCCTGCCTCTGTGGCAGGGCATTCCCCCTTGTTCTCTCTCTCTTCCAAAAGTGCATTTTAAAGACTCAAACTCAGTGTTGCTTTGACCAGGCAGACCCAGGGGTTTGCACACAGCTTTAGTCAGCCCCATCTTCACTCTATTCTCAGCCCTGTCTGTGCTAGTCATGGTCGGGGGGAGTCACCTGCTGGATTCCAGGCCCCTGAGCTGCTGAGGGATCTTGCCTGGACAAGAGTGGGCACCGATAGGTGTTTTTATCTTATTTTCTAAATTTGGAGTGGGGGGCTTTGAGGGTCACAGTCAATGGTGCTCAGGGGCTACTCCTGGCTCTGTGCTCAGGAGCGACCCCTGGGAGTGCTCAGGGGACTCCGTGTGGGGCTGGGGATTCACCCAGGGTGGCTGGACCCCTGCCATAAGTGCCTGACTTCCAGAACTGTCCCTCTGGCCCCGAGGGATGCTTGTGACGCACCCAAGTGATTTCCAGGCCTGGGATCACTAGCAGGATCGGGAGTCCTGGCTCTGCCCAGAAGTGGGCAGTAAAGAAGTAGGTCTCCACGCACCTTTACGTGTGGGACCCCCACTCTCCTCAGTGCATGTGTCAGCATGTTCTAGACCGGGCTGCACCCAGAAAGAAGATGAAGAGTCTCAGCAGTCAGGAGCACTCTGGGTGCCCAGGTGTCCTGGGCCAGCTTGTCCAATCTGTGCCCATCCTGGTCAAGGCCAGCAGGAACCTGGTGCTGGCTACCTAGACAGGTCAATTGAAGAGCACCGTTGGTGTGTGTGTGGTGGGGGGCTGGGGCAAGGGTGCCAGTTTCCAGGGACGTCACCGTGAACGACCATCCGAGCCACTTGCTGGAACCCCTGGCCTCTCCCCAGGGACAGCCCGGCTGCCCTCCTTCCCTGCCGGCCACCAGCCCTTAGAGCACAGGCCTTGGCTGGGGATGGGTTCGGAGCAGCCTGGGCAGGAGGACCCGAACCCCCTCCCTGCGAGGCCCGGCTGGCAGCCAGTCTGGGTGGCAATGCACCACTCCAGCACACGTGCAGCCATGTGTCATCTTGCACCTGACCTTAGGGGCGCCAAAAGCCCCCTCAGAGGTTTTGCCTGGCGCTGTTCCAAGTGTCTTCTTCCAAGTAGCTGCTGAAGGACCGAGTGGGCAATGCCGAGAAAACACCCCGTGCCTCCGGGAGACGTCCTGTAAACGACGGGTGCTCGCGCTCTGATTTTCAGCTTCTCCGCACCCCCGGGCCCAGCTCATCTGTGTGCACGTAAAGGCTGGAAGAAGCTGCCGGAAGGCGCTGCCTGAGACAGTGACGACCGGCTGGTTTTCTCCCACCTTTTCTGGTAGCTAGAGAGCTGGGCGGAAAACCGAAGCCTGCGGTTTCTGTCTGCTGAGTGCGAGTCGTGTCCTCCAAGACGTTTCCTTCGTGAGCTGCTCCTCTTGCTCGTCCAGCTCCCACTGAGTGGATTTGTCCCTTGGCCACATGGTGGGTCTAAGGCACACGGGTCTGTGGTCACAAGGTAGGTGGTGCCATGCTGGGACCAGGACCTTTGGGACTCATCCTTACCGCTCCTCTGCCTCTGGGGCTGGGCCCCGCTTGGGACTGGGGTTGGGGGGGGGTCGAGGTGTCGAGGGGCGAAGAGGGGGTTGCACTGAAAAACATCTTGAGGATTCTAGCCTCGGGGACCCCTTGCCCCAGGAGCAGATCCGGGCTTGCAGGGAGTTGAGAGCCAATGTCTGCTTGCCGAAAAGAAAATGAAGTTTGAAAAGTCCAAGACGAAAAGTCAAAGTGAAAGCTGGGTTCAGAGTTAGGATGCTGGTAGAAAGAAAGAAAGAAAGAAAGAAAGAAAGAAAGAAAGAAAGAAAGAAAGAAAGAAAGAGGAAGAAAGGGAGGGAGAGAAGGAGGGAGGGAGGGAGGGAGGGAGGGAGGGGAAAGGGAAAGGGAAAGGGAAAGAAAGAAAGAAAGAAAGAAAGAAAGAAAGAAAGAAAGAAAGAAAGAAAGAAAGAAAGAAAGAGAGAATGAATGAATCACTGGGTAGGGGATGGAGAGATAGTACAGAAGGGAAGGTACTTGCCTTGCACGCAGCCAACCCAGGTTCGATCCCTGGCACCCCCCCCCCCCCCGCCAGAAGTGATTCCCGAGTGCAGAGCCAGGAGTAATCCCTTAATCCCTGAGCATCGCCGAGTGTGGCCCCCAAACCAAAACAAATCACCAAGTGAGAGGCCAAGGGGAGGAAAGATGCTGCATTTTGTCGCTAGGGGGTCAGGCAGGGTGACTGGCAGAGGCCTGGGGTACGCAGCGTGGGGGCACCTCTGCCCTGGGGAGAGAATTCTCCCTCGAGTGCCCGTTCCTCTGTGTGTTGATGCAGCAGGACGCGGCTACCCCAGGAGCGGGCGTGGTGCAGAGCGGGGCGCATGTAGGTGCTCTAGCTCACAGCCCAGGCTCCATCCTGGCCCCAGCCGGCTCCTCCCCTCCCCTCCCCTCAGCCCCCAGAGAGTCTCACCTGGATGAGACTGGACGCGGGCTGGTGCCTGCACTCAACCTCACCTCCCGAGTGGCCCTTTGCCTCCCGTGGGCGACAGACTGTGCCGTGCCCGTCCTGTGTGTTCACCAACCAAGCTGGGCTGGGTCTGCAGCACCGGTCAAAGGAAGAACTGTGAAATCGTGGGTGGAGGAGGGGGGAGCATGCAGCACTCCGGCAGTGCTCAGAGCTTGCTCCTGGCAGGAATTCAGGGCCGGGGTGGGGGGTTGGAGGGGGCAGGTGGGATGTCAGGAACGGAGCCCAGTTCACCATGCGCAAGGCACACACCCCACCTGTTGTCCATCTGTCTCTCCTCTCCCCAGACGATGATTCGGAGGGGGTTACTGATGTTGTTCTGGGCCCTCCCGGCTGTGCTCAGTGGTCATGGATCACTCCTGGCAGGGCTCAGGGGACCATATGTGATGCCAGGGCACGAACCTGGGCCAGCTGCATGCCAGGCAACCATCTTCCCTGCTGCCCTATCTCTCCAGTCCCTGAAATAGGATTCTTTTGAAGTAAGCGAGCCTCTCCAGGAAGAAGGGGCGAGATCCCTCCCTGCCCCTGAAATGGAAACACAGTAACTCATCAGGCTGTCTCTTTCTGCTTTCACTGCTAACAGTTTCAGAGAACTTCCAATCCAGTGCTACCTACACTGGTGTCTAGAGAGAAGGAGCAGGGATTGTGGGAGACACACACCTGGGGGGAAGGGGGCTGGCCCAAGGCTCAGGTGCACCCCACTTCCATGGGCCTGGGGTTTACAGTCAGTGTTTGGCCCTGCCCACCTCCCCGGTGGGGCCTGGTACCGCCCCACACACACACACCCGCGCCACCCCTCCTCCGTGTGCTGGTAGGTTTCAGATGCTTGTTGTCTGCTCCCCTCCCCCAATCAAGTCTGTGAGCCCCTAGGGGGCAGGAACCAGCCTCCAGCCTCTGCTGTCCTCATTGCTGAGGCCGTGCTCATCACTGGCTCCCATCCCGCTCACCGCATCTCACCGGGACCCGCACCGAAGGAGAAGCCGCCCGATTTCTGGTATGGTTGCTGCAGCTGGTGTTGTGAATCAGGCCGACGAGCAGCGCATCCTCTTACCCGGCTATTTCACGACACCAGGGTTGCATCCTACCCATCCTCTGCAGACGAGCCTCGTGGGACCAGGCTGCACGGGTGTGGGTGGGCGTGGGCGGGCGTGGGGGCTGGCGGGGAGGATGGCCAACGGGGAGGTGCTTTCCTCAAACCTGACACCTGCCCCTCACTGGCCCCAAATCTGATGATGCCAGCAGGACCTGCCCTGGGCCCCAGCCCGGCTACTATCTGCCCTCACGCCCCCCCCCCCCCCCAGTCTCTTCGCTCACCCCATCTGGGCCAGCTCTCCTGGAACACAGGCTGGGCCTCTCCTGGCTTCCCGCTGAGGCCCTGGCTCAGACACAGTGACCCCTTGGCCCACCAGCCAGGCCAGCAGTACCCGCCCCTCACTGGCCTGGGAGGACCCGCAGTACCCACCCCTAATGGGCTCTGCATCCTGGCCTGGGGGTCTCTGACCACACCTCTTGGCCCTTGCTTCTCCATCTTTCGCCACACCAGGTCCACTCTGGGAAACTGAGACCTGACCTTCATGGGTAAATTGGTCAAATATCACCTAATGGCCTCTGGTCTCAGGAGGGACATTGGTCCCTGGAGACCCCCAGTCTAGCCTGGGTGTGCGGTAGACTGGACCGTAGGGTTGGGAGTGGGGCTCAGGCCAGGGTGGGGCACCATGGGTAGAGCCCGGGGACATAGTTCTAGAGCTATGTCCGTCATCACATGCCCGCTGGGCCCCCACCAGGGCTCGGACCACCCGCCGCCAGACCCCAGTCCTCTGCCCCAGCCACTCAGGCCAGCTTTTCAGAGAGCCCTTAGGCTGCACCCAGACCCCTGCTGTGACTGCCTTGTGTGTCTTGCCCTAGAATGTGAGCCCGTGCGGGCAGGGTCTCTGGTCTTGTCCCCATACCCCTTGCCTGGCCCAGATCAGGCATGCAGTCGGCGTGCAATAAATGTGTGACTGAGGAAATGACCCATGGCGGCCAGTCTCCAGTTCTGTCACCTCTTCCCCGCCCGTCCTGCCGAGCCCACCATGCCCCCCACCCCCCGCCAGGCGCCTGGCCCCCACCCAGCGAAGCCAGATGCCCAGCAGGAGGACGGTCGAGGCTGAGGCTGTGAGCTCAGCCAGAGATAGCAGGGACCTGCCCCCCACACAGGGTCAGCCGTGTCTGGGTCTCACCGGCCTGTTCTCTCCGACAGTGGGGACAAGCCCCTGATCTCTCTCCAGGGCACTGACACGACCCCCAGGAATGTTCCCCTTGGCAGCTGTGGGAACTGGGGCTCAGCTGCGCGGGGGCCCAGAGGTGGCCCAGGTCCCCGACCCCCAAAGCGCTGCCATCCCAAACCTGGCTAGGGAGGAGGGGGCCTTGGGGAGGAAGTCCTGGAAGGCAGGACTAGAGGGAAGAACCTGGCAGGGGACCCCCCCCCACCCCAAGGTCTGTGAGCTGCAAGCCTCTATAGAGAGCAGTAACTCCCCCCCCCAACCCGGCCCTCCCCCAACACAACAGCAGACACCGCCTCTTTGTGGTGCTGGGCCCTGAGACAAGGCAACCATGGCTTGTTCTCACCCGCTTGGAACCCACGGCCCACAGAGAGGCAGGGGACAGGGCCAAGGTTACTGGCACCTTGCGGGCCATCAACCCGACAGCTTCCCCGTCCCCACCCCTCCACCATTCCTCCCCGAGATCACAATCGGGAATTTTCCAGGGCCCTGGAGGCACCATCTCGGGGGTCAGGCAGAGGTGACTGCCCCGTCCTGGCAGGTTGAGGGGACATGGTGATAAGATCTGCCCCCCAGCCCTAGGAGGGAATGAATGACTCACATGGGGGTGAAGCGGATAGCGATTTGGGCACCAGGCACCTGCCCCGGCATGGGGTCCTCTCCTGAGAGTCAGCAGGGGCCTGCGAGGGTGGGGCCCAGCCCTGCAGAGCAGAGCCCCCCCTCCCGAGAGGAGCATGAGGGTTCCTGAGAAGCGGCCATCCAGGGTGAACACCGGGGGCGGGGGTGCGTGTCCGTTGCCCTTCAGCCCCCTCCAGCAAACTTAACTCCTTCCCAGCTGTCCCGGGTGTGGGGGTGCCCGGGCCCGTGGAGCGGGCTCAGCTTACCCCCTTTCCAGAAGGACGCACTTAGCTAGGAACCCCCATGCCCGATTCTTTGCAGTTCTGGGATCCTCCTGGCGGCAGCCCCCCTCGCGTGGTCTGGGTGTTCGGCCTGCCTTCTCTGCCTGCTCCCACACACGGGGAATCAGGATGGTCAGTGTGAGCTGACCGGGACGCATGAGTCGCAGCCCCCTCTCGGCCTCTGAGCAGCATCGCGAGCACTGAGACCCCCACCTGAGCGAGAGGGGGCAGGAGGCTGGTACTGCCATAAGACTGACCGGGCCGGGGCTGGAGCAATAGCACAGCAGGTAGGGCATTTGCCTTGCACGCAGCCAACCTGGGTTCGATCCTCGGCATCCCACAGGGTCCCGTGAGCACCGCCAGGGGTAATTCCTGAGTGCAGAGCCAGGAGTAGCCCCTGTGCATCGCCGGGTGTGACCCAAAAAGCAAAGCAAAAAAAAAAAAAAAAAAGACTGACCGGGCCTCTGTCCCAGCTCTGCCCACCCCCAGGCCCTGCTCCACCCCTGCTGCCACCCACACACAGCTGGGCAGGGGTCCCAGGGGCCATCTCACCCACCACCCTGGAGGCAGGTCCAGAGCCCCCTGCCACTCCTGGTCCCAGGGGCTGGGTGGGTGGCAAAGGCTGTTAGGTGGGACCAGAAGCAGGGAACAGGGTGGTCCCCAGCACCACCGGCAGGAGTGAGCCCTGAGCACAAGTGGGTGTGGCCCAAACACCCGCCCCCTACAAAGAAGGGGAGCGTGGAGAGGGGTCCCTTCCACTCTCGCTCCTAGCAGTCGCCAGAGCCCCCCAGAGACAGGAGGCCACAGACAGGCTACCGCCACAGGAGCTGACACTGCTGCCCTGGTGGCAGTGGGCAGTGTCCTCCCAGGCAGTGTCCAGGGTGCCCACCGCACCCCTCAACTCTCCCATGCCTCCGAGGGGTGCTCGATGCCCGGCCAGAGCGGGGTGTCTAGTACTGCAGGGCTGGGGTGAGCAGGGCAGGGCCCGGGCTATCTCTGGCCTCTCCCTGCTGCAGATGCCCTGCCCAGCTCTGCCAGGGCAGCGGGCAGGGCCGGGAAGGGCCTTGTCCATCACGGTTTAGATATGCTGACCCCGAGTCGGGGCGCAGGGCGCACTGAGACTTGGCTCTCGGACACATGTGCAACCGTTTGTTTGAGCCCACCTCCCGGCGGTGCACAGGGGCCAGGGGGAGCTGGAACCCAAACCTCCTGCAGGCCACAGAGCCTGTGCTTAGGCTCCCGAACTCCTCCCGGTCACATGTAGATCTTTGTCAAGTGTCAAACTGGCTCAAAAACACAAGTCAGGGGGCTGGAGCGATAGCACAGCAGTTAGGGCGTTTGCCTTGCATGGGGCCAACCCAGGTTCAATTCCAAGCATCCCATATGGTCCCCTGAGCACTGCCAGGAGTGATCTCTGAGTGCAGAGCCAGGAGGAACCCCTGAGCATCACCAGGTGTGACCCAAAAAAGCAAAACAAAACAAAAACAAAAAATAAACATAAAAAAACAGAAGTCAAACCAACTAAAGACATGTGGCCGAGAACCAACGGCTTCCTAGTGGGCACAGACGCGGACACCGAGCACCGGGGGCCTGAGCGCCCAGCTGGGCTTCAGCCGGAGCTCTCGGAGCTCTGCTTCTCCAGGAGTCCGGCTGCAGCCGGCTTGGACCCCCGCACTATTCAGGCACCTCCCCCGAGGGGCAGGGGCAGGTGGGGCTCCCCCCTTCCGGGCCCCTTGGCTGGCTCCGGGCCTTATCTCTGCCATCAGCTGGGCGGGGGCAGCACCCGCCCCTCCCCCTGCCCTGCCCCCTGCTTGCCCTCTGTCATCGGAGCTGGGGTCCAGCGTCCGGCCTCCTGCTGGCCTATAAAAGCCACCCGGCGTGTCCCCGCCGACCCTGGCCCCCTCCCCCGGCAACCCAGCCCCGCCATGGCCGAGCTGCAGGAGGTGGAGGTGCCCGGGAACCCCGCGCTGTGCAGCAGTGGGCGCTTCACCATCAGCACGTTGCTGGGGGGCGACGAGCCCCCACCCCCCGCCGCCTATGACAGCAGCCACGCCAGCCACCTGACCCAGGGCAGCAGCACCCTCTACATGCGCACCTTTGGCTACAACACCATCGATGTGGTCCCCACCTATGAGCACTATGCCAACAGCGCCCTGCCCGGGGAGCCCCGGAAGGTGCGGCCCACGCTGGCCGACCTGCACTCCTTCCTCAAGGTGAGTGCTCTGCTGGGTGGCCCAAGCACAGTTGCCCAACCTCTCTGAGCTGCTGCCCGCCTGCCCTCTGTGCCTCGGGGACCGCTCTCTTCCTCGGGGGCTGGAATGTGGGTGTAGAGGCGGTAAAGAAAGCACTGGGCACCTGTACTCTTCTTTGTTGTCTGGGCGCAAGGCAGCCCCCGCCAGGCAAGAGTGGGCTGCCTGGAGCGGTAATGAGCTCCCCGTCTGTGGGAGCATGCAAGCAGGAGGGGTGGGGTGCAGGGGTAAAGCGGGGTCAGGAAGGTCTGGGAGGCAGGAAGGCCGGGAGGTTCTGACCATCAGTGGCTTCTGGGCCCCTGCCTAGCAGGAAGGCGGCCACCTGCAGGCTTTCGACAGCCGGCCCAGCCATGACATGACTGACGGGCTGGTGGAAGACGAGGCAGGCGTGGCCGGTGAGAAGAAGCCGGGGGAGCCCGTGCGCTTCGGCTGGGTGAAGGGTGTGATGGTGAGTCTGGAGTCGGGGGGCTTGAGTTCCGAGTGTGGGAGCTGTGGGCACAGAGAGTCACCCGGCTCAATGACGATTCCCAGGTTTTAGTGACCCGGTCCATCCAGCCTTGGGCCTTGGCACCCCAGCTTCTGTAAGGATCCCATTTTCCCTCTGCTCTTGAGCTTCCTGACCCTCATGTTTCCCTGGGGGAATATTTGTGTTTATGGGACTTGCTCGTCCTGTGAACTTGGGCCGGTTATTTAACCTGTCTGTGCCTCAGTTTCCTCATCTATGTAGCAACAAGCGTTGGATGGACTAAAGCGCTTGGCTGGGTGGCCGGGGTGATAGTGCAGCAGGGAGGGCATTTGCCTGGCATGCAGCAGACCTCCGATACCCCACAGCACCGCCAGGAGTAATTCCTTAGTACAGAGCCAGGAGTTACCCCAAGCATCGCTGGGTGTGACCCAAAAAGCAAAAAAAGAAGCATGTGGCTAGATTCCAGCCTTGGCGGTCAGAGGAAACTGTTTCCCCAAACGGCCACCAGGGGGCACCAGTAAACCCTGAGATCCTCCACGCCGTTTTCTGGTTCTCCACACCCATTGGTGTCCCTCAGGCCTCCCCTGCTGGGTTCAGAGCTCCTAGCCATGCCCCTGTCTCTTCTCCCAAACAGTGAGCCCCGGTCCTACCCCTGAAGGCTCATATCCAAAGTCTGGATCTTTCTCTCAGACTGAGGGGGCTAGAGCCAGGCGAGATCCCCTTCTGCATCTCAGACAGATAGAGGACTGTCGAAATCTCCCCAGCTTTGGGCCAGGGCGGTGGTACAGCTGGGAGGGCACCTGCCTTGCTCGTGTCTGACCCGGGCTCAATCCCTGGCATCCCATATGTTCCCCCCAGCACCGCCAGGAGTGACTCCTGAGTGCAGAGCCAGGAAGAACCCCTGAGCATCTCCAGGTGTAACCCAAATATCCACCCACCCCCCCAAAAAAATAAACCAATCTCTCAACACTAGACCATTAGGGGGCTGGGGAGGGTCAGGGGGACAATGACCACCCAGCTCCACTCAGCCCCTCCCCCTGATATCTTTGCTGGTGCCTGCGTGCGTGGGGCACCCTGGGCTCGGCGACATTGGCAGGATGTCTCCCCAGATGCAGCCTCTCCGGCCACGGGTGCCGGGGCCAGGGCTGGGGATGAAGAGGCTCCCAGCCTACCCGCGGGCCCAGGAGAGATGGGGAGAGGCAGGTGGGTCTCGGGGTGGCCCCTAGGTCAGGGGGACTCTGGAGCCCAACCCCATCCAAGAAACGAGTGGCAGGCCCAGCTCCAGCCCCCGGGGTGCTGCCTCGGGGCTCTGACTGTCTCCGCAGATCCGCTGTATGCTCAATATCTGGGGTGTCATCCTCTACCTGCGGCTCCCCTGGATCACAGCCCAGGCCGGCATCGGTGAGTGCCAGTCCGGGGGCACAGACAAGAGGGGGTGCTGAGAGGGGCCCCTGCAGTGTTCTTTGGACGGGGGGCACGCAGACTGAGGATCCCATCTGTCTGACCTCCGTAAGCAGCTCCATCGCGGGGCCCTTTTCTTTCTTTCCTTCCTTCTTTCCTTCCTTTCTTCCTTCCTTCCTTCTTCCTTCCTTCCTTCCTTTCTTTCTTTTTCTCTTTTTTCCTTTTCCCTTTGTCTCTTTCTTTCTTCCTTACTTTTGTCTCTCCCTTTCTTCCTTTCTTTTTTCTTTTCTTTTCTTTTTCTTTTCTTTTTTTTTTTTTTTTTGCTTTTTTTGGGTCACACCCGGCGATGCCCAGGGGTTACTCCTGGCTCTGCACTCAGGAGTTACTCCTCGTGGTGTTCAGGGGACCATATGGGATGCTGGGAATCAAACCCGGGTTGGCCGTGTGCAAGGCAAACGCCCTACCCGCTGTGCTATCTCTCCAGCCCCCTTTCTTTCTTCCTTCCTTCCTTCCTTCCTTCTTTCCTTCCTTCCTTCCTTCCTTCCTTCCTTCCTTCCTTCCTTCCTTCCTTTCAAATTTCTTGAATCACAGTGAGATACACCATCATAAAGCTGTTCATGATTGAATTTCAGTCATACGTTGTTCCAACACTCATCCCTCTACCAGTGTACATTTCCCACCACCACAGTCCCCCATTTCCCTCCCAGCCTCCCACCCCCACCCCACCCCCACCCCACCCCCACCTCTGTCTTCCTCGGTAACAGATACCTTTACTCTTGCGCTCTCTCTCTCTCTCTCTCTCTCTCTCTCTCTCTCTCTCTCTCTCTCTCTCTCTCTGTCTCTTTCTCTGTCTGTCTGCCTATCTCTGTCTGTGTCTGTGTCTGTCTGTCTGTCTGTCTCTCCCCTTTTGTGCATCATGGCTTGCAACTGGCTGGCAGCTTTGGGGTGTGGACCTGTCTGCCGGAGCTTCTGGAAGTACAGGGAAGTGGGGAGAGGTAGCCCATCCCAACCCCAAGAGAGCCTGGAGATTTTAGTCACAGAACCCACATGCCCAAATTTTCAACTCTAAAATTTTCAATTTTAATATCTGTGTAAGGTCCATCCCCAGAGGGTGGAGTCCAGCCAGGGGCATGGCAGTGATTTTAGACACCTGGAGCAAGGGGCCACCGGGACACAGAGCCCTTTTCTACTGCGTTCATCAGACTGGGAACTAACTCTCTGGATAGACCCAGGCTCCTATGGGTGCCAGGCTGTGCCACCCTCTGAGCCTGTGCCCAGCCCTCCTGCGTGCATCCTACAAACCCCACAGGATTTCATCCCCCAAAGCGCCCACCCAGCGGCCACACCTGCTTTATAGATAGATTATCCGAGCGGGGGGCTTCTCTCCCGCCCGCACCAGCCTTTCTGTCTGGTGCCCGAGCTCCCTGCTATTCCTCCAGGGCCAGGAGGGAGGCAAAAACCCATTTTTCAGAAGGGAGAAGTCAAGGCTCAGAGAGGAGAAGGAACTTGGGTGCCCAGGCAGGTCAGCAGTTGCCTCAGGGCTCCTCCCCTGGGCCATGCCCTGACTGTGTCCTGGGGGCAACCCCCGCCCCAGTACTCACCTGGGTCATCATCCTGCTCTCCGTCATGGTCACCTCCATCACCGGCCTGTCCATCTCGGCCATCTCCACCAACGGCAAGGTCAAGTCAGGTGGGCATCCACTAACTCCCCTGTCCTCAGCGGGCCCCTGTCCCCAGGGCTGGAGACTCTGATCTGTGCCCCAGCCTCCAACCCCCCAGCTGCTCCTCCGAATCCTGGGGGAAGGTTTGGGGCAGGTTCTCCCCACCCCTGACTTGAGTCATGGGTCCGGTGGGCGCCCCCTCCCCAGCCTTCAGTCCCCCCTCAAACCGCTGCAGCCGTCTGCTCGCCCCTCCCTCCCCCCACCTCGGTCTCCCCTCTCCGGCCCCAATAGGTGGCACCTACTTCCTCATCTCCCGGAGTCTCGGCCCCGAGCTCGGGGGCTCCATCGGCCTCATCTTTGCCTTTGCCAACGCCGTGGGGGTGGCCATGCACACAGTGGGCTTCGCCGAGACCGTGCGGGATCTGATCCAGGTGAGCGGAACTGGCGCTCCAGCCCCAGCCAGGCCCCCAGCCCCGCCCCAGCCTTGAGGCCACGGTCCCAAGGTCACATCTAGTCCTGCGGGTGGGGACGTGTGCATGGGCTGCGGCCAAGGCCCTCCCGGCCCCCGTGCACGGCTTTGGCCGAGAGGGGCTCCAGAGATGGGCAAGGGGGGCATGGGGAGATGGAGGGTGGAATGCAGTCCCCTCCCCCAGGAGTACGGCAGTCCCATCGTGGACCCCACCAACGACATCCGCATCATCGGCGTGGTCACCGTCACCGTGCTGCTGGCCATTTCGCTGGCCGGCATGGAGTGGGAGTCCAAGGTGAGCAAGGAGGCGCCGTGGGGGGCTGGGGTCAGGGGCCCGGTCCCTGCCCCTCAGGCTGGAGATGGGGTTCTGCGGGTGCGGCTGTCTGGCTTGTGATCTTGGGGTCCCCCATGCCTTCCCCATAGGGCCTTGCGCCCCTGCCATCAGTTGACAGCAGGTGGGGCCAAGGTGGGGGCTTCTACCCTCCCTGTCACCACCCGGCCTGCAATCACCTGTCCCTCCACCAAGCCAGTGGGCAGGCAGGTTACCGGCCACTCCCCATCATGGATGCTTCCACGGAGCCCGGCCTCAGCCCCAAGCGCATGCAGCCAGAGCGGGAGCTCAGGGGCCAGGCTGGGGGAGGGAGACAGGTCAGCAGGGCACGCACCACCCGCGGCTCTGGTCTGCAGCTACTCGACCCAGGTCCACTAACTCTGTCTCTCTGGTAAATCTGCTCCCAGCTCTCCCGAGACCCACCGCAGGCCCCCTGAGAGCAGCTCCTCTTAATCCCCTGGCCCCCCAGCCTCCCTCAGGCTTCGTATTCCTGCTCCGTGAGCAAGTCAAGAGCCCACTCAGGGGCTGGAGCGATAGCACAGCGGGGAGGGCATTTGCCTTGTACGCAGCCGACCCGGGTCCGATTCCCAGCATCCCATATGGTTCCCCAAGCACTGCCAGGAGTAATTCCTGAGTGCATGAGCCAGGAGTAACCCCTGTGCATCGCCGAGTGCGACCAAAAAAAGCAAAAAAAAAAAAAAAAAAAAAAAAGTCTGCTTTGCTCTGACAGGAACAGAGCATGAAAGCACAGTGGGCGCTGAATGAATGAGTGAGGGAGCGGGTGAATAAATGGATGAACTAATGAGTGGGTGAAAGAACGAATGAGTGAGTAAGGGAATGAATCAATGAATGAGTGAGTGAATCAGAGTGAGTAAATGAATCAATGACTCAATGAGTGAGTGAACAAGTGAGTGAATAAATGAATCAATGAGTGAATTAATCGATCCATGAGTGGAATGGATGAGTGAGTAAATGAATGAGTAAATCAATGAGTGGGGGAATGTATGAATGAGTGTGAGTGAATGAATGAATCAGTGAGCGGGTGGATAAATGAATGAATGAGTGAGTGGGTAAGGGGCTAGGGACCCAGGACTCTTCCCTGCTGGGAGTGCTCTCTGACCTCCGACCCCCCACCCCAGGCCCAGGTTCTCTTCTTCTTGGTTATCATGGTGTCCTTCGCTAACTACCTGGTGGGTACGCTGATCCCCCCTTCCGAGGACAAGGCCTCCAAGGGCTTCTTCAGCTACCACGGTACGTATGTGGGGGCCTGCTCGGGCGCTGCGTGTGGCCGTCCGTGACCCCTGGACCTGGGATCCAGCTTTGGCAGGAGAGCGGCCGGCAGGGCCACCAGTGGCCCCACATCTCTGACTCAGCCTGGTCTTCCCAGCGGACATTTTTGTCCAGAACCTGGTGCCCGACTGGCGGGGTGCGGACGGCAGCTTCTTCGGGATGTTCTCCATCTTCTTCCCCTCGGCCACGGGCATCCTGGCGGGGGCCAACATCTCCGGGGACCTCAGAGTGAGTGAGCTCATCCCGGCCCCCCTGCAGACCAGCCTGGGCCACTCGATCCGATCTCTGCCGAGGTTGTGCAGGCAGCACTTGAGACCTGGGAGATCACCCCAGTGTGGGAAAGTCTCCCCACTCAGTCTGACGCCGCAGACTGGGCAGGACGCTGCACCCACCAGCCGAGGGACCCCTCCAAAGCCCCCCACACTATCCCAACCAGGTCCTCAGCTCGGGCTTTGAGCTCTGGAGCTCTGACTCAGAGACTTCATGCAAGTCGGAAAATTGAAAGCGGCTCTGGGCCTCAGTTTTCCCCTGTCTGGGGTAGGTGCTGCTGTGACCAGCCCTGCCATCGGGGCTGGGGAGTCTGGGTCCTTGGCTGCAGGCTGAGACAAGGGCCAGGCCCAGCAAGGCCACCCGCTTCCAGACGGGGAGACGGAACTTGGAGATGAGGTCCTCTGTGACCCTGGCAGGTCTGTGCACCCGGGGCCAGCCCACCCCACCGAGCACAGCTCCCAGCTTCAGGCGTTGGCTATGTGCAGAGTGGCCCTGACTTCACGACAGGGTGGACACTCAGGGAGATGAGAGGCCGGGCCAGGACCCAGGCTTAGGGCCCTGAAACGTGAGGCCCAGGGTGGGTGCAGGAGGAGTTCAGGGGCTGGTGTCCTCACTTCCTCCACTGCCCTGAGGACAAGGCAGCAGCTTTAAAGCCAGGGGTACAGAAATGGGTTGGATGCAGACAGCATGTACACACACGCACATATACATGTATGTATACATGCATGCACACACATATATACACATGTATAAACACATGTATACAAACACACACATATGCAGAGCTGTGGGCGCTTCTCTGCAGACCCTGCAGGAGCCGGTCCCCACTGCCCACCCGTCCGCGTCCCCTGCGGCCCTGAGCTGGGGGGGGGCAGTTCCCCCGCCCACTCTCTGTCCTGCTTTGGGGGGCTTCTCTCCTTTGTCTGGGATCCTTTCCGCTTCCTCTAAGGATGCTGGTCCCTGGGTTTAGGTCCACTTTGGTGCTCGAGACTCCATCTTCACTGGCCAATGGCATTGGCCAAGACCCTGTTTCCGGGCAACTTTATCCCTGGGTTCTGGGGGCTGTCCGTTTCTAGAGTCACTGGAGGTGGGACGGGGTGTAGGGGGCTCAGCTGATTTGCCCACCCCCTTCTCGGTGCTGTGCCCCCACTTTGCTGGGCCTCCAGGCTCCTTCTTCCACACAGCAGACCCCACCCCACCCCCCAGCAGGCCGTAGGGCCCCTCAGCTGCCCCGAGCTCAGCCTCGCAGAGTCCTGAGTGGAGGCTCCCCATTCGCCTCTTGTGTTCTGGGCTCCCACCTGGCCTCTTCCCTCCGGGTCGGGGGTCCTCCAGGGCAGGGCCTGGGCCTGCCATTGCTGACCCCTGCCTGCTTGACCGTCTCTGAGGTGAGGCGCTCTCTTCCTTGGCCCGAGCCACAGGGGTCCCAAGAAAGTGGGGAGTTTTGTCTACCTCTTCCTGGGGGAGCTGCCTGGTCCCCTGGGCTGGGGTCTGTGCTTGGGCAGGGCGCAGGCTGCTGTGTGAATTCTGTGACTGTGGCTCAGTGCTGCTTGCATCACGCTAGCCTCAGTTTCTCCACCTGTCACAGGGAGTTTGACCACTCATCAGGAAGCTTGTTTGAGAAGGTAATTAGAAGGATGGGCTGTGTGGGGTGTGCACGCATGTCTGTGCGTGGGTGTGACATGTGGGTGTGAACACGTGAGGTATGCGTGCATATGTACGATGTATGTGGCACATATGTGTGCAGATGTGCTGTGCTCATGCAGGCATGTGGCATGCGTGTTGAGTGTGCCATGCGTGCTCACATGCATGGTGGTATGAGCGCATGTGTGTGGCATTGTGCTTACACATGTGTGTGTTTTTGTACATATGTATATATTTATGGTGAGGATGTGGTGTCACCTGTGTGTGGTGTATGTGTATGTGTGCACGTGTGTTGTATGTGGTCTGTTATAAAGTGTATCATATGATATATGTGTGGTGTATGTACATGTGTAGTGTGTGTATGTGTGTGCAGGTGTGTATGGTATTGTGCTCTGCACGTGTATGCCTGTGGTGCATATGCTTGCATGGCATGACAAGTGTGATGTGTATATGATGTATGTGTGTGTGTGGTGTTTGAGGTACATCTTTATGTGTTGTATGTGTGAGTGTGGGTATGTGCATGAGTGTATACAGTGTACATATAACGTATATGTATGTGTGAATGTGTGGGAGTGTATGTGTTGGTAGTGATTTGTGTGGTATGTGTGTATATTTGTGTGTGGTATGTGTGTTATGTGTATGTGTGTGTTTGTGTGTGTGGTATGTGTGTGTTTGTGTGTGTGGTATGTGTGTGTTTGTGTGTGCAGTATGTGTGTGTGTAAAATCTTTGTGAAGTGTATGTGTGTGTGTGTGAATGCATGTGGTATAGTGAGTGTTTTTGTATGTGTTTGTATGTGTGGTGTGTATGAGCGTACATGTTTGTGTGTGGGTACAGTATGTATATGTGTGTGTAGTATATGTGAGTATATGTGTGAGTCTTGTAGTGTATGTGTATGTGTGTATGTAAGTCTGTGTGTGGTATATGTGTGTGTGTGACAGTCTATGTGTGATATATGTGTATATGGTACATGTGTGAGTCTGTGTGTGGTATATGTGGATGTGAGTGTAAGCGTGTATGTGTGTGAGTCTGTGTGAGATGTATGTATGTGTATGTGTGTGTGGTGTGTGTGTGTGCGTGCGTGTCTGTGTGAGGAGGCCCAGCACACCCCCAGCTTCCCTTCTCCAAGGGAGCTCCGCGAACTGATGCTTTTGCGGGGCCACCAACAGACCCTCGGAGCAGCGGGCACTGGGCAGAGCTGAGTGCGGGACTCCCTCCCTCTGCAGCATCAGGGGCTATCGGGCAGGCACTGAGCAGGCGCTGACCAGGCACTGACCGGGCACTGACCAGGGTGCCCAGGAGCTAAGCCCCAACCATGACCCTGGCTCCAGGCAGGCTGTGCCTCCTGGTGGGGACCTTGACTGTGTCCTGCCCGTGGAGCCTGTTCCTGGGCATCCTCTCTGTGCTGATGGGACTGGAAGGGTCCCCCCGCACAGCCCCAGAGCAGGGCAGGGGAGAGGCTGCTCGATGCACATACACACACATACACAAACGTGCGTGGGCGCGTGCACGCACACACATGCACACGACACATCTATGCCCACCCACGTGCCCTTTCCCCCAGGACCCTGCTGTCGCCATCCCCAAGGGCACCCTCATGGCCATCTTCTGGACCACCGTCTCCTACCTGGCCATCTCGGCCACCATCGGTGAGTGGCTGCCTGGGCTGGGGTCTGCTCTCCAAGCAGAAGCTCTGACTGGGGGTGCACGGAGCCCATGGGATGGGGCCTCACAGATGATACGGGGGCCCCGGTGTCTGCATCTGAGCCGCGGCCAGTGGGATGGCGAAGACGGAGGGTCAAACCCGATTCTTCCGGGTTCAGGGAAACATCGTGGGACCGTTC
Organism: Sorex fumeus; assembly: GCF_029834395.1. Lineage (NCBI taxonomy): Eukaryota > Metazoa > Chordata > Mammalia > Eulipotyphla > Soricidae > Sorex > Sorex fumeus. The sequence continues at coordinate 38,932,643 of NW_026606179.1, forward strand.
TAGGCGGTCTCTAGGCTGATGGAAATGGTGGTGGAGGGCGGGCGATGCCAGCTGCTGACCGCGCGCAGCCCTTCACAGGCCTGACCACGTTTCAGGGACTGTTACTTCCCCCACTTTACAGGAGAGGAAGAGAGGGCTCAGAGAGGCTAAGGGACCTGCCAAAGTCACACAGCCCTTGCACAGTGGAGCCTGGCTTAGAGCCCAGGCGGGCTGTGGGACCTGCCTCTCTCTCACCACCAGGTGCACATGCCCTGGGGTCACGTTGGAGCTGAACAGAGGGCTCCCACTGCGTGGGGCTTGGGACTCAGTGTCTGAATTAAGGGGGCCGGTGAACCCTGGTTGTACAGGGGTGTAGATCACTGAAGGTCCCTGCAACTCGGTAGAGTCGTGGCAGCAAAGATCACAAGACTTCTGCTCCTGAAGGCGGGTGCGTGCATACATGTGTATGTGCATGTGTGTATACATGTGCATGTAAGTAAGTACATGTGCAAGCATGTATACACGTGTATGCATGTGTGTACATGTGTGTACGTGCATGTATACGTGTGTAAGGGTGTGTACACGTGCTCTGTGCATACATGCACACATGTGTATGCACGTGTGCATTAGTGTATATGTGCATATATGTATACACATGTCTGTGTATAAGTGTGTGTATGTGTTCATACATTGCATGCATGTGTCCATACATGCGTGTATGCATGCATATGTCCATACATGTGTGTGCGTGTGTACATGCTCTGAACTCAGTCACCCCATCATCATCATCGTCATTACACCAGTAGCCCTCGTCCTTTGCAGAAGTGACCAGCATTTGGAGGGTGGGAGAGAAGAGGCACTGGAAGGGTGGGCAGTAGGAGGGGACCCGTGCCCTCCTTCCTCCGCAGGCTCCTGCGTGGTCCGCGATGCCTCCGGGGTCGTGAATGACACAATGAGCCCAGGCGCGGGGGCCTGCGAGGGGCTGGCGTGCGGCTACGGCTGGAACTTCACCGAGTGCTCCCGGGAGCACAGCTGCCGCTACGGCCTCAGCAACTACTACCAGGTGCGGGGCACACATGGGGAGGGGCACGTGGGGACACGTGGTCCGGGGAGCAGGACCCCCACCTGTGGGAACGGGGCTGGGACTCTGTGGGGACCTCAAGGCCCCGTGTCTCCTCCCACCATGGGGGCCCTGACCCCCACGTCCCCCATGTCCCCGCAGACCATGAGCATGGTTTCTGGCTTTGCACCCCTGATCACGGCCGGCATCTTTGGGGCCACCCTCTCCTCTGCCCTGGCCTGCCTTGTCTCTGCTGCCAAAGTTTTCCAGGTGAGCCTGCAGGGATGCGGAAGGGTGTTTGGGGGAGGGGAGGGACGGGAAGGCTGGCAGCACCAGCGCCCTGGGTGAGCCCCCCGGACCCCTCCACCTGTGTACCGCCCTCTGGCTCCCCCCTCCCCTGGTCCCTCCACAGTCTCCAGATCATCGGGGTGGGGTGCTGGGGGCCAGCAGGGTGAGCACGTGCCCCTGTGTCCACAGTGTCTGTGCGAGGACCAGCTGTACCCCCTGATCGGCTTCTTCGGCAAAGGCTATGGCAAGAACAAGGAGCCGGTGCGTGGCTACCTGCTAGCCTATGCCATCGCCGTGGCCTTCATCATCATTGGTGAGTGCCGGGCCGTCTGCTCCCCTCTGTCTGCTCCCCGGTGCCCAGGGAATCTGGGCCTGCCGTGATGGGCACAAATGATCCTTTCTGGGGGAGGCCTTCAGGGCTGGACTAGGCGATGTTTTGGGAGGCTGGGTGGTGCCGGGGATGGCTCCCAGCGCCCTGAGCACTTCAGACCTGCACTCCATCCCTCTGAGCCCTCCACCTGGCCATGAGTGACTCTCCATGGGGCCACGTCCAGGCAGCTGGAACACTTTCACCCTGCAACCTGTGGTGCCCAGACAGAGAACTGCCCCTTCTTTAGAAGTGGGACAGGGGCCAGAGTGATAGTATAACAGGTAGGGTACTTGCCTTGCATGCGGCTGACCCAGGTTCAATCCTCGGCATCCTATATGGTCCCCTGAGTGATTCAAACCGCCAGGAGTGATTCCTGAGTTCAGAGCCAGGAGTAACCCCCGAGCATCACCAGGTGTGACCCAAAAAAGAAAAAAAGAAGTGGGGCAGCCTCATCCCTCAGATCCCTAAGCTTTCAAGCTGAGACTGTGGTAGAAAGGGGGGTGTTTAGGGAAAAAAGCTCAGTTAGTCACTGAGGTGGGTCGCCAGTGAGGCAGGTGGCCAGTGAAGTGGGTAGCCAGTAAGATGGGTGGCCAGTGAGGTGAATGGCCAGTGAGATGGATGGTCAGTGAGGCGGGTGGTCAATGAGGTGTGTAGCAAATGAAATGGATGGCCAGTAAGCTGGGTGGCCAGTGAGGTGGGTGGCCAGTGAGGGCGGTGGCTAGTGAGGCCAGTGGCCAGTGAGATGCGTGGCCAGTGAGGCAGGTGGCCAGTGAGATGGTGGCCTTTCTCTCCTGGTCTCGCCACATGCCAGACCTAGATAAACCTGCACTCACCTGAGACCGTTTTTCGTCTGCGCGGTGGAATGCTAAGGCAGTGCAGAGAGCACAGCCCCCAGGAGCTCCCGGTCCACTAGCCCAGGAGGGGCCCCACTGGGGGAGAGGCAGCCCCACCCCACAAACCTGTGATGGTCCCCTGGACCCTGCTCCCCAGGGCAGAGGGTGGGGGGGTCCCGGGGCCCAGCCCCTTCCTGCCCCAGGGAGCCCCACTGCTCATCACCGAGTCACGGGACACCCCCACGGTCTAGTCACCTGCACCCCTGGGAGCCTCCCCTGCCCCGCCTGGCCCTCGGCCCCCACCTCTAGGCCACATAGATGCTCCCAGGCCCATCTCTGTCTCCTGCCCCAGCCCATCCCTCCGGAGCCTGGTGCTCCAGCCAGGACATCGGTCTGAGAACCTCAAAAACTCTGGGGTCAGGGTGAGTCACCAACAGGGAAGAAACGCTTGTCTCATTTGAGGAGGCCCAAGACAAGGACACGTGTGCCAGCGACCGGAGGTGCTGGGGAACACTCCATGGGTTACTGGGGTAGAGCCCGGGGCCGGAGTCTTAGGCTTCAGGGTAGGGCTGTGTCCGGTGTCACGCCGTGTCATGCATCTCTTAACATCATCTATGCTCACAACAAAGACCTGCTGCCATCACCACCGCCTCCTAGCACACTTCTTCAAAGCCAGCAGTTTGCCATTTGCAAATCTCAAGCCCTTCGCGCATCACAAAGTGATGGACCCATTTTACAGATGAGAAGGCTGAGTCTCCCTCAGCCACAGTGACTAGCCTGGGGCACCTCGCCCTGCGGGGGCTGAGTGAGAAAGGACCCACCAGCCTGTTCTGTCTCTCTCCCTGGGTCCCCGCAGCCGAGCTCAACACCATCGCCCCCATCATTTCCAACTTTTTCCTGTGCTCCTACGCCCTCATCAACTTCAGCTGCTTCCACGCCTCCATCACCAACTCACCGGGTAAGCACCCCTCCCCATTCCCCACCATCCCGGCTCCAAACCTGGGCATCGTGGAGGAGGGAGGGAGGGGTGGAAGGAACGAATGACCCTGGGCACCTGCCAGATCACATCAGAGCGCAAGGGAGCCGTGGACAGGGTATCAGGAAGAGCCAAGGTAAAGCCCTCCCCACCCCTGCCTCCACTGCACAGGAGTCAGGGGTCTCTGCCCCGACTCCCCACCCCACCCAGAGGGAAGAGATTCACCGCCAACCCAGCCCTGATAAGGTTGCTGTAGCTTGGACCTTGTTCAACGCTAGGGGGCGCCACTTACAGAGCGTGTAGATCTGTGCGTTACTAGGAAAATGTACAGAGGATAACAGCCAAGAAAACTTTTGTGGGAGTTGGAGAGGGAGCACGCCTGATGGTTTTGGGGGTCGCTCCTGGTAGTGCTAGGGGTCACGTGGTGCTGGGATCAAGCCCAGGGCTCCTGGACACAAAGCGTGAGCTCCAGCCCTGACCCATCTACCAGGCCCTTCAAGAAGATTTCAGGCTAGCCCTCGGGCTGGAGAGACAGGACAAGAGATCTTGCACGCGGTCAACCCGGATTTGGTCCCTATGGTCTCCCTTGCATTGCCAGGGGTGGTGAACTTTGAGTGCAGAGTCAGGAGTGACCCATGAGCACCACACAGTGTGACCCCCTCAAAATACACACACACACACACACACACACACACACACACACACACACACACATATAATAGGGCTGGAGCGATAGCACAGCGGTAGGGCGTTTGCCTTACAAGCAGCCAACATGGCCAACCCGAGTTCGATTCCTCCGCCCCTCTCGGAGAGCCCGGCAAGCTACCGAGAGTATCTCGCCCGCACGGCAGAGCCTGGCAAGCTCCCCGTGACATATTCGATATGCCAAACACAGTAACAACAAAGTCTCCAGTGGAGACGTTACTGGGCCCGCTCGAGCAAATCTATGAACAACGGGAGGACCGCGACCGTGACATCATATATTTAATTGAATCCCCGTGAATTACAAAGTCCCTTATGATTAAGCTTCAAGGGTACAATATCCCAACACCAATCCCTCCAACAGTGTTCTAGCTTCCCTGCCACCCCCCTCTCCCTCCCTCCACCATTGCCCTAGGGGATCTCTTTTGTTGATCTTAGTTCTCCCACCCCACCCAGGTGGCCAGCCTCCTACTGAAGGCCCAGTTCTCCTGCACTTTGGTTTCTGTTGCCTTTGGGCATTAGTTTCTCCACTTCTAAGTTTCTCTACCAGTGCCTGTGGATGAGATGAGTCGTCCCTCTGACTAACTTCATTCTCATGGAGACTCTCCTAATTTTTTTTTTTTACATAAATAAAACCAGCCCCAAGTCGCTGGAGAGTTGGTGGCTGGCCATGGTGCTTCGGAAACACCCTTAGCTGTTGTCCGATGTCCCTGGCCCAGCCTCTGGAAGAACGGCATCCTGCCCGCCCATCCGCCCAGCCCCCACCCCCAGCTCTGTGGGGCGTTGGAAGCTACCCCCGGCCAGGTTCCGGCTGTCACTGGGTGGATGGGCACCAGCCGAGATGGGGGCTGTAGCCTCGGCATGGGAGCTGAGTGCCCGCTGTCCCATGCCCACACCCAGGTTGGAGACCCTCATTCCGCTACTACAGCAAGTGGGCGGCACTATTCGGGGCAGTGGTCTCGGTGCTCATCATGTTCCTCCTCACCTGGTGGGCGGCCCTCATCGCCATCGGCATGGTCCTCTTCCTGCTGCTCTACGTCATCTACAAGAAGCCAGGTGTGTCCCCCACCCCCACGCCTCAGGACCCCCACCCAGGCTTGTCCTCTGACCCTCCCGGGGGGCCCTGGCCGGGGGGTGCACGCTCAGAGCTGCTCCTGAACTCTGACCCAGGCTGCCCTGCGGGTTGTGCAGGCTAGGACCCCTCTGTCGGCTGTGCCCTCCCACCCCCACTGGGCTCTGTGCTCACAGTAGGCCGCCCCTTCCCTCCTCTGTGCCCCACCCCTGCCCGGTTTCTAACCTCCCACTCACTGTCCCCATCAGAGGTGAACTGGGGCTCGTCCGTGCAGGCCGGGTCCTACAACATGGCCCTCAGCTACTCCGTGGGCCTCAACGAGGTGGAGGATCACATCAAGAACTACCGGTGAGCAGGGCGGGAAGGGCGCTGACCTTGTTCGCGGCCCATCTAGGTTAGATCCCCGGCATCCCCGACAGTCCCCCCCACACCACCAGGAGAGATTCCTGAGCACAGAGTCAGGAGTCAGGAGTCAACCCTGAACATGACCTCCCAAAAAATACACCAAAAAAAAAAAAACCCAGAAAATACTGCGGGTGAGTGACATTAGCCTCAGGCAGCCACAGATGCGAGGGTGGACCCCCTCCACATGGCTGGACACTGGCCAGGACCCACCCAGCCTCAGTGCTGGGAGCTGTGTGTGCCTCAGTTTCCATAGCAGGGCCTCGTGCAGATGAACTGCGGAGGGGGGGACCCACCTCAGCCATCCCTGATCAAGGCACTGACCCCCTTCTGGGGGAGGGGTCACGGGCCTCCCCCTACTCCTCGCAGAACCAGTGCTCATGGATGCCTGGGCCCCTCTCAGTGTGGGGAGACCTAAGCCTGCCTCACCAGCCCCTCCAAGGTAGAAGCAATGGCCAACCCTCTTCCCAGAGGTCCACTGAGGCTCAGGGAGGTTCAGTGACTGGCCCTGGGCCACACAGCTGGAGAGGGACTGATTTCGTCCAGCTTTGCCTGGTGCCAGGTGATGGCCCACAACCCTGGTCACCCCCCAGGTGACACACCAAGCTTATAGAATTCCGGTGACCTGAGCAGGAGGGACACAAAGGAGATCCCACGTGAGGGTGTCCAGGAGAGGGGAAGACCCGGAAAGTTGGCCTGAATCCCACCTGGAAAGATGAGGGTGCAGGGAGCAGTGTGAGGCTCATCTAGGAGGCAGCAGCCGGACCCTGCCTGCACCCCGGGGTGCGGTCTGCTGCCTGAGCCTTCTCCTCTCCCTGCCAGCCCCCAGTGCCTGGTGCTCACGGGGCCCCCCAACTTCCGGCCAGCCCTGGTGGACTTCGTGGGCACCTTCACCCGGAACCTCAGCCTGATGATCTGTGGCCACGTGCTGATCGTGGGTGCCCCTGGGTGAGGGTGGGGTTGGGGGGCTCCCAGAGGCATGGGGGGCAGCGGGAGGAAGGCGAGGTTGGAGGGCAAAGGTGACAGGTGGGACCTGGCCGGGCCCCGCTAAGTTGCGTCCCTGCGACCCCCTCTCTCCACCCCTTGCTTCTCAACTCCTTTCCTAACCCCCTCTCTCTTCCCCCCTCCCCCACCTCCTCTGGGGGCTGGGGAGTCTCAGGGTTGGGGGGGGAGCAGCGCTGATGTCCCCCCACCCCACCAGGGACCCCGCAAACAGCGGATGCCCGAGCTCCGGCTCATCGCCAACGGCCACACCAAGTGGCTGAACAAGAGGAAGATCAAGGCCTTCTACTCGGACGTGGTGGCCGAGGACCTGCGTGGCGGGGTGCAGGTCCTCATGCAGGTGCTGAGGGCTGGGCGGTGAGGGCGCCTCTGAGGACGTGGCTCGGCAGGGCCTGGGACCCGGGGCGGGCGCCCTACGCAGTTCTTGGTTGGTTTTTCGGGTTGAGAGAGAATTGATGGGGCGGAGGGAGAGGAGGTGAGTCCGGGCTTGCCTTGAGCTCAACTGACCCTGGGTTGATCCCCGGCATCACATCTGCTCCCTGATTCTCCGCCAGGAGGGATCCCTGGGTGTGGAGCCAGGAGCAGGCCCTGAGTCCCCAAACAAACAACAAGACAACAAAACACACACACACATTTAGACCCTGAGTTCCCAAACAAACAACAACGATATCAAAACACACATACACACATTTAATTTAAACCCTGAATCTAAGAACAAATGAGACAACAAAACACACATGCACATACACACATACACATACACATTTAGGCCCTGAGTCCCAAAACAAACAACAACAACAAAACACAGTGCGCACCACACACACACACACACACACACACACACACACACACACACACTTATAGGGTGAGAGAAAGCTCAATTGAGAGAAAAGTAAATATATACACGTATATACATTTTCAGGGGCCATACCAGAGGTCCTCGGGGCTGCTCCCAGCTTTGTGGGGTCACCCCATCTGTCTGGAGGGCTGTGTTGTGCTGTGCAAGGACTCACCCCAGTCCCCCACATGCATGGGTATGGGCCTGGGCCACCTGGGGGCAGGTGTTGGGCAGACAAAGCCCCACACTGCTGGGGCTGTACCTCCTGGGCTGATCACAGCCCTGCTCTCCTACTGACCCTCCCCCCACCCCTGCAGGCCTCGGGCCTGGGCAGAATGAAGCCCAACATCCTGGTGGTGGGCTTCAAGAGGAACTGGCAATCGGCCCACCCAGCCACAGTGGAGGACTACATCGGCATCCTGCAGTGAGTGAGGCCCAGGGCAGGCCTGGGGTGGCACAGCGGGTACCAAATGGGGACATGACCTGAGGGCATAGCAGGTGTGTGTGTGTGTGTGTGTGTGTGTGTGTGTGTGTGTGTGTGTATGGATAGGCTCACAGGCTGAGCTCGTGGGCTGGGGTCATAGGCTAGGGTCATGGACTGGGGGTCATGGGCGAGGGTCACAGGCTGGGCCCATGGGCTGGGGTCACAGGTTAGGGTCATGAGCTGGGGGTCACAGGCTGGGCCTATGGGCTGGGGTCATGGGCTGGGGTCACAGGTGAGGGTCATGGGCTGGGGTTACAGGTGAAGGTCATGGGCTGAGTCCATTGGCTGGGGTCACAGGTTAGGGTCATGAGCTGGGGGTCATAGGCTGGGCCTATGGGCTGGGATCATGGGCTGGGGTCACAGGTGAGGGTCATGGGCTGGGGTTACAGGTGAAGGTCATGGGCTGAGTCCATGGGCTGGGGTCACAGACTAGGGTCATGGACTGGGGTCGCGGGCTGGACCCATGGGCTGGGGCCACAGGTGAGGGTCATGGGCTGTGCTCAGGGGCGGGGCTCACAGGCTCGGTTCTCCTGATCTGAGCCGTCTGGGTTCCGGGCACTGTAGGAAGCAGAGGCAGCACAGAGGGCGCAGTGAGAACCTGAGTCTTTGGTTCGTGGGAAATGAGGCCAACTGAGGCGTCCCCACTCAGACCCGTGGGCCTGGAGCTTCTAGGTGGGCAGGGGCAGGCAGGTGACAGTGAAGTGAGCCAGGCTGGGGCAGGAGGGAGCAGTGGGGACACTCTCACGCCCGCTGCGCCCAGGTCAGTGTGGGCACGGTGTTGCCGCGTCTCCTAGCTCCCCCAAGAGGTTAAAAATGGGGCATTTCCGGGCCCAGAGCAATAGTACAGCAGGTCAGATATTCTGCCTTGCACGCCGCTGACCTGGATTTGATCGCCGGCATCCCATATGGTCCCTGGAGCACCTCCAGGAGTGACTCCTGAACGCAGAAGCAGGATCAAGTCAGTGCTGGGTGTGACCCCAAAAGCAAAAAAATAAAGAAGTAAATGTGGGTTTCTGAGGGAGACTGGGTGCTGTCATGGCTGCAGGAGGCTGAGCTCACTCTGAGGGTGTCCCTGAGCAGAGACTCAGCCAGACCCCCTGGGGGTGACAGGTCTGGGGCCGCGGGGGCTGAACTCCCTGGGAATTTTGAGGTGACCCCCCAAGCCTGCTCGGCCAGGTCCGGAAGAGAAGAGAGGAGGAGGCAGCGCGCAGGGGCATTTAGGGGGCGGCGGGCTGGCAGGGAGTCCAGGCCCCACTTCCCGTGGGCCAGCCGCAGCTGGGAGTCTCAGCCACGCCTCTGGGCTGCTCTGGTAACTCCCAGAAGGCGTGAGAACCCCAACTCCCGGCCCCACACCCTGGGTCTGCTAAGGAGAGGTCTGCCCAGGTGGGAATCCAGAGAGGTCCGCAGAGGGAGGCCCCAGGCCGAGAACCTTCCGAGCTCCCAAACCATGCCTTGCTGCACCCCCAAGGTCATTCTTCGGGCTCTGCCTCAGTCATTCCTGTCATTCCTGAGCATGACGGCAGCCCTCTCCCCAGCCCCCAATCCATGGACAGAGGGGTGAGGGTTTTCCCAGCCTGGCTCGGTTTCCCCCTAGTGCACAGGCCCAGACTAGAGCTCGTGTCGTGCCCAGAGAAGGCTCTGTGGGGCAGGCCCGGCCACCGGTTTCTGGGCTGCAGGAAGGAGCCAAGGTCTGGCCCCAGGCGTCCCTGGGGCACCACCAAGCAGGGCTGGCCCGAGGAGCCTGACCCGTCTCCCCTCTCGCCAGCGATGCCTTTGACTTCAACTACGGCGTGTGTGTCCTGAGGATGCGGGAGGGACTCAACGTCTCAGAGGTGATGCAGGCACACAGTGAGTACCTGAGGACCAGTGCACCCCACGAGGCCCTGGAACCCCATCTTCACTCAATGGCGGGGGAAGAGAGGGGGGCATGGGTAGGCGTGTTCCCCGGGGCTGCAAGACTGCCAGGAAGACCCCTGACTAGGGAACGAGCTTGTGCTGACCCCTCAGAGGCCTCAGGCCAGAGAGAGGAGGGGGCTGTGGCCCATAGTGGGGCAGGAAGGGGCCTGGATGCAGAGCTCTTGAGTCTGCGCGAGCTCTTGCAAGCAGATGCCACTGGCCTCCAAGAGCATCGCTGGGGCACCAGGCAGGGCTGGGCCTGACGTTCGCTCCCATGGACCATGGCCTGCACAGGCAGATGTGGAGAGAATGACAGAGACGGGAACTAGCGGGAACTAGGAAGCTGCCCCTCCCTCCCTCTCTCCCTCCTTCCCTCTCCCTTCCTCCTTCCTTCCTCCCATCCTCCCATCCTGCCTTCCTTCCTTCTCCTCTCCTCTCCTCTCCTCTCCTCTCCTCTCCTCTCCTCTCCTCTCCTCTCCTCTCCTCTCCTCTCCTCTCCTCTCCTCTCCTCTCCTCTCCTCTCTCTCCTCTCCTCTCCTCTCCCTTCCTTTCATTCATTCATTCTTTCTTTCTTTTTCTTTCTCCTCCCTCCTTTCCTTTCCTCCCTTCCTCTTCCTCTCTATTTTTCTTTCTTTCTCTTTTCTTTCTTTCCCTCCCTCCCCTTCTTCCCTCCTTCCCTCCCCCTCCTTCTCTTGCTCGCTCCTTCCTTCCTTCCTTCCTTCCTTCCTTCCTTCCTTCTTTCCTGATTTGGGTCTACACCTATCTGTACTGTGGGCTACTCCTGGCTCGGTGCTCGGGACTCACTCCTGGAGGTGCTTGCAGTGCCCAGGCTTGAACCCATGATCCAGCCCTCTGAGCTGTGTCTTTGGAGTCCACACTGGCCCACCTGGCAGAGCTGAGGGGATGGGGGTGCTCCTGCGGAGATGAGGGAGTAGGGGGAGTGCAGAGCTGAGGGTTTGGGGGAGTCCTCCCTGCAGAGTTGAGCAAGTGCCAAGGGCAAGCCGGGTGCAGGGCAGTCTCTGCCCCCACCACAGGATGGGGGCAGCAGCGTGTGCCCTGGAGGCAGGAGGCAGGACACGCTGACACTCCCTGAGTGGACCCAGGAGTCCGGGTGTGCAGTCAGGGAGGGCCCCTCGGAGGAGGGGGCCTGAGGACAGGCCGCAGGACTCCTGGCCGGGGTCCTGTCCAGAAGGGGCTGGTCCTGAGGGGTGGGGCCGGCCCCCTTCTCTTGCAGTCAGTCCCGTGTTTGAGCCAGCAGAGGACGGGAAGGACGGCGGCAGCGGCCGGGCCAGAGCCTCCATGTCAGGCACACGTCAGTCCCGCCCCTCCCGCGCCTCAGGGCGCCTCACGTCCCAGGGTGCTGGGGGGCCCCCCGGGAGCTCTCCTCTGGCTAGTGAGCCGGGTGCAGCTAAGAACCTGCACGCGGTGACCCCAGGGGGGAGAGGGAACCCTCAGTGCTCTGTCTGCCCCTCGAGGCGCCCCCTAATGTTAGCAGCAGGGACTGCAGAGCAAGCTTCTTCCTCGGGCCCTCCACCAGGGGACCCCCAGGGCAGAAGCTAGAGCACCTGGTGGGCCTGTGGAAGACCCCCCATCTCCCCATCACCCTTCCCCCGATCCTGGGGTTCATCCCGGGGCCCTGTTCAGCCCACCTTCCAGCGCCCAGCACAGCAGCCAGTGTCAGTGTCCCCTGAGAGTCACCAGCAGGGAGGACGAGGACTTCTGGCACTGTGTGGTCAGCGTGGCCAGGCCAGCGGGCTTGGTGGACGCTGTCCTGAGGGTACCCCCCGCCCCTCAGTGGACCCCGAAGCGCTGGTCCGGGAGGAGCAGGCCAGCACCATCTTCCAGGCTGAGCAGGGCAAGAAGACCATCGACATCTACTGGCTGTTCGATGACGGAGGTCAGCGCCCCCCCAACCCCTCCCCTCCCGCCATTCAGTCAGCCCCGTGCTCTGCCCCCCAGCCTATCTGTCCACGCGGCTCAGAAAGCCCTGCCCAGGGTCCCATCCCGGCTGCCTTGGCCCCTTTGCACGGGCTCTGGTCTTTCTGAGGATCAGTGGGGGCTCTCTGGGGGTCAGGGAAGCTGAGGTCAGCAGGGATGAAAGCTCCAGCCTGGGTGACCTCAGCTGGGGGTGTATGTGAGGGGACGGGGCAGTGCAGGGACCCTCTTTCCTTCCTTCCTTCCTGGCGGTGCTGGGGGTCCAACCCGGAACCTCCCGCGTGGTGGGCAAGTGCTCCAGCCATGAGCTCCACCCACTCCAGAATATTCTTTATTTCCCGAAGAAGTGTGCCGTTTTCCACGTTTCTTAGGTGACATGACTCAGCTGTGTTTTCCGGCCCTGGCCGCGGCCGAGAGCCGGGCACCCACACGTCCTTGTCTGACCTTTGCTTGAACCACGAAGGAACGCGCTGGCTCGCGTGGGGCGTGTCCTAGGGACGTCCCAGCTGCGGATGGGGTGCAGACAAAGTCCCAATGCTTCACACGGCTTCCTAAGCCCGGTGTACACCCAGGGCAGGAACTGCTGTTAGCCCTCCCGACAAATCAGGAGACTGAGGCACAGAGGGTGAAGTTACATGTGCGGAATTACTCAGTATAAACACAGGTGATCGATTTGGGGGGAGAGATTAGAGCTATGCGCGGCTCAAGTGTTCTATCTTGAAGCAATACCAACCTTTTAGGCCTTTACACAACGCCCTGGTTATAAATTCAGTGCCAGCCCACTCACTGGGGTGTAAGACCCTGCGCTGAGTGTCCCTGTCTGCCTGCTGGGGTCCTGCCTGCAGATGGGTAGACTGAGACCGGGAGGGAAGCACAGAGCATCGTGACCCATAGGTGCCTCCTTACCAGGCCTCACCCTCCTCATCCCCTACCTCCTGAGTCGCAAGAAGAGATGGAGCAAATGCAAGATCCGCGTGTTCGTGGGGGGCCAAATCAACAGGATGGACCAGGAGCGAAAGGCGTAAGTGGGGACCCCACGCCAGGACGTGCGATGCCTCAGTCTCCCAGAGTGGACCCCTCCTGCCCCCTCCCCTTAGTGCTCTCCGAAGGCACTGCCAGGGATCTGGGCAGGAGCAGCTTGGGGGGGAGGGGTCCTGTCCCTCTTTAATGAGAGATGGACACCCTAGGCCTTGTCGTGCTCGGAAAAGACTCTGGCAGTTTTGGTTTGGGGGTCACACCCGGTGGTACTCAGGGGCTACTCCTGGCTCTGCACTCAGGAGTTACTCCTGACAGTGCTCGGGGACCATATGGGATGCTGGGAATCGAACCTGGGTCGGCCATGTGAAGAGCAAGTGCCCTCCCCGCTGTGCTACTGCTCCAGCCCTTTGTTTTTTTTTTTAGGGGGAGGGGGGCATATCCAGCGGCACTCAGGGAGCCAGAGAGAATGCCGGGGTTCGAGCCTGGGTCAGCCGGCTGCAAGGCGAGTGCCCTGCCTGTCCCAGTATGGTTTCAGCCCCAGAACATTGCACTTGAGGACCACAGATCTGCCCCCAGGGGCATCCGTGTGGAATGAAGCCCCCTCCTCCTGAGAAACGAGGGGGTGCTAGACTCCTGCTGGGCAAGGTCCTCCAGGGTTGGTAGCTGTCTCCGGTGAGACAGAGGGGACAGTGGCCAGGAGACCACCCCCCTCCCTTTCATCCCGCTGCAGTGCTGTGGCCGGTAGGGGGCGCTCACTGCCCCATAAGCAGCTGGCGGAGGCTGCACACTGCCCACTATTTGCTGGGTTTCTGTGCTGAATAGACGGGCAGTTTCTGTTTCAAGTGGGGCTGTTTCATTTCCTTTCGTGACATGACTGAGAATAAGGGAGCACTTCCGCAGAAAAGGGTCACACTGGGGTGGGGACAGGCGGCAGGAGGCGGGCTAGTGGCAGAGATGTGGGGGAGGACGTCGGGCAGCTGCTCCCTGCCAAGGTCCCGCGGGCTAAAGGTCGGAGGTGACAGTCAGAGGGTGTGGGTGGGCTTTGCCCAAGGGCTTTGCCTCTGCCACTCTGGGCTGGGAGGAGCCCTTGCCGCCTCCCCCCGCCAGCACCCCCAACCCTAGCCTGAGTTAGGGTGACTCAGCACCCCCCCACTAGTCCCCAGCCCTGCTGGCCCCTGCCAGGCCAAGGGGAGCGGTACTGGGCGAGGTCAAAGCCACCTTCTCAGGGCTCCCAAAGGTCACTTTGACTGAAGGTCACAGCTGGTTCCGACTCAGTTTCCTGTCCCGCTCCGAGCTGCAGCTAGGCATGGGCCGGGCCAGTCGGAGCTTGACAGCTGGACCCCAGCCTGGTCCTTTGGGTTCTTCTCTTCCTCTTTCCTCTCCCCTTCACCCCACGATTCTCACCCTGGTCCCCAAGTTCCCGTGTCGTCTCTCAGACTCACCTCCTCGCGGGTCACCCAAGCCAAGTCCTGCCTTGGGGTCTGCGGCGACGGGTGGGCTAGGGCCAGGGCAGCTGGACCGCCTCGATAGCTCCCTGGGGGATGCCAACGCAGACACCCCTACCCCATTTTCTTTGGCTTGTGGCACTCTTACTGTCCAGCCAGCTGGCTACCTCCTCTGTGAAGCCTTCCTGGCTCTCCAAATCCACAGCTAGGTACAAACCAGTTCCGTCTGGATTGCGACTCCAGACTCTGCTTAGGCCACCAGTGTCGTCTTTGTTTTCTATCTCATCCCCCCCAGGAATTGCTTAAGCTTCACCTTTCCATCCCTTAGACGAGGGTCCCAGACTTCCTTGGCCCACCACCCCCTGGCTTCGCTCTGCAAGCACCCCACCCCCTGCCAACAGCAGCCCGGCGCCCCCAGCCACGCAGGAAATCCCGTCAGTGCCCCCTCTGTGTCTCTGACACCCCCCCCCCCAGAGGGGGGACCCAGCAGCATCTCTGCATGTGACACACAGCACTGACTGGGCGGCCTCTAGCTTCCCCGCCCACCCACGGGGCAGGGCAGCCTGGGAGACTCTCCACTTCCTTCCAGGATCATTTCCCTGCTCAGCAAGTTCCGGCTGCCTTTCCATGAAGTTCACGTCCTCCCTGACATCAACCAGAAACCTCGGGCTGAGCAGTGAGTTCTGGGAGCCCACGGCGGCGTGACGGGTGGGGGGCACCCACCCCTCTGCCCATCACCCTCTCTCTGCTGAGCTGGTGGGAAAGGCACGAGAAAAAAGGGTCATGGGGAGATGGGGTCATGGGAAGGTGGGGGTCACAGGAAAACGGGGTCACAAGAAGGTGGGGTCACAGGAAGGTGGGGGTTACAGCAAAATGGCATCATGGAAAAATGGGGTCATGGGAAGATGGGGTCACAGGGAGATGGGGTCATGGGACAACGGGGTCACAAGGAGATGGGGTCATTGGAGGGTCATAGGAAGACAGGGAAGATGGGGCCACAGGAAGACAGGGTCATGGGAAGACAGGGTCACGGGAAGGTGGGGGTCACAGGAAGGTGGGGTCACGGGAAAATGGCATCACGGGAAAACAGGGTCACAGGAAGATGGGTCTCAGGAAGATGGGGTCATGGAAGACAGGGTCACAGGGAGACCGGGTCACGGGACAACGGGGTCACGAGGAGATTGGGGTCATGGGAGGGTCACTGGAAGACAGGGTCTCGGGAAGATGGGGTCACAGGAAGACAGGGTCATGGGAAGACAGGGTCACGGGAAGATGGGTCTCAGGAAGATGGGGTCACGGGAAGGTGGGGTCACGGGAAGAAGGTAGCAGGACTGGGGACTTTGTCACAGACTTGGTTGGCGGCAGAGGGAGCCGGTGGCCCCATCTGGCCTGGCCATGGCTTCCCCGCCACCCGGCAGCGGCAGCATCTCCAGATCAGCAGGAGACCCCCAGGGGAAGTTTTCTCCTTCTAAACGGTCCCCCTTCCATCTCCATTCCTGGTTTCCTCCAGTACTGGGGCTTGCAGGCACACCTGGGGGGCTGGCAAGGAGACTGCTGGGGACCCCAGCCCGGATCCTGAGTGGGCCTGGGAATCTGCATTTCTGCCCAGTTTCCCATGACCTCAGGGGACAATGTCCACTTTGCATAGTTGCCCCTGCCGGGGTCCATGCGCCTGCAGTGGGGGTGCCCTCTCCTCTCCTCCCCCCTCCCAGCCGTCCTCACTGCACTGCCCACCTCCTCGTCTACTCAGGGTCTTGTTCCACATTTCAGCACCTGGAAAGGGTGCGGGGTGGGGGGGGGAACACTGGCCCGTCCCCTCTGTGCAGGCCCAGGTGACTCCACCAGGTCTTGGCTACCTGTGAGTCACTTGCTTGAGTCCATGGTGGACTTTGGGTGCTCTCAAACAGAGCTAGATCAGCCCCGCGCTTGGACTGACGGCCTGCCCCCACTCCCCACCCAGCTGCCCAGGGGAGACCCCTGCATCCTGCTGAGGGTCTGCACGGTGTTCTCTTGCACTACCCCAGACCATGAGTTGGGGTGGCGCTGCCCTGGGGCCAGTACTGAGTCACGCTCAGTAAGCACCCTGGGGTGGGGCAGGGGGCTCGAGGGCAGCAGGCACCAAGGGCAGAGAGTCCCACCTAGCAACCTCACCCACTCTCCGCCCCCAGCACCAAGCGGTTCGAGGACATGATCGCGCCCTTCCGCCTGAACGACGGCTTCAAGGACGAGGCCACAGTGGCCGAGCTGAGGCGGGACTGTCCCTGGAAGATCTCGGATGAGGAGATCAGCAAGAACCGTGCCAAGGTGCGGCTCAGATGCGCCCTGGGGCTGGCTGTCTCGAACCCTGACTCGGGACCGCCAAGGGGGGGCTGAAGGTGAACACCCGAGACCTCCGCCCTGGACCCCTGGGGGGCTCCCTTTCCCCCCCACCTTTACTGCAGACCTGGAGGCCACACCTGCGGCCGGGTTGGCGCCCAAGGCAGAATTTGTCCCCGGCCTGGCTCCCCTTTCCCTGTAAAGGTATAAACCCTGCCCCACATCTAGCCGAAAGCCCGACCCCCACTTCTCAGAACCCCCCGTTATGGCCCTGGGTCATTTTAAGGTGGGCAATCACAGTTCCACTGCCCCTACCCCACCCACCCCAGAGGAGTGACTTTGCCTATCGGGGACACTCAGTAACCTTTGGGGACCCTTGAACTGTCACCCCTGGAGATGTGCTGTCACTAAGTCACAGACATCGGGGTGCTGCTGGACACCCCCAGCCCCCAGGGCAGTTCCTGCCAGAAGCACCCTCCTATTTTCTATGGTGAGAGTGAGGGTGCCCACCGTGGCCAACCCCAAGTGTCGGTCATCACTAAACAACGTGGCTGGAGAGATGGTACTGAGGCCAAGGCCTTGCACACGGCCAACTCAGATTCACCCCCTGGCATCCCGTATGGTGCCAGGAGTAAGCCCTGAGCAACACTGGGTGCAGCTCCCCCAAAAACAAACCAAAAATACAATGAAAAAAATAGTGGGGTGGCAGGGAATCTCTCCTCCCAGCCCACCCAGGTTTCAGGGCACTCCCCATCGTCCCAGTGACCCCTCTGCAGAACTCACACGCTGACAGCCACATGGGGATCGTGGCAGAGCCCAGGACATGTAGGGGGTGCTACCGGGGCACTCCTCCCTCACCCGTGAGGCCTCTGCTCTGTGCACCAGCCCCCTGCCAGGCCCCCGTCACAGGAAGCTGGTGGTGAAGCCCATTCTCTCTGCTGTCGATTCTCATGGCTAAGCTTCGGGTTGGTTTGTTTTTTAACGCTTTTTTTCTTTTTCTTTCTTTCTTTTTTTTTTTTTTTTTGCCTTTTGGGTCACACCCGGAAATGCACAGGGGTTCCTCCTGGTTCTGCACTCAGGAATTACTCCTGGCAGTGCATGGAGGACCATACGGGATGCTGGGGATCAAATCCGGGTCGGCCGCATACAAGGCAAACACCCTCCCCACTGTACTATTGCCCCAGCCCCCTTTTAATGCTTGTTGTTGCTGTTGTTGTTGTTGTTTCTCTTTGGGTCACACCCAGCAATGTTCAGGGGTGACTCCTGGCTCTTCACTCAGGAATTACTCCTGGCAGTCCTCAGGAGACTATATGGAATGGCGGGATGATGCCGCCTCCACCACCCGCAAGGCCAAGGCCTTGCCTGCTGGACTATCGCTCCCGCCCCGAGGGTTGGGGTGTTGTTTGTTCATTTTGCCTTCGGAAGCCACACCTGGCAGTGCTGGGGGAACCATGGGGTCCCGGGGTGGAGCACGGCCTCCTGCACTCAGCCCCCTGGACTGTCTCCAGCCCCCAGAGTGGCCGCTTGTACCCTGCGCTGTGCCCTTCTGTGCCCCTCTGGCCTTAAGGCCGGGCAGGGACCTCAGGCAGTATTGAGTATCCTTCCTGCCCAGAGTCAGGCGCATGAGGGACCCTATTTCAGGGTTGTGGAGGGGGGGAATGACCGTGTGCTTGTCCTTGCACAGTCCCTGCGTCAGGTGAGGCTGAATGAGATCCTGCTGGATTACTCCCGAGACGCTGCCCTCGTCGTCATGTAAGTAGCTCTGCTGAAGAGAACTGGGGTGGCGAGGGGGTGCCGGGTATCAGCTCCGATGTGCTCAGAGCCGGGCACGCTGTGAGGCCCCAAACCTTCTCACGTGTGTCCGCCTGTGCCTAAGCTGTGTGATCTGCCCCAGTGCCTGCTGGCTGGGGCTGAGGGCCTCACTCATGCCAGACCCCATCATGAATCCCCTGTGTCACTGTCTCCTGTGGGTCACATTTTCCTGCCACACTTGGTCTTGGCAGAGGGACACCGGCTCATGGTGGATGAAAAAACGGTTCTCAGTGGTTTGGGAAATCACCCCCTTTGGCCATGGGCCAGCCCCAAGTGATGCTGGGCCAAGTCTGGCCAGCAAAACTAGGGCCTGCCCTGTGTCCAGGCTCCTGTCCTGCCCGTGTCCAGGCTCCTGTCTTGCCTGTGTCCAGCTAGAGGCTGAGCAGATGAGAGCTGTGATGAAGTGGCCACAGCTGGGGTGACGAGTGGGGTGTTCCAGCGGGACTCTGGCGTCTTGGGGGACAGAAGGAAGAGATCGGTCAGCCCCGCTGGCCAGGTGCTCCCTGAGAGAGACACGGTTAGGATGGAAGGAGGGTGTTGACCAAGACAGGAATGGCTTCTCCTGGGCCACAGAACCAGGGTGCTCACGACCTGGGCCCAGTGTGGAACATCCTGGAGGCCCAGAAATGACAGGAGCTGCCAGAGAGGGCCAGCAGGGCACGAGCCCACATGGGACCTTCCACATCTGGGACTGACTCAGCTTGGGGTGCCCCTACATTGCAGCCCCTGAGGCCAGTTTTGCTGGGCTGGTGCTTTCTGGGACCTCAGGACACTCAGCTGTGGTGCAAAGAACCTCTGAGATTCCTTGAGGGGACCTTGACGAGGAAGGGACCCGGGGTTACGGGGTCACTCCCGGCCACTGGCCGAAGTGCTCAGAGAATGTTCTAGGCCCAGGCCGACCTGGGGGTGGCCTGGCACTAAGTGTAAGCCGGGAAGGGCTCTGTCTGGGTGCAGCTGCCCTCGCCTCTCCTTGAGACCTGGCGAGTGCCCCCTGGGTGCCTGAGCTGCTGGTGGGGGGGGGGTCTTTCCTCTGCAGGAACCCACAGTGAGGCCCGGGCCACAGCCCTGGGTACCCCTTTCCCACGTTCCCCGAGGTCAGCTAACCATGTGATTCTAAGTGTGTTCATCAAAGGAGTCGTTTCCTGGGAGTGAAAGGAGGAATTTCCTTCTGGGACACTGCCAGGTCACCCCACCCCACCTGCAGGACGTCAGCCCCCTCTCCCCTCCGTCCTTCACTGGGGGATGTGGCTCAAGGACTCGGGACACAGAGCACTTTCGGCTACTGCTCTGCATCAGTCTCTGATGGAGTGCCTGCCCACAGCCCTGAGAAGGGTTCCAGATGGTGGTTTCCTCCGTCAGCGCCCCCAAGGGCTGCTGGGAAAGGGGGGTTGCCTCAGAGACCCCAGCTCCCTCCCACCCTGCCACTAAATCCAGTCTGGGTGGAGGCAGAGGTTCTGAGCAGGGTGGGGAGCAGGGCAGGGGCGGGGGACAGGGGTAGGGTCTGGGGTTGGGGGCACAGAGTGCTCACGGCAGACTGGGTGCAGCTCCCCCCATCCCGCCTACTAGGGGAGGGTTTGCTCCTTAACAGAGCATCTGATTGACTCTGAAGCTGAATCCAGCTGGCTGATAAACCAGCCCAACCCTCACAGACCCATCATCTATTGCTAATCTCACTTTGGGAACCAGGCACCCCCTTTTTCCTCTACCAAGAATCCTTCCTCAGAGCCAAACCATCTCCATCAAAGTGGTAAATATCAACAACATTGCCTTTCATCCGTGGAAACTCTCTGGGACCCACGTCATCGTGGCGCCTTATTTTCAAAACTCTATGATGCGGTCACTCATCCGTCCTCCAGCACACACTGTGGAGAAGGAGAGGGGTGTCGGGGAGGAGTTCCACAGAGCAGGGGAGCCCGGGCTAGTCTTCTGCACCCAGCTCAGGTGCAAGGCTCCCTTCCTCTGCAGCTCAGAGAAGCAATGCCGAAAGAGAAGTCCCCTTGTTCTGGGCAGCATCTCCCTGGACCTGAGAAGCTCAGCCCTGGCCCTGCAGTGGGCTGACTCGAACCACGGGAATCGGTAGCGGAAACTGGTAGCAGAGCGAGCTGCTGGCTCCTCGAGGCATGGACGCCCCTGGGTGGGCCCTTCTTGCTTAAAAGTGCCGCAGGGTGATGGGTGGTCTCTGCCCCTAAAACACAGTCCTCTGAAATTTCTGTTCCCTACCCCTAAAACACAGTCCCCTCTGAGGTCTCTGATCCCTGCCCCTAAAACACAGTCCCCTTTGAAGTTTCTAAATCCTGCCCCTGAGAAGGATGTGCTCTATGAACTCCTCAGAGGCTGCCCTTGGCCTGTGACAAAACAATTCAACCTGCAAAACTGGCTTTAAACATCCCTACTCAACTTTCTCAGGAAAGTCACTGAACACCGACGTCTTCTATCTCTAGGAACACTAGTTTAATGGAACACTGTCCCACCTTGAGCAAGCCCATTAGTTTTTTTTTTTTTTTTTTTTTTGTAAATGTAGGACTATTGCTATTTATTCAGCCATTGATTGGGCTGATTGAATTCCAAGCCCATTCGTTTTTAAATTGTATTTTCAGTGCTGGGAATTGAACCCCACCTCCCACACCTGTAAGGCCACATGCTTTCCTGCTGAACTGCATCTCCAGTTCAAGCTTTTTTTTGGGGGGCGGGGGGGATCATCATCACCACCCCTAGTGGGTTCCTCCTGGCTCTGAACATAGGAATCACTCCTGGCAGTGCTTGGGGGACCATATGGGATACTGGGAATCAAACCCAGGTCAGCCATATGCAAGGCAAACACCCTACCTGCTGTACTATCACTCCAACCCCCAGCCCAGGGATGTTACTTTTTATCATTTTAATTATAAAATTATAATTAATTTATTTGGGGGTGTCCACTTCAGGGGATCGTGAGATCCTAGAGATCAAATCCCATTTCCCTATACGCAGAGTATGTACTTTAGCCCTCAGGACCAGCCCAGAGACCCAGATTTTGCTTTTTATTTATTTTGTTTTTTTGTTTGGGGTGACCACACTTGCCAGGACTTAGGAGCTACTTCCGGCTTCATGCTCAGGGCGCACTCCTGGCAATGCTCAGGGGATCGTGTGGTGGTGGGGGATCAAACCTGGTCATGCTACATGCCTACATACAGCCTTTATGCCAGGCGCCCTCCCCCTTACCTCCCCCCCATCATCGCCATTGCTTCCTAAAGGAAGATGGTGGTGATCCCATATGAAGTTCGAAGGATTTTAAATAAGGGCTCCATGTTCAGGGACCCCCAGCTTGAGTTGTTGGCTTGGGAAGATCCCGTGCACTTCTACCCCAGAACATGACACTCGGCTGTCTCCTGTTGGATAATAATCACAAGCACCCACTAAGACCCCTGGCGTGGGGTCTTCCAGCTCAGCGAGGGCCAACTGGGCATGCTCACGTTCGGGAAGGGAAACCGACGATGTTCCAGGACTGTGGGTCCACGGCTGAAGCACGAGGCGGGGAAAGCACCTCCTCAGCTGGCGAGGAAGCCAGCATCGCCCCGGGGCCCAGACTGGCTTAGAGTCTGCACTGAAAGAGACAGGACCAGGGGCTGGAGGGATAGCACAGTGGGTAGGGCGTTTGCCTTGCATGTGACTGACCCAGGTTCAATCCCCAGTATCCCATATGGACCCCTGAGCACCGCCAGGGGTAATTCCTGAGTGCAGAGCCAGGAGTAACCCTGTGCATTGCCGGGTATGACCCAGGGCCCTTTGGGGAACTAGATCACAAAGTGCGGTCTTCTGAGAGGACCGGGTGTCCTGACTCCAGGGCCCCTGAGGGGAGAGCAGGCCCCCAGGCACTATTGGAATGTCTGGGTGCTGGAAAGGTCACTTCCTGAAGCGCCCTTGGACACTTGCTGAGCAGCACCCGGGTATCACGGTGCTCATCCAGGGCAGTGATTTGGACCAGGAGTCTTTGGAGCCCCCAGGGCCCCCCCACTCCCAGGCCTGACCCTCAGCTGGAACCAGGCATGTAGTGACTGGAGGGGCGGAGATGCTGTAATCCTTGTGGCCCGGGGTGGGGTCATCTTGCCATACTTAGTGCCCACCCCCTGCATCAGATCTGGGTCCTGGGCATGGGGGCAGCGCATTCAGTGAGTATGGGCCCTAGGGTGGTGGCAGACGGGCAGGAGACTGCGTGAGTGGGGGATTTTTCGAGGGGAAGGCTGTGAAGACAGGTGGGTGTGTTCTGATAAAGAACCCTGGGAAGGGGCCGGAATGGTAGTACAGCAGGGAGGGCATTTGCCTTGCACGCGGCTGACCCAGATTCAACCCCCAGTATCTCATCTGGTCTCCTGAGCATGGCCAGAAATGATTCCTGAGTGCAGAGGCAGGAGTATAACCCCTGAGCATCACTAGGTGTGACCCCCAAACAAAAACCAACAACAAAAGAAACCAGGGAGGCCTGCTTTGAAGCAGCCTCTTCTCGGGCCTGTGTGACCCCAGAGGGAACCAAGTTTCTCAACAAAAGTCCCATGGCTGGAGCAAGTGGTCTTTTTTTCTTTGCTGGAATAGAAAGCAAATCCCTGTGAGTAAGGCTGAGGGGGATGGGAGAGGAGATTGGGGACCAGATTCCAGGAGACGTAAGGGACTATGGCTTTCTTAGAAATGCTGGGGGGAGGGGCAGAGAGATAGCACAGCATGGAAGGCGCTTGCCTTGCATGTGGCCAACCCAGGTTCCACCCCCAATAGCCCCTTATGGTCCTCTGAGCCCACTAGGAGTGAGCCCTGAGCACAGAGTGAGGAGTAAACGCTGCTGAGCACTGTGGGGTGTGGCCCCCAAACCAAACCAAACGAGAGCTTTGGGATGAGAGATAGTACAGCAGGTGGGCACTTGCCTTGCATGCAGCTGACCTGGGTTCAATCCCCAGCATCCATTATGCCCCCCCCCCCCCAGTATCACTAGGGTAGGGGTGATCCCTGAATGCAGAGCCAGGAGGAAGGCTTGAGCATCACTGGTTGTATCGGGCCGCCCCTCCACACACCTCCCCAAGCTCTGAGGCTGCAGAACTTGGGGAGAACAGCAGAAGGTCAATCCTGGAGGTGGGGAGGAAGAGGCGGCATGCAGGAACCCAACCAGGAGCCGCTGGGTGAGGAGGGGCCCTGGGCGTGGTGGGAACCAGCCTTTCCTGCCTTGCAGCACGCTGCCCATCGGGAGGAAAGGGAAGTGTCCAAGCTCCCTCTACATGGCCTGGCTGGAGACCCTGTCCCAGGACCTCAGACCCCCGGTCGTCCTGATCCGTGGAAACCAGGAAAACGTGCTCACCTTTTACTGCCAATAATCCGGACGTGACCACGCCTGCCCGGAGCCCAGAGCCCAGCGGGCATGGGGGACAAGACCAGGCGTGTTGGTGCGTGAGGGAAAGGAGGCCCTTCCACTCTCCGGGCTGGACCCCACACCCTTGGACATGTCCCCTGGGTCTTGCTTTTCCTGGGCTGGAGAAATAGCAGGTGGAATTGCATGGAAAATTCACTTCATAGCCAGTGTTCCTGTCGAGTTTTCTCTTGATGTCGATTAACAGTGAATGAAGGTTTCAGTCTGGTTTCTGCACGTATTTGGGTCAAGAATCCTGTGTGTGGGGGCAGGCAGTTTCTACAGACCCAGGAAATTGAGTGTCTTCCTGGGGCCCTGGGGGAATGTGGGCTCCCTGAGTTTCCCATAATAATGCAAATTTATTTTTCAATTTTATTTTATTTTACTTTATCGGTTTGGGGGCCACACCCATGATACTCAGTACTTACTCCTGGTTCTGTGCTCAGGGTTCATGCCGGGAGATGCTCATGGGATTGAACCAAGGTTGGCTGCAGACAAGGCAAACACCTTATCCATGTACCCTCTGCCCAGTCCAGCCATGCAAGTTTCTTTCCCCACCTCTCCAATCCCTTCATTCTCAATCGTGTGTCTTCAGTGTTTCGGTGGCTTCTTGGTCGATAAGTGACCTGCCAGCATTCTTTGGCTGTGATCCTTCAGTAGGAATATTTCACGCTGAGACTTGCCAGAAAGACATCCACAGAAAGATCCCCAAGACACTAAAAGACACTTATCTTCCCTATGGATAATGTGCTCCAATCATTCGATGTTGGTTCCTCTTCTCTTTAAAATGCCTAGAAGGTGAGTGGGCTGGAGCGATAGCACAGAGGTAGGGCATTTGCCTTGCACACAGCCAACTTGGCCTCCCTGGGTTGGATTCCTCCGCCCCTCTCAGAGAGCCTGGCAAGCTACCGAGAGTATCTCGCCTGCACAGCAAAGCCTGGCAAGCTACCTGTGACGTATTTGATATGCCAAACACAGCAACAAGTCTCACAAGTAACATCAGAGATGTTACTGGGCCCGCTTGAGCAAATCGATGAACAATGGGAGGACAGTGCTATAGATAGTTAGGTGAGTTAGGGATCTGTTAGGGGATTTGGGGGGAAGTGGTGGGGAGGACAGGACCTTTGAGAAAATCATGCTTCCACCTTTTGGCACAACGCACCTTGGCTACAAGGGGAAATACTTGTTGTGGGTCATGACTGGTAAAGTTGGCTACCAGTACCCATGCAGCATGGACACTGATGTCCCTCTGGCCTCACAAGGCAGCCAGACCTGGTTTGGGGTCACACCTGGTGGTGCTCAAGGATTACTCCTGGCTCTGCACTCAAGAATTACACTTGGTGGTGCTCAGGGGCCCATATAGGATTCCAGGATCGCACCTGGGTCGGCTGCATGCAAGGCAAATACCCCACCTGCTGTATTATCTCTCCAGCCTATCGTTAACGATATTTACTTAGAGAAATGTGAGATGAGAGAAAGAGACAAACATATTTAAGGAAGAACTTCTCCAGAGGGTTGAAAAGCAGAGAATGGCTTTGGGAAGAAGGTGATATCCATTTTCTCTAAATGCCTTGGCCTGGAGTTCTCTGCACACATGAGCTCATCTGGCAGTTGAGCTGGGGGAAGTCCTGGACTCCTGCCTGTCCTCTCAGATTCGCATCAGCCAGCCCAGGGCAGACAGCAGGCTCCAGCTGGTGTCCACTGTCCCTGCCACATGAGGGCCTGAGGGAAGGAGAGGGGCTGGGCAGCTGTGGGGCTCCCTGGGAACACCCGAGCCATCACCCCACCGACCCCCTCCGCATCCCCTGAGCACCACCTACTATAAACAAGGCAGAGCCCGGTTGGGAAAGGTTTTTCTAGAACTGCGTGGATGCCAGTACCCGGTTGATAAATGTTCCCTCTCCAGTCCTCAAGAACACCCCAATCCAGGAACAGGGCATGCTCTGACATCTGACATTTAAAGAATGCTAAAATCAAAAAAACAAAATTTTCACTCTGTTGAAAGCTAACATGGGGAGCAAGGGGGAGAGCCTGGAGAAAATAGTATTTCTGCCTTTCTGCTCAACCACCCCGGCTGCCCGGGAAGTGCCTGGCATGGGTCTGGCTGGGCAAGTCGAGCCTCCCTCTGAGCAGGGAGCTAATGTCCCTTCGGTCTCACAAGATAACCATCAAGCGGCATCTAAACCCACTAGATCAGAGATCTTAGCAATGATCTACACAGATTTTAGCTAGAATAGCTTAGGGAAAACAACCACCAAAAGAGCTTTGCGTGAACCAGGAAGCCAAGCACAATGAAAACATACAAAAACGCCAACTCAGCTGCTGACATGGCTGAGTCGTAGATGAGTGTCCCCAGCGCTGCTGCGTGCTGAGGGGCTGGACCTTGCCGGCCTCAGCCTGACGGACGCGTCCTTGGCTCCCGCTGCCTGTGCAGTCAGCGTGTCCCTTTCTACCTGGTCACCTTCTCAGAAACACTTGCTTTCTCCTGGCTGTGTTCACAGGCTCCGGGAAATGATTTCTGAAGTCTTTTATAAAAGGGCTGTGATGATTTTGGGGGGTGGGGTGGGGGAGGGGTTGGAGTGGGGGCTAACCCTGAGGTGCTCAGGAATTACTCCTGACCATGCTCAGGGGACCCTATGGGGTGACAGGGATCAAATCCTACCCACTGCGCTTCCTCTCTGGCCCCCAAAGGCTCCAGGTCTTTTCACTCTGACTGCCGGCTGAGAGCTGGTGCTGTCAAGTGCGGTAATCACGGGGCAGTTCTGAGCTTCTTTCTTTCCCACAGTCTGGCTGTGTGACCGCAGACACTTCCCTTAACCTCTCTGGGCCTCACAGTCTGTGAAACAAGAGCACTGGAGTAGAAGAGGCGTCAGCAGCCAGCTGCCCCCGGATGCCCATGGTTTGGCCCCCACGCCCACGGCTGAACAAGACCGGGGCTGTGGCAGAGAGGGGGCTGGGGAGACGCATTCTACAGCCCCCCTTCCCTCAGCCCCCATTGCTCTGAGCTGTGGGCTGGGGCAGGAGGAAGCGGGTCACTCTGTCAAGCCTTCCGGTCGCCCTGCACCCCTGCTGGTGGAAAGGCAGAGGCTTCCGCCTACCCCACTTCTCCCTAAGGCGCCCAGAGATACGTGGACTTATTGTGCCTCTAACCAGCCCCTTTTCAGAGAAAAATTACTCTGGCCCCCAAATGCACCCAAGTCTATAATCCCTCCAGGATGGTTCCGGCACCCCCATGTTGAGGAGTTCATGGACAGTGGGGGTGTAACCTCGCCGGCACCCTACCCTACGCAGAGGAGAGGTGTGACATGGGCAGCCCAGCCAGCGGGGTCCTCACTCCAGGGCAGCTGACTGCCCACGGGGCTTCCAGCTCTGCCTCCCTCCCTTCACCCGTGTCCAGCTGCCTGGTGCTAATCCCACAGCAGCTTAGCGGGGCCCATTCCTGCCCCCGTGGCGTCCCCAGCCCATCCCAGGCAACAACGCAGGGTCTGGTTATGAAATGGAGAAGCCCCCAACCCCACCACCCCCAATCCCCCCCACTTGGGGCTGATTTTCTTTCTTCCATCTCTGTGGCTATCCAGGAGGGTCAGGTGAGGGAGGTGGGTTTCACTGGGATAAGATTGGCTGGAATGTTCCAGAAGACCCACCTACTGCCCCTGAAGCACACGCTTCGCAGGCAGGTTTTGTTCCCAGTAGTGTGTGGCTCAGACGGTCAGGAAACAAAACAAAACAAAACAAAACAAAACACCTGTTCTGATCTGCCCAGCCCCCCAGTTCCGCAGTCGAGCAACCACATCCCCCCATGGCTTGCTCAGGGAAGGCAGGAAGCACCCACCAAGCCACCAAGCCACAGAAAGCCCTGCCGGCCACGCCTCCCCACAGCCCAGGGCAGGGAGGGGGCTCCCCAGGGGAGGAGCCCAGAGCTGACAGCTGCCCTTTGCCAGGCTGGGTGGGAGGAGGGGCGGGCCCCCCTGGCCCTTCCTCACTGTGTACTGTTGTTTTCTTCCCATGTATAGCTCCTTAGACCCTCACTTAGAAAAAAAAAAAACACATTTTGTGTAGAGAATCAGGAACATTGGTTCTTTTAGTTTGCAACCCTGGGCCAGTTAGACACCCGGAGATGATCGAACTTTCAACTTTTGTCAGTGGTTCCATTTTGCTTATCGCTGTACTAGAAGTATGTCAATTAGATTAAATTTCCTGCAGCCAGTGAGGGACACGTGTCCCTTCCTGAAAGGGTCCAAACACTCGGGGTCTGAAAATACCTGAGGGTGGGCGCCGGAGTGATAGGCAGGTAAAGCGCTTGCTGTGAACGCCGCCAACCCGGGTTCGATCCCCGACATTCCATATGGTTTCTGAGTGCAGAGCGAGGAGTAACCCCTGAGCAATACTGGGTGTGTGCTCCCCACCCCGACCCTACCCCACCCCCATAAAAAAAAAAAAAGAAAAACACCCGCCAGGGAGAGTCCTATGAAGGGCCACGGGCTGAAAGGCCGGAAGGCTCCTTGTCTCAAGCGTGGGAAATAAGACAAGAAAGGGCCGGCGGGTTTCATTCCAGCTCAGTAGATGGGGTCAGATCAAACTGCCCTGGATGCAGAGAGGAAGAAAACACAGATGGCCGCATGCCCTCAATATTGTCTATGAAAATTGGATGGAACCAGAAGTAGCAGGTCCTGTGAGGAGAAGCCTTCCAGGCATGGCACAAGCGAGGCTCAGGATTAGGGAACAGGAAATCAGCCCGATTTCCTGGGGCAGGAGGGCAGCATGTAGAGAAACATGATAAGGACAAATAGGATTGGGGATGGGGACGGTAGAGGCTGGGAAGATTGTACAGCGGGTAAGACCTTGCACATGGCCTACCTGGGTTCCCTCCCGGCATCCCACAGGGTCCCCAAGCCCTATCAGGAGTGATCCCTGAGTGCCGAACCTGAGCATAGCCAGGTGTGGCCCCCCCAAAGAGAGAGGAAGGTGGAAGAGCCCAAGCTCCACTGCAAGGTTGGTCACTCCTTGCAGACTCAGAGGCCAGAGGGCAGAGTCAGGCCTTTGGGGGCAGGTCTGGATGGGGGTCCAGACTGTGGTGGGGAGATAGTGGAGGGCAGTGACCCCCAAGGCGAGGCCATAAGACCCAAGGCAGAGGGTACGGCAGGTGGAAGGACGAGGGGGCTGAAGGTACAGAATCTTCCAGAGCCAGGATTCCTGGATCCTCCCAGAGAGAAAGGTTTACTGAGAGTAAGCGTCAGTGTTCCTGAGCGCCTGGCTTCTTGAGCATGGTGTCAAATATCTGCAGACACAACTCGGATGCTGACAAGTTGGGGTTTAGGATGTAGTTTAATAGAAGGGTCCAGGCCTCTCCTTTCACCCAGGGCCAATGTCTCCTGCCTGGTCCTTCGATGGGCGACCCAGAGAACCACATCCAGGTCCTGTCCCTCTGCTGTGGATACCGTGGCCTGGCCCTGGCCCTGTGCTGTCCTCCTGGAACCCTGTCTCTTGCGTTCCCTTGCAAGGGACGGCTGTTCTTAATGTGTCGCTGGGCCTCTCTAGGGCTGTGCCCCCTGTGCCCTAGGGGCCCCGTGGCTTTCTTTAGTGTCTGGACACAGCCACGTGTGTGCGGGGAAGAGCCCTCTGTGGTGCTACTGTCCATCGAGCCGGGTCTGGAGAGAGCGCAGGGGCTGTGGCCTCTCCTTGTGTGCAGCCACCAGGTGCCATCCCCACTGAGGGTTCCCTGAGCACTGCCAGGAGTGATCCCTGAGCCAGGGCCAGGATCAGCTCCGAGCACTCCTGGGTGTGGCCCCCAAACAAGCAAACAGCAACCACCCCTGGCCCCTCCTGGGTGGCCACCAGTTCAGCCAGCCGCTCCCAGCTCTCTGGGGGAGGAAGCGGCAGCAGGAAGAGAGAGACTGCCTCCTAATGCTCCAGCTCAGGAGCCCGTTGGCCCAGACCCCTGGCTGACGGGCCAGGGGGGAGCTGTGATTGCACACCGAGCAGCGAATGTCCACAAACGCCTGCGTTAGCAGGGGGAGGTGGGTCAGACATCTGCGGCTATTTCTAGGTCAGAGGGGAGAGACTGGAAATGCACAGAAAAAAAAAATAGGTGCAGTGAGTAGAGATGACTCATTTTGGTTTGTTTGGGGGCCAGGGCTCAGGGCTTACTCCTGGCTCTGCGCTCAGGCATCACTCTGCTCAGGGGACCCGATGGGACGCCGGAGGTCAGACCCGGGTGGGTTTGGTCCTTACCTGCTGGACTCTCTCTCCAGCCCTAGAAATGACAAATTAACACCCATGTTGGGGGGATTCTGCTGACCCTCAGAGCCCATGTCTGGTAGCCCCAGGATGCGACATTCTCAGGTCACCTGGGCCTGGTGGCTTTCCCTGGTGGGTCTCCGGAGCACCTGCTCAGAAAGCAAACATGGAGGAAGCAGGTGATGTGGTTCCCAGGGCTGCCACACCAGAGGGGGACAGGCCAAGGCTGGAGGATGAAGGAGAGCTGCTGAAGGACGTGAACTCCGTGGGACACACGCTCTGCGGGGCTGGACAACAGAATGAGCACAGGAGGAGGGAGCCGTCTAGAGGGGCCGGTTAGGGGAGAATAAGGAGGCTCAGGGGTCGGGAGAGAGAGTCAGTGGGAAGGGTGGTCAGCCTGGCTGTGCCGTCACATTTGAGATTCTGCAGGACTTGGGAGCGAAGCCAAGGAGATTTGCTACGTGACTAGGAGCTCTGCAGAAGTGGCCATTGAGGTCAAGTTCTCAGTTCCGGGGTGGCGGGGAAGCCTCGGGCTATTGCCTGCTGGCATGGGGTTGCTTCAGTACCATCCTGGAAAGCCTGACTGTGTGAGCACATTTCTGCCCATAGTGAGTCCCTCTTTCTTGCTGGCTTTTTTTTTTTGGCTTTATTTTTTGGGGGGGCGGGGAATCACACCCGACAGTTCTCAGGACTTACTCCTGACTCCTGACTCAGTGTTCCGGGGTCCCTCCTGTCAGAGCTCAGATGACCCTGTGGGGTACCGGAGATTGAACCAGGGCCGGCTGCTTGCAAAGCAAGAGTCTTAACCCCCTGTAGTATCTCTCTCTGTTTTTTTATTTTTGGGTCACACCCAGCGATGCACAGGAGTTGCTCCTGGCTCTGCACTCAGGAATTACTCCTGGCGGTGCCCAGGGGACCATATGGGATGTTGGGAATTGAACCCAGAAGGCAAGTGCCCTACCCACTGTGCTATTGCTCCAGCCCCCTCCCCTGTAGTATCCCTGTGGCCCCCTGATTCCTCTTTGAACCCCAACGTCCAGCCCTGGGTTTAGTACAGAGTACTCAGCACTGAATAAATGTTTGTGGGATGAATGAATGAGTGAATGAATGAATGAATGAATGACCAAGGGCTAGATCCTCCTGATGGGGAGCGGGCGCAGAACAGAGATGACATCAACGAAAGAGGCATTGAGCACTGTAAACATGAACGTGAGTCATGTTTACATGGGCAAGGGTTGAAGTCCAGAGAACTCGGGGGCGCCCTAGATGCCAGCTGAGTCTTCCAGTTGGAGGCTGAGGTGGCCCCACCGGGACGCAGACACAGTCCCAGGAGGAGGGGAAGAGTGGGTTGCCCTGGTTCCTGTTGGCTGTGGGGTTTGTTGGGGAGAAAGACAGAGTCTGAGAAACGTTTTGGGGAATTAGGGCAAGGTGCAAGGGAGGAAGGGCTGTTTACTGAGACTGGCTCTGGGTGAATTCCTGCATGCCTGAGCCGGGGCCGGGGCAGGAAAGTCGACCTGGTCAGAGGGAAGAGATTTAGAGGGATGAAAGGCATTCGAGTCCGTAAAAGCAGGAGGAAAACCCGGAGTTCAGTGACTGAGAAACGAGCAAAGGTATTAAACAAAATTCACGGAGGATCTAGGGGTGAAGAGACAGAGATGGGGCTGGAGCACCTGCAGACGCTCAAGTTCGATCCACCCCCGGATCCCATGGTCCCCCCAAGCACCACCGGGCGCCACCCCTCCCAAGTACTGAGCCAGGAGGGATCCCCCAAGCACCGCTGGCAAGGACCAAAGCAAAGCAGTTCAGGCGGCTGGAGAAGCTCCACCACTTTAACAAGGATGTTGTTCTGAGCTATTTCTGTCCTCTTCTGCCTGTGTCTAAATGCTAAATCTAATCTGAAACCGGTTTGGGGAAGCTGGGGGTTTTGTAAGGGGGGAGAAAAGAAAGAAGTTAATACACAAAGAAACATTCCACTGAAGGCGGAGAACAGCATCTGGTTGATAAAAAAGTCCAAGAAAGCTTAAAGAAGTGTTTTGTTTTTCTCTTTTTGTTTTATTTTGTTTAGTTTTAGGGTCACGACTGGCAATGCTCAGGGGCTACTCCCCCCCACCCCACCCCCAACCCAGAGCTCCGGGTGATCTTGAAGTGCTAGGAATCTTTTTTTTTTTTTTGGTATCATGATAATTCTTTTTATTTATTTATTTATTTATTTATTTATTTGCTTTTTGGGTCATACCCGGTGATGCACAGGGGTCACTCCTGGCTCTGCACTCAGGAATTACCCCTGGTGATGCTCCTGGTGGGGACCATATGGGATGCTGGGAATCGAATCTGGGTTGGCCGCGTGCAAGGCAAACACTCTACCCACTGTGCTCCAGCCCCCCCCCTTTTATTCATCATGATAATTCCTGAATTTTTTATTTATCTATTTTTTTAATTGAATCACCGTGAAATAGTTACAGAGTTTTCATGTTTGAGTTTCAGTCACACAGTGATCCAACACCCATCTCTCCACCAATGCATATTTTCCACCACCAATGTCCCCAGTATCACCCCTCCGTATCCCACTCCTCCCCCTGCCTCTACGGCAGACAGTTTCCCTCTTACTCTCTTTCTACTTTTAGGCATTCTGGTTTGCAATATAGCTACTGAGAGGCCGTCGTGTTGGGTCCTTTGCCTACTATCAGCACACATCTCCCATCCCGAGCGATCCCATCATTGCCTTAGTGGTCCCTTCTCTGTTCTCTTCTCTTTAAAGTAAGATCTGAAGGGCCTCCATCCGGTCCACGGCGGAGGGGAGTGGTGAGGTTGTATGTTCACCCCGCAGAGTCAACAACGCTGGCAGCAGAAGTCCAGACCACAACAACCAAACTTCAAAATGTGCCTGTCAAAGAGGCAGACTGGGCATTGGGGTGGGATGGACTCTGGGGACAAGAGGAGGGGTGGGGCAGGGGAAGGGGAGGAATGTTGACACTGGTGGTGGGACCGATGGCAGAGCACCCTATGCCCAAAACTCAACTGTGAATACCTTTATAAATAAATCATAGTGTCCAACCTGGGCAGCCAGGGAGAGCAGTAAAGATGGAGGTGGCACCCCTGCCACCTGGAACAGCTCTGGCACTGAGTCCCCGGCACTCAGAACCTGACATTTAGTACCCAACACTTACTACCCAGCACTTAGTACCCAGTACTTAGTACCTGGCACTTAGTACCCGGAGAAAGATGAAGTGTGTAGGTACCACCTATCTCGGGAAGACTGGGGAATTGTATTCAACAGAGCACAGGAAACCGAGCAGGTCTAACTATTTGATTTGCTTGTATTGTGGTAAATATGTGTCATAGGAAGTCCACTATTAAAGGTGGGTTTTACATTTTGTGACTCCAGGCCAGTGACTTTCCTCCTCCTGTGTGCATCACCCCAGTGCAAATCCCACATCCATCAGTGATGCCTCCCATGAAACCTGGTAGCCACGTGCCTCATTTTGGCCCGGCTTTGCTAGCTCTGGATACGCCATCGTTTCTACCCCACTGCATGGGGCCTTTGGCATCTGCCTTCTTCCACTGAGCCTTGTGTTTTCCATGATCCATACTGTGGCAGGTGACAGTACTTCTGTCCTTTGATTTTTTTTCCCGTGGTGCCAGGGATCCAATCTGGGGTCTCACACAAGCAAGGCAAGTGCTCTACCACTGAGCTGTCCCCAGCCCAGTTCACTCCCTCTTACCACCCAACAATATTGTGTGGCCGGGAGAGAGTACGATTGTTTTTCCCATTCACCCATTGATGGAGAGCTGAGTTCTTTCCAAGCTAACGCTTGTTGTTTGTATGACTATTCATAGTGGCTACTATAATTTTTCATAGAAGGCTTTTATACCTCTGTTTTAAACCTTTCAGTTATAAAGAATTGGGGAATGTTAAGTCATAAGGTCATTTTGTATTTAAGTATCTCACGGATCCTATACCCGAAAAATCTTGCAAAGGCAGAGGTTAAAAGCCCACCACACAGTTCACCATCTGTTGGTTTGTGCGCTCTTTGTTGTGGTCCTTTTGGGCGTTCCAGGCCAGCTCTGCTTCCATTTCTCAAACCCCAAAAGAGGAAGCATCTGGCCCTTTTCAGAGACAGCAGCTCAATTTGCTCGCAGCAGTGTCTGGAAATGACAGGGAATAGGTATTAAAGCTCCTCAAAGATCATAACCACCCACCTACCTTACCTCCTTCCTTCCTCAAACAGAAGCATTTCCCCATCCGTAGCTACTTGGTTTGAAATTTGCTTAGGAAGGAAAAAGAAATAAAACTGCTTCCGGTTCACCAGCATAGCCTCAAGCCAAGAGGAGGGCCATTTTCTGGACTCGCGTGGGACCCTCTGAGGATTTCAGAAATGGCCATGAAAGACATGGTATCTGGTAGAAACTTGAATTGTTGGAGGTCTGATTGAATTGGTGGGGGTGGGGTTTATTGGTAGAGCACTTCCTTAGAATGTGTGGGTCCCTGGGTATGATCCCCAGCACCGAAGGGGGGAAAGGTGATATTCCATCGAATGGATGCACGATTAGTTATCAAGCCTCCGGGTGATGGGTACCTGCCATGTCCTCAGCATTGGGTGCCATTACAAATAATGTTGCCACGGGTGTCCTTGCTCTTGTGCAGACCTGGGTAATTTTCTGGACATGTTAACAGCAGGATGGTACAGTAGATGTGTGCAGAACTTTAGAAGAAACTGCCAGGTCAAGCTCTACAGGGAATCTCCTGCTGTTCATGCTCTCATAGAGAGTTAAGGGGAGGGGGGTCTACATCATTGCAATACCTGAAGGAGCCATATATTGACTTATCTATAAAAGAGGCCCTTGGACGATTCTACTGCCCAGCCAGGTTTGGGGCACGTGGACAGACTCATCATCACAGCTCCCCAAATAGTATTAGTCGATATTGTCACTTAAGCCTCACAACTCCCTTAGGAAACAGAAGCCTGTTATGATATCAATATTCCAAGTGTGAAATGGTGGGGATACATCACCTGCCTGAGAACCTAGCTCAAAAGTACTGTCAGCTATGGTGGGAAACAGGTGGTCTATCTTTCGGCCACGTGTTTTATCACTGAGCTATTGGCTGCTATTCAAACTCACTTGACAGCCCTTTTAGCCAGGAATTGCTGAGCTCACTATTTCTATACAAATCCCACTTATTTTGTGGGTTTTTTTGTTGTTGTTGTTGTTTCTTTGGGGGCCACTCAGTGGTGCTCAGGGTCACTCTTGGCAGGGTTTGGGGACCATATGGGGTGCCTGCGATGGAATCTAGGTTGGCTGCCAGGTGCTGACCTTGCTTGCTATATTATTTCTCCAGCATCTCCCACGGATTTTAAAGTTCGGCTCCAATTCCCCCTCCTCCATCCAGTTTAATCTGGCTTTTCTTCTGTCCACCTGGCTCCATTTATCAAATCCATCAAAAATGTAGGAAATGTAGGAAACTTGTCGGGCTGGAGCGATAGCACAGCGGGTCGAGCTGTTTGTCTTTCACAGGGCCGACTCCGGGTTCGATTCTCAGCATCCCATATGGTCCCTTGAGCACCGCCAGGAGTGATTCCTGAGTGCAGAGCCAGGAGTGACCCCTGAGCATCGCCAGGTGTGATCTGAAAAAGCAAAAAAAAAAAAAAAGTAGGAAACTCAGTTGTTTGTCCTTCTGCATTTTTGTTTATGTTTTGCGGGGTGTCATACCAGTTGTGCTCGAGGGGTCTATTTCTGGCTCTATGCTTAGTAGTCACTCTTGGCAGTGCTTGAGGGACCATATATAGTGCCGGGGATGGAACCCCAGGTTAATCGCATGCAGGGCCCGTCAGGAGTAACCCCTGATGATCGCCGGGCGTGCCCTCCCCCCTCCCCGCTTCCCTGCTCCGGCCCACCCTCTGAGTTTGTGAGCAGTCTTATCACAGCCAAGCCACCGGGCACAGAGACGTTTTCTATCGATTCTATTACTGGCATGTCAGTTGACTTGAATTTCATATTTTAGTACAAGGGCCACACATGGAATCAAGGCATTCGCTTGCTGGGAAACAACAAGAGGAGTCAGGCAGGGGAAATAGAGAGCTTCCTCCTGGGTAAGAATCCTGCCCTCACTTCCTTCTTGCTGTTCTGAGGCTGGACTGGAGGCCCGGAGGCCCTGGTGCTGTAGTTTTGTCTGGAACACTGAATTCCCAATGAGGCCTTATCTCCTGCTGGGTACCCACCCCCTGCTGCCTCCCCCCAAGATCTCAGCCATTCTTATCTTAGGCCCAGAGAGCACTGCCCACCCCCCACGGATTAGCTTTTAGGTAGTTGCAAGGCTCGCCAAATCATAATCAGTGTTTGCCTCCATCCTGATAGACGAGAAGCAGGACCGGCTGCATAATGAGTGGGTCATTTCAACTGCAAAATAAAAATTCCAGGCTTCTTGTTCTAACTTTTCTTTGGGGTGGGGGGAAGGGTGGGCCACACCCTGGAGTGCATACCCAGGGCTTACTCCTGATATTGTGCTCAGAGGACCATATGCGGTGCCGAGGATTCAAACTGGGGTTGGTGGCATGCAAGGCAAATACTTTAACCCTTGTACTTTCTCTCTGGCCCCTTTGCTCAAACTTTTTATTGAGAGTTTTCAGAGGGGAACAGTCAAGTATTAAACTACTAGTGAGGCCCCGGCCTTATGGCACAGATCCGTGCCCAGGAAGCCAGACAAAAATGAACTGCAGACAGTGGAGAGAGAGCTTGCCTTGCACCAGCTGATCCAGGTTCGATCCCTGGCATCCCATATGGTCCCTCGAGCATTGCCCGGAGTGATTACTGAGCACAGAGCCAGGAGTAACCCCTGAGTACCATGGGCTGTGCTCCATCTCCATCAAAAAAAAATAAACAAATACATCAACTGCAGGAAGGTGAGAGGAGAAATAAGTTACCTCCATTGCCACCTCCCTTCTTACTACTAAAACAAAAAGAAAAAAAACTAAGTTTTGTTTCATTAAAGCTGTTATGGATGAATTTAAAGTCTGAAAAAAAGATTTTAGCCCCCAAAAATCTACTAACATGACCTTATTTGGAAGTGGTTTTTTTTTTTTTTTTTTTTTTTTGCAAATAATCCAGTTAAAACAAGATCATTTGGTAGTCTCACAAGACTTTTATAGAAAGGAGCTAACTGTGAGCCAGAGATAGCCCAGGCATGAAGGCACTTGCTTTGCATGCACCTGGACCCAATCTGATCCCTGGTACTGCATCCGGTGCCCCAAGCAAGCACTGCCGGGCGTAGCCTTTGAGCATGGCTGGCGCTCCAAAACCGAAATAAACAAAATGGAAAGGAGGAAAACTGGGATGCAGAGACAGACTTGGGGAGAGAGGAAGTGGGGCGGGGGCTACCCGGTGTAGGGAACGGGATGTGGTGGGGGGGGTAAAAGAACACCCCGTGAGGAGGTAGCCAGCCAGTGGGGGGACAACAGGCGTACACTGAGGAATGCTGAAGGCAGCCAGCAGGGCCCCAGCAGGACCTAGAAGGAAAAGGTGCTCTAGGAGAGGTCTGGAACACTTTTCCGCCCAGACAGCGCCCAAACTCCTGCTGTAATTTCTAAGCTCTGGAACAGGTGTGTGATTGACTCATTTTAAGTCACAGGTGCTGGGGACACTTTCTTTGAGGGTCACACTGGGCCACGCTCACCGGTTACTTCTGCCGGGTGCTGGGGTTGGGAGGGCATCACTTACTGAGGTGCTGGGGGGATGGAACCCCAGGATCCCCCATACAAAGCCTGTGCTCAAGTCCTATAAGTCATCTCATCCCAGACACTTTTTCTGCTTTGTTTTGTTTGGGGGGTCACACCTAATGGTGCTCAGGGGACCCTATGAGGTGCCAGGAAACCAAGTCGGGTCAGCCTTGTGTGCAAATCCCGCGCCCCTCCCGCTGTGCCATCTTTCCGGGCATGGCATCTGGGGCACTTTTCCAAGGCCGCCAAGGAACACATTCACCCCTCCGCCTCTGCCTGCTGCCGCCCTGGGCGCTCCGGCTCCTGACCTACTGGCGAAACCAGGCGCCCTAACAGGACAGGCACCGGGCGTGCCCCACCATGTCGCGGGATTTCCACGCCCTTTCACCTTGACGAGTGGTTGGAAGGGTCTCATCAGCAAGACCCGGGCAGGCAAAGGGTCCAAAAAACAAAAACAAACCAGCCCGTGCTGTGTGAAGGCAGCCTAGGCAGGGATCCTCC
Organism: Sorex fumeus; assembly: GCF_029834395.1. Taxonomy (NCBI): domain Eukaryota; kingdom Metazoa; phylum Chordata; class Mammalia; order Eulipotyphla; family Soricidae; genus Sorex; species Sorex fumeus. Next base: position 38,970,849 of record NW_026606179.1, read on the forward strand.
CAGCGCAGAGTGGACCAGGGGTTGGGATCCTGCCAGCGGGGAGTGGGCTGGGACCCCCCGAGTGTCTCCGAAAGTCTTGCTCCCCGTTTGCTGAGGATGTCCCGTGCAAGTCTGAGATCTCAGGACTGTGAGCAACACTAACTCCGGGGCCCACTGCATGGGGTCAAGGAGGACTCCCCTCTGCCTCCCGGTGGGCACATAAAGGGGCATCCATCGGGTGGGCTGCGAAGGGGCATCCTTCCGGGTGGGCAAGCAAAGGGGCATCCATCCAGGTGGGCTTGCAAAAGGGCATCTGCCCGGGTGGGCTCGCAAACGGGCATCCATCCGGGTGGGCTTGCAAAGGGGCATCCTTCCGAATGGACTAGCAAACGGGCATCCGCCCAACTTTTCTTGGGAAAGATGGGGTCCAGGGTGGGGAGTTAGGGGCCCAATAGGCCGGGGCCGCCTGCGGTCTGCGCGGTGGGGGGGAGGAGGACCTTGGGGTGGGGTGGGAGCAAAAGGGGTATTGTCTAGGCGGGGGGGGGGGGGGCGGGGGGGGGAAGGGTGGCCCAGGGGGCGGGGGTGCCGCTTTGTGAGGGCACAATTTGCAGCGGCAGCTGCCCGGGGGGTGGGGAAGCGGCTGGTGCAAGCCGCGCCCGGGATTGCCAGCGCTGCGAGGGCGGAGGCCCAGCCCGGCATGGCCGCCGAAGCCCCGCTCGGGGCCCGCAGCAGCCGCCGCCGCTCCGGGTGACGCAGCGGCGCCGGGTTGCATCAGCTCCGAGCCCGCCAGCGCCGGCCCGGAACCTCGGGCTCCGGCTCCCGCCGCTGATTGGTCCACGTTAGGGCCGGGGCCTCCGCCTCAGCCAATGGGCGGCGGCCACAGAGGTGCCTGCGCGCAGAGCCCGGGCTCCGGGGCCCTATAAGAGGCGCGCCGAGGCGGGGGCGCGCGCCCCAGAGACGCGCAGCGCCCGTTGCGGAGGCTTCGCTGCGCCGCCGCCCCCCGCAGCTGGGACGCTGCCATGGACCCCGAGGCCGAGCCCGTCACGCTGCTGGTCAAGAGCCCCAACCAGCGCCACCGCGACCTGGAGCTGAGCAGCGACCGCAGCTGGAGCGTGGGCCGCCTCAAGGCCCACCTGAGCCGCGTCTACCCGGAGCGCCCGGTGAGAGGGACAGGGGGGACCCCCGACTCCCCCGCGCCCTCCGGCCCGGGGACCGGCCCCCCGGCGGGACCCGCCTTCCGCCGCCACTGGCCCCCCCACCTTGCCCGCGACTCCCCGCGATTGGCACCTCCCGCCGCACCCTCCAGTCTGCCACCGAGCCGCCGCCGCTGCAGCCGGGTGACCTTGAGTGGGCCCCGGCCGCTCTCCCAGCCTCAGTTTCCCCGCCCGAAGGACAGGCCCGGCGGGCGTTGGCTCGCTCCTCGGGGCTTGCACCCGCAGGATCGGAGGACGCAAAGGTCCAAGGGGCAGGTGACACCCCATCATCAGGCCAGTCGCTGGAGCGAGCGGGGTTCTCCCAACTTCACCGCCCAGCCGGGAGCCAGCTCCGTGTCCTCCCTGCACCCCCGTCCGCCGGGGCGCCCCGCCCTGTCCAGTTGGCCGCGGCCTCTGCTCGGGCCCGGGGCGGGGCGGCTGAGAAGCTGGGGGACGCCCGGGCGTTGGGGCTCCGGGACTTTGGCCCGTGGCTTTGTTTTGGTTGACACATCTGTCAGCAGTAGCCCCGGCGCCGCCCTCCCGGGCCACGTGACGGCGGCGGCGCCGGACCTTCCGGTCAGCACTGGCCCCGCGCGCCTTATGTAAGTGCCGGGCCCCGCGCGCACAGGCGCGCGCGCTCGCGCGTCTGTGGCAAGGACGGGCCGGGGACCCCCGCGCGCTGGAGCGTGTAGTACTGGGCTCCCGGGAAGCCTCGCGCACCCAGCGGGGTTCGGGCCTTTGAAGCATGTCGCTGGGCACTGCTGGATATTGCTGGACACTGCTGGACACTCCTGGCCGCTGTTTCCCACCGGCCTCGGTCGAGAAACCAGTTGGTGCGAGGGGACAGCGGGCAGGGCGCTCACCTTGCTCGCGGCCGCCCCGGGTTTCATCCCCGGCATCCCATATGGTCCCCCTGAGCTTGCCAGGAGTCTGAGGGTAGAGCCAGGCAGGAGTAAGCCCTGAGCATCGCCAGGTGGGGCTCAGAAACCTACCAAAACCCAAAACAGAACAAAAACCAGGTGTGGCCACGGCTGGGGGAAGCAGGTGGAGGAGAATCGGGGAGTTGCGTCATTTGTTGAAAGGCAGGGTTTGGGCTGAGCGCCCTGCTCCAGGCTCTGAGCCGAAACTCTGAGGCTCTCGGTTTTATGCAAATTTCTGTTGAAAAAAAATGACTTCCCGGGCAGCGTTCACCATTTGTTCTCCAGTTTGAGGATCCTTGCTGTATCGTATCGGAGTTCTTCCCTGGCTTGGCGTACTGATCTCAAATCTTCTTTCTGGGGAAAATACCAGGGTGTGAAAAGTCCAATCCCATTTGGCAGGGGTTTGCAAACCTCTGCCACTGCAGGGTGTTTTCAGGCGTGGGACCCCCTTCTGGCCCAGGGCTTGTGTGTATGTGTTTCTGTAGTTTATGTTGCACTGTCAAAAAAAAAAAGAAGAAAAAAACAACCCCAAACTGATATATATATATCATATATATATATGATATGATCAGATATATATAATATATATATGGAAGCAGATGTGGTGGTTCTGTTTGAAAAAATCTTGCTTTATAAGCTCAGCCCCTTGGCAAGGACGGCCTTATTGCCAACTTTGGGCTTGGTTATTCCCGCAGAGTAGGCTGAAGAGTTGATGGTGCCTTCCAGGCTTCTGATTTCTGTCTGGATTAGGTCAGTTTTTTGGGGTAGGAGTAAGGAGCGCATGCCCCAGGACTGTCTAAGGGGACTGCAGGTGAAAATGGGGTAAATGGAGGGCCACCTCACTAGATGAGGGGCCACCCAGGAAGGCAGGGGGTACCGAGAAGAAGCCAGGTTCGAAGGGCGCACACAGAGAAAGGCTGGGGACGCCTGGTCCCCATCATTTGAGGTAGTCATTCTTCCTCATTCCCTTTGTCGTGGTGACCAGGGTCATCCACTCTGCTTAGGTTGTTTGCCCACACGCTTGGTTGCCCTGGGCCACAGATCACGTGCTTGTGTTATGGTGCCAGGGATCACAAACAGTACTGCTACCTGAATTGCTCCTGGCACGTGGGGCCATGCCACGGATCGAACCCTCGGCCTCAGGCCTGCCAGGCAGGACCTCTGCCACTGCGCCGCATCTCTTGGCCTTGGCGGTTATTATTTTTGGGTTTTTAAAAGAAATAAAAGTGATTTTTTTTAAAATGCAGGAGTACTGCTATTTATTCAGCCATTGATGAAGCTGATTGAATTGGGTGTGAACTCCACATTATAAAAATGATTTTTATGGGTTTTTTTTTGTTTTTTGTTTTTTTTTTTGCTTTTTGGGTCACACCTGACGATGCTTAGGGGTCACTCCTGGCTCTGCACTCAGGAATCGTTCCTGGCAGTGCTCAGGGGACCATATGGGATGCTGGGAATCGAACCCGGGTCAGCCGCGTGCAAGGTAAATGCCCTATCCTCTGTGCTATTGCACCGTCCCCTAAAAGTGATTTTTAAAGTGGCATTTGTCGCTTACCTTGTTTGTGTGACGCCCTGGGTTCGACCCTCCCTGCACACACCCTTAAAGAATAAAATTTAAAGTGGCATTCATAGAAAAGCATGTTTGAGTGACTGGAACAGATTAAGGGAGTCTGGAACCTCAACACGTTGGCAGGTGACCTTGGGCAAGTCGTCTTCAGGCTGTCCCTCATCGTGCCAGGAAAGATCCCTTGGGGGGCTGACACTTGGTGTCGCTTCCTGATCTCTCAGGATGATGCTCGCTGGTTTCGGTGAAAACCCACCGTGAACACTGAGTTTTCACTGAGAGCTAATTGGACTTTGAAGTTAGTTGCTGCAGAAACTTGAAATTGCGTTCAGTTTTTAATCACAGAAAGCAGTGTCCCTAGGAGTTCGGTCAAGTAAAGATTGAGGAGACAACTCAGTGGCCTCCAGCCCCAGGCTCCAAGCACTGAACATCTGCATACTGCAGGGAGTGGTCCTGGACCCTCTAAGCACCACTGGGAACACTCCCAACTCCCCCACAGAAGAAACCAGGTTTCGATAGTTTCTGTGGGACTAGGCTGATTTCTTTGTTGTATGTTGGAGATCCATTTAAAATTATTTTCGTTTTTGTTTGTTTTTGCTTTTTGGGTCATACCTGGTGATGCTCAGGGGTTACTCCTGGCTCTCCACTCAGGAATTACTACTTGCGGTCCTCAGGGGACCCTATGGGATGCTGGGGATCAAATCCGATTCGGCTGTGTGCAAGGCAAACGCCCTCCTCGCTGTACTATTGCTCCGCCCCCTAAAATTATTTCCTAAGTAGTGGAGGTTTTGTTTGTGGAGCCTTTGAAGCTGTTTTTTTTTTCCTGTGCTATCAAGGATGAACACACCCGCACTTGCAGCTCACTCCTTGAAAGCCCTTTCTTCTATTTGGGGGCCTGCGGGGCTCAGCGCTGACTGTGCTGTTCTCTCTCCACACTAGCGCCCAGAGGACCAGAGGCTCATCTACTCCGGAAAACTGCTGTTGGATCATCAGTGTCTTGGGGACTTGCTGCCCAAGGTACGTCTCTCCTGCTGCTGCTTTGGGATGAGTCTGAGCACTCCCACGCTGAGCCCGTGGGAGTCTCAGGCACCTCCTGGGTTGCTTTCAGAATGAGAAGCGGCACGTGATGCATCTGGTGTGCAGCGTGAAGAATCCCCCGAGAGTGCCGGAGACCAGCACCAAGGTGTGTGTGCCCCCCTCCTCCTCCCCCGTGGCCTTGCTGTTTTCCCATGCCAGAGAGACTCGGTCCGGCCCCAGAGAGCTTTTGTCATCTTTTAACAGAGGAAGGAAGGGGTTCTTCCCCAGTGAGAAGTGGGAAGTGGAAGCATGGCAGGACAAGTGAGAGCTGGTTCGCCCGCCATGGTGGCAGGTAATTTTTATTACTGCCAGGCTGGGAGAGCAGAGGTAGACGCATCGCCTTCTCCCGGGCCCAGTTTGACCTCTAGTAGCTGTGTGTCCAGATCACCGAGCTCAAAAGATGCTGGAAAACAGCTATTGGTGGAATTCATTAAGCTTAGAAGTAACAGAATGTTTCCTTCTTTTTTTTTTTTTTTTTTTTTTTTTTTTTTGCTTTTTGCTTTTTGCTTTTTGCATCACACGCGGTGATGCACAGGGGTTACTCCTGGCTCTGCACTCAGGAGTTACTCCTGGCAGTGCTCAGGGGACCATATGGGATGCTGGGAATCGAACCCTGATTGGCCGCGTGCAAGGCAAACGCCCTACCTGCTGTGCTGTCACCCCAGCCCCCAGAATGTTTCTTTTAAGAAAGCTGAGAGTCTTCCTCTTTCTGTAAAGAATAGGAAAGTTTATACATTAGCTTTTTAATTGTTTTGTTTTGTTTTGTTTTTGGCTCTGCACTCAGGAATTACTCCTGAGGGTGCTCAGGAGACCATATGGTGTGCCAGGGTTCGAGTCCCAGTTGGGGCACGTGCAGGGCTAGCATCTTACCCGTTTTATACTATCTCTCCAGCCCTGCGTTCCTATATCCTCTTTGGGGATTTTTTACTGTGATTATTTTGTTGATAGACCACTCAGTAAATGCCATGTTTGTTTTTGACACCAAAAACCATTTATTTTTCTTTCATTTTTGGGGGGGGTGTGTGAAGGGATGGGGAAGGTGAAGCAAGAAAGTTTTTAATTGAGCCTTGTGTAGAAAGATGTGAGGGGAGAGAAGGAGAAGTACATAGTCAAAAGAACACCGGCTTCCCCAGAGGCAGTGGGCAAGCAAAGACACAGAGACCAGCAGGCGAAATACGTGTTCCAGGGAGAACATGCCCCTAAAAGTCATTTATTTTTCATCTCTTGGTTTTGATTCAGATATACAGTATTAATATTCTGATGTGATGATATGCTCAAAAAAAAACAGCTTAAACGATTTCCCAAAGCAGCTCTCCAGAGCCTGGGAAACTTTGTGGGGTTGCTCTTTGGATTGTCTTGCTATAAATCTTGTTGGTCACCTGTAATTCTTTGAGTTTTAAATTTTTCACACTAAATGAATACAACATTATCAGGGAGCTTTCCCAGCAGGGATAACTTCACGGAAGATCTCAGTGTGTAGAGATACATTTCTGAACGAATTTCAGAATATTTTTTGCTGCATCACGTTGCAACTGTCCCGATCAGAGGTCGGGCTTAGGGACAGAAGCCATTCACAGAAACGTAGCCCCTCCAGCTTGACTGCAGACAGTCCTGCCTCACACCCGTGGTTCTGATTTTCATCCTAACACTGTTTTCAGGTTGCTGAGGCCACAGAGCAACCTGCTGGTGACCGTGGTCAGGGACAGCAGCCTCTGGAATCCTCAAGTGACAGTTTACGGCAAAGAGAAGCCCCTCGAAACCCTCCTCCCCCTGCACGGGAGAATGTCTCAAGGTGAGCACTGTCACGAGGAAGCGGGTGTAGAGGTGACACTCGTGCTGTTTGCGTCAGAGGGAGAGCAGGACTTGCTTCCGTGGTAGCGAGTGCAGAAATGGGACATGTAGACACTTCTGCCCCGGCAGGGTGGAGCGCACAGACTTGGGGGAACACGGAAAGTCATGTTGTGTGTGTGTGTCACCCGTGGTGTACACGTCAGCCCTCCGGCTAGGGCATGCCTTGTGTGGAGCCTGCCGTTCCATGCCATGCGAGCACTGCCACGGGAGAAACCACTGCTGTGAGCATTGCACGGCTGCCTTGCTGAGTGGCTTTTGCTTGGTCTGTTGTTCGTTCCCTCAGTGACGGGAGAGGGCGGCCGTTACTGCTGGAGTGTGCTTGCCAAGGGCTGGGGGGTGACTGAAGCCAGATTTGGGAGGAACCGGAGCCGACATGCCCAAACTTGCCTGGCTTACTGCCCCTTTTAGAAAACTTATTCAGCGCAGCCCTGGAGGTCCACCTCAAGTGAACAAGTAGGAAGTGAGCCCCCCTCCCCCACCCCTGTTGCACCCAAGGCTACTACTGCCCCCACCCCACATCTTTCCAGGGGGCACCCCATGGGCAGGTGTCACCCACTCTGGAAAACACCGAACTAAAGAACATGCCTTTAGAGCAGAAATCGGAAAATGATGAAAGGCTCTGGCTGTCTGGATTTTATGGTTCATGAAATCATCTCTTCTGGACATTCCCTCCTGGTGGCAAAAATAATTCATTAACTGAGTGGAAAAAAATGTGAAACTCCCCAATTCCTCTTTGCCCCCCCCCCCCCTTCTGTTTTATTTGAGTAGTTTCTAACACTTGATTCTTGAAAAAGCTGAGGAATGAGGTGTTTTGTTTTTGATCAGTGGGGATTTCAGACAGACGCGGAAGTCGGTGAGATTGTAGACTGAGGCCAAGAATGTGGCTTGGGGATAGGGAAGTGGGTTCCTGCACGCGTGAGGTCCCGGGCTTGATTCCCAGCTCTGGCAGGAGTGGCCCCTGCACACTGCTCAGTGTGGGCCCCCCAAAAAGGCAAAAAGGCCTCCACACAGCTCTCATTTGGGCTCCGCGATGATAGTGACCAAGGTTCTGTTGTGCCTGTGTGTCCCTCTTTCCCCTTACGAATTCGAAGGTAATTCCTAATCCTCAGCTGTCACCATGACACACGTTAGTGGGCAGCTTGTAGAAACCTCTGGAATGCCGGCATCAGAGCTAAGAACGCTTTATTGCCTTGCTTTCAGGCACAGTAAATGTGTGTCAAAACCCGTGTCTATTCTAAAAATCCACAGGATGGTTATATGAGCTGCATGTAAATGGGATGACTCGCTCCATTACTGGATAAAATCTCATTTTCTGGCAAAAGAACTTGAGAATGAAACTCCCAACATCTGATTTTTGGGTTTTGCCATAAGACTCGATTTGTTTGGATCGTATCTCCTGGTCAGTCCATTGAACTTTTTGAGTCGCTGACCGGCAGAGCTGACCCCGTTGCCAACTCCTGATCTTTTCCGTCTGAATCGGGTGGACATGCTGGCAGACCCTCAGCATCCAGGCCGGAGCGGGCATCGCGCCCCTTGTCCTGGGCAGTGTCCGCTGAGTTTGGCGTCTAACAAACAGGCCTTGATTCCAGCCCTGTGACTAGCTCAGTGCCGTGGTATTGGGCTGCCTCTGTGATGGCGGGGAGAGAGAACCCCGTGCCCAGGAACCCCGTGCTGTTGGGGGCGCATGAGAGCAGCCCGCGCCCCTCTGCAGATCTCAGCCGGTCAGCGAGCTGCGTGGATGATGCCACACACCCCCAGCTGCCCCTCGCTGTGGAGCTCTGTGGGAGAGTGGTGACTATGAGCAAGGCATTGGCCTTGGGGAATAACTGTGGGGAGGAATGGGACTTTTTTTTTTTTCCTTTCAAGAGCCGATCTTCAAAGGATAAAACAATTGCCGGCAGGTTTGCACCTGCAGTGAGTCTCAGAAATGGGGGCAGTGGTCCGGGGCCCCCAAGCCATTGGTGTTTACATCCTCCTATTAGTCTTCTGGGAAGGAATTTGGGTCAGGTGGCCTGCACTGTGGTGGAAAGGCCTGGGCAGAAGCATCAGGGCACAGAGAAAGGCCTACCATGCCATCGTCGTCCTGTCCATTTCTCTCTCTCTCTCTTTCATTGGATTTCCTGCCTGTAATTTAAATTTTTTTTTTCATTCCACTAAACCCATTCAAAATGAGCACTTAAAAAAATTTTTTTTATTTTTTCCCCCTCCACAGGCCGTCAGCTCTCCAGCCCGCGTACCAAGGCCTGGCGCCCGGTTACTCAAGCTACACGACCTATGGGTGGCTGCAGCTGTCCTGGTTCCAGCAGATGTACGCGCGGCAGTACTACATGCAATAGTGAGTCATGCCCTCCCGGGAGCGGGGGTGGGGAGCGAGGATAGGTACTGGTCTCCCGATGGTTTGCTTCCTGGCTTGTATATAATAGGTGCTGGTAGCTGGTACGTAGTATAGCGTGATCAGCCCAAACATGTTACTTTCTTGTCCAACTTGTATCCCCAAGTGTTTGGAAACTGTTTATTTTGGTTTTATGTGTTTAGTTTTGGTTTGCGGGGAGCCAGTACCCGGTGTTTCTCAGGTCTGACTCCTGACTCTGGGTTCAGGGATCACTCCTGGCGGGGCTTGGGGTGCCAGAGATGGAACCCGAGTCAGGTGCATGCAGGGCAAGTGCCCTCCCGGCCATTCTCTTTCAGCTCTCCGTATTTAGAATTTTTTTTTTAAATTTTTATTAGTGAGACACCATGAGGTACAGTTGTAGACTTACAAATTTTTGTGCTTGAGTTTCAGTTATACAATGATCAAATACTCATCCCTCCACCAGTGCCCATTCTCCACCACCACTGATCCCAGCATCCCTCCCACCCCCCATTCCCCCCATCCCACCCTGCCTCTGTGGCAGGGCATTCCCTTTTGTTCTCTCTCTCCTTTTGGGTGTTGTGGTTTGCAAAAGAAACATTGAGTGGCAATCATGTTTGGTCTATAGTCTACTTTCAGCATGCTTCTCCCATCCTGGGAGGATCCTCCCAAAACCCTTTATTTGATGTTCCCTTCTCTATCTGAACTCCCTTTTCCCCTAGCATGTGTGGTTGGCCTCCAAGCCATGGAGTAAAATTCCTGGTACTACTCTTGGCCATTCTTGGGTGTTAGTCTCCTATTTTGTTACTTTCTGTTCTCCAGATGAATGCAATCTTTCTATGTCTATCCCTTTCTTTCTGAGTCATTTCGCTTAACATGATACTTTCCATGTAGTACCATTTGTATGTAAATTTCATGACTTCATCTTTTCTAACAGCTACATAGAATTTTTTAACAGTGAAAGGTCCCTGCAATAAAGGTGTCGGGCAACCCAATCTTTTCTATGTGCTTTGCCCCCCAGCAATATCTGCCTTTTGTTTTTATTTCAGTTTGGCGGCCACTGCAGCATCGGGGGCTTTGGTCCCCTCTTCAAGTGGGCAAGAGATGCCTGTGGTCTCTGCACCCACACCAGCCCCCATTCACAATCAGTTTCCTGCCGAAAACCAGCCCGCCAACCAGAACGCTGCACCTCAAGTTGTCGTTAATCCCGGGGCCAATCAGAATTTGCGGATGAATGCCCAAGGCGGGCCTCTTGTGGAGGAAGATGATGAGCTCAACCGGGACTGGTTGGATTGGACCTACTCCGCAGCCACCTTCTCCGTCTTCCTCAGTATCCTCTATTTCTATTCCTCCCTGAGCCGGTTCCTCATGGTGATGGGCGCCACCGTTGTTATGTACCTGTAAGCACATGACCACAGAGTCCTCCTTCCCCTTCCCTGCAAACCAAGCTGCAGGCACTTTGCTCTTCGAGGGGAGGTCTCCGTATTTATGGCATGGTGGGGGAGAGGGGGTGCGGGAATGAAAGTCCAGTGGGTGCGGGTAGGACACTTGCCGCACATGCGGCCCACCCAGGTTCCATCCCTGGTGTCCCTTATGGTCCCCTGAGCTCTGCCGGGGTGATTCCTGAGTGCGGAGCCAGCAGTAACCCCTGAGCATTGCTGGGTGTGGACCAAAACCCAAAATAATAATAGTAATAATAATGTGTCCACTGGCCCTTGCAGTCAGGGGTCTCCAGGTGTCAGCCCAAGAACGCTCTTTTCCTCTGCGGGGCCAGTGAGCCTGCTTATTGCCTTGCGTGGGCTCTAGTCAGAGCAGGAGTTAAGCTCAAGTCAAGCTCTAGTCTTCTGGCAGGAGAAAGGCCAATCCGTCATCACCTTCACGGCCCCAGTGCCTTGATTGGCTCATCCTGTGGCTTTGGCCACTCCTGGCTTAGAGTAAAGGTTCTCAGGGGACACGTTTTCCAGCACACCCTCCGCCCACCCCCACCCCCCAGCCTGGACTATCAGGGAACAGTTGGATTTTCCCCGCGAGGTCAGCTACTCTCTCTAGCATGTAGCAGAGAGACCAAGGATGCGGCTCTAGCCCCCATGTCTGTACCCGCCGGGTGCGTCTGGCTTATCCACACTCACAATGCTGGCCTAGAGCCACCCACTGCTGTCTGATTCAAAGCAAAAGAACATTATTTTCCTAGTCAAGCAGTGGGATTTGGGTTGCTGCAGATCTTTTTTTTTTTTTTTTTTAAGAGATGGACGGTATAGCTCAAGGTAGTGCTGTAGCAAAGCATGCTTTGCTTGTGTGAGGCCTGGGCTCGCTGCCCGAGACCAGCACAGCTTTTGCTATTGTTGTTTTCAGTGAAGAAATAATTAGAATAATCTAATACACCTGTTTTAAAAACCAGCCGTTGTTAAGATTTTGTCATATTCAAGACTGGGATTTAGTTATTTTCCCCAATAAAAATTCCTACAACTTCCTTATATAACCTAGTTTCTAAAATCATCTGTTTAAATCTTAAATTTAAGTCATTATTTACATATGACATAATCACAAGTTGTTCTTATATAGCCACCCCCCCCCCTTAGTTCAGGTCTTCCAGCATAAATTGTAGTTAAAGAATTCATTAAGCACATTTTTGTTTGTTAGGGGTCCACATCCAGCTGTGCTCAGGGGTCAGTCCTGGCTGGGTTGGCTAGCAGTCTCTAGCCCCGAGCACATTTTTGTGTCAGCTGCTCTTCCTGTGGCTGGGCAGGCAGTGATGGGTGCCACAGCCATCATCTGGCCCATGGGACAGTTGGCGTGTCAGAGCATGTCTGCGGCCTGACCTGGCTGTGGGCTTCTCATTGGGGAGGGACTGCGCAGTGTCGGGGTACCCGAGGGGCCCTGAACTGCCCTGAACAATCGTTCACCGGACACATCTGTTTCCTCCTAAGGCATCACGTAGGCTGGTTCCCGTTTAGACAGAGGCCGCTTCAGAACTTCCCAAATGATGGTCCTTTTCATGACGCTGTGAACCAGGACCCCAACAATAACTTACAGGTACGGCGCTTTCCGTAGTCCCCAGCGAGTTGGCGTGGGTGGGGACCACCCATACCCACTGGCGTCTCCAGTCGCGTTTCTGGGTCTCCTGGACCCGTGCATGGCTTACTGTGTGGGTGAGGTGGGAGTGGTGACGGCGGGTCTTGTGTCCACTCCCAGTTTCCCCACTCTTCCTCATGTTCAAGAATGGACACACGGAGGGGGAAAGGTGCTCAGATTCAGCGTTAGAAGTAAGAGAAACTCCCCAGCCAGGGAGAAACGAGGTGCAGGTCGGAGTTAAGGATGGCTTGTTTGGTGGGTTTCTTACAGGAAAACGGGGTCCTTGGGTTACTTATCACACAGTGCCAGAATATTCCGGAGATGATTTATTAATATAAGCTCTGTCTGTGTTGCTCAGATAAGATTAACGTCTTTCGTACCCAAAACGATGTGGGGGTGGGGGGAGGAGGACTGTTTCTTTTAAGACTTTTAGGTTCTATATTTCGCCATCTGCCCAGGTATTGCTGGGTTATCTCTTAATTTTCAGTGAGCCCAAGGGATGGAATTTATAGTCTCGGGAAGCCATAAACTTCCCCCGTCTCAGAAGGAGCCCGGAATTTTGTAGGAATGTTGAAAATGTAGTGTGGGACAGGCTGACGAAGCGGCTGTGGCAGCTGGAGGGAAAATGGGGCTTCCTTTTTCCTCTGACCATTTGGTTAGGCTATTTTTAAGATTTTTTTTTTTCAACTTCAAGAACGTCTATTTTAAAAACAATAAATGTGCCATAAAATCTTAATGGTTTTTGTCTGTGTGTGGCAGTTTGCATCTGGACATAAAATAATTTTTAACATATTTTGGGGCTGGAGCGATAGCACGGTGGGTGGGGCATTTGCCTTGCACGCGGCCAACGTGGCCAACCCAAGTTCAATTCCTCTGCCCCTCTTGAAGAGCCCAGCAAGCTACCGAGAGTATCTCGCCCACAGGGCAAAGCCTGGCAAGCTACCCATGACGTATTCGATATGCCAAACACAGTAACAACAAGTCTCACAATGGAGATGTTTTTGGGCCCACTTGAGCAAATTGATGAACGATGGGAGGACAGTGCTACAGTGCTACACATTTTGAGTATAATCCGTAACACTGATCTGTGCTGTGGAAACGCCCCCGGATTGCTGTTCTAACTAAAGATTAGGAACGTTTAGCATGTCTCCCAGAATAAATTTCCTAGAAAATAGAAGAGATAAATAGGATTTTTTTTAATGCAAGAGTTTAATGCATGTCTAAAAGATAACTCTCTTACATTATACATAATTGCCACACTAGTATCGTTTTAGAACCGTGGGTTTCCATTTTTAGTTTAACTCAGAACATTGCCCAAATTAGCAGAATGTCATATTTAAGGACATGATTAGCTTTAATTGCCAGTTTAATACTAGTTGAAGATCTTTAATTTGTTCCAATACTGGCTGCCAAGATTATTCAGAGCTCTTAAGGTCACCGGCACAGCTGTGCTCTGGAAGCTTGAGAAAATTCCACTCGGTCCAGGCCCGTTCCTGGGACCCCACCTTCTGACTGCTGGGATTTGGGGTGCCATGCCCGCAAGGGAACCCACAAGGAAGCCAGGGTGCCCTTTGCCTTCCCCGGGAGTTAGTGGTGTATGCTGCAGTCACTCACGGTTCTTCTGGTTCTTTTGGCTGCAGGAAGGTCCTGATCCCGAGTTGGAAGACCCCAACCTCCTCCCTGCAGACAGAGACGTCCTGGAGGACGAGCAGACCAGCCCTTCGTTTATAAGCACAGCCTGGCTTGTTTTTAAGACGTTCTTTGCTTCACTGCTGCCGGAAGGGCCCCCGGCCATCGCAAACTGACGGCCTTGGCTCTCTGGCCGCTGGACTCTGACATGCGTGGACCGGCTCGCCTGATCCCTGCCAGATTTCCTCACCGGACACGGCAATGGCACAGAAGTAGTCGGAACCAATGGGGAGGATGGTATGCGATGCTTTCGTGATTATGCAAAAGCGTAACGTCAGACTCCCGGGAAGCCACGCTGCAGACTGATAAACAACAGCCAAGAACGCCCACGGCTTCTCCCACCTTCACTCTGAAAAGCTTTAATATATATATACTGTATGTAGTTACATAGACATTACGTGTAGACAGCAGTAGTGTCGCATGTTTATGCCCGAAGAACTTTTCCCGATGTGTGTGTCTGCATGCGTGTTTGTACATAGATACCTTAGAGGCAGAAACGGTTCTGCTGGTCCGATTTGATTCCTGTTGGAATGTTGAGATTACACTAAGTGTACTACTTTATATAATCAATGGCATTGCTAGGCGTGCATTAGCAGGACTTTTTCTAGGAAAGACGTCAAGGTAGAATCGCTCTTCGAAACGCAGGGCTTTCCTTTAAGGGGGACTCTGCAGAGGTGAAGGCGTTTGCGGGTTTTCTGTTCAATAAAGTTTGACCGAGTGACCCTGGCAGTGGATCCTGTCGTTTCAGCGGTGCAGCCCTGTCCCCGGGCACTGGTTGGCCCACAGGTGAGCTGCTGATCTTTAAGTAACCTGAGTGTTTCGCCTCTTCTTGTCGAAGGACTGGATCAGTAGGAGGGGGTAAGGCCACGCGCCTTTCCATTTGCCGCGTCCCTCCTATGTGTGTCCCCGTGTCCCGGTCTGAGACAGCACTGCCTTATATATATGACCCATCAAAGCCAAGTCCCCAAATCGAAAACTAGTAGCGCCATAAGCAACTCTCCAGTTTCACCCGCTCCAATGTCATACTTTTGTAAGTTGAGCTTTTGTGATTTTGATTCTTTATTAAGATGAATAAAGATTTTTTTTTTCTTTTGGAGACCAATCTTAAGCAAAGTTCTGTGTTTATTTCGGACAGATTGCCGGTAGAGCGCTCAAAGTCATGGCATATTCTTGGTGTCTTAAGTTTTCTTAATGTGAGTCACCGGTGGGGCTTATCTGGGCAGCACAGACTGGGACCATTCATGATGACACTTAGCCTGGCAGTTGTGACCCTAATGGTTTGGTGCTTGGGGATGGCAGGAATCCGACTAGACCTCGCACACACAGGGCCTTTTCTCTCTGCATGAACTCCCTCCCCGATTTGGCCGTGTTTAGGTTTGGATGAGTAAATCAGCAACCTATATCAAGGTGTCCTGATCACGTAAATGTGAGTAATTGCTGTAAATACCGTTTGCATCCAGTAAATGTTCATGGAGCAACTCATAGACGCTGGGTGGATGCCAAGCTGTTCTGTGCATAATTGTGCTTTAGAAAGGCAGCCAAAGTGAGGCGCCAAAATGCTTCAAGCCTCAAACCATGTTTTCTAAGAGGACCAGGGGAAGTGATTCCCGGCAAGTGGCGGAGGTCACATTTGCTTGAAATGGTAGGAGATGATTTATGTGGGGTGGGCACACCTGGTGGTGGTCAGGGCTTATTTCTAGCTCTGCTTAGGAGTCACTCCTTGGCAGGCTCGGGGACATCATATGGTACACTGGGATCAAACCTAGGCCGGCCATGTACAAGGCAAGCGCCCCAGAGATAGAGGCTTTAAACTTTTCATGAGGGAGAAGCGAGTCTGAAACCGCAAGAGGTGAGGTGCAGAGCCCTGCTGGGCTCTGGGCAGTCGGGGAATGCATGGGAATTCACGAATTGGTCACAGTTCACAGTGTTGGTTCCATTCACGAATCGGTCACAGTTCACAGTGTGGGTTCCTCAGAGGAGGAAGAACCCTGCTTTCAGGAGGCTTCACTGCGTGGTCAGTGGTGGCTGTTAGGGTCCGCCTGTTGCGGAAAGCGGGGGGACTTTCCTCTGAGGTCAGCTGGGACAGTCATGCTCTGGACAGTCACAGGCCGTAGACCCAAAATAGGTCCAGGAAAGCGCTCAGCACAGCTGAGAGGGAGCAGGTGGGCCCAGCCCCTGTGGCAGAGAAGGGACCCTCAGACAACAGATGAGGCCAACAGGTGGGAAACGCAGGGAAAAGTCATGACTGTCACTCAGGAAATTACTGCTTGGCCCTCCATTACTGAGTAACAACAAGTTGGGGAAAAAAACTGCCACCCTAGGATTATTGTTATTATTTATTACTTTATTTTTGTTTCTTTTTGGGTCACACCCAGCGATGCTCAGGGGTTGCTCTTGGCTCTGCACTCAGGAATTACTCCTGGCGGTGCTGGGGGGACCATATGGGATGCCGGGGATTGAACCTGGGTCGACCCCATGCAAGGCAAACGCCCTACCACTATACTACTGCTCCGGACCCTATATCTTATTTTAAAGGGAAGCAGGGTAGACCTGGTTACTTTAGTTTTGTTTTATTTTTTGGAACCACACCCATGATGCTCAGGAGTTACTCCTGGCTCTGCACTCAGGAATCACTCCTCATGAGGTTTTGGGGTGGTCATCTGGGAAGCTGGGGGTCAAACCCAAGTTCCCTACATGCAAGGCAAGTGCTCAACCCATATCACTACCTCTCCAGGGCCCAAAGCAAAGCCACATTTTAGCTCGGGCTGTGGCAACTTTGTAACTTGTTTCTTCCCAAGGTTTCCTAAATCCTACTTGTGTGGAAGATACCCTTGGAAGGACACTGGCTTGATAAACATTCTTGGAGGGAGGGAAGTTATAGTAGTACAGCAGGGAGGGAGTTTGCCTTGCACACAGTTGACCTGGGTTTGATCCTAATATCCTATATGGTCCCCTCCAGCCTGCCAGGTGTGATTCCTGAATGCAGAGCCAGGAGTAACCGCTGAGCACCACTGGGTGTGCCGCCTCCCCTTCTTCCTTCCGGCCCTAAGAATTTAGTGGGAAATGGTGCTATAGATTGGCACCCAAACACTGTGGAGATGGAGATAGGGCAGGAATGGCACAGAGGGGAAGGGCTCACCAGGAGTAATTTCTGAACATGGAGCTCGGGGTAAGCCCTGAGCACTTCCGGATATGACCCAGAACCAAAACGAAACAAACATAAAAATCCCCTAAGGGGCTGGAGTGATTGCATAACAAATAGAGCGTTTGCCTTGCATGTGGCTCACCCAGGCTTGATTCCCAGCATTCCATATGGTCCCCACTGAGACCACCAGGAGTCATTCCTGAGTGGAAAGAGCCAGGAGTAAGCCCTGTGCATTGCTGGGTGTGACCCAAAAAGAAAAGAAAACAAAACAAAACAAAAACAAAAAACTATGGAGATTACTGGTGGTCAGAATGTTGGGTGCCCCCAAGGACACACCAAAGAAAAAGTTGCCATGGGCAGCAGAGTCAGAATAGAAATCAGAAATCAGAATTTAGGTTTTTTTTGGTTTTTGAACCACACCAGAAATGCTCAGGGGTTACTCCTGGCTCTGCACTGAGAGACCACTCCTGGTGGTGCTCAGGGGACCATCCGGGGAACCGGCAATTGAACTCAGGTCCGTCATACAAAACAAATGCCCTACCCCTGTCCTATCACTCTGGGCCCCAGGTATCAGAATGTTTGACTTGCTAACTGTTGCAACTAGTCTTTGCTGGAGAGTGAGCTTGTAGGTGAAAGAAGGAAGCAGTCTGCTAAATTCTTGCTTTATCTGCATCATCAGACCTGGTCTCGTCCACATGACCAGAAATCTGTCTTGAATCTCCAGAACAGAATTGTGGATCCTTGATCAGTTCCCAGAGCCCTACAGCCCCTTGAAGGAAGTGGGAGAATGTGTCTGGGAAACTGCCATTCTGAGAAAAATTTTTCTTCCTCTTCTGTCACCCAGCCTTCCCCAGGAACCTACACGGTGGTCGTGCCCTGGGGGAACGGGATTCATCAGAATTTTGGGAGGTTCTAGGCCACTGGCTCTGGCCCTTATTGAACTCTGGGCACACCATGGGTCACCTGTCAGAGCAGGAACGGAAGCCATCAGGCGTTCATGGAGTTTTAGCTCATCCCATCAGGGTGGCCACTGGGTCCCCGTGGCTCTGTCCCCCACTGTGGAGGGAAAAATTGAAATAGCCATCTCAGCAACTGGTACCAACTCCACCCCCACCCTCCACATTCCGCCCCTCCCACCCCACCCCCACCCCTGCCATTGGTTCCCCACCAGGTGCAGGGAAGAGTCACAGAGAAGCCATGAGAGGAGCTGCCTTGGGCCAGGAAAATGGGAAATAAAAGCCCTACCGTCTTCTGGGAAGGCTGGTCGTGCTGGGTGCCACGGTGCAGGGCCCGCGAGGCCGGGGGGGAAGGGGGCCATCCTGCCATCTCTGTCCATCCACCCCCCCTCACCTCCTCACATACAGCACCGTGAACAGTCTCAGGCTGGTGCACCGGCCATTTCACTGCTTGAGCCACTTAACGTGCAGCTGGGGCCCAACCGTGCAGCTACGGGTTCAGCAGGTGCACTGGCCACTGCCCTACCTCCGAGAGGTATGCAGGCTCCCAGCCCCAGATCTCATGCTTCTATCTGCAGGGTCCTCGCTTCCTTCCTTCTAAAGGGTCTTACACATTCCGTGGACATGCTGGGGCTCAGTTGGAATAGCAACTAGATTGAGTGTCGGACGGTCCTGTCCCACGCAGGGAGACATCCCATGACAAGTCGGACGTCTTTCACCTTGGTGCAACTTCTCAGGATAACTCTGAGTTGGAACATATCAGTACATCCCTCTTGTCTGGGGCAAGATACCTGTAACACCTAGCATTTGTTCAGGAGTTATTCCTGGCTCAGTACTTGGGGTCACTCCCCATGGTGCCAAGGGGACCCACCTGGCTCTGGAGATTGGACCTGGACCTTCTGCAGGCAAAGCACGTGTGCACATTCAGGCCTGGCAGTGCTGGGGGTCACCAGGGCTGCATCCGATGATGCTCAGGAGTACAGAGGGACTGATGGTCTTGACTCTACTTCCCCCGCCCTGGCCCTGTGCCTGCTTTGGTCAGGCAGTGGCCAGTGTAATGGTAAAGGTAAGGCCAGTCCTTCACCTTAAAAGAAGTAGCTACGGCAGCTGGAGAGTGCCACAGCCTGGCGCGTCCCTGGCCTGCTCTCGACCCTGAAGGGAACCCAATCCCGAGGGGTAAGGGTGATGGAGCTTCAAGCCTGACCCTAGGTGGCCCACTTTTCTCTGAAGGAGAAATGACCGGAGGAACAGCATGCACGAACTCATTGGCAGTGGCCAGGGACCTGGCTGGCTGGCCAGTGACATGGAAGGAAACCATGGAGAATGGATGGCATGCAACTCTGAGCTTCCCGTATGGGCAGAGAATGCGGGAGCACTCATGTCTGATTAGGGGCTCCTGGGAGGGTGACGGTGGTGGGAGGAGTGTCGTCACCAGGTGGAGAGGGCAGCTCTCGTGGCTACCCACGTGTCACTGAAGGTGGTTTTGGCTGGCAGTGGCCCCCTATGGCTGGGGTGGAGCTGAGGTCTGAGCATGGCCACGCTGACCTCTCACCCAGGCTGCGGGCACCATGTGAGACCAGCTACAGAAGCAGCATCTACTCGCTGAGACCTGGCACTGCTGCCCCCGGGAACCACCAGCTCCTCGGTGACACATTGGCTCCCCTTGGCCTCTCCGCCAGGTATGGAGGGGGCTCCCCTCTGCTGGCTGGAGGGGCCTGTGCTCACTCGCCTTCCTGGCCAGCCCCGCTGCCCCCAGACCTTTCCTGGGGTTATGGAAGCCTTGTTCATGGTCAGGCCGCTTTGCCCAGCACAGCTGCCCACCAGGAAACTCGCTTCAGAGCCACTGATGTGCAGCAGCTGGTCCAGGCTGATGGCGTCCCTGATTTGGGCTGGCACCTGGCTGTGCTTAGGGATTGATTACTCCTCTTGAGGGACAAGGGACCACAGGAGATCAAACCCAGGTCAGCTGCAAGCCAGGCCAGTGCCTCACCCACTGTACCACTGTACTCTCTCTCCAGCCCAACTCCCTGTTCCTACCACCTCTCCCCGCTCTGGGTGTATCGAACACACACACACATACACACACACACACACCACACACACACACACACACACACACACACACACACCACAGAGTCATGTCCACCTGCATCTCGTGTGGCCCCTGAGTTCGAAACAGAGTGTTTGCGGGTGTAAAAAATCAGGCTGATGTCCTACCAAAGAGGAGACCTCACAATAAAGAGAGGAATTGGGCCCAGACACACGCAGAGGTCTGGGGTGGGCTGGTGAGGGCAGAGATGGAGGTCACCAGCAGTCACCAGAAGCCAGACAAGGAAGGGCTCTTCCCCGGAGCCTGCAGGGAACCTCAAGGCTAAACATGTAGCCTTTAGAGCTGGGAGAAAGTCTGTTTCTGTGTCTTAGGCCACCGGTTGATGCTAACAAGTTCCATGGCTAATCGACAGACGAATCGACTCACTTTCCTGAAGCTCCACAGTCGAACCCAGCTCAGGGACCAAGTCCAAATAGAGGATGTTGGGTTGCAAATGTCCAACAGGTGGCGCTGCCTCCCCAGTCGGCCGGGATTCAGAGCTCAGGACTCCTGGGTGGAAACGGAGGGGCCCTGTCTCATCCATCCGCCAGGACCCAGGAGCCAAAGTTTTGCTTCTCTTTTTTCACAGTGTTATTCCCTGCTGGTGGAGAGCAGGCGTGGGAAGGCTGGGAGCCCTGGCCAGCGCCTCGGCTGTCTCTGCCGGCCGTGGCCAGGTGTGAGGACAGACGCTGGTGCGTGGCAGAAAGGGTGGAGAAGGATGGGCTGGGGACTCAGGGCCCAGGGCGGTGCATCCGTGTCCTAGGGCTGCAGTGACTTGAAACCACAGAAATTTATTCTCTTTCTGGAGGCCGGAAGCCTGAAACCGAGGTGTCGGCAGGCTTGCCTCCTGCCAGCGTCCAGGGAAAGCTGTCCATGTCTTTCTCCTCATTTCTGGGGGCTGCCAGCATTTCCGGACGCGCTAAAGGCCAGAACAGTTTTGCTCCCTAGGGGCGCAGGAGCTGCCCGCGGCGTGGTTGACCATGACCCAGGCCTGCTCCAGGCACTGCTATATCTGAGTCTCACAACAGCTCAGCAGGGTGAGGCTGGTGCAGTTCCATTTCAGGGCAGGAGAAGCCCAGGCTCAGAGAGGTTCAGTGACTGGCCCAATTCGCACAGCAGTGAGTGGCCCACCAGAGGGGGTCACTAGCTCGCTTGCGTTTGTGCTTCTCTTCCGGGCCCGAGTTCGAGTACAGGAGCTCAGGCTCTGGCCTTGGGTGTGATGGTGGTGGCGTGGATCCCCAGGACCACAGGAGGGAGCACTCCTGGAGTTAGTCCTGAGCTCAGAGCCAGGAAAAGCCCTAGAGTAGCCCCTCGGTGACCAATGATCCCGGGGACCCCTGCTCCCGGGGACCCCTAGACACAGACACCCCTTGGTGACTAATGACCCCTAGTCCTCCTGGGAGACCCCCAAACACAAGCACGACCTTCGTCTGTGACCAGCTCGCACTGACCCTCTGCCTGGGTCAGAGCATGGTCAGGAGCAGGGCGGTACCAGGTCATCAGAGTGACACCCCTCCCCCAACACACACCCTGTCCCATCCTTGCCCTGCCCCCTGCCCCGGTGCCCAGGTTAATAACTTAGTATGCGCTTCCAAAAGGACCAACATGGGCATCCACATGCCAGATCAGGGGCTGAGATGGGTGCATCGCCTGCCACAAAAGTAGAATCCTCAGGGCCGGAGCGATAGTACAGTGGGTAGGGCGTTTGCCTTGCACGCAGCTGACCCGGGTTCTATTCCCAGCATCCCATATGGTCCCCTGAGCACCGCCAGGAGTAATTCCTGAGTGCATGAGCCAGGAGTAAGCCCTGAGCAACGCCGGGTGTGACCCAAAAAGGAAAAAAAAAAAAGTAGGATCTTCCTGCGAGCATTTCTGCCTGAGTGACTGGTATGGGGCCGAGGAATGCCTCCCTTCGAGGGCCCAGTGAGATTCTGCTGATGAGCGGGGGTGGGGGTCCCTGAGTCTCATCACAGGGTCTTCCGAGAAAGAACAGGGCTGTGGGCCAGAGGGAGCAGGGGGAGGCAGGGTGGCTGGGGACAGAGACAGCCGCAGTGTTCTCTAGATGGGCCCCTCCTGCTGGCTCCAGGATCTGGGGGCAGCAAGGGGTGGGCTCTCCCCAGAGCACAGCGTCACAGACACCGGATTTCAGCCTCAGGCTGTTGGTCCCAGATTCACAGTTGCTAGAACAGGCTTGAAGCCAGCTGTCATCCGACGGTTATTTACACCGTGGCAATTGGCAAAGGTGTGAGACTAGGGCTCCTCCCCGGCCTGCTTGGTAAACTTCGCCAGCACATGAACTATCTAGGAGCCTGAACCATGTGCCCCACAAGCTCTGCTCCAATAGTCAAACTGGTTCTCAGAGCCCTACTTCCCGCACCTAATGGTGGTTTCCTACATTCCCTTTCCAGAGCCCACGTCACCTCTTCCAGGAAGCTCCCCCTGATTTCTTTGCCTGACTGAAAAGCCAAGGTAGTGAGAGTTGCACAGGAACATATTATTATGGAGTTCTTTCTCTCCACAGGGACCATATTTGTCAGTAACCCCCCGAGTATGGATCGTAGTAAAATATTTCCCAAGTGAGGAGTCTTGAATATTTCGGCTCCTTTGCATAATTTCGCTCCTGTAAATAGCTGTGTTGAATCACCAGCTTGCAGAATTCCTGGAAATCTAACAGGAGACTCCCACGAGTCGGAAGGGTTCCCTGGAGCTCTGGGAAGCTGCTGCTGGGGGAAAGGGGAAGTCCCAGCCTGAGACCCCCATCGCAGTGGAGCAGAGACGTTGGCCTCTGACCTCCGGCATGCGTTTCTGGGAGCCTGAAGGAAGCGCCAGCCCCTCTCTGCGTCCTCCTGATGGACCCCACCTCCGCCTCCTCCCCTCTGTGATCAGTACTGAGACTCAGGAGGGCTCCAGATTAGCTCCTTCTTTCTGCTGTGTCCTGGACTCACACGGCAAAGTCACAGAACAGTGGAACCCCTGTTGGCAGGAGGGGATTTTTATTTTTATTTTCTATTCTGGGGGGCGTTTGCATTGCACGCAGCCAACATGGCCAACCCGAGTTCGATTCCTTCGCCCCTCTCAGAGAGCCCGGCAAGCTACCGAGAGTATCTCGCTCGCACGGCAGAGCCTGGCAAGCTCCCAGTGACGTACTCGATATGCCAAACACAGTAACAACAAGTCTCATGATGGAGACGTTACTGGGCCCGCTCGAGCAAATCGATGAACAACAGGAGGACCGTGACTGTGACTGTGATTTTGGGCTAATCACGGGCATCTGCTGCTTCTCAGCACTTCTGAGTTTCCTCCGACGTCAAGGTGCTCATTTGGAGCAGATGTGGACAAACCCGTGTCCTGGGCAGTGAGAGTACTCGTCACAGGCCTGGCAGTCAAGCCCTGTCCTCTCCAAGGCTCAGTTTCCTTGTCTTCCCTGGAGGGGGGTGGGGGGGAGTGTACTGAGTCCACAGCACGGATTTCGGAGGCGGCCTAAGGTGAATGGGGACCACCTCAGGAAGGCCCAGCCGGAGGGGTTGTCCGTTAGCTGAATGCTACATCTCTATCTTTCCCCCTACACAGTTACCTTGTGACTTCCGTGAGTGAGCGCATCTGGGGGGCCACGTCCACTGTGATTTGTTTCTGATCCACAGAGGCCACTTGCCTGGGGTTAAGGTGGCTTAACTCAGAGGCTGATGCCAGGGTGGCTGGAGTCACACACCGCGTGCTTGCAGCCGATCCGGGCTCGAATCCCGGTACCCCGTGGGATCCCTGAGCACCCCCTGGAGTAATTCCTGAGCACAGAACCAGGAGTAAGGCCTGAGCAGCCTCCCCCAAAACAAAGCCAAAAAGCAGCGTCAACCTTCAGAGCCGGACCCAGTGCATCCACCAGAGGCTGTTAATTTCCTGCATTTTCTGTGTTCTGGGGTTGGAGCACAGTGGGTAGGGCATTTGCTTTGCATGCGGCCGACCCAGCCGACCCGAGTTCGATTCCTTCACCCCTCCTGGCAAGCTACCGAGAATATCTCGCCCGCACAGCAAAGCCTGGCAAGCTACCTGTAACATATTCCATATGCCAAACACAGTAACAAGTCTCATCATGTCACTGGGCCCGCTTGAGGAAATCAATGAACAATGGGAAGACTGCTACAGTGCTATTCTGGGCAGGAATAGACAGGAAGGAACTTCCATGCTCAGAAAAGGACATGACAGAGAGGATGGTGATGGTGATACTGGTGATGATGATGATGGTGATGGTGGTGATAAGGAAGATGATGATGGTGATGAAAAGTGCTTAAAGGCTAAGGTGCAGCCTCCTTTATTCAAAGTAATAATTTCGGGAGTTTTCCTTTGGACCTGTTGGTAAGGTAAAGGTAAAGGCCCTCCCGTTGATCGTCGATTTGCTCGAGCGGGCCCAGTAACGTCTCCATTGGAGACTTTGTTGTTACTGTGTCTGGCATATCGAATACTCTCGGTAGCTTGCCGGGCTCTCCGAGAGGGGCGGAGGAATCGAACTCGGGTCGGCCATGTTGGCCGCTTGTAAGGCGAATGCCCTACCCGCTGTGCTATCGCTCCAGCCCCTGTTGGTAAGGGGAGATGCTAAATCATCACCCCCGGTCCTCTCTGCCCCCAGGTCCCCCAGGACCCAGTCACATCCACAAATGGGGCAGCCTCCCTCTCCTCTCTGGGCCCAGCCCAGGGTCCCAGGGCCCCAGCGAGGGGCCTTCTGAATCTATCAGTAAGAGGATGCTGGGGGCACCAGACCCAGGCCTGGGCCCCAGGAAATAGTTGGCGGGAAGGGCCTGGGACACCGAGGGGCTCAGCCCGGCTCTGAGCGGGGAGCTCGGCTGGAAGGGGACCCCGTTGGGTAGCTGTACTCTCCCTCCCTGCGGGACAGAGTCCCCAGCCCTGCCGCCTGCCTCTATGCTCTGGCTGTTGGTTTTGGTTATGGAGGGGAAATACCGGCCTCAGAGGTGGTAGTGGATCGTCTGTGGTCATCCTGGGGAGACAGACACAGTCCCCATGACGCCCAGTCCAATGACTCAGAATTCCCCACCTGTTTTTTCGGTTCCCCTGAGAGTCTGCAGCCCGGAGTCCACCTGGAGCTCCCGGGGCAGAGCGAGCCCAGGCCCCTGAGAGCACACCTGCAGGGCTCAGTCCTTTGTCCCCAGTGCAAAGTGGCTGCAACCCCTGTGTCCCTCCCCCCCCCCCCGCCACCTCCCAACTGAGGGGTGTAAGGCCAGGAAGAGCCAGCAACCGCCTCTGCCTCTGAAGCCTACATCCCGCTTTGGAGTGGGGATGGGGGGTCAGTGCAATGCTTCAGAGGGATAAGGGGACCGTGAGAACAGGCTTTCCCTGCACTAGGGTCATCACCGAGCGTGGGCCTCACAGGACAGCCAGCCCAGGGAACCACTGGCAGGGAGTCTGACCCTGCATGCTCCCGAGTTCCCGGCGTGGCCCAGAGCCTGTATAGTCTTTGGGCTGGGGTGTCAAGACAGGGTAGGGACCTGTAAGATAAACACCACCAATGGACCTGCTGGGTTCTAGCTACTCAGCTTTCCAGTTTGGGGAGGTAATTTGGGGATTGACTAACATTTCCATACTTGATTTCAAAGCTGTGTGATAGCATCCACCTGGCCTATCATGTTGGCATGGGTGTTGGCTGAATCAGGCACTCTCACTCTGAGACCATCCACAGGAGGAGAACAAAGTCCTTATCCCGCTGGCTGATCAGACCCGTGGGCCCAGACCAGGCACGCACCTGAACCCGTAGCCAAAGCCCAGGACGCCCAGAGCCTGTTTTCACAGGGCATTGCTCTAAACTCATTATTTACTTTCTGCTCAAGCAACACGGGGCACACACGCATGATGGTGTCTTATCAGTCTGGCTACAGGGACTTTCCTACAGTTGGCGTTTTCTTGGCTGGCGTTGGGGAAGTTCATCCCCAGTGAATTCAAACATTCCACCCACCAGCTAAGCCATCTCTCTAGAGAATCTGTGATTGAGCAATTATAAAATAAGAGATACGCATAATAAAGTTCCTTCATAACAGTTATTTAATGACTTATTTTGGGGGGATGCTTAGGAGGCTGGGGGTGGCCCACAAGTTGTTCTCCGTCAACTGGGCTAGAGATCCAATGCTAGGCCCGAGACTGTGAGGGTTCTGGGCACTGCAGTACTGGAGTACTTGGCCACCCTGGAAGTGGTCAGGATCTTCTGACCCAGCAGTGGTCAGGCTGCTGGGAATCAAACCTGGGTCAGGCACACGCAAGGCAAATGTGATTTTTTTTTTTTTTTTTTGCTTTTTGGGTCACACCTGGCAATGCACAGGGGTTACTCCTGGCTCTGCTCTCAGGAATTACTCTTGGTGCTCGGGTACCATATGGGATGCTGGGAATCAAACCCAGATTGGCTGCATGCAAGGCAAATTCCCTACCTGCTGGACTATACTCTGGCCCAGGGTTGTAATTTTTTATTATTATTATTTTTTCAATTGAATCACAGGGAGACACACAGTTACAAAGTTGTTCATGATTGGGTTTCAGTCATATAACGTTCTAATACCATCCCTTCACCAGTGTACATTTCCCACCACCAATGTCCCCAGTTTCCCTCCTGTCCCCATCTCCCCAGCCTGCCTCTGTCTGTCTGTCTGTCTGTCTGTCTGTCTCTCTCCTCTCCTTCTTTTGGGCATTATGATTTGCAATACCAGGCACCTGGTGTGGATGGCCCAGCTCCAGGGAGAACTCCAGCAGCTGAAGACCTCCAGAACCAGCCACCACCATGCTGAAACCACTCTCCACACGCATGAAGGTACTGGCAAAGGAACAAAGGCTTGTGGGTCCTGGGGCTGAGATCTCCAAGCCTGCTCGGATCGAGGCTGAGCATCATCCACCCAGACCCTCCATCTTCCAGTAGGCAGGGGCCACCACACCCACCAACTGGCCCCCTGGCACTGTGTAATCTCATCAACGGCCAAGACCCAGAGACTATAAAACCCAGCTCCCGGAAGTGTGCAGCCGCAAATTGCGCGACATCTGTTTTTTTTTTTAATCTCATTCTTACTTTGGACAACCTGGAAGGCTACCAAATGTAACCTGCCCACACGGCAGAGTCTGGCAAACTCCCCGTGGCATACCCAATATGCCAAATACCAGTAACAATGATGGGTCTCATTCTCCTAACCCTGAAAGAGCCTTGAACATGGCACTTTTTAAAATCTCAGGGCTAGGACAAAGGAGACGTTACTGGTGCCTGCTGGAGGCAATTGACGAACAACAGGATGGTCGTGATTGTGATCATGATTTGCAATACAGGTACTGAAAGCTTTTCATGTGTATACCTTTACCTACTTTCAACACTCACTTCTTCTTCGTGATCATTTCCAACTATTATTGTCATACTGGTCCTTTCTCTATCCTTTATTCGTCGATTTCCTCGAGCAGGCCCCAGTATCATCTCCTTCGTCCTAGCCCTGAGATTTTTAAAAAACTACCATATTCAAGGCTCTTTCAGAGTTAGGAGAATGAGACCCATCATTGTTACTGGTATTTGGCATATTGGTTATGCCACAGGGAGTTTGCCAGACTCTGCCATGTGGGCAGGTTACATTCGGTAGCCTGCCAGTTTCTCCAAAGTAGGAATGAGATAATAAGATGTCACACGGCCGCAAATGTGGCCGCGCACTTCCGGGAGCTGGGTTTTATAGTCTCTGAGTCTTGGCCATTGATGGGATTACACAGCGTCAGGGGGCCAGTTGGTGGGTGTGACCCCTGCCTACTGGAATTTGGAAGATCTGGGTGGAGGATGCTCAGCCCCGATCCAAGCAGGCTTGGAGGTCTCGGCCCCGGAACCCGCGTGGCTTTGTCCCTCTGCCAGTACCTTCATGTGTGCGGAGAGTGGTCTCAGCATGATGGTGGCTGGTTCTGGAGGTCTTTGGCTGCCGGAGCCCTGGTCAGGGTGGGAAGGGAAACTCAACCCGCTCCCCTCCAAGGGCCTCTATCCTTACTACCCTTTAACCCACACATACTTGTGGCAAGCTTCCAACCATGGACCCGTTCTCCTGGCTCCTGTTTTTCCTGGCCTCGGATATTAGTCTCACACTTTTTCTTTTCTTCAGTATTCTACAAATGAGTGCAGTCACTCTATATCTGTTCTTCTCCATCTCACACATTTCACTCAGCATGATACTCTCCATGTCTATCCACATATAAGCAAATTTCATGACTTCATTTTTCCTAGCAGCTGCATAGTATTCCATTATGTAGATGGACCATCACTTCTATATCCAGTCCTCTGTTCTCGGATACTTGAGTTGTTTCCAGATTCTGGCTATTGTGAACAGTCCTGCAATGAACTTTTTTTTTTAAAAAAGTAACAGCACATCTAGTGTAACAGTAGATAAAATCCTGGCATAACTGACTTAGAATCACCAACAGAAAGTAGAAAAGGGAACAGAGAGGAGACTGTGAGTAAGAGATTGAATTTCATTATACTTGAGACACTTGAAAAAAAAGTGGTACAGCAAAACCTTCCAGTGGTTACACATTAAATGACCCAAATCTCAAGGGCCAGGTATATAGCATAGTGGGTAGGGCACTGGCCTTGTATGCATCTGACCTGAATTAGATCCCCAGCATCACCTATGGTCTCCCAAGCCCCACCAGGAGTGATCCCTGAGCACAGAGGCAGGAGCAAGCCCTGAGCACAGCTGAGTGTGAACTACCCCCCACCACCCCTGCCGAATAAGCAAACATAAAATGACCCACATTTCAATACAAGAATCAAAGCATTGCTAATAATTTTGAGGTTTCATTGCACAGCCAGGAGTGATCCCTGAGCATGGCCAGGTGTGACCCAAAGCCAAACCCAAAATAAAATAGAAGAGCAAGAATCTGAAGGTGACTGAGGAAAAAGTCCATTAATATTGGTTTTCCAATGCTCCTCAAAGTCATTGGGATTCTACGTTCCTCCAGATCATTCAATTAATTTGCAGAGAGAGTTGCACACAGCTGTGACAGTGAATAAATGATGCCCATCAGTGCCAGTTTCCCACCATTCATCCTGTTTTTCCTGACTGTTGAATAAATCTGTAAATATCCCTCATGAATGTTTTCCTCACTGTCCGGAGATTTTAGTCCTGGAGTCCATACACGGAGGGGGAGTAAAAGAAAATTATATGACGGGGCTGGAGTCATAGTACAGTGGGGAGGGCAATAGCCTTGCTTGTGACTGACCCGGGTTTGGTCCCTGGAATCCCATACTGTCCCCTGAGCACTGGCAGGAGTGATTCCTGAGTGCCGAGCTTGGAGTAACCCCTGATCACTGCAGGGTGTGGCTCAAAAGCAAAAAAGTAAAATAAAAAAATAAAAAAAGGTAAGACAGCATTGTTGTGATAAACCATACAGAGTTTGGGCTTATGTATGTGTTTTAGAGACCAGTGAAGTCTGAATAAAACAGAAGAGCACGAATCCCTAAGTTTAGGAGTGATTCCAGGGCATACATGAGGGGACAATGGTAACTCGGTGCTTGTGTCCCACTTTCCCAGGCTACAAGGAAACTGCCAGAAATGGCCTAAACCACAGAGATCTCTTTGGCCCGGCTCGGGGGCCAGGCGGGTACTGGGTAGTTTTCAGGGATGCGGCTCTTCCTGGCTGCCACCGGCCTCCTCCCTGCTGCATCCTCAGCTTGACACTTCTTCCCTGGTCCTTGCCCCTCTGATAAGGACATCGGGGCCATGGGCTCCGGACCCCCGTCCTCTGATTTTGTTTCACCCGAAGGTCGCTGGCCGGGAGTCCACACACAAGTCGACCAGCCTCAGCATTGGCGGCAGGGAGGAGGGGAGATGCGATTCTCTATTTCAGATGCCCGGGGATGTGGCCCAGGTGGTGGGACCGAGGCAGGTGGGAGGCTTGGGCTCCAGCACCAGGACAAAGCATGTGGTCTCCAGCGAGCCCCACTGTGTGTGATACCCCAGTGCCAACGAAGGGAAGGAGGGGGAAGAGCTTTGTGTGTGGGGAAGATGGGCCAGAGAGAGTGTACAGTGGGGTGGGTGTTCGCCGTGCATGCAGCCAATTGGGGTTCAGTTCCAGGCACCCATATGGTCCCCCAAGCTCCTGCCAGGAGTGACCTCTGAGTCCATCTTGAGCACAGCCAGGTGTAGCCCCCTGTTCCCCTTTCAAAACTAAAAAATTACAGGTTGGAGAGCACAGGCTTTGCACGCCAGAGACAGGGTTCGATCCCCTGAATGTCAGCAACCTCAGTTTCAACCACTTCTTGAGTATAGGGGCTCCCCACACTGCTCCCAGCCCTTCCCCAGCCCCGCTTCTGGAATCCCAAATGTGACTCTTCTTCCTTCTTGGCAACATTTGAAACTTCAATCAAAGCAACCTGTGGGTTTCATTTCCCCAAAGCTGGAGCCAGCCCTAAACCGGGGGAATACCAATGGGCCCCAGGGGGAGGCCCCGGCCACTACCTTCCAGGTCTGCCCCCTGCAGGTCCTCTGCCCACATGGCTCTGCTGGTCAGTACACAGGTGACCGCTGCTTCACGACATCCAGAGGTCAAAGGAGGTAGGCCTGCCCGGCAAGGCCTAGTCTGGTTGGTCAGTGAGTCAGGCCTGAGGCAGGAGCAAGCCAGGCGGGTGGTAGGGGGTTGCCTGAGATTTGTCCCGAACCCCAAAAAGCAGGGTGTGTGTGGGGAAAACCCAAGTCTCTCATCAACCCCTGACACTCTCCTCCCACATGCTGCCTCCCCCACCCCCTCCCGGGGCCCTGGGGACCTGATTGAAGATGATGTTTCAAAACTCTACAGCAGGAAGGGAGCAATGTGACACCTGTCATAGCCATGCCACTGAACCCCGTGCGCGCCAGGCTGCTTCACTCAGGGCATCCCAGAGGGGAGCGGGTGAGACCCCTCCCTGCCCCAAGGGACCCAGCCCCGCCAGCCAAAAGCCTCCACAATCCAACCACCGCCACACTCAAGGCCGCACCTCACAAGCTCGGGCCGAGGCTCACACTCGAATGAATGTACTCCTGGACCACGAGGTCGTGAAACATAATAAGACACTCCCTACCCATTCTCCAAGAGTACTGCACCACATTTGATGGGGTTCAGAGTACTGTACCATATTTGATGGGGTTCAAATAGTAGGCAACCAATCATAGAGGGAAATATATATATATATATGCATATAGGAGGTGGATCTCTTCGATAGCCATGTTCACCTGTCCACATACCAAATTCTGCGGGATGGATATGTAGTTCCCAACGTTCTACCTTCCAAAATCCGACACGCCATTTTGTCGGTAAAGAAGGGAATAGCACCCGGCCCAGACAAGGTCAGACCCAAATACCTGAAGAATCTGCCATCAGTACTCATCAGTACACTGGCTCAGCTCTTCACATGCTACCTGTCTGAATGCAAGTTTCCATCCCAGTGGAAAACCAGCGGGACCGTTCTACTGTACAACAAGGGAGACATCCACGACATTGGCAGCTATCACCCTACCTGCCTGTTGTCCATCGTCTACAAGCTGTTTACTCGAGTCATCCTGAATAGGACTGGCAGAACATTAGAACCATGTGAGCAAGCCGGGTTCTGAGAAGGATTCAGCACAATCGACCATATCTACACAGTAACCAAGCTCATTGAGGTTTCTCAGGAATTCAAGATGCCGTTCTATCTAACGTTCATTGATTTAAAGAAAGCCTTTGATTCTGTTGAGACTGAAGTGGTCATCAGAGCCCTAGCTGAACAGGGCATTCAAACTCAATACATCAGGATCCTTCGTGAGCTGCATTACGGATTCACCACCAGTATCTCACCATTCTACAAGGAAGTGATCATCGATGTAAAGAGAGGGGTTGGGCAGGGTGATACCATTTTACCAAAACTCTTCAGTGCCACCCTCGAGAATGTCATGCGACAACTGGAATGGGAAGGAATGGGAGTGAAGATAGACGGCAACTACACCACCTCCACTTCACTGATGATATCGTTCTAATAACTCCAAACATTAGCCAAGCAGCACAAATGCTGGCCAACTTCGACCATGAGTGTGGAAAGGTCAGACTGCAGCTGAATCTCACGAAGACAATGTTTATGGAAACAAACTTGTTCCTGATGTTCCATTCACTCTCAATGGAATGAACATCTCCGAATGCAACAGTTATGTGTACCTAGGTTGAGAACTCAAAACGACGAACAACCTGGCACCTGAGTTGCACAGGAGGAAGAAAGTGCCATGGAACACCTTCAATAGCATTGAAGAAATAGCTAAGAGGATGAAGAACCTCCGGCTCCGGGCACATCTCTTCGATTCCACCATTCTTCCTGCATTAACATACGCCTCAGAGACCTGGGCCCTACGAAAACAGGATGAGAACGCTATTCGGGTCTCTCAAAGAGGAATCAAAAGAGCTATGCTTGGAGTATCACACTTCACTCAAGTGAGAGAAAGAATCCAGAGTTCTGACCTCTGTCGACGATTGAGAATCAGGGATGCTGTTTCGTGTACCAAGGCATCAAAAATCATATGGGCTGGACACGTAATGCTATTTGGAGACGACCGCTGGACTAGAGTTGTTACCTACTGGATTCCACGGGACATCAAAAGATGGCATGGCTCCCCACCTACAAGGTGGTCAGACTTCTTCGTCAAGACCCTGAATGAACAGTTTGAGGCTCTTCATGTTCCTGGAGCAAGCAGATGCCACTGGGCTACACTAGCACATGACAGAGACGAATGGAGACATTACTGGTGCCCACTCGAGCAAATCGACAAGTAACAGGATGTCAAGTGATCAAGAGATCAAATAATATGCATATATACACATTATATATATATATATGAAAGCTCACATCACTCAACCTTTAACAACATGTTAATGATATCCTAAAGAATGTCTTAATGGCCCCTGCCAAAATAGAACCATTTTCACACTGTTTCTTCTATGGATACTTTTTTGTAGCATTTTCAGTGGTTTTTCATAACAAACAATACAAAATATATTATTTTGGTTGTGCTTTGGGACAGGGATTGGGGATTGGGACAGAAACATCCCAAATATGATGGTGGGAAGGTGTAATGGTGGTGGGATTGGTGTGTGAATATTGGATATGATTGAATATTGGGAACTACCTTGTCAAGTGCCAAGTTGGTGTGCACTGTAGCACTGTGTCCCATTGTTCATCGATTTGCTCTAGTGGGCACCAGTAACGTCTCCATTGTGAGACTTGTTGTTACTGTTTTTGGCATATCGAAAATGCCATGGGGAGCTTGCCAGCTCTGCCATGTGGGCGGGATACCTACCTTATAAAATAAAAAAATTTAAAAAACCTCTACAGCACTGATAGCCCAGATTGGATGGAACGTCACATAGAAGGTGGCCAGTTTTAATTCACCGAACAGTAACATTGAAGGCTTAACCCATGACAATAGGTCAGTGACCCCTCAGATAAGGACTTACTGTCTCCGCGGTGAGATACTACCATTGAAACTCCTTTTCCTCTAAGGAAATATTTTTTTATTGTTCTATTAGTAACTTATTGGTCACTGTCACTGTCACTGTCCTCCCGTTGTTCATCGATTTTCTCGAGCGGGCCCAGTAACGTCTCCATTGTGAGACTTTTGTTGTTACTGTGTTTGGCATATCGAATATGTCACGGGTAGCTTGCCAGGCTTTATCCTGTGGGCGAGATACTCTCGGTAGCTTGCTGGGCTCTCCGAGAGGGGCAGAGGAATCAAACCCAGGTCGGCCAGGCTGGCCATGCACAAGGCAAATGCCCTACTGTGCTATCGCTCCAGCCCTAAATAAAGAGTAGGAGGAAAAAAATTTTTTTTCTTAAAGTATATTGAGTGGAGGAGGCCAGGGCGCTGACAGGAAGTAGGAGGGACATGGATGGTACCCTACCAGGAACAGTAGTGTAAACCAAAATGCCTAAAGATATAATAGTGCCTTCCTCTGGTTGAACTGCACAAGAAGAAAACATCCAATCCCATCAGAAAATGGGGCAATGAAATGAACAGGAACTTTCTCAAAGAAGAAATCCGAACGGCCAAAAGGCACATGAAAAAATGCTCTTCATCACTAATCATCAGGGAGACACAGATCAAAGCAACAATGAGATATCATCTCACACCACAGAGATTGGCACACATCCAAAAGAACAAAAACAACTGGAATTGGTGTGGATGTGGGGAAAAGGGGACTCTCCTTCACTGCTGATGAGAATGCTGGCTAGTTCAGCCTTTTTGAAAAACAGTATGGGTGTTTCTCAAAGAACTAGAAATTGAGCTCCCATTTGACCCAGCAACACCACTTTTGGGAATATATACCAGAGATGCTAAAAAAGAAAAATACATTAGAAATGACATATGCACTTGTATATTTATTGCAGCACTATTTACAATAGCCATAATCTGGAAAACACCTGAGTACCCAAAAACAGATGACTGGTTAAAGAAACTTTGGTACATGCAGAACCCAGCAGCTTGGAGCAGAAAAGTGAACGGACTATGCATTGACCCAGGCCATCAAGTCTGCCGGAGGGGAAAGGGTGTTGCCCCATTCGCCCTCTCCTCTCTGGAAAGAAAGATGGCGGCCACATGGGAGCCTTGTGGACAGCAGGTATGAGCCGGGGGAGTGGGGGCGACTAAAACCTCATGGGTCGGGGGGCGTTCCGGTCCGTCCTTCACGCCCTACCGAGGTCACCAGTCGCCCCCCGCGAGCGGCTCTCCAGCACGGCCATGGCCCCAGAAGCACAAGGACTTAATGCAGAACCCAGCAGCTTGGAGCAGAAAAGTGAATGGACTATGCGTTGATCCAGCCCATCAAGTCTGCCGGAGGGGAAAGGGTGTTGCCCCATTCGCCCTCTCCTCTCTGGAAAGAAAGATGGCGGCCACATGGGAGCCTTGTGGACAGCAGGTATGAGCCGGGAGTGTGGGGGCGACTAAAACCTCATGGGAAGGGGGGCGTTTCGCTCCGCCCTTCACGCCCTACCGAGGCCACCAGTTGCCCCCCACGAGCGGCTCTCCAGCACGGCCACGACTCCAGAACACAGAAACCAATTTCTTAACTATCTGACTTTCAGTAGAAATACTTCCAGGGTCAATAGGTAAAATAGCAGAAATCCAAAACCAACATTTAATTCTTGAACCCAGCTGTAGAAAGCAAATCACTACACAATGCTTTTTCAGCATGTCTGATTTGGGAGGGGGGGTAAACTCTAAATAATAGTGGCGAATCTTTTATTGAAACAATCTAATCAAAGCGGATAGAGTGTTAACTAGAATTCATCTGCCTCACAGGGACGGGGAGGGGTGGGGGGTGGGGTTTTATTGGGGTTCTTCATGGGAAAAAATAAGTATTGGTAAAGGGAAATGTGTTTGATATTTGCATGACTGAGACATAAACCTGAAAGCTTTGTAACCTTTCCCACAGTGATTCAATAAATAAATAAAAAAAAAAAAAAAAAAAAAAGAAAATGTAGTTGCCTTAAAGCAGACTATGGGGCGATCGGAGGAGAGAAACCTAGGGTATAAAAAAAAAAAAAAAAGAAAAAAAAAGAAACTTTGGTACATCTACACAATGGAAAACTATGCAGCTATTAGAAAAGATGAAATCATGAAATTTACATATAAGTGGATCACCGTGGAGAGTATCCTGCTAAGTGAAATGAGTTAGAAAGAGAGGGACAGACATAGAATGCCTGCACTCATTTGTGAAATAGAAAGTAATATAATAAGAGACTAATACCTAAGGATAGTAGAGATAAGAGCCATGAGGATCACTTCACGACTTGGAAGCAGGTTTCACATGCTTGGGGAAAAGGCAGCTGGAGAAGGGACCACTAAGTAAATGATGCTTGGAGTGCTCGCTCAGGATGGGAGATGCGTACTGAAAGTAGACTATGGTCCAAATAGGATGGCCACTTAGTACCTGTACTGCAAATCATAATACCCAAAAGGAGAGAGAGAAAAAGGGAATGTGCCTGCCACAGAGGCGGGGGTGGGGTGGGGGTGGCAAAAGGGATATTGGGAACATTGGTGGTAGAGAATGGGCACCGATGGAGGGATTGGTACTCGATTATTGTATGACTGAAACGTAATCTTGAAAGTATGTAAGTCTGTAACTGCATCTCATGGTGATTCATAGGATCTTCCCAGGAGGGGAAATGCATGTTGAAAGTAGACTATGGACTGAACATGTTTGCCACTCAATGCCTCTTTTGCAGACCACAACACCCAAAAGGAGAGAGAGAACAAAAGGGAATGCCCTGCCACAGAGGCAGGGTGGGAGGGGGTGTGGGGGGGATATTATCTATGGTAGTGCAAAATGGGCACTGGTGGAGGGATGGGTATTTGATCATTGTATGACCGAAACCCAAGCACAAAGATTTGTAAATCTACAACTGTACCTCATGGTGCTTCACTAATAAAAAAATAAAAAATAAATTAAAAAAATAGATAAAATAGTGCCTTCCAGAGAAAGGGGTGGGAGTTGAGGAGAGGAGGACATTGGTGGAGGGAAGTGGGTCCTGGTGAATGAATGGGATTTGGAACATCGTATGCTTGGAACTCAATCACAGATGACTTTGTAACTTTGTAATTCAATAAAAAATATTTCTATAGTGCACTGCCCAGCAGCCTCAGTGTGGCTCTGCAAGGACCCTTCCCTGCCATCCTTGGAAGGAAGGATTCAAACGGGGTAGTGGGGGACAACAGAGGGGGTGTCCGGGGAGGCAGGACACGGGGCTCACTCAGCAAGCAGGCCTCCTGCAATCCCTTAGGTTGAGGGGGGACTCGAGGCAGGAGCACTGCATCCACCCTGGGGAGGGACCGGGGCTCAGAGAGGCCTCACCGGCACACTCAGCTCCTGCCTGCCCCCCACCATGAGCCTCCTTTGGGGACCCTTTGGATCTGCTCCCTCCGGCTGCCCCCACAAATGTAGATCCCGTGGGTGGCGGCTCAGCCCTCCCCCGGCTCTCCGTGCAGATGCTGCATGTGCTCCCGCAACCCCTGCAGGACACAGCCGCCCTGTGGGTTGGTGAGGATGCCCTTCCCTCTCCTGAGAGATGGGCAGTTCCCTGTGACACAGACCAGGCAGCCCAGAGCCGGCGAGCCGCACCCACGAGCAACACATCCCATGTCTAGAGTCCTGTGTGGGCATCAGGCACAGAGCACCTGCGCAACTCTGCAGGGACATTGGGACCCTCGTCCTGGTGACCGGGGAATGCAGGGAGAACAGAGGAGCAAAGGGGAGCGCATGTGACTCATTGTCCTGCCAGCCCGCCATGGCATCGGTGAGGGGCGCCCAGGATCCACAGAAGTCCTGGGAGCTCACGCACCATGGCGTGGCATGGTCACATTGTGGACACTCATGTCCTGCCCAGGTCTGCCAGCTCCTCATCTATTCTCCCCATGGCACAGTGAATTTAGAAGACAAATGGCGAAGTAAAGTAATTATATTTAGGAAAGGAGAGGGAGGGAGAGAGCACTATAAGGACGCTGCACACCCCATCCTGGGATGCAGGTGACTACCAGGGATGGGGCACGCCCCATAAAGAAACACAGTGGAGCACCCAAAGGACACAGGTGTGAGCAGCTCTCAGGTATGACAGGGAGCATACTGGACACTTCTTCCAAGCTGGCCTTGGGGATTTCTGCAAGCCACCCTCTTGCCTTCTGTCCACTGGCAGGGAGCTGGCACAGAGGGGCCGCTGAATTGTCCAGTGATGGGTATTGGTTGGATCCTTGTTGAGCTCCAGCTGCTTCTGACTTTAGAGAAATTCACCTGAAATTCATTGCCAAGATGCACGGTTGCCTGAGTCTAAGTATCAAGTCATCCTGCCATCACATTTCTCAAGGGTGCCCCCGTTGTGAAACACCTTCACTTACACCCCAGCTGAGTGACAGGAGGGTGGCAGGGCCCAGTTTTTGTTTCCTCTTCTCTCGGGTCTCCTGGTATTGTGTAATGACTGGTTCACTATGGTACTGATGTAACCGTTGTTAATATTTTTTTTATCCTTCTCTTCTGTCCCTGCCTACAGCTCTTTAGCTTGTGATGTCGCCTTGCCTTCCTTTAGTTCGAGGACAGGGGGAAAATCCCAGGGTTTCAGAATTTCACTACCCACCACGCCTTCTGGGAAGGAATGCAGCAGGGAGTTTCCAAACCCTTGGCCATTGGTTCTTCCTAGTTCCCTTCACTCAGCCCATGAGCCCAGTCAGCCATCATGACCACTTCATGGCTGTGTCCTCCTGCCCTGTGTCACCACCAACGCTGGCCCACCTGAGCTGGGAGGCAAAAGAAGGTCGGCGAGGGAGTGGGACCCATCTGGGATGCTTTGTTCAAATGATTCCTGTTGACCTTTCCCCACTCGGCCTGGAGCAATAAAACCAGCTTCCAAGGTCCTGCTCGGTCACATACTTGGCACATCCCGAGCAGGAAGCCCTGAGTTGGAGATGGTCCCACTCACTCTGGGGCCATCAGCGTCTTCCTGACCCTCTCTAGGGATGGCAGCACAGCTGTGCTGAGGGACCCTGTCCTGGCTTGAGATCCTCTCCCCTTTTTCCACACAGCCTCAGCCCAGATTCTTTCAAACTTCTCAGCACCTTTGGATGCCCCAAACAACCCAGAGACACCAGAGCAGTGGGGGTGGCCTGCTCTGACCCCAAGGGGGAGGGGACAAGAGCCCTGAAGTTCCTCTTTCCACCTCACTGCAGACACCTCTCTGTGGTCAAAGATGGGGGAAGAGAAGGAGTGGTGGTGTGGTGGTGTGTGTGTGTGTGTGTGTGTGTGTGTGTGTGTGTGTGTGCGGGGCGGGGGGGGGAGTATGGCCTATGGATGGGTTTCAACACCCCCAAACTCATGTCACCCTTCCACTGTGATTAGTTGTCTTTCTGAAAGTCAGAATTTGTGTGGGGAACACACCTGGGATGGGCCACTGTGATCACATTTTTTTTTCTTTTTGGGTCACACCCAGCAATGCACAGGGGTTACTCCTGGCTCTGTACTCAGGAATTACTTCTGGCAGTGCTTGAGGGACCATATGGGATGCTGGGAATCTAACCCGGGTTGGCCACGTGCAAGGCAAGCACCCTACCCGCTGTGCTATCACTTCAGCCCCTGTGATCACATTTTGTCTCTGAAATTGGGCACGAGGGTATCTGGTACAAGTCCATCCCCCCATCTGCCTCCCTGAGAGTCTCATGGATCCCCCAGTTCAGAACGTTGCGGGTTTTAGGAAGACCCACCTGTGTCTGACTGTATACGGCAGGACACCCCGGCATCAGGAACACTGATATTTCTCTACAGATTAATGGTCACTAGAAATAGCTCTGTATTCGGATGGTCCAGCTTCCGGCCTGGAGGCATGGGCCGGTGTGAGAGCTTGTGTCCTGTGTGTCTATGACCCTCTGTCTGACCCCTGGCAGCACACAGCATTGCCTGGCCCCACAGCTAACTGCAACAACGAAACAGAACAAAGGGAAAAACAAACCCAGGGCCAGCACAAAAGGACGCAGGCAGGATACTTGCCTTGCACGTGGCCAACCCAGGCTGGACTCTTGGCACCCCAGACAGTCTGCTGAGCCCACCAGGATTCTTGAGTATAGAGCCAAGAGTAAGATTTGATTATCAAAAGGTGTGGCCCCAAAACAAGACAAAAAAAAAAAGGAGAAAATAAATGGTCAGTGTGAAAAAACCTGCACATTTCAGAGCTAGTTTGACTTTAGTTTGATCTGTAACTGAGGTCAGTATTATCCCCAGTGCTCTTTTTTTTGTATGTCTTCATTAGTTCTTAATACGTAAATGCAAAAGACAGAAGCCAAGCAGGAACATTCTAGAAATTTGAGAAATATTTAAAGGAAAAGCCACATTTGCTCAGAACCCCAGCAGCCAGGTAATACCTGAGAACCAACCTTGGTACTTTCGAGGACCCTGTCAACCAAGGCCGAGTCTGCTGTGCGCAGAGCCAATGGCTGAGCCGGTGCTCCCTGGGTCCCAAGAGGTGGGAGACAGGCCTGGTGAGGGGTCGAGGCTGGAGAAAGGCATTGGCAGGACCCTCGTGGGGAACCCCAGGTGCTTAGAAGGAGATTTGGAGGCTGGAGAGAGGGAGGCAGGGTAGGGCGCTTGCCTTGAACATGGCCAACCTGAGTTTGAATCTCAGCATCCCATATAGTCCTCTGACCACTGCTAGAGTGATTCCTGAGTGCAGAGCCAGGAATAATCCCTGAGCATTGTTGGGTGTAGCCCTCCTCCACCCCCCCCCCCCAAAAAAAAAACCCAAAAGCAAAAGTTTGGGGCAAGAGAGATAGCACTGCGGGTAAGGCACTTGCCTGGCACATGGCTGGCCCCAGTTCAATCCCCAGCATCCCACACAGTCCTCTGAGCCCCATCAGGAGTGATCCCTGACTGCAGAGCCAGAAGAGCGCCATCCACAACCACGAGTGTGGCCCTGAAACCAAAATTTTAGCACTGTAGCACTGTCCTCCCGCTGTTCATCAACTCGCTCGAGCGGGCACCAGTAACATCTCCATTGTAAGACTTGTTGTTACTGTGTTTGGCATATCGAATACATCACGGGGAGCTTGCCAGGCTCTGCCGTGCGGATGGAATACTCTTGGTAGCTTGCTGGGCTCTCCGAGAGGGGCGAAGGAATCAAACCTAGGTCGGCCGTCTTGGCTGCATACAAGGTAAACCCCATGCCCACTGTGCTATCGCTCCAGCCCAAAACCATACATAAACAAAAATAAAATGATAAACCTTCAAAATTCTCCCTGTTCTCCCACCCTCAACATCTTCTGGCTTATTCAGACTCAAGAGTGAATGACTGGCGGCCCTTTCATTGTGACCCCAGCAGGGCTCATGCACCTTTGGCCGGAGGTCCGAGTACTGCTGCTTCACTCTCAGGTCTCGGGCACCTGGGATAGCGGGCACAGGGACAGCTGAAGGCCTGAGACCTTTCTGCACAACCTCCTTGGCGAGCCTGGGACCTCCAGAGAAGAGAATTGGGTTCAAGACTCAGCTGCACCTCTCATCCTTGTGTGTCTTTCAGAAACTCACTCAGCCTGCCTGGCGCTCAGCCTTTCGTTCTGCCCAGTGGGAGAGTGACCTCTCGGAGGTATGTCCTGTCCTCCTTAGGACCTGATGCAGAGTGTGCTCAATGGACTGAGCCAAGGCTGGGCATGCAGGAGCCCTGGGATCCATCCCCAGCAGCCCCTAAGTGCTGCCCCTCACATTAAAAAACTAAAGCAATGAATGAAAAAGATCAAATGCAACTGCAAGTGGCCTGCTTGTCAGTCTCCAGACTGTGGTTATGCATTCGTGTCTGCCCTCCCAGTCACTTTTCTTTCTTTTTTATATTATTATTCATTATCACTTATTATTCACATACAGGGAGCAGGCCAGGGACCTCGTGTGGCCTTCGGCACATGGGAATAGAGAAGATGAGCTGGCAGGAAGGAAGGTCATATCCTGGTCTGGGGACAACCATGCCCAGCCCTCTCTCACAAAGTGCCCGGCCTTGTCCTCACACAGAGCCCAGCCCTTCCTCACCCACGCCCAGCTCTCCCCCACGGGCCGTGCCCTGCCCTGACCGCATTCCCCGGGGCTCCTGCAGCGCTGGGGCAAAGGGGAGTCCGAGGTGTGGGGGTCAGGGCCTAGACCTGAGGCCGCACAGACTGCAGTGCCCGAGCTGGGGCTCACACCAGGCCAGAGTCCGGCGCTTCCCACGGGGATTTCGAGATTTCTGACTCCCTGCTACAAGCGGAGCTCAGGGTAGTGCAGCAGGGTCAGAAACACCAAGACGCCCTGTGGGCAGGCTGGGTCAGCTCAGCCCAGCTCTCGCCGCTCTGCAGACTACTCCCGGGAGGCCCTCAGCTCTTGGAGGCTGAGGGCGCAGCGGGAGCTACGTGCAGAGGCAGGAGAGCAGCCCGGAGGGTGCGGTCTGGACCAAGGGCCCGCTGCTGGGGTGCGATGTCAGAGGGGTGCGTGCGCGCGCTTGTTGCCTTGTCCACTGGATGGCGCTGCGCTCTGCGCGGGCAGTGTTTCTCCCAGGGGTACTGTCCCAGGAGGGTGCCCCAAGCCCCGAGCTGCAAGAAATCTTCGAAAGGTGCTGTTGGACGAGCAGCACCTCCCAGCACTCGGGTTCCGCTCGAGCGCAAACTTGAACGTAGAACACAGGGGGCTAGCGCTCTTGCCTGGCGCGCTGCTAAGCGAGGTTTTCTCCCTCGCAGCATCCCATAAGGTTCCCCGGAGCATTGCCAGAAG
This sequence comes from Sorex fumeus, assembly GCF_029834395.1. Taxonomy (NCBI): domain Eukaryota; kingdom Metazoa; phylum Chordata; class Mammalia; order Eulipotyphla; family Soricidae; genus Sorex; species Sorex fumeus. The sequence continues at coordinate 39,012,994 of NW_026606179.1, forward strand.
GGATCCCTGCGCACCGCTGGATGTGGCTCAAACGCCAAAAAAAACCGTTTCTTTGAAACGGGGGCGGGGTTGAGGGCGAGAAGTCCGTGGGCGGGACATAGCTCAGGCCATCAGACCAGAGACAGTCCCTTTCCCTTTTGCTCTCACCCCACAGATCACAGCTGCACAGAAGAGAGGACCCGCGTTTACCTTCTCTTCCCCTCTCCACCCTGTCTGGTTCCTGACCTCCTGGGACAGCCCCAGTGCGCCCCAGGTGAGCCGACGGCCCCTGGAAGCTCACCTGGCTGTGCGGAGAAGAGGCAGGGCACGCCCCCCGCCGCCCGTGGCTGTCGCCTGGCAAAGCGTCCAGGACCGCGGGGCCCCGGGCGCTGTGGGCACGGGTTTCCGCCCACCCCTGGCCGCCAGGCTGGGGCACAGAGAATCCACGTGATTTCCCGGCAGCTGCCGGCCCGCTGCGTCTGGGTGCCCGGCTCGCCGCCTGCTTTCAGTTTCGAGCGCAGCGCGGCGGGGCTGCAGCGCGGTGAGTCCGGGTGAAGGTCCACCCGCGCGCGCAGGGGCGCAGGGCGCGGGACGCGGGTGCAGGGGCGAGAGATGCGGGTTGCCGCGGGGCGGGCGCGCTGGGGCGAGAGGTGCGGGTGGGCGCGGGGCGAGCGCGCAGGGACGCGGGGAGCGGGGCCGCCGGGCGAGAGCGCAGGGCCGAGGGGCGCGGGGCGTGGGACCCCAGTGGCCGCGCGCACCTGCTGGGGAGCGTGGAGACGGTAGGTCCGCGGCGCGGGGACGATGCGGACGCCGCGCGCGCCCGCACACAGCCCCTGCGCTCCTGCATCTCCTGCCGGGACTCGACTTGAGCTCCTCGCGCCCATTCAGCGCTTCACTCCACTGGGCATGGTCCTGCCCTCCTCCTGGCGGAGCTGTTTCAGGCACCTTGCGCCTCCGCGTCCGGCCGCTGCTAGTCCGGGTGGCTGTTTGAGAGTTTGGGGATGAGGTTTTCTATTTTGGCAACTTTTACTTGCTTTAAAAAAAAAAAGTATGTTACTCAATCTTTTGTTAGGCACAATCCAGACCTTTTTTTTGGGGGGGGGGCGGGACTGAAAAGACCTATTTTTTTTTTTTTAAATGATGGATGATTCCAAACATATACCAAAAGTCAGTCGAGTTCTGCGAACTTGCTACTGCTGAAATGAGGAACAGCCATGTAAGGCCAGGACAAGCCCAGTCTGGTCCTCTTAGCTTCTACAGAAGCGGAGCCCAGTTCTCCTCATGGCAGCGAACTTATTTCTGAAGGAACTAGGAGATGCGTCTCTTGGAAAACTCGAGCACCCGCGTCTTCCATGACGCCGGTTCCTCAGTCGCCCTATGGAGATGTCCAGCGAATGTTTGAACCTCATAGGTAACAAGGGTGTGAATGCTCGGTGGATGTTGGCTTATCTACCATTTGCCCCACTGCCTCGCTTTCAGCCTCTTTATTTGCTCCGGGTCTTGACCTGGACTTTGCTGAGGTGACCATTTGCAGGGAGGCACCATCCGCCCCTGCACCTTTTCAGCCCTGCTTGAAAGCATTTCATAAGTCTTGGTGGTCTTCTTATGAAAAAGTTGCGAGTTTATAGACTGGAAAAGCAGTTTGAGGGATCGGAGAGAGTTCTGGGTCAGGGTCCCATGCCTCGCAGGTACAAGCCCATTCGTCTGTTCCCTGCACTGTGTAGACCTTAGAGCACTGTCAGGTGTGGTCCTGGTGGCCCGAGAACCTGACCAGCTGGCCAAGTGTAGCTGGAGGTAGCCTGAGCATTGCTTGGGAGGCTAGAACAAAGGAATCTGAAACCCGGAACTTCCCTATCAGAGCCCGTGGCACAGGGAGTATGGCACTGTGATTCTCTGGAACCTTGTTCCCGCCAAGGACTTTTCTTACTGAGGAGAAGCCAAGAAAAAAGCCTGAGGTTCGCTGTCCCCCTGCAAACAGAGCTGGTGGTCTCATACATCCGGGTTGCCTGTCCTGGGCTTTTCCTCAGAACTTTCTGGTGGCAGTGCCTGGGTGGGGCAGCCGCTGTGGCCTCCAACACAGGAGACTGTTTGGCGTGGGCACAGGCAGACCGGGTCCCACAGCCCCTCTTGTGGGTGGCCAGGGACTAAGCATTTCATCTCTCAGTCTGGGGACATGCTTTACCTTTGCACACACCTGAGATGTGAGCCATGCAGGGAAGTGCGTGAGGGAAGGGGAAGGCTTTGGGTAAGGTTAGCCTTGTTCCTGGACCCGGGTCAGGCTGACGAGGCCCAAAACATGTTTGTTGCCCCTCCCCCACTCCCCCGGGGGGGGGGGGGGAGCCTTAGCCTTCCTTTGCTAGTGTGTTCCTGGAAAAGGTACATTGCTGCTGGATCTCCAATGCCTTCTACTGTGACCTTATTTGGCAATGGGGTTGTAGCCAATGCCATGAGCTAAGGTGAAGTCATCAGAGTGGATGGGTCGATGGGTCGTCGATTCAATGACACTGGCGTCCTCATCTCCAGAGGAGAGAGAGTCTGAATGAAGTCAGACGCACAGGAAGGGGCAGTCATGTGACCACGGAGGCAGAGCTGGGTGGGGCTGCTTTTTCATTCTGCAAGCTGTGCTCCTTTGTTAGGATTGCTCATCCCTGAATCCTGCACCTACCAGTGTTGGACCAAGGATTAAGTAGATTCACACATGCAAGGGCAGAGACTGTGTCCAGATTCTCTCGGGCAGGGATTCTGAAGATGGAACCTCCTGGTTTTCTTTAACAGATCTGTTTGTCGTGTATTGTTGGGACACCCTAGTCTGTCAGAAAGAAAAAATAATTCCATGAATTTCAGGAACAAAACAAGGGAAGATTGATAAGTGGTGATGCCTGTGAGCACTTAGCTTTGGGAAAGCTTGTCACTGTCACTGTCACTGTTCTCCTGTTGTTCATCGATTGGCTCGCGTGGGTCCAGTAACATCTCCATTGTGACACTTGTTACTGTGTTTGGTGTATCGAATACATCACGGGGAGCTTGCCAGGTTTCGCTGTGCGGGCAAGATACTGTTTGGTATCTTGCCGGGAGAGGGGCGGAGGAATCGAACCCGGTTCGCCCAGGTCGGCCATGTGCAAGGCAAACGGCCTACCTGCTGTGCTATCGCTCCAGCCCTGGGAAAGCTTGTTAGTCACAAATAGCAGGGTCCTGTACCCCGCTAGTTGCTTCCTGGGCTCTGGAGTTCAAAGGTCTATTTTGGCCCTTGGGAGCCCCTGTTGGTTCTGAGGTTCTGCGAAGCTGGAGCCTGGGGAGAAGCGCTCCTGTGGCCCCAGGCTCTCTGCCACAGGGCATCCTATCTCTGGGCTGACCACAATGTGGTGACCAGTTTCCTGAGGGTGGAGAGAGGGAAGCATGGCAGGGTGCGCAGGTGCATTCACTTGTGGCCCTGTGTGTCTGCAGCGGGGAACTCCTGTCCCCACCCTGATCAAAATCTTCTGATAATGGCCCCAACACAGGGCTCTTCCCTGACAGTTTGGGTAGCCCCGTGGCTGCGGTGTCGCTGACCTGGGTGGCTCAGGAGAACTCTAAGGAAACACTGATGCCACATGCCGATGTCTGTTCCTGCGTTGCTTTACTTTCTGCCTGCCTATATTTCTACTTAACTCTTTCTGATTTTGGTTTGGGGGCCACATCTTGTTGTGCTCAGGGCTTACTGCATGCTTGCTTACTCAGCGGTCACTCCTGGAGTGCTTGGGGGATCGATCGCAGGGAATGCTGGGGATCCAGCCCAGGTTGACCTCACGCCAGGCAAGTGTCTGACCCACTGTACACTCTCTCTCTCTCTCTCTCTCTCTCTCTCCCCGTCTGTCTCTCTCTCGCCCTTCTGTGATCCTACTTTCTTTTTAAAATTTTTTAAAATTTTATAAGGTAGTTCATAATGATTGATTACATTCAATATTCAAACACCAATCCCACCACCATTACGCCTTCCCACCACCATATTTGGGATGTTTCCATCTCAAACCCCAATTCCTGTCCCAAAACATAACTGAAATAATGTATTTTGTATTGTTTATTCTGAAAAACCACTGAAAATGCTACAGAAAAGTATCCTCAGAGGCAAGAGTGTGAAGATTGCTCTATTTTGACTGGGGCCATTAAGGCCTTCTATAAGAGGTCAGTAACATGTTGTTAAAGGTTGAGCCTTGTGAACCTTTATATATATATATATATATATATATCTGTAAATAATATGTATATATATTTGATATGCCAAAAACAGTAACAAGAAGTCTCGCTTCATGTTCCTGGAGCAAGCAGATGCCATTGGGCTACACTAGCATGCAACAGGGATGAATGGAGATGTTACTGGTGCCTGCTCGAGGAAATCGAAGAACAACAGGACAACACTGCTACAGTGCTATATAATATATATATATATATATACATATACATATATATTTCCCCCTATGGTTCATTGCCTACTATTTGAACCCCATCAAATGTGGTGTGGTACTCTTGGAGTAAGGGTAGGGTATGTCTTATGATGTGTCTGAGCAGTCCAGGAATAGGTTCACTCGTGCATGAGACTGGGCCTGAGTGTGTGGGGAGTGGCTCTGAGCATGGTTGGGTTCTGGAGGTTTTTGGCTGCCGGGGCTGAGTCCCTTGGGGTGAGGAGGGCTCTCACCCACCCTGCTCTGGGGTGCTCTGAGTGATACAGCCTGGCGCAGGGTCTGGTGGGTGACCCTATTTTTGTTTCTGTTTGGGCCACACCTGGTGATGCTCAGGGCATACTCCTGCCTCTGCACTCAGGGATCACTCCTGGTGGGCTCGGAGGACCAAAGAGGGATGCTGGAGATTGAACCCAGGCTGGCTGTGTGCAAGGCAAGCACTCTACCCGCTGTACTGTCACTTCATCCCCCTTTCCTTTCTCCACAAATGGACTTATAGAGAACCAGCAGGAGAGCTCAGGTGTCAGGGCACATACTTTGATCAAGCCCCCGAGTTTAATCCCCAGCACTGGGTGGGTCCCCAAGCAAAGTTGGATGCTTGGTAACCCTGGAGTTCCCCGCACTGCTGTGGCCTAGTAGCACTTCATCTGGGCATTGAATCATCTGCAGGGCATTCCTGGCTGAGTGTCGTTGGAAGTTCCCCACACAGGTCTCCTGAGCACTGCTTGGGGGCCTCCCACCAGAAATAAAGTGGATGGTCCTCCCGTTGTTCATCGATTTGCTCGAGCGGGCCCAGTAATGTCTCCATCGTGAGACTAGTTGTTACTGTGTTTGGCATATTGAATATGTCACGGATAGCTTGCCAGGCTGCCAGAAATAAAATTAAGATTAAATATGAATCTTATTTAATCTTAATTAAATTAAGACTCAGCCAAGACTCAGAGACTATAAAATCCAGCTCCCGGACGAGAACAGTGCAGTCTTCTGCCCCCGCACCTGGGTGTCCCTCGCCGGGACCCCTTGGAGGGGAGCGGGTCAAGCTTTCCTCCCCGCCCCGACCGGGGCTCCGGCAGCCGAAGACCTCCAGGACCAGCCACCACCATGCTGAGACCACTCTCTGCACACATGAAGGTACTGGCAGAGGGACAAATCCACGTGGGTTCCGGGGCCGAGATCTCCCAGCCTACTCGGATTGGAGTCGAGCATCCTCCACCCAGATCCTCCAAAGTCCAGTAGGCGGGGGTCACACCCACCACCTGGCCCCCTGGCGCTGTGTAATCCCATCAATGGCCATGACTCAGAGACTATAAAATCCAGCTCCCGGAACCGCGTGGCCACATTTGCGGCGGTGCGACATCTTATCAGGACATCTTTTTATGATATCTTATTATTTCATTCCTACTTTGGACAAACTTGCAGGCTATCGAATGTAGCCTGCCCACAGGGCAGAGTCTGGCAAACTCCCCGTGGCGTACCAAATATGCCAAATACCAGTAACAATGATGGGTCTCATTCTCCTAAAGAGCCTTGAATATAATCTCCGGGTTAGGATGAAAGAGACGTTACTGGGGCCTGCTCGAGGCAATCGACGAATAACAGGATGATGAAATGAAATGAAATGAAAATATGAAATTTTAATTTTACACATAAAATTAGAAATGAAAGCACAGCAATAGTCGATTTTTATTTTTTTAATTTTATAAGGTAGTTCACAATATTTGATTACATGTAATATTCAAACACCAATTTCACCACCATTACACCTTCCCACCACCATATTCTGGATGTTTCCATCCCGAATGCCAATCTCTGTCCCAAAGCAGAACCAAAATACTATATTTTGTATTGTTTGTTATGAAAAACTGCTGAACATGCTACAAAATAGTATCCTTAGAGAAAGGAAAGGGTGTGAAGATTGTTCTATTTGAACAGGGGCCATTAAGACCTTCTATAAGAGATCACTAACATCTTGTTAAAGGTTGAGACTTGTGTGCTTTTATATATATATATCATTGTCACTGTATCACTGTCATCCATTATTAATTGATTGGATCAAGTGGGTACCAGTAACGTCTGCATTCTTCCTAGCCCTGAGATTTTAGCAGGCTCTCCTTACTCGTCCTTTCCAATGGTGCCACATTGGAGGCTCTTTCAGGGTCAGGGGAATGAGACACATCATTGTTACTGTTTTTGGTATATAGAATATGCCACGGGAGCTTGCCAGGCTCTGCCGTGCTTTATATATGTATATAAAAAAGCTCCCGGGAGAGAACAAGGCAGAGTCTCCTACCCTGTGCCTGACTCTCCTCACCAGGGCCCAACAGCTGAAGACCTCCGGGCCCCAACCAAGACCATGCTGGGACCACTCTCCACACACTTGGATGAGCCTCACGCATAAAAGAACTGGCAGAGGAACCCAGGTGTGTGGGACCCGGGGCTGAGATCTCCAAACCTGCACAGTTTGGGACTGGACCTGCCAGTAGCTAGACAGTTATACCCACCAACTGCTGTGTAACCCCAACGACGGCCAGGATCCAGAGATTATCACACCAAGCTCTTGGAAGCACGCGGCCGCATTTGCGGCCACGCGACATCTTATCATCTCATTCCTACTTTGGACAAACTGGCAGGCTACCGAATGTAACTTGCCCACATGACAGAGTCTGGCAAACTCCCTGTGGCGTACCCAATATGCCAAATACCAGTAACAGTGAAGGGTCTCATTCTCCTAACTCTGAAAGAGCCTTGAATATGGCACTTTTTAAAAAAAATCTCAGGACTAGGATGAAGAGACGTTACTGGGGCCTGCTCGAGGCAGTCGACAAATAACAGGATGGTTGTTGTGATATACAAAAAAAAATTCCCTCTAAGATTGGTTGCCTACTACTTTGAACGCCAACAAATGTGGTGCTGTACTCTTGGAGTATGGGTAGGGTGTGTGCCATTAAGTGTTTTACAGCTGCATTCCAGGAACAGATTCACCGTGGAGAATAGATTCACTTCCTAGAGTGTGGAGAGGGGCCGTGAGCGTGGTGGCAGTTGAGTTCTGGAGATTTTTGGTTGCCGGGGCTGGGTTCCTTGGGGTGGGGAGGGTTCTCACCTGCCCTCCTCTGGGATGCCCCTAGTGAAACAGCCTGGCGCGGGGTCTGGCGGCATGATTCTGGCGAGTGTCATGTTATGCTCCCTTCCAGGAGAGAAGGCTATTCGATCTCGCGTTAGTTGGTTTTTAATTTATTATCATTCCCATGTCTTCTCTTTGTTACTGTGCTCTCTCTTTTCGGCCTCCCTGGGTTCGATTCCTCTGTCCCTCTTGGAGAGCCCGGCAAGCTACAGAGAGTATCCCGCCCACACGACAGAGCCTCGAAAGCTACCCGTGACATATTCAATATGCCAAACACAATAACAAGTCTCACAATGGAGACATTACTGGTGCCCGCTTGAGCAAGTCGATGAACAGCGGGAGGACAGTACTACAGTGCTATCATTCCCATTTCTTTTTAGTTGCTGTGAGGAGTAGGAGTTGTACACACTCAGCTGTGGAGCAGGCATACGTGGTGTCCATGCGCTGGTGTGGGGCAGGGAATCCCAGGCAGCATTGCACTGGCATGAGAGCTGGTGCCAGGATCGACCTTGAGGTCTCGTGCTTGTGAGGCAGGATTTTAGCATTGAGCTATCCTTAGATCTGGACTCACAATTGCTATTAATGCTTACTTGGGGGCCACCCCTGGCAGTGTCCTGCGCTTAACTCCTGGTTCCGGCTGTGTGCATGGCAAACACCCTACCTGCAGTATTATCTCTCCAACCCTGTCTCTTACTTTTCCAGCCCGTGCTGCAGTGAAAATCCCTATTCATGCATCATGGCCCATCTGTGGAAGCAAGGTTGTCAGGGAAACATGAAGGAGGAGATCTGCAAGGTCCAGGTCCAGGGAAATATGCAGCCTGAATTTGATAAACATGGCCAATGGCCCTCCATGATGATCACACTAATTTTCACACCTCGCGAGGGTGCCTGGGCGCCCCCCTTCCCCACTTCTTACCGTGGGATATTTTCTTACTCACCTGTGTACTGGCCTCCGCTGCCACATATGCTGGGCTAGGAGCTGAGCACTGGAGGTTCCCATTTCTCTTGTTGGTAAATGCTTGGGTTCGGCATTTCAGATGTCTCAGAATCACTTGGAATGCCCATCCCCCACATTCTCACCTCCTTTGTCCACCTGCCATGTGTCATCAGTCTATTTTCCAGGAAACCATGAGTCAGGCTGGTGAGGAAGGATTCACTCCGTCTGGTCCTGCACTCGGGGGTCTAAGTGTGTACATTGCCACTTCTGTTTGTGAGACTCTGGGAGAAGCTGGGAAAGGCATCTTGGAGCCTCCCAGCGGTGCTCAGGGATCCATGAACCGCTGGGGCTGCCCCTTGGGACGCCCTCATGTAAGGCCGATCTCCCCCTTGCTTCCTTTGAGCCCTGTCCCAGCCCCGTCTGAAGGTCCGCCTTTGTGGGACTCTTATGCGGGCTGTATTTTCTCCGCCCTCGCTTGAACTGTTTCCCAGGCTTTGGTTTGGTTTGGGGCCACACCAGCAGTGCTCAGTCCTTACTCCTGGCTCTGGGCTCAGAGGTTACTCCTGGTGGGGCTCGGGGATCAAACCCGGGTCAACCAACGCAAGGGCCCTACCCACTGGACTATCTCTCTGGGCACCCCACTGTTTCCCAGTTTAATATATAAAAATAATACAGGAACATTTCCATTCTTAACATAGTTCTTACCAAATTTCCCCTCCCCACCTCCCCCCACGGAAGGAAGTGTTGGTGCAGAAAAGACTTGGGGCAGACAGGGAACTAATAGGCCCAGCACATCGCAGAGGTGGGCAGATGCGGGTTTTTTTGTTGTTTGTTTTTGTTTTTGCTTTTTGGGTCACACCCGGCTATGCACAGGGGTTACTCCTGGCTCATGCACTCAGGAATTGCTCCTGGCAGCGCTAGGGGGACCATATAGGATGCTGGGAATCGAACCCCCATCGGCTGCATGCAAGGCAAACACCGTACCTGCTGTGCTATCGCTCCAGCCCTGGGCAGATGCCGTTTTGAGTCTGGCGAAAGGAGAGAAAGTACAGAGAAACTTGGCCACTCTCAGTCGAGACTGTGGCCCAGTGAGACTCCTTGCTCCACGGGAGGTGGATGCCACGGACGCCGTGTCCGTGACCAAGCCCCTTGTCAGGGCCTGAGCTGGGCTCCAGGCAGTGACAGGATCCCATTAAAGTCCCAGCCCTGTGCTGGGATGCCAGTAGGAACCGTCAGTGGTGGTCGTGAGACTCTTACATCCGCCTCACTTTCTCTGAATCAGCCCCATGCCCTTGGGGAGGCTGCCATGAAGATCACTCCTGGGTTATCTCTGAGCCCTGCTGGGTGTGGCCCCCAAACAAAACAAACTAACCACAAAGACAGGCCAGCAGAGGAACTCAGGGGCTAAGGCATCTGCTTTGCATAGAACCTCCCTGGCTTTGATCCCTGAAACCACATGTGGTTCCCCAGCACCAGGAGTGATTCCTGAGCACCACTGCAGGCTGTTGCCCCCAACCCTACCCCTACCCCCCCCCCCCCCTAAAAAAAAAAAGGACAGGGCAGGGGAGGAGCTGACATGCTGGCAGAAATAGGAAGTGGTGAGGGAAGGAGGGGAGGGAGGTAGGGGAGGAGAGAATAGAGGGAGGAGCAGGTGCGAAAGGGGAGGCCATTGTCCCTCCTGGTTTCCTTCCTCTGATGTCCTCATGCTTAAGATCTCACCTCCTGCCCAACCCCGGGGTCCCCAGGGCCCTCCTGGAAGCGAGATCGGCTATCTCCTGCCCAGTTACTGTCTTTCAAAAAGTTTTTTTAAAGTTTTTTTTTCTTCTTTAAAAATTTTTTTTTAATTGAATCACTGTGAGATACACAGTTATATATAAAGTTGTTCATGATTGGGTTTCAGTCATATAATGTCCCTTCACCAGTGTACGTTTCCCAACACCGATGTCCCAGTTTCCAGCCCTGCCCCCCATGACAGGCACTTATCTTCTCTCTCTCTCTCTTGCTCTCTCTCCCCCACTCCCTCTTTCACTTTCTTTCTCTCTCTCCCCCACTCCCTCTCTCTCTCCCTTTCTCTCTCTCCCCCACTCCCTCTTCCCTCTCTTTCTTTCTCTTTCTTCCTCTCTCTCCCTCCCTCTTTCTCTCCCTCTCTCTCCCCCTCTCTTTCTCTCTCTCCCCCACTCCCTCTCTCTTTCTCTCTCTCCCCCACTCCCTCTCTCTTTCTCTCTCCCTTTCTCTCTCTCCCCCACTCTCTCCCCTCTCTCTCTTTCTCTTTCTTCCTCTCTCTCCCTCCCTCTTTCTCTCCCTCTCTCTCCCCCTCTCTTTCTCTCTCTCCCCCACTCCCTCTCTCTTTCTCTCTCCCTTTCTCTCTCTCCCCCACTCCCTCTTCCCTCTCTTTCTTTCTCTTTCTTCCTCTCTCTCCCTCCCTCTTTCTCTCCCTCTCTCTCCCCCTCTCTTTCTCTCTCTCCCCCACTCCCTCTCTCTTTCTCTCTCCCTTTCTCTCTCTCCCCCACTCTCTCCCCTCTCTCTCTTTCTCTTTCTTCCTCTCTCTCCCTCCCTCTTTCTCTCCCTCTCTCTCCCCCTCTCTTTCTCTCTCTCCCCCACTCCCTCTCTCTTTCTCTCTCTCCCCCACTCCCTCTCTCTTTCTCTCTCTCTTTCTCTCTCTCCCCCCCTCCCTCTCTCTTTCTCTCTCTCTTTCTCTCTCTCCCCCACTCCCTCTCCCCTTCTTTCTCTTTCTCTCTTTCTTCCTCTCTCCCCCTCCTTCTTTCTCCCCTTCCCTCTCTCTCCCTCTTTCTCTCTTTCTCTCTCTCTCTCTCTCCCTCTCTCTCTATCTCTTTCTCTCTCTCTCTCTCCCTCTCTCTCTATCTCTTTCTCTCTCTCTTCCCCTATCTCTCTCTCTCCTTTTCCCCCTCCCTCTCTCCCTTCCTCCCCATCTCTCTCCTTTCAGGCCTTATAGTTTGTAATGCAGATACAGAAATATTATCAGGTATAGCCCTACTTCCCAGTTACCACCTTTGGTGATGAGTTATTCTGTTTGTCCCCGTCACTCAGTCCCAGGATGGGCAGGAACTTTGCCCATCACCCAGGGACATAGTCACCGCTCAGAGTCCCAAGCAGGACCTGGTGTGTGGGTCTCAGCAGGAAGGGGGCAGAGAGGGGAGGTGGCGGGAGGAAGGGGCTTGAGGTGACTGTGCCTGGGATCCTTCCTGAGAGGGAACTTTGGGGGTGTCCAGAGCAGGAGCCTCAGCCAGGGGAGAACTAGGACCCCTCTGACCACAATGGCGGTGAAGGACAATGAGAGTTCTTCATCCATACCTTGCTGGCACCCCCAATGTTGGGGCGAGCAAAAAAAAATGTTGCTTCAATTCTGGATTGTTTCCATTGTCTAGTTTCTTGCAGTAGATTTCCAAAGGTTTACATGGATCTTATTTAGATGAAAAATCATCTGACACCAGAGTCACAAGAGAGCTGGAGCTGGGGGAGGGGTGGGGCCAGTTCAAATGCTCAGAAAACTGCGTGGGGCTGAGGGTGAGCCCTGGGCTAAAGTGAATGCTCAGCCACTGAGCTTTCTCTGTCCCCCTTTTGCTTCTGACTGATTGCTCTGGCTGAAACTTTCAGTACTGGGTTGACTAGAAATGGTGGGAAAGGCGCCCTGATCTTGTTACTGATCTCAAAGGAACGGTTTTCAGTTATTCATCATTGAGTATGTAATGTTTGCTCTGTGTGTGTGTGTGTGTGTGTGTGTGTGTGTGTGTGTGTGTGTGTTAACTATATGGTCTTTATTGTGCGGAGGTAGTTTCCTTCTATTCCTAGTGGTTGAATTTTTTTTTTTCTGAGCCAACCCGATGATGCTCAGGGCTTACTCCTGGCACTGCTCTGGGATCATATGAGATGCCAGGGATCCAACCCGGGTCAGCTGCATGCAAGGCGAAACCCTACCCTGTACCATTGCTCCCAAGGGCATTTTGTTATTATTATTAATTTTTTTATCATGGCAGAGTGTTAAATTTTGTCAGATGGCTTTCCTATGTAAATTGAAATAATCAGGTGTGTGTTTTTTCTTTCATTTTGCTATTCAAGTATGTCACTGTCACCATCACTGTCCTCCTGTTCATCGATTTGCTCAAGTAGGCCCAGTAACATCTCCATTGTAACAATTGTTACTGTGTTTGGCATATCGAATACGTCACGGGTAGCTTGCCAGGCTCTGCCGTAGGGGCAAGATACTCTCGGTAGCATGCTGAGCTCTCTGAGAGGGGCGGAGGAATCGAACTTGGGTCGGCCATGTTGGCCGCTTGCAAGGCAAACGCCCTACCCGCTGTGCTATCGCTTCAGCCCATTCAAGTATGTAATATTGATCAATTTTTATGTATTCTCACCCTTACATTCCAGTAATATAATCTATTTGATCAAATCATAGTTTTAGCTTTTTAATAGGCTAATAAATTCAGTTAGTATTTTATGGACCACTTTTGCTTTAAAATCTATAATTGATCTCAGGAGGGGTTTTGTTTGTTTGTTTGTTTGTTAGTTTACTTACAATTTTTTTTTTGGTCTAGCTTTGGTATCAAGATATACTGATTTTATAGAATGAGTTGAGAACTGTCCCTACTTCTACAATTTTCTTTTGGTGAAAGGTTTGAGAATTGGTTTCAGTTCTTTAAATTTTGGATAGAGAGGTCAGAGTGATAGTACAGCAGGAAGGGCATTTGCCTTGCACAAGACTTGGGTTCGATCCCTGGCATACCATATGGTTTCCAGAGCATCACCAGGAGTGATTCCTGACTGCGGAACCAGGAGTAACCCCTGAGCATCACCAGTTGGCACCCAAAAAAGCCAAAAATATTTTTTGGGGGAGGGATAGAATTTCCCAGTGAAAAAATCAGATTTGGGGGCAAGGTCTTTTTTTCATCACTGACTCAGTCTCCTTATTAGTTTTAAATTTATTCAGATCTCCTGTTTTTTTATTCTTTGGTCCTTGTTGTTTTTATATTTTTAGAAATTTGACCGTGTTAACTAGATGATCTGATTGACTAACATGGAAATATTCTCAACAGTCTGTTGTACGCCTTTAAAATTTTGTAGGTTTGATAGTAATGTCCCTATTTCAAATTTGTAATTAGGTGATGCCAGGAATGATGATAGGGCCTCATATATGTCAAGCATTTGTCTACCACTGAGCTGTGTCTAAGACTTTATGATTTTTGTCATTTAAACCTTTTCTCTAATTCTTTTTAGTCCATGTGGCTAAAAGCTTATCATTTTTAATTTTTTTTGTGTGTCTCTCAAGCAGTACTCAGAAGGCTTGGGCATTCCTGATGATTTTTTTGCCTATTTTATCAATGTTAGGCCTCCTGACCCAGTAGGACTATCCTGATACTGCTAGGCTAGCTGGCCTGATATTGCCAGGATTGCTGGGAGTGGGGGGCCAGGACAGTCTTTACAGTCCTTGGGGGCCATCAGGGCCATACCAGGTGGTCTGGGGACAGCATAGAGTGTCGGGGGCAAACCCGGGCCCATAAGCATATAAGACTTGTGCCCCTGACCACTGACTATCTCCAGGGTGCCCCCTTTTCTTTTGATGTTTTTGAAGAACCAACAATTGGTTTCATTGCCTTTTTTGTTTTTATTAATATCTATGCATTTTCTAATTTTTCTTTATACTGGTTGCTTGAAGTATGCTGTACCATTTTCACAGTTTTATGAATTTTCCAATTATCTTTAAGTCACTGATTTCTAACTTCACAGTTGTGGCCAAAGATCCTACAATGTATGATATGCGTCTTTTGGAATTTATTGAGGTGAAATTTGAGGCCTGACTTATGTTCTGTATTGAAAAACGTAGCATGTGTCCTTGAGAAGAACGTGTAAGTTCATGTGCCTGAGCAGAGTTTTCTGTGCATGTTTGCTGGATCTAGGCTGGTTTGTAGTGTTTGCATCTCTGTTTTCTTCCTTATCTTTTGTCTGCTCCTACCCACTCTCAAGCGGTTTCTGAAGTCTCCGACTATTATTATAGAACCGCCTAATTTCCCTTTTTGTTCTACCAATCTGTTCTTCATATATTTGGGTGGTTTGTCATTCCGTTTGTAAACAGTTATCATTGGTATCATTTTGCCTTGGGCTGGAGCGATAGCACAGCGGGTAGGGTGTTTCCCTTGCACGCAGCCAACATGGCCGACCCGAGTTCGATTCCTCGGAGAGCCCGAAAAGCTACGGAGAGTATCTCGCCTGCACGGCAAAGCCTGGAAAGCTCCCCGTGTCGTATTCGATATGCCAAACACAGTAACAAGTCTCACAATGTTACTGGGCCCACTTGAGCAAATTGATGAACAACAGGAGGACCGTGATGTGACCGTGATGATGATCATCTTCCCTTCTGGAGACATTTTGCACTTTGTAGCCTTTTTAATTTAAAATCTGTTTTAGAGTCATTTCTCTAACCCTCAGTAATGTAAAGGACAAAACAAAACACAATACAAGTTTCAAAAAACAATAAAAATAAGGACAAATGAGAGGCCTGAGTAATAGCAGAGCCGGTAAGCCGTTTGCCTTGAACATGGTCAATAGGGGTTTGATCCCCGGCATCCCATAGGGTCCCCTAAGCACTGCCAGGAGTAGTTTCTGAGTGCAGAGACAGGAGCAACCCCTGAGAATTGCTAGGTGTGACCCAAAAAGCAAAAATAAATAAAAGGGGCCAAAAAGACAACTCAAAAGGGCTGGAACATGCCTACAGGAGCTCCAGGTTAGAACCTGCACACCAGATGGTCCCCTGAGCACTGCCAGGAGAGGCTACTGAGCACTGAGCTAGGACTCATCTCTGAACACCAGTAGGCATAGCCCACCCCAAATCAAAAGCAGATAAGGAAATTTAATTAATTAATGTTATCTGATATTAGTATAATTACCCTTGCTCTCTTTTCTCTACGTGCATGGGATATTTTTCCCCATTTACTTTCAACCTCTTTTTTGTCTCCAAATCTCAACTGAGTCTCTTGTAAACAGCATATAGTGTGGGCACCTTTTTTTTTTTAAGTTTGTTCTGCCAACGGCTATCTTATGATTAGTGAGTTTGATCCATTTCCCTGTAAGGTAAATGTGAAAAGGGAACTGGTCTGTCATTCTGTTATTTTTATCTGCTCTGTAGCTGTTTTTGTCCCTCAGTTTTTGGTGTTCCTATATTTCTGTTTTCAGTTAACTTTTTGTGGTGAATGTTTACATTTCTAGCTTTCTTCTCTATAAATTCTATCTTTAGTTTTCCCTGTGGTTTCCATAGGATTCGCACCTAACGTCCTCACTTTCTAATGTCATTACCTACTTACCCCACTCTTTCACAAATTCATCTCCTAAATTATGTGGAAGACAACACTTGGAGTTAGAGGCCAAAGTTATAATACCGGCCTCTACACTATAGTTGCTTTTTTGTACATGTGTCTCTAATCCTGTAGGAAACAAAAACCACAATGACAAATCGCTGTTCCAGTAGCGTCAGCTTTTCTATTTGCCCATTACAAATCTTCACATATCACCATCAGCCTTGGGTTTCTGTCTAGTATCCTTTCATTTCACCCTGTGAAACTCTGTTCTTAATTTGCTTTATTTTGGTTTGATTTGGGGGGCCACCTCTGGCAGTGCCCAGGCCTTTCTCCTGGCTCTGTGCTGAGGGATCACTTCTGGAGGGGCTTGTGGGACCATATGGGTGCTAGGGAAGAAATTGGGGACAGCCTCATGTAAGGCAAATGCCCAACCCACTATCCTATCTCTTCAGCCCCAGTACTCCTGTTTTAATTTTGTTTTTTTAAAACAGGGAAAATCTAGTGGCTACAAATAGCCTGTTGCTCAGAAAGTCTCCACTTCCCCCTTGCTTTTGAAGAATGGTTTTGCTAGATATAAAAGTCTTGGTTTACAATGCTTCTTTCACCACTTTTACTACAAAGGCCCACTGTCTTAGAACCCTTAGGATTTCTGATAAGAAATCTGGAAATTTGAGAAATGGTTTCTGGGGAGAAATCTGGAAATAGGCTGACAGAGGCTGGCTCCTGATCACTTGCTTCTCTCTTGTTGCTCTCAGAATCTGCTGTTGGTTTTGACATTTGAAAATTTGCTTGTAATGTGTCACAGTGCAAGATTCTAAGTTTGAAGGACTAGAGCTTTTTATTTATTTATTTATTTATTAGTGAAACACCATGAGGTACAGTTGTAGACTTACAAATTTTTTGTGCTTGGATTTCAATTATACAATGATCAAATACCCATCACTCCATCAGTGCCCATTTTCCACCACCACTGATCCCAGTGTCCCTCCTATCCCCCTTTCCTCCCATCCCACCCTGCCTCTGTGGCAGGGCATTCCCTTTTGTTCTCTCTATCCTTTTGGGTGTTGTGGTTTGCAAAAGAGGCATTGAGTGGCAATCATGTTTGGTCTGTAGTCTACTTTCAGCATGCGTCCCCCATCCTGGGAGGATCCTCCCAACACCCTTTATTTGGTGCTCCCTTCAGGACTAGAGCTTTTCAGATGTTTATATTCCTGTCTTCATCTTCTTTTCTTTCCTTCCTTCCTTCCTTCCTTCCTTCCTTCCTTCCTTCCTTCCTTCCTTCCTTCCCCCTCCCTCCCTCCCTCCCTCCCTTCCTCTCTCCCTCTCTCTTTCTCTTTCTTTCTTTCTTTCTTTCTTTCTTTCTTTCTTTCTTTCTTTCTTTCTTTCTTTCTTTCTTTCTGCTTTGTTTTTTTTGGGCCACACCAGCAATACTCAGGGGTTCCTCCTGGGGGTAACTCCTGGCCCTGAATTATTCTTGGCAGTGCTCAGAGGACCACATGGGATTCCGGAATGGAATTCGAGTTGGCTGCATTACCACCCCACTAGACTATCCCTCCAGCCCTGGAAACACCATTTCTTACCCAAGCCTGACACTCCCAGCATGGCTCTCAGACCTGTTTTTCATTTGGAACCATACCCAGTTTCTTGCTCCTGTGCCCAGGGCACTACTGGGGAATGGGGCGCCTGTGTGGCATCCCGCATAGAACACATGGGTGCCAGCCCTTTCGGCGGTCTCTGGCAGCTTGGATCTTTGGGGCCCTTTCCCACCTGTAATGTGGCATTAGTGCCAGGCGGAGCAGCTAGGCCCCTTGGGGGAGGTGCCGGCTTCCCAAGCAGGGCTGGGCTTGGTTCTCCAGCATGAGCTCAGTTCCACCCATTTATCCTTATTTCTTCAAACATTTTATTCGCCCCTTCTCTCTCTTCTCCTTTGTGGCACCCAGGACAACATCTTGATCCACACAGCACTGTCCTTAGGCATGACCACTTTCTTTCTTCTTTAATTTTGCTTTTGGGCCACACAGACAGTGATCAGGGGTTACCGCTGACTTTGCACTCAGGGATTACTCCTGGCGGGCTCAGAGACCATATGGGATGCCAGAGATTGAACCCTGGTAGGTTGCATGCAAGGCAAGTGCCCTACGCCCGCTGTCATATCCCTCTGGCCCTTGTTCCCTTTTCTCTGTTCCTTTTTCTTTCTGTTTTTTTTTTTTTCTTTTTGCATCTCTCCCCGTGTTGCACAGGGGTTACTCCTGGCTCATGCACTAAGGAATTTCTCCTGGAGGTGCTCGGGGGACCATATGGGATGCTGGGCATCAAACCCGGGTCGACCGTGTGCAAGGCAAACACCCTCCCTGCTGTGCTATCGCTCCAGTCCCTCCTTTTTTCTTTCTCAGTCTTTAGACTCAGTGATTTCCATGGTCCTGTTCTGAAGTTTACAGGTTCTTTTGACAGCCTGGTAAAATTTGCTTCTGAATCCCATTAGTGATTTCGAAGTGTTTATCATTGTAATTTTCAGTTGCAAATTTAACTTTTAACTTCTTTTTAGGCTCTCTATTTCCACTTGCTCATCTGGCTTCTTACCTTTTTCCACATTTTCCTTCAGTTCTTTGTTTTTTTCATAGCTGGCTCTTTTGTGCCACAGCAGGCAGTGTTCAGGGCTTATTCCTTGTTCCAGGCTCAGAGATCACGCCTGGTGGGCTTGGAAGACCACATGGGGAGCTGGGGATTGAACCCAGGTGAACCATGTACAAGGCAATTGTCCTACCTGCTGTACTATTGCTCCAGCCCCATCTTTTTTTGGGGGGGGGGGTCACACCCGGTGATGCTCAGGGATTACTCCTGGCTCTTCACTCAGGAGTTACTCCTGGCGGTGCTCAGGGGACCATATGGGATGCTGGAAATCAAACCTGGGTTGGCCGCGTGCAAGGCAAACACCCTACCCACTGTGCTATCGCTCCAGCCCCCAGCCCCATCTTTCCAGTGGTTTTAAAGTCTTTATCTAATAGAAGACTATTAAGGTGCTTTTTTTTTTTTTTAATTTTGGATCCACACTTGTAAATGCTCAGGGTTTACTCCTAGCTCTGCATTCAGGAGTCATTCCTGACAGTGTTCACAGGACCATATGGGATGCAAGGGGATCAAATTTGGGTTGGCTGCTTGCAAAACAAGCGCCTACCCACTGTACTATCTCTCTGGCCTCCCATTAAGTCTTTTTTTGGGGGACAGAGTCTATTAAAATTTCCCCCTTTTTAAGAGGCCAAGCTTCCTTGTTTCTTCGTATGCCTTGTGGTATTTTTTTAAACTCTCAGATATTTGAATCTTATGATTTTTGTTAACTCTGGAAATCAGATTCTTTGTCTTGCCTAGGGCTTGCAGTTTTCTACTAAAATCTTGTGTTAGCTGGTGCTAAAGGGATAACTCAAAGGGCTGGAGTGTAGGCTTTGCATGCTAGAGGCAAAGGTTCAACCCCCCATCAATGCATGATCCCACAAATACCACCAGGAGTGACTCCAAAGCCCAGAGTATCCCCCTGAGCATCACCAAGTTGTTCCCAAACACAGATAATAATAATAATAATAATGGGGAGGAGCCATAGTACAGTGGATAGGGCGTTTGCTTGCACGCAGATGACCCAGGTTCAATCCTGGCGTCCCAGATGGTCCTCCAAGTCCACGAGAAGTGATTCCTGAGTGTGGAGCAAGACAAAGCCCTGAGCACCATCAGGTGTGGCCTCCAAGCCAACATAAAAATAATAATAATAATAATAATAATAATAACAAAAATAATGTCACAGTTCCTCAGTGTCATTCAGTCAATGAGAGAACACAAGTACCACCATGGTTCCCACATGTAAAAAACTATGCACACTGAAGGTTGTGTGTTCACGGGCTCTCCAGAGGGCTCTATCTCACCGCCCTCGTTCGGTGCCCTAGAGCCGCTGTGTGTGGCCTGGATCTGAACGGCTGTTGGCCAAGGGTAGACGAAGGAAGAGACGAGGGCCAGGCCGGTTGATCTTAGTGGCAGTTTATTACCAGGAAGTTTATCCCATAGAAGAAATTTATGTTATGGAGGGCCTAGGTTCTCTCAAGCACATGTTCCCCTTGCTCATCTCTTGGTAGTCCATCTTTCAGCCCTGCTCTCTCCTTCTCCCGCTCCCTTCTAGTCTGGGCTGACACTCCACCCAGTCAGGTAGCCAAATCAACATAAGAAAGCCCTTCCTGACTGCTCAAAGGCAAGATACCTCTTAAGGTGTTTTTCTCTTTTCCTCAGTCCAATAAACTATCAATTATTCCTGAAGTTATGCAGGATGGACAGAACCGTGTTATCCTACACCCACAGGCCTCACCACAGCCTCTTATGTAGGAGAGACTTTGCCTCCCAGGTCCTTGTAAATCAACTCCACCCACGATGTTTTCATAATAAGAAAGTTGCCTGGCAATGAATTTCTCGAATGTGTCCCTGTTATTAAGAGACTGGTGACTGGATTGTTTCCTTTATGATTCTAAAGTCATAAACTCTCTTACTACCAAGGATCAGCCTGAGATGGTGTTGTGCTGGCGTGAGCTGCAAGTGAACAGAGAGAGAGAGAGAGAGAGAGAGAGAGAGAGAGCTCAGAATAGGACAGTGAGTTTATTAAAGGCTCAGCGCTCAGGACCCCAAATCAGAAGAGAAAAAGGCCTAGAGCCTCGTCTGCTGAGAGGGTCTTCCTTTTATCCTCTAAAGGTGAGCTACAAACTACGTACATTCTTATCAGTAAAACAGGAGATACAGAGGTAATTGGCAAAAAATAATTAATGCATCTTTTCCACATAGTATGGCCTTCAGGCCGCCCAAAAGAAAAATAGCTGGTGTCAGTCTATCTCACCCACTGGGTGCCGCCTTCGGGGGCCGTCTCCCTTGTGCTCCCATACATCTGGTAGTCTGGTGGGCCCTTAACTTGGTTAATTGGGGTCACTCAGTTGATTAGGTCATAAGAAGAATGTTTCTACCTCCCTTCTCTTGTTTAATCAGTTTCGGTTTCGAAGGCCCCATAACATGCTCTTAATTTTTGTTACCAGTTTCATAATACTCATTACATACGTTTTCTTATTTGTCACTACAGTGGAAACTTAACATCCTGTAATTCGTTTGGGTACATGTGGTCAGTCTTTCGTTTTCCATTTACAGACAGTTGCTATTTTCTTTCATTTTTTTTCTTTTTGGGTCACACCCAGCTATGCTCAGGGGTTATTCCTGGCTCTGCACTCAGGAATTATTCCTGGCGGTGCTTGGGGGACCATATGGGATGCCGGGGATTGAACCCAGGTCGGCCGCATGCAAGGCAAACGCCCTACCCGCTGTGCTATCACCCTGGCCCCGACAGTTGCTATTTTCTAATGCCCTAGTCATCTATTTCTGACTCTAGAAAGTAAAAAAAAAAAAAAAAAAGTGAAAATGTGGGGCCAGAAAGATAGTGCAGGAGTAGAGGCACTTGCCTTGTATAAGGTGGAGCCGATTTTGATACCTGGCACCACATATGTCCCCTGAGCACTGCCAGGAGTAACCCCTGAGCTCAGAACTATGAATAACCTTGAACACTGAAGGGTGTGACCCCTCCCCCAACAAAAACGCCAAATAAAAATAAAATTGAAACCATTATTTTGGTCTGCTTTTCTTTGTTTGTTTGATTTTGGACCACACTTGGCAGTATTTAGGGGTTACTCCTGGCTCTACATTCAGGAATATACTCCTGGCAGCGCTCAGGGGACACTATGGGACCATATAAAATGCCAGGGATCGTCTATCCACTCTACTCTCTTTGGCCCCTTAAAGCAATAATTTTTTTTTTTTTTTGCTTTTTGGGTCACACCCTGCGATGCACAGGGATTACTCCTGCTCATGCACTCAGGATTTACTCCTGGCAGTACTGGGAAGACCATGTGGGGTGCTGGGAATCGAACCCAGGTTGGCCACGAGCAAGGCAAACGCCCTACCTGCTGTGCTATCACTCCAGCCCCAAAGCAATTTTTTTTTAAAGTGAAAATATTAAGCAGACTCTGCGCCAGGCGAGAGCCCTCCCCACCCCAAGAGATCTAGCCCCAGCAGCCGACCTCCACTACCCAACCACCGCCACGCTCCGCTTTCCAGATGCTCAGGCTGAGCCTCAGGCATGAATGAAGTCCCACGGAACCCAGATAATGGGGAACTTCGTGACCTTGGACTCTGGACTCAACGGGACCCCAGAACAGAGATCCTCTGCCTGCTTCCCCCAGTCTCCAGTGACTCAGGGATCACACCCATAAGCCACACCCTGCCAGCACCAGATAATCTCCGCATCGGCCACCCTCCAGAAATCACGAATGCTCCTCCCAGACAGGAGTATAAAAGGAGGCTCTCAGAACCATGCCACTGGACTCCGAGCCAGGCTGTGGGGTGGGTGAGAGTCCTCCCCACTCCAAGAACCCAGCCCCAGCAGCCGACCTCCACTACCCAACCACCGCCACACTCCAGGCTGTTTTCTGGACTGTACGACTGTGAAATAAGACACTTCCTACCCATTTTCCCACAATTATTATACCATATCTGATGGCATTCAGACAGTAGGCAACAGGTCATAGAGAAAAATATATAAATATATGCCTCTCGGAGAGCCCGGCAAGCTACCGAGAGTATCCTGCCCACACGGTCAGAGCCTGGCAAGCTCCCCATGGCGTATTTGATATGCCAAATACAGTAACGACAACAGGTCTCATCCCCCTGACCTTGAAAGAGCCTCCAACCGTTGTGGAAAGACGAGTAAGAAGAGACTGGTAAAAATCTCAGAGCTGGCAGGAATAGAGACATTACTGGCACCCGCTTGAGTAATTCGATGATCAACGGGATGACAGTGACAGTGATACAGTGAAAAAATTAAGGTGAGAGGAAGTGGAAGGTGTGTGGAAGGCCCTTAACATCTCCTACAAGTCACTCTAGATAGCCAGGGAAGAATTTGGGATGCTGATGGAGGGGGATAATCCAGCCTTGACACTCCACCTCTCAAAGTGCAAATGATCTGTGTGTGAAGACAAGGGAACTTCTCACCCCCAACCCTCAGCCCTGCAGCTATGCAGGACACCTGTCTGTACTTACCACTGTTCTGAGGGCTAATTCCCCAGAGTTAGTCCCGACAGCCCTGGGGATTCCAGAGTTCCCAAACAGGCTGCTTTCTGCCAGGGTCCCGGGAGACACGCGCTCCTGGTGCCACCCAACCCTCATCCCATACCCTTTGTTTGTTTGGAGGTCACACCCAGTAATGTTCAGGGGTTACTCCTGGCTCTGCACTCAAGAGTCCTTCCTGGTGGTGCTCCCGGGAACCATGTGGGATGTCAGAGACCAACCCTGGATTGGCTTTGTCTGGGCAAGTGCCCTGCCCTTTGTGCTGTCAATCTGGCCCTGGATCTTTATGTTTAAAGTCTTTGAGACCATGTTGGGCTGGAGCGATAGCACAGCGGGTAGGGCGTTTGCCTTGCAAGTGGCCAACATGGCCGACCCGAGTTCGATTCCTCTGCCCCTCTCGAAGAGCCTGGCAAGCTACCAAGAGTATCTTGCTCGTACAGCAAAGCCTGGCAAGCTCCCCATGACGTATTCGATATGCCAAACACAGTAACAATTGTCACAATGGAGGCGTTACTGGGCCTGCTCGAGCAAATTGATGAACAACAGGAGGACAGTGACAGTGACAGAGACCATGTTGCTGAATTCGTCTCTGAGAAGACTGTAGAGCAGGACTGTAGGAAGCAGGAAATTCCCCCCAACACTCATCTCCTGGTGGTTGTGGTGAGTAAAAGCGACTAGATCCTCCCTAAATCCCAGATTCCCACCTGCCTTGGTTCGCCCTCCAACCTTTTGGGGTGAAACGGAGGCACGAAGGCTCTATCGCCGTGTCAAGGCATTGTTGGGAAGGAGAAATCACTTGCTTCTTCGTGCATCTTGTAACAGTCTTTCCCCAACATGCTTGGAGATATTCCTGTGCATGGAGAGAAATCTTTGGAGCAGTCAACAGTCAGTGCATTTCAGAGGTCACCAAGCAGCTTTCATGTGGGTTGACACATGAGAGGAAGCCAGTTCCTTTTTTAACTTCTAACTCTTCCTGATGAGTCACAGAGAAAGTCTTGACCTTGTAAAGACCTGCCATAGTCTTGGTCACCATGGGAGAGGTCAGGCCAAGACCATGGTCCTTTGAAGTCCAGAGTACCTAGTTCCAGTTCAACAGCATCCTCTGCCTGGTTTTCAACCTGCCATGACATCTTAGGAAACAAAGGTGAAATGATTTCTAGAAAAATGTTTGGTGCTGGGGCTGGAATGATAGCACAGTGGGTAGGACATTTGCTTGCACATGGCTGACCCAGGTTCGATTCCCAGCATCCCATATGGTCCACCGAGCACCTCCAGGAGTAATTCCTGAGTGTAGAGCCAGGAGTAACCCCTGTGCTTCACCAGGTGTGACCCAAAAAGCAAAAAAAAAAAAAATTAAGGAAACATAATGTCTTATTCTAAGGTAAATCTATCTTTAAAGTTAGGTTAAAAGCCTTGAAAGTGACACACTAAACAGTGAGATGGGGGAAACTTCGTGTTTTATGGTTCTGGAACAGTTAGGATTTTTCAAATGAGTGCAGATTCTATTTAATGGGCATAAACTGAGAAAAAAAAGCTGTGGAAAGGATCATTTCATCTGGAAAGAATGCTATTTATTGAGGGCACGGTAGCGCTTCTGTTAAGGGACGAGCTCTGGATTCAGCATGAGTGCCTGGACGCTGCCCAGGGGCTGGAGAGATAGTACAGCAGGCAGAGCATTGCCTTGTATATGGCCGACCCAGATTGGTTCAATCCTCAGAGCTTCATAGGGTCCCCTAAGCCCTCCAAAAGTGATCCTTGAGCACTGATCCAGGAGTAAACCCTGAGTGCAGCAGGGTGTGGCCCCCAGAGAAACAAATGTATGCCCTCTTTGGCCTCTTGACTTCTGAGAGTTCGTATGTTCATCTGAACAGTAGAGGAAACATCTGCCTTGCGTGACTTGGGAATCCAATGAGGAGGCCCAGTCTGAGGTGGACTTGCACAGCCAAGGTCCAGCCTCCATGAAACACTCCAAAGAGTCATCAACCACTGTGTGCAGGAACATGGTGTCTACACGTTGTAGAATGATTGGATGATTCTCTTAGAAGTTTATACTTTGTTATGGGGTTGCTTTATCTCATTTTCACTTGAATGTTACAGGGAATGCAGTATTTTAGCTTTTTGGGGGGGAGGGGATACACCCGGCAATGCACAGGGGTTACTCCTGGCTCTGCACTCAGGCATCACTCCTGGCGGTGCTCAGGGGACCATATGGGATGCTGGGAATCAAACCTGGGTCTGCCGCGTGTAAGGCAAATGCCCTACCCGCTGTGCTATCGCTCCAGCCCGGGGATGCAGTATTTTAATTGTAACTATGCCAATATCTTTATCTAGAGGCCTTGCTGCCATTTTTGTCTTTTAAGAAATTTTCATTGCCAAGAAAGACTGGGTTAAATTTTTTCCTTCCAGTTGGCGTTGTGTATTTTTGTTTACCAAATTTAGCTTTGGGACTTTATAT
Source organism: Sorex fumeus (assembly GCF_029834395.1). Lineage (NCBI taxonomy): Eukaryota > Metazoa > Chordata > Mammalia > Eulipotyphla > Soricidae > Sorex > Sorex fumeus. The sequence continues at coordinate 39,038,366 of NW_026606179.1, forward strand.
ATTCATGGTATATAAAGAAGCATGATACATAAACATACGATCTTAATAACATAATGGATGCTTACTTGTGTGGGTAAGCAGGACCTCGAAGGACATGACAGACATAACTGTAATTGTGTATGACTGTTCTTTGCTTCTTTTTTCCGTTTCCTATTCACATGTTAACTTAAAAAATTTTTTTTAAAAACCTGCAAAAAAAAAAAAAAGTCAGCAGCCACATAGCCTCAAAGGTCCAGGGTGATGGATCAAGCAAGAGCCTTATTGCCAATAAGCTGGCATGCCGGGAGGAGGCAGGCACGTCTCAGAGAACTGCTTGCCTGACTACTCATAAGAAACTGTTCACCGGGCTGGAGAGACTTGCTTTGCCTGCTGCCAACCTGGGTTCCATCCCCGACACCCCATCCCCAAGTACCTCCAGGAGTGATCCCTGAGTGCAGTGCTAGGAGTGAGCCCAGAGGGTTGGAGCGACAGTACAGCAGGTAAGGCGTTTGCCTTGCACGCGGCTGACCTGGGTTCGATCGCCGGCATCCCATATAGTCCCCAGAGCACCACCAGGTGTAGTTCCTGAGTGCAGAGCCAAGACTAACTCCTGGGCATTGCTGAGTGTGACCCGAAAAGAAAAAAAAATGGAGTGAGCCCTGAGCACAGCCATGTGTGACCCAAAACCTCAAAGGAAAAGGAAGCTGTTCATGTAGGCAAAGAACAGGGAAGCAGATTTTTTTTTTCCAAAGGGCTGTGCAGGAGAAGTGAGGTCAATAAATCCAGTGGGAGCTGGTCCCCTGATACAACTGCATCAGATTCCTGAATGAAACAAAGATTTCTTATTCAGTTATCTTTTTTGTGAGGTTTTATGGGGAAGGATGAGATCAAAGACATCGTATTGGCGCTGCCCTTCCTTCTCTATCTCAGCTGCCCCTGCCCCCCACAAAGCTTTGACTGTTGTTTTTCTGGAAATAGAGAGAGGGATGTGTTTTGTGTGTGTATGGTTTTTTTTTTTTCAGTGAAACACCATGAGGTACAGTTGTAGACTTACAAACTTTTGTGCTCAGGTTTCAGTTATACAATGATCGAGTACCCATCCCTCCACCAGTGCCCATTCTCCACCACCCATGATCCCAGTAGCCCTCCCATCCCCCCACCCCATCCCCCTCACCCTGTGGCAGGGCATTAGAGACGGATGTGGTTTATGGGTAACACCCAGCAGTAACTAGGGTTTGACTTCTGGTTCTGTGCTCTGCGATCACTCTTGACAGTGCTCGGGGACCCGTATGTGGGGCCGGGGATCAGCGCCATGAGAGGTAAGCACCTTACTCTCTGTACAGTCTCTGGTTTGTAATTTTGAATTCAGCTCTGAATTTGTCATGATTTCAACATCAGCTGCAGACCAGGCTGGCCCCCTCTTTGGGCAGTGACCTTGCTGGGCAGAACAACCTTTCGTCATAATGGTTCTGTGAAATAGATGCGAATGATCACCACTCTTCACTCTTGGTGGGGAAGGAGCTGGTGAGACAGATAGGGACGAAGAACTGGCTTAGGTTGTCCTGCGGGCAGGGTGGGGCTCAGCTCAACTGACCTCCAGGCTTGATGACCAACCTGGTGGGTGAGCCTGGGCTCAGAGAGGGCGGGCACTTAACAGGGTCACTCAGCAAGGCTGTTTGGGGCTGTGGGGCTCAGAACTGAGATTTCATATGACCTTCAGGTCCCCTGACTCCTCAAGGTTTCCTCTGCCCACATCTGCAGTGTCTGGGCAGCTGGGCAGCTGCCACGGAAGGAAGTGACTCAGGTGACTCCCCCCTGCAAATGAAACGTCTCCTATCACCAACTTTCTAGACACTGAGACTCTTTCACTTTAAAAATGGATTCACACAGGAGAGGAACCTACAGCAATGGCGGAGGGAAGTGGGTACCGAGGGGCACGGGAGTGCTAGAAGGTGGTTAAATGTTACACATGAACCCTGTGTGTTCGTAAACCACAGTACCAAAAATTCATTTCTAAAGTGCCTGACATAGAGGACGTAGAAGCAGGTTGGTGGGAAAATAGTGACCACGGGCAGAGAGAAGAGATTGGTATTGGAACATTATGTGCCTGAAACACAACCATGAATAACTTTGTAATCCATGGTGACTAAATAAACTTTATAAAAAATAAAATTTATGCAGCCTGAGCCTTGGGGGAAAATATGGATTCACTTGAGAAACTTTTTTTTTTCCCCCCCTGGGAGTACCAGGAATCAAACCCACGTCCTCACAATGTGAGATATATGCTGTCATAGAGCCACACCCCAGGCCTTTCAAATGTTTTTTTGTTTTTTGGGGGCCACACTCAGGGGTTATTCCTGTCTTTGCAGCCAGGAATTACTCCTGGCGGTGCTCAGGCAGACCACACAGAATGCTGGGGATCAAGCCCAGGTCGGCTTTGTCCAAGGCAAGCTCCCTATTTGCTGTACTATCTCTCTGACCCTGCTTTTAAAAATATTTTAAATGTAGTTTGTTTTCTTTTATCTTCTTTTTGGTGTTTTTATTGATTAATTGATGCCAGAGATTGAACCTGGGCCACACGAGAGAGAGATGAACTGCAATCCCAGCCTTAAAAATGGACTAACATGGTGACATACAATGATTTTCACTCACTTTCTTCCAAGGAAACATTGTTTGATCATTCTGTTAGCAAATTATTGATAACAAGCAATAGAAAACAAATTTTTGAGCCTACTACAGGGGCAGGCTTAAGGGGTGGTCGGGAAAATTGGAGACAATGGTGGAGGAAAAGTGTAATGGTGTGGGGTTGAGCTTGGAACATTAAATGCCTGTAACAAATCATCGTGAACAACTTTGTAAACTACAGTGTCTATATAGTGTAAGGGGGGAGTTTATATATGTAGGCCTTACCTATTCCATTTAACACTTTTAATTGCTTTAAAAGTGTTATTAATGATAGATGATTGTTACCATAATAAGATCCAAGTATAAAATAAAATTTAATGTTTTACTTTTTTAAAAAATAATGTAGGAGTACTGCTCTTTGTTTAGCCATTGATTAAGCTGATTGAATTGGGCATGAAATCCACATTACTTGCGTGATGAGGGTAGACTATAGTCTGAACAAGATTGCCACTCAGTGACTCTTTTGCAAACCACAGCACTCAAAAGGAGAGAGATAACAAAAGGGAATGCCCTGCCACAGTGGTAGGATGGGATGGGGGGAAGGGGGGTGGGAGGGATGACTGGGACTGGTGGTGGTGGGTGATGGGCACTGGTGGAGGGATGGGTATTCGATCATTGTATAACTGAAACCCAAGCACAAAAATTTGTAAGTCTACAACTGTACCTCATGGCGTGTCACTAATGAAAATTTAAGGAGAGAAAAAAAAAAAGAAATCCACATTACTTTTTTATTTTATTGTATCACCGTGAGATAGAGTTACAAAGCTTTCATGTCTGAGATTCAGCCATACAATGATGAAACACCCATCCCTCCACCAGTGCACATTATCCACCATCAATGTCCCAAGTATCACCCCCATCACATACACACACATCACAGTCCTCACTCTGCCTTTATGGCAGACAATTTCCCAAATACTCTCTAATTTGGGGCATTTAATTTTGCTCGAATTTTCCCACCACCATTCAAGCCTATCTGCCAGGGGCAGACACTAGATAATATATTTTCCATAGCTCATTTAGAATATCATGAGAGCGCATGTGGGCGTGATTGTAAATGTAAATTTCTAGATTGTAAATGGTTGGGTTCCAGAGACATCTCTGTATGGCACTAATCCATTTTGAGATTCAACTGGGACCCTCTGGGCCCGGGCTGTTGGTGGGCTAAGATGGCATCCGGAGGCAAACTGTGGAGATGACAGCCTGTCTTCTGGGAGGGTGGGGTCCCGGGGAGGCACAGCCTGGGTCCTCTGCTACCATGCGGCCTGGAGATGTAGTCCTGGAACCTGCATGCCTGGGCCTTGCTTGTGGAAGCTCATGGTCACCAGGATTCCATCTGGAGTAGGCGGAGAGACTGCACCTACTTCATCTGGGGTGTCCCAGTGATATTGGCTCAGTCTCGGGCCTGGAGAGATCTCTGGGGCTGTGGTATCTTCCGGGACTTGCTGCTGTGTCTCTGGGACAGGGCTGTTGGTGCACTAAGATCCACATTACAAAATTTTCAGCAGATTATATCTTGGTGAGGTCCATCCTGAGACGGTGGAGTCAGGCTTGGGGTATGGCAGCAATTTTGGATTGTGGAAGCAAGTGGCTGCTGGGGACTCTGCTTGGGTGGGCACAGGCCAACCCGCCCCCTCCAATTTACTCTGAACTGTTCAGCCATGTATGGGTCTGAGCTTAACTGCAGCTTTTCATCTCTTTCGAGATTTATTTAGAAGTCTCTGAGGCAAGGTCAATAGTAGAGCTTACCGGGTGGTGCTGGAGTTGTTTCATGGAGGTGACTGCCAGTCCTTCCATGTGTTTTGGGAAACGGGGGAGGTAGCCCATCCCAACTCTGAGTGAGCTTGTATAGCTGAGCCGGAGGTGGTTTGTGGGTGTGACTCCCACATACCTAACTCTTGGCCATTTAATTTCTTGGTAAACTTGTTCCCAAGTTGTTGGGATCTGGCCAAAGACACAGCGGCAATTTTGGAGTGTCAGGAAATCTGAAGGCAACATCAGGCTGCTGATGCACTCACCCTGCAGGTACAGGTTGACCTGTTGGCAGCACCATACCGCTGATGTTTTACTTTTGATTCAAGAGTTGAAAACGTACATATGTAAATGAGAATAGCATTTTTACATTGTATCAAATGGTTTTACATTTTTAATTTACATAGATCAAAATCATATATATAGTCATCACTAATTGGCCCTTACTGATTTATTTTCTGATCATTCGATTTGCCAGTTCTTCAAGTTTTTAACTTAATTTTATTTTTCTAAAGTCATTCACAATAATTTATTGCATCCAATATTCCAACAGCAATTCCACCACCATTACACCTTCCCACCACCATTCTTTAGAATTTTATTTATTTATTTGTTTACTTTTCCCTTGTTTCAAATGTTATTTTATTCCAAGAGGATAGAATTAATTACAAGCTTAAAGTATAATTGGGTAACCTTTAGTCAGGCATCAAATTTAACTAAAGACAAACTGTATTTAAAAGTGATCGTTGGACAGTTCAAAACACAGAGAAAGTAGGATGACAAACATCTCACTGTCAATAGGTTGCTCTGATTCTTTCATTCTCTCACTAAAATTAAACTTGAAAGGCAAACAGTAGCTTCAGTACAGCAAAACGGAAAGATTCTATCAAGCAGAATAGTCTCTATTCAGTGTCAGCTGCCTCTAGCCGGCTCAGTGGGCCAGACGTCTTACATAACTAGCTGCGATTGAACCTTCTTTGCAGCAGCTTTAGATCCCAAATGCGCTTGGCAATTGTCTCCTTTTCCTTCTGGGCAGAAACGCTTGGTACCACGTGCTTCCCCACCCAGTAAATCATGTGCTCCTGATCCTTGCAACGCGATAGCGATTCTTTACCTCCTTGTGTACTCTATGCAGCCTTTCCCGGTAGGTAACTTTCAAGGTTCTAGCAATGTTAGTCCTCTGGATATCAAAAAGGCAATGCATAGTTGAACCAGTGCCTGCTGTGCCGTCTCCATCTCAACCGCATCGTTGATTTGCTTGATGGAAGCCTGTTTCACCTCTTCTAGCTGGGCGATTTTTTACTCATTGAGTATATCAGCAATTCTCCAATTAGAGACACCCTCACTGTCACTGTCACTGTCCTCCTGTTGTTCATCGATTTGCTCGAGCTGGCCCAGTAATGTCTCCATTGTGACAATTGTTACTGTGTTTGGCAGATTGAATACATCACAGGGAGCTTGCCAGGCTTTGCCATGCAGGCGAGATACTCTCCGTAGCTTGCCGGGCTCTCCAAGAGGGGCAGAGGAATCGAACTTGGGTTGGCCATGTTGGGCATTTGCCTTGCAAGCTGCACTGTCGCTCCAGCCCGGAGACACCATATTTAAAATTCTTTTTAAATTGAGATAGCTTTCATGTTTGAATTTCAATCATACAATGATTAAACACCCATCCCTCCCCCAGCGCACATACTCCACCACCAGTGTCCCCAGTATAACCCCCCTTTCCAACCCTCCCCTTGCCTCTATGGCAGACAATTTCCCCCATGCTCTCTCTCTACTTTGGGGCAGTATGATTTGCAATATACATATTGAGAGGCTATCACATTTGGTCCTTTATCTACTTTCAGCACACACCTCTCATCCCGACCGATCCCTCTAACCAACATTGACTTAGTGATCCCTTCTCTATTCCAGCTGCTTTCCACCCTGTTCATGAGGCAAGCTTCCAACTATGGAACAATATTCCTGGCCCTTGTGTCTACTGTCCTTGGGTGTCAGTTTCATGTTATGTTGTTTTTATATTCCATGAATGAGTGCAGTCATTCTATGTCTGTCCCCCTCTCTCTGACTCATTTCACTTAGCATGATACTCTCCATGTCCATCCACTTTATAAGCAAATTTCATGACTTCATCTCTCCTAACAGCTGCATAGTATTCCATTGTGTAGATGTACCAAAGTTTCTTTAACCAGTCATCTGTTCTCGGGTACTTGGTTTGTGTGGAAACAACCCGAGTACCCAAGGCACCATATTTTTTTAACCAAATAGACAAGCAACCCTATTGTTGATATGGCAGAGAAAGTGTCTGGGGTAATCACATATCTTTCTTTGGAGGGGAAATACAAGATAAATCCAGTTCCAAGCACATAGGGTCCTGTTACATCAGTTTTAGGATGAAGAAACTGGAAAAAATTCCTCAGAGATCAGCCCCATACGTACTTTCCCCTCCATATTCAGGAAGGGGTGGTACAGGGGCAAGACTTGGCTGCCCTTTGAGAAAAATCCTTATTGCCAGCAATACCCCTGGGCTGAGGTCTGCATTCTTCAGAGCGGGGGCCACTGTGGTTGCTGCAGAAACTACTACACACAACAGCATGGTCAATAAGGGCCCAGCCACAGGCATCCAAAGGTCCCAGTGACCCGGACAGGAGACTGTCAGATGTAAGAGCAAGATGACTGCTCACAAGTCTTGCCTATTTCGAATTTTCCCAGCACCACCCAAGCCTGTCCCAAAAACAGGCCCTAAATAATTTATTTTGGCTTGCTTGTTATGAATAATCTGCTAAAAGTAATCCAGGAAAGTTTCCTTAGGGGGAAGTGTGTGAAGATTGTTGTATCTCATCCTGGAGCCATTAAGTCCTTGTATAAGAGATTACTAACATGTTGTTACAAATTGAGTCTTGTGTGTGTGTGTGTGTGTGTGTGTGTGTAGAGAGAGAGATTTTATATATATATATATATATATATATTGATCGAGATTTGTTTGAGCGGGCCCAGTAACGTCTCCATTGGAGACTTTGTTGTTACTGTGTCTGGCATATCGAATACTCTCGGTAGCTTGCCGGGCTCTCCGAGAGGGGCGGAGGAATCGAACTCGGGTCGGCCATGTTGGCCGCTTGTAAGGCGAACGCCCTACTCGCTGTGCTATCGCTCCAGCGTTTGCCTTACAAGCGGCCAATATGGCCGACCCGAGTTCGATTCCTCCGCCCCTCTCGGAGAGCCCGGCAAGCTACCGAGAGTATTCGATATGCCAGACACAGTAACAACAAAAGTCTCCAATGGAGATGTTACTGGGCCCGCTCGAGCAAATTGACGATCAACGGGAGGGCCTTTACCTTACCTTTTATTGATCGAGATTGGTTGCCTTATTTGCACCCCATCAAATGCGGTGTGCTACTCTTGGTACAACAGTGGAGTAGAATATGAGATGTCACTCCAGGAATTATAAAATTTTAAATAAGGTGATAGAGCTGGAGTTAAATTTTTAACTGGATGGTGACTTTAGGATCTGGACGTATCTCTGCAGGTTGCTTCTCTCTTCTGAGATTTATTTGTGAGTCTAGATCATGGCCATTAATGAGCTTATATGGCACCAGAGGCAGTTCGTGGGCATGACTGCCAGGCTCCTGGAAGAACAGGGAGATGGGGGGAGGTTGCCCATTCCCAACTCCATGAGAGCCTGAAGATTTTGCATACCTGAGTTTTTCAGCAGATTCATTCTCATGCGTGAGGCTTGTTCCGAGCCTGTGGAGATAGGCTGTGATCATGCCAGTGATTGAGTTCTGGAAGTTTTGGACTGCTGGGGCTCTGTTTGGGCGGGCGCTGGGACTCAGTCTGGTGCGAGGTCTGGAGGCATCTCTGCAGCCAGTTCTTAAAGTTTTGAGCAATGTCAAATAAATTTGTTATGTGCCAAAGGGATCAGGTTGGGATTGAGAGGGAAACTAGGGATACTGGTAGAGGGAAAGTTTCAGTGGTGGTGTTGGAACACAAAATGCTTGAAAAACTAGATACCGAGCAACTTTGTAAATCATGGTGTTTTTAATAAAAATCCATTTGAAAGAACAAATATGGAAAAAGAAATGGGTTCCCTTGTAACTATACAAGTAAGAACTACAAAAAGTGAAATATCAGCTACAGAAATGCCTGTTACTCACCAGCCCAGGTTGTTTCTCTCCTGGGTCAGGGAACCACCTTGGGGTGCAGACTTCCAGAATGTTAGTGCTCACCCAATGAAAATAATGCTCAAGGATTGGGGAAGGGTGGGGGAGGGGCGCTGGGGACAAAGGCTATGTAGGAGACTGAACCACGATCGATCGATTGGCTACAAGCAAGGTCTGCATCTTAACCCCTGGATTCTCTGTCCAGATGCCCTTGTGGTACTCGTCAGGGGCTTTGACTGGGGGTGCCTGCACACCCCACTGCACGTTGGTGTTCAGCAGGTCTTTGGGGAACAAAGTTTTGGGTTCAGACTCCCAAGGCAACCCATAAGCACCTGATGAGACCTGAATCTGTCTGCAAAGATCCTGCCTACCACGAGCCGAGAGCTGCTGGGTGGGGCAAGTCCTTAGCACGAGAGGCGGTTCCCGGTGAAGCTGCCTTCCTTCCAGGCTCAGCGTGGACACGACAGGTTGCTGGGTGCGAGATTATGGCCAGGTTCAGGCCATGGTGTCACCGGCCGGGCTTTGCATGACGGAGCCCCAGGTTCCAGCCCCAGCATCACACAGCCTCCCTGGTACCACAGTGAGCCATGCCCGAGCACAGAGCCCGGAGTAGCACCTGAGCATCACTGTTGTGGCCCCCCAAAAAAACAAAAGGAGAAGCTGTAACTGCTATTAGATTAGGTTTCCAGTCTGGGGAGAATAAACTCTCGTATGGAAACATCACGGTCCTCCCGTTGTTCATCGATTTGCTCGAGCGGGCTCAGTAACGTCTCCCTTGGAGACTTTGTTGTTACTGTGTTTGGCATATCGAATACGTCATGGGTAGCTTGCCAGGCTCTGCCGTGAGGGCAAGATACTCTCAGTAGCTTGCCGGGCTCTCCGAGAGGGGCAGAGGAATCGAACTTGGGTCGGCCATGTTGGCTGCGTGCAAGGCAAATGCCCTACCGCTGTGCTGTCGCTCCAGCCCCTTGTATGGAATGCTTTTTTAAAAATTTTTTGCCATACCCTGCAGTGCTCAGGACTTATTCCTGGCTCCATGCCCAGGGATCACTCCTGGCAGGACTCAGGGTCCATACGGTGCCTCAGGGATTGAACCCAGGTTAGCTACATGCAAGGCAAGCATCATACCAGCAGTACTACAGCTCAGGCCCCATTAAAAAAATCAGCACTTTATATATTGACATGGGTGGGTCCTACATCTGACACCTACTTGGATGTGGCTGAATTCACACACGTTGCCGAGCCTGTGTTGATGAAACATCCTCCCAGCTCCAAAATCAAGATGATTCCTCCCAAATCCCCTTCAGCCCCTGACTAGAGTCCCAGAGAGGATTTCCTGACCTTTCAGCTCATTTCCAGTTTGGTGTGTGACTGAGCATGGGGCAGGGCACGGGGTGGCAGCCACAGAGTGGAGGGCCCAGGCCTGAGGTAGAGGGGGTTGCCCACTGGGGGGGCCGGCAGCGTGCTGTGCAGGTGATCCTGAGAGACCCCCAAGTCCCCCGTGGGCTGGGCCGTAGAGCAGAGGACTTGCTGTGTGTGAGTGTGTGTGTGTGTCTGTGTGTGTATGTGTGTGTGTGTATGTGTGTGTGGGTTTCAGCCCCAGCCCCGAAACTCAGAACAAAACACAAGGGGCAGGGGCAGGAATGGTCTGCTCATCCCATCCCGTGAGAGCACAGGAAGCGCCCTGAGCTCTGGTTGGCTGGAGGTGCAGACTCTTGGGGAGAACCACAGCCCGCGGCCCAGGGGGTGGAGAGCTCTGAGCCAGAGACTGCAACAGTGACCCCCAAACTCGAGAGGCCATAAAATCCCCCCACCAGCTCCCAAAGTCCAGAGCTGGGATGCCTCCCCCCTCTCAGTGGTGCCTTGGGGGGCCTGTATGGGGCATTGTCTAGAAAATATGTTTATCTTTTGTTGGAAGCACCTTGAGTTCACCTACATGCAAAGGGCATGTGGATCCCAGCGTGCTGATGAGTCTGGGGGCCGCTGGCAGGGCAGAGGCTGGCAGAGGCTCACTGGGGGCCCTGCAGAAGATGTGGGGGAAGTTTAGGGGTGAGAAGGGAATAGTTTTGAAGGCAAAGAATTAAACGAGCATCAGGCAGAATAAGCAGAGGGAAAGGAAGGAGGAATCTGTCCGCTTAGCTTGCCCTCTGTCTCTGAGGCTCCATCCAGCACGGTGGGGGGACTTGCCCAGGTGGGTCCAGAGACTGGACTAGAACAGAGACAGCAGGAAGAAAGGGGTGAGGTCAGCTAGGGAGGTGACAGGGAATGGAGAGGCAGACAGTGAGATCTGTTTTTTTCATGGAAAACAAAAGATGCTCCTGGCAATTGGGAAACTCCCACACTGAGAGAAGCACACATTTATTTTTCCATTCCGAGTCCCCTCCCCTACCCCTCCCCCTCCTCTTCCCCTTTCCCTCCTTCTTCCTCCTCCCCTTTCTCTTCACTCCTCTCCCCTCCCTCCCCTTTCCTCCCCGTCCCCCACCCCTCCCCCTCCCTCCCTTTTCTCCTCCCCTCCCCTTTCCTCCCCTTTCCCCTTGCCCCTTCCTTCCCCCACCCCCTTCTTTTTCCCTCTCCCCTCCACTCCCCTCCCCTTCCTTTGCCTTTCCTGTCACGAAGATTGAGCCCAGGGCTCCCACACTGGCTGGGCTGCCGCTCTGAGCCGCATCCCCCAGCCCATGTCTGTCTCTTTTCAGAGGCATCTCCAGCCTGCGCCCCTTCTGAGCCCCTGCCATAAAGTGCACCTTTGCCAAGGACATATGGGGGGAGGGGACAGAGTTTTGCTCTCCACCAGCCGGGGCCTTCACCTACAGGCTGAGGCGGCCGGCCACTTCCTGTGGGCGCTGGGCCAGGCATGCCGGGGCTGATCAGGAGGCCACCTGGGGCGCTGGACTTCCGGGGTCCCTTAGTGGGAAGTCTGAGCCTTTGCAAGGAGCAGGAGACAGCCAGAGACGCCACGGGTTTATTCTCGTTGGCTGCCCTGTCCGATGACCCTCGAAGTCCAGGTGCCCGTGTTGGGCCGGCTGACTGCGTGGGGCAGTCTGATGCGTGGTAATGGGCCGTGTGAGAGGGGGAGCCAAAGACACCGGGAGGTTCCATCCAGGTTCCATCCCAGGTTCCATCCCCAGCATCCCGCAGGGTCCCCAACACTGCCAGGAGCAACCCCTGAGCAGAGTCAGGAGTAACCCCTAGTACCACCATGTTCCCCCCCACCCTCCAAAAAAATAAGTGAAAGGAACGTGTCACGGACTCAGGGAGCACAGAGACATTTTGTTCCTCAGTGGGAAGTCTATTGTTGGGCTTGAAAAACAGTTTGGCACTGGGCAGACTTGGAGGCACCTCCCCGAGCGGGACAGTCTTTAGCAGTAAGGACTGCGGAAGGATGTGAGGACACACACCTTAGACTGTTGTCATGGCCAGTAGGCTCGAGGACTGGGAACCAGACACACACACACACACACACACACACACACACACACACACACGTCTCCCAGGTCACACGAAGCACACAGACATCATTTTTGAACACATTCATTCATTCCTTTAAAATTTTTTTCATTGGGTATTTAGAGTCAGCATGGCTAAAGTAACCGAGTTATTGATGAGACAGAGTAATTGAGGTCAGACAAAACAAAACCTCCTCTACTGTAGGATAACACTGTTCTGTCCTTCCTGCATAACCTCAGAAATAGTTGATAGTTTATTGGACTGAGGAAAAGAGAAAAACACCTTAAGAGGTATCTTGCCCTTGAGCAGTCAGGAAGGGCTTTCTTATGTTGATTTGGCTTCCTGACTGGGTGGAGTGTCCCAGACTAGAAGGGAGCTGGAAATGGAGAGAGCAGGGCTGAAAGATGGACTACCGAGAGACTAGCAAGGGGAACGTGTGCTTGAGAGAACCTAGGCCCTTCATAACATAAGGTTCTTCTATGTGATAAACTTCCTTGTAATAAACTGCCACTAAGATCAACCGGCCTGGCCCTCGTCTCTTCCTTCATCCGCCCTTGGCCAACAGCCGTCCCGATGCAGGCCACACACAGCGGCTCTAGGGCACCGAACGCGGGCGGTGAGATAGAGCCGTCCAGAGAGCCCGCGAACACACAACCTTCTGCGTGCATAGTTTTTTACACTCTACCTCATTGTTTGATTGGGAATTCCTCTATTCCTTTCATCTTTTGTTATTGTTTTGTTTTGGGGTCACACCTGGAGATGCTCAGGGATTACTCCTGGCGGTGTTTGAGGAAACCTTATGGGATGCCGGGGATTGAACCCGGGTTGGCTGTGTGCAAGGCAAGAGCCCTACCCGCTATACTATCTTCTCTGCAAAGCTGTTTTTTAAAAAAAACTTAAAATTTAAAATTTCGTTTAAGGCACTGTGATTTTCAGTGCTGTGACTGAGAGGTTTTCAGGCACGTAATATTCCAGCACCGCCTCTGTCCCGAGAATGTCTGCTTAAATTTGCTTCTTATTCAAAAAACTAAAGTTTAGGGCCCACACCTGGCAGTACTCAGGGCTTAATTCCTGGCTATGTGCTCAGGGGTCTCTTCTGGTGAGGCTTGGGGAACCATATGTGGTGTTGGGGATTGAACTGAGGTCCGCTGTGTGCAAGGCGCTGAAGTGTCCTTACACACTGTGCTCTCCACTTTGCTTAATTCTACAGAACTGTTTGTACAATGTGAGCTATCAGAGAAGAGCAAACATTGGTGAAGGGACCAGTGTTGGAACATTGCAAACTGAAACCCGATTATGAACAACCTTGTAATTGTGACTCTCACGTGATTTGATTTAAATAAATAATTTTTTAAAAAAAGAATGATTTAAACCTAGTGGTGTAAGCTGGGTGTTTCTGGGGACAAAGGAAAAGGCCTCACTGGGCCTGAGAAGGGTCACGGGGCCTCTGGGCCCAGCCTGAGGTCAGGATGCCGACCAGGGTCTCGGCCTGCCTTGGGGCTCCCACAGTGGCCGGGACTGCGGGTAGGACCCACTCTCTGGACATGTCCCCATCGCTGTGTCCATGAAGCACTCTGACCGACACTGAAGTCTGCAGGACCGTCCCTGGGGGACATTAAACATGAAGGCTTTAAAAGCCACATCCGGGCTGGAGCAACAATACCGCGAGGAGGGCATTTGCCCTGGATTCGATCCCCGGCATCCCACAGGGCCCCCTGAGCAACACCGGGGAGTCGTTCGTGAGTGCAGAGCCAGGAGTAACCCCTGAGCACTGATGGGTGAGACCCAAAGAGAAAAAAAAAGAAGAAAAACTCACATCCATCCCTGCAGTCTGTGTATGTGTGTGTGTGTGTGTGTGTGTGTGTGTGTAAGAGAGAGAGAGAGAGAGAGAGAGAGAGAGAGAGAGAGAGAAAGAGAGCGAAAACACCCACCTGTGGGCTTGAGAGGAAATGGCGGGAGGAAATGGCTTTTGTGGGCTTGAGAGAAAATGGCTCCTGACATCCCTAAAACCCACCCCAGGGGCCCTGAGGTCCCCTGTGGAAGAGGGGTGGTTCCCGGCCAGGGCTGCGTATGGGCTCGGGCTGGGCCTGCCTTTGCTCTGAATCCCCGTGAGTCCCCACAGGGCCTTCCCCATGAGGGCCTGTTTCTGTCTATCAAATGGAGCCTCCTGGCCTGTCCCGTCAGCCCTCAGGCTCAGCCAAAAGAGCCTCCAGAGGCTTCGTCTGTGGCCAGCGGCCATGGGGAGGCGATACCTCGACACCTCCTCGCCTCCTGGCTGATAACCCCAGGTGACCTCAGTTGCACTTTCATTTTCTCTGAGCTGTTTGTCTGCTGGCCTCACTGACCCTTGCTGCACCTGAGCTGGCCACATCCTCAGAGCTCAGCCTCTCTCTCTCTCTCTCTCTCTCTCTCTCTCTCTCTCTCTCTCTCTCTCTCTGTCCCTCCCCACCAGTGCCCCAGTTTCCCTCTCTCTCCCCCCGACCCCAGGAGTCTAATGCAGAGGCCGGGCTGTGCTGACACCCTGGGTCAAGGGCCCCTCTAGTCCCACCTCCCCTGGCAGGCACCCCTGGAAGAGTTAAGATAGGGTGTGACCGCCTAGAAATGAGGAAGCAGATTCTAGTCAGTGGGGGGGGCCTGGTCTACACCTTTTCCTCTTTCCCACCCAGACCTCTGGGGGGTCCCCTGAAGCCCAAGTCTGAGAGAAAGAGGGGAGCAGTCACTTGGGACCCCACCACCAGCTCCTGCCCTCTGCCCCTCTCTCCCTCCCTCCTTCCCTCCTCGGACACCTCCAGGTACACGGCGGGTAATACTGAGTTCTCCGAGGTACAGGAGAGGACGTGCTCAGTCCTACCTGGACTAGTTGTACCCAGCACCCCCGGTCAGTCGGCACCAGGTTCCTCGGGATCCAACGGTGACTGTGAAAAGGCAGAATCTCAGCCCTCCCGGGACTGGAGGCCGCGGTCCTCTCTGGCTGCATGTGCTAACAGTGACCGTCAGCAAGGACAGTGTTAGCTCCTGGGGCTGACAGGTGCTTGGGAACCCCTGGCCACCCTTCCTCTGAGCCATGGCTTGGTCCGGATGGGCAGGAGGGATGTCCGAGCTCACCAAGCACAGGGCTTAAGACACGCTACCATTTTGAGGGGCCTTACTTCCTGTTTTCTGTCTAGATTTGCATAATGGAAATATAATGGGGGAAGTTGGAAAGATAACACAGAGGCTAAAGCACCTGCCTTGCTCGTGAATGGACTCAGTTCCATCCCCAGCACCCCAAAGGTCACCAGGAGTCATCCCTGGGGGACAGAGCCAGGAGAAAGGCCTGAGCACCACCAGGTGTGGCCCTCAAACAAATGAACACAATACATACAGTGTGAAAAGAGCAAAGTCATGCCCTTGAAACCCAAAGCCAGACCCACAGGCAACCAACACCTCTCTCTTGCAATCAAGTTGCTGTTCAACCAGTTATTTTCACTACAATCATACTTGCGATGGCACAGCGGTAGGGCGTTCGCCTTACAAGCGGCCACCATGGCCGACCCGAGTTCGATTCCTCCGCCCCTCTCGGAGAGCCCGGCAAGCTACCGAGAGTATCTCGCCTGCACGGCAGAGCCTGGCAAGCTACCCGTGATGTATTCGATATGCCAGACACAGTAACAACAAAGTCTCCAATGGAGACGTTACTGGGCCCGCTCGAGCAAATCGATGAACAACGGGAGGACCCTAGGACTGTAGTGTTACAATCATACTTGGGACCAAAGAGTGACCGAAGACGGGTCCTCAGCCCTGGGGTGTACACTCTGACTGCTGGTGAGCGCTGTCCGTGTACCCTGAGGGAAGCTGGTGACCAAGAGGAATGACCGTGAAATAGCAAAGCCTGCTGCAGAGGAGAAAGCTAAGAAAGACTGAAGCACCTTTAGGGGGCTTGACAGGATCAGGCAGCCAGGAAGGCTTCCCGGAGAAGGTGGCAGGAGTGGGCTGGGTCCCAAGGTGTGGTTTGCAAGGCTGGACAAAGGGAAGGGCACTGAGGTAAAAGGTAGCGTCACGACAGGGACTCCTGAGAGTAGGTGGCCAGGTGCAGGCCTAAAGGGTGGGGCTGCAGGTGTGGGACCAGGAACCGGGAATCAGGGACGTGTTGTTTATTCATCCATCCTTTGACCCCATCCCAGAGACCCTTGCGCCGCAGCCTGGTAGGATTCGAAAATGTGGTGTGATCTCTTGGGTCATAGTGGGGACACAAGAGGAAGTTAGACAGGAGGCCAGAGCAGAGCTGGGTTTGCGGGTGGACACTGGGCAGAGAACAGGACACAAGCTCATGTGTGTGTCTCCCATGAATGCATGTGTATACAGGTGTATGTGTATATTCACGTGTGTGCATCTCTGTGAGCATGTGTGTGTGAGCATGTGTGTGAGTAGGCGGCATGTACGTGCATGTGTGTGAGTGTGTGTGTGCTTGTGCAGTTGTGTGTGCTTGCATGTGCAGGTGTGTGTGTATGTAAAGATGTGTGTTTGTGTGTGTGCATGTGAGCATGTGTGTGAGCGGGTACGTGTGCATATGCATATGTGTTCGTGTGAGCAGGCATGTGTGCCTTGAGTGTATTGTGTGTATGCGTGCATGTGTATGCGAGAGTGTATGCATGTGTGTATATGTGTGTACATGGCACTAGTGTGTGCATGTATGTACATGTGCACAGGGGTGCATGTGTATGCATGTACATGTATGATCATGTGTGAGCAGGCTTATGTATGCACATGTGTGTGCATGTGTACACGCATGTGTGAGTGGGTGTGTTGTGCTTATGTGTCTGTGTGTGCATGTGTGTACGTGCAGTTGTGTCCGTGTGTGTGCATGTGCACTAGTGTGTGTGTGCATGTATGAGTGTGTGTGTGCATGTATGAGTGTGTGTGTGTGTGTATGCATGTGTGTGAGTGGCTGTGTGTGCCCAATGAGTGCTGGAGATGGGCAGGCTCTGGTCCTGACCTCGCCTAGTGCACACACCCTCTGACCACTCTAGTCGCACCTCCCAGATCTCCCGGGTGGCAGAAGAGACGCCCAGGAGCCCCGCAAGAAGGCTCACAGCAGGGCCTCGCGTGGTGAAACTGAGGCCAGGCCGCCCCTTGCATGAGACCAGAGATCTGGCAAGACCTCCAGGCGGACCCCTGCTTTGTCTCCTCCCTGTCCCTGGGGTGGCAAGAGCACTGGACATGAGTCTCCAGGTCTAGGCTTCTGTGTGGCCTTTCATTGTCTCCCTGTGAACCCCGAGTTTGGTCACCCCACCCGGGTTTGCACTGGGAATCGTCAGAGGGAAGACGTTGGACTGAAGGCCAGAGGTCTAGGCCGACATGCAAACAGGACGGGCGCGGTGGCTGCCTGCCTGCCTTTCCTCTGTTCTAGGGCAGCCGCTCCTTCTCTCTTGTTTTCTATAAAACAGTAAGAACTGGGGTGGAGAGGAAGTACAGTGCGGGCCGGGGCGGGGGGGGGGAGTCAACTTTGCATGTGGCTGACTCAGGCTCAATCCCCAGCACCCCAGATAGTCCTCCGAGCCGTGTCAAGAACGATCTGAGCACAGAGCCTGGAGTAAGCCCTGAGCACTGCCAGGTGTGGCCCCCAAACAAAGAAAGATAAGGGTAAGAACCTATCCCACAGGCAAATACTCCACGCAGAATTGCCTGGCCTGGTTCTCTGATGTTTGCAATTTGGGTAGATAAAGGCGGTTCTGTTTACACCCTCGAGAGCCATGCGTCAGCCGTCAGCCGCTTTCCTGTTCTCGGCTCTGTGGGGGCCTTGCATGAGAGGCGTGCTGCTGTATCTTCGATAGTTCTAGCGTTTCTTTTATTTCCTATGAACTGAGCATCTTTTCACCTTTTCTCTGCTGCACATGCTTCCTGTTTGCCTTTCCATTCCCTTTGTAAGGGGGAAAAGAACCACCACAGGGGTGGTCCTGACTCACTCCTGGTGGGGTCAGGCTTCCCTCCTGGCAGGGGTCTGGAGTCCGTATGTGGTGGTGCTAAAACTCAAACTTAAACCAGGCCCACTTGCATGCAGAGCAGGCGCCTTAAGCTCTGTGAGATCTCTCTGGCCTCTATTTCCCTTTTTCTTTTTTTTTTTTTTTTTTGGCTTTTTTGGATCACACCCGGCAATGCGTAGGAGTTACTCCTGGCTTTGCACTCAGGAATTACTCCTGGAGGGGCTCAGGGGACCATATGGGATGCTGGGAATCGAACCCCAGTTGGCCGCTTGCAAGGCAAACGTCCTACCCACTATGCTATCACTTCAGCCCCTTCTGTTTCCCTTTCTTTAAGGGGGAGAGGCACACCCAAGGATGCTCAGAGCTCCCCCAGGCACTGCCAGGAATAATTCCTGAATGTAGAGGCAGGAGTAAGCCTCTGAGCATCACTGGGTGTGATTCTCCCCCTCCAAAAAAGGAAGGAAGGAAGGAAGGAAGGAAGGAAGGAAGGAAGGAAGGAAGGAAGGAAGGAAGGAAGGGAGAGAAAATACAGTTAGGTCCTGTATGAAGTTAGAACATTCTTGATAAAGTGAATCATTTTCTCAAGAAGCATAAATTGCCAAAAGTTAGTTAAAACAAGGGCCCGAGAGAGAGGGCGGAGACTAAAGTGCCTTGCACACAGCCAGTCCTGGTTTGATCCCCAGCACCACACAGGGTCCCTGAGCACGCTGGGGTGACCCAGGCAATTCCTGGCACCTCATGGTCTGAGCAGCACTGCATTCGCGGGGCTCACCCTGAACCACAACTTCCGGGGGCCTCCTGAGCACTGTTTGAAAGCAGCATCCCATACACACAAAAGTAGAAAATGAATTGAAACTATTTTAAATGGCCAAGTTTGATCTGTTTGATAAGTGTTGGCAGCCAGGAATGGGGCTCCGTGGTGAGGTGGCTGCCTTACAGGTCTGGAACCGTGGGTTCAATCCCTGGAAACACGCATGCGCGCGCGCACACACACACAGACACACACACAGACACACACACACGCACAACATTGGAACAATGCAAGCCTGGAGCACAGTCCCTGTCTTGAGATGAGGTAGAAAGACCCCAAGAGGTGGAGAGACCGGAGGTAGCCTCACTGGGTGGGCAGAAGAGCGGGCACTGGGTCTCCTGTCCCAGGAATCCAGAATCCAGAATCCAGTGCACACTGGTGGACGAGGGGCCAGCATCAGGACGGGAGGGGTGACCTTGACCAGCATAAGCCGCACTGGCTGAGCTCTTGAAGCCCAGGGTGCCTTTCACTAGTGGGGGCGGGGGACCTGGCAGGAACCTCGAACTCAAGAAGCAGGGCCTGCTGAGGAGCAGGGGGTGGTGCCACACACCGCCCAGCTACAGTGACCACATCCTGGCCCCTCCCATCTTCGTCTCAATGGAGGAGCTTCCCTTTTCACTCCCCGTGGTCAAGGGGCTCTGTCTGTATCAATTCCGGTTGTCTCCTAGGACGCCGTCGCCTGGGTGGCTCACACAGCGGGTCTCCCCCAGGCTCTAGGGGGGCCTCTGTGCGCCCTCAGCATCACCCAAGGGTGAAAATCACCTCACTGGGCGTGGCCCGTAGACCCGGAGGCCACAGGAAGGAAACAAGGAAACAGGCAGGGACAGGTGAGAGAGGAGGGGTGCGGGGAGGAGAGGAGAAGAGGGGAGGGGAGGGGAGGAGAGGACAGGAGAGAAGAGAGTGTAGAGGAGGGAAAGGGAGAGGAGAGGAGGGAAGAGGAAAGGAGGGGAGGGGAGAGGAGGGAAGAGGAGAATCAGGGCTGCTCAGGGCCCTCCCCCACCCCCTCCCGCACCCTGGGCAGGAGCAGCCATCAGCCTGGCCTGGGCTTCGCTGGGACTTGCTCCACCTCTGCGTTTCCTGTAATCGAAGCGGACAGTTTTGTTTCATCTTTTTGTTCTGTTTTGTTTGGGGAGGGGTCCCCAAGCAGTGCTCCCCAGGGCTCCCTCCCGGGGACCCTTGCCTGGGCAGTTCCGGGCTTGGCTGTTGGATGCTCAGCCTGGGACCCACGTCTGGGGAGGATTCGGGGCCTCCTCCCACGCGCCGCCTTTCAAGCCTGTGTGGCCTCCCCACTGCAGCTCTGCCGAGGGGATGGCACCCAGGACCTTCCCCCAGGCCTGGCTCTCTCCCCACCCCCCAGCACAGCACCTGCGTGTTAGGCCAATTCCCTCCGGCCCAACACTTGGGCCAGGATCTCCCCCTGGAGACAGCCCATGTGCTGCACGAAGCTTTGGCCTTTCCTCGCGGGCCTTCAGCCACCTTGTGCCCCTCGTGGGTCCCACCGTGCTAGTTTGATCGCGAGCCAAAATGTTGGTCCATCATTCATGCCCAAGGACCCAGGTCTCTGGGTCATCACATTAAGGAGAACGTTCTCGATGGTTGAAAAGCAGCTTTATGATATACTTAGGGACGAAGACAGCAAATCCTGACCTCAGGAGCGTTTTGTTGGGATAGGAAGTGTCTGTGGTCATGGGATGGGTGATTTCACTCATAAAGCTCATAAAGGCTCCACATGAAGGGCACGTTGAGACCACGTTCTGGGGAACATTCTAATGGAGGGAGAAGTGGGGTGCCTCCCGGGAGAGGGTGGCAAGGGCACATGGAGCGTGGGGCTGGGCAGAGTCAATGGGCCGAAGGAGCAGAGGTAGGCCAGTGGGGTCTGTGCCTCGGAGGGGTCTCTGGTCGGTGAAGCAGGGCCTAGAGGATTGTCTTGCCTCTCCCCAGGGCCTGCGCTATGGAAGCAGCCTGCGGCCAGCTCAGGGCAGGGACTCCAGGAGGCCCCTCGCTGTGACCCTGGACATCGACGATGAGCCAGGAGGCCAAGTAAGGACGGCAACCCATCCCCCTAGCCCTCACTGCCCCTCCCCCACGGCCCTCACTGCCCCTCTCCCACAGCCCTCAGGACCCCTCCCCCACAGTCCTCACTGCCCCTCCCCCACAGCCCTCAGGGCCCCTCCCCCACATAACCCTCACTGCCTCTCCCCCACAGCCCTCACTGCCCCTCCCCCACACAGTCCTCACTGCCCCTCCCCCACAGCCCTCACTGCCCCTCCCACACACAGTCCCCACTGCCCCTCCCCCACGGCCCTCACTGCCCCTCCCCCACACAGTCCTCACTCCTCCCACGCCCCCATGAAGCCAGCCCTTCACTGCTCTCCCCCACATACTCCTTGGCCCTCTGCCTCTCCCGCTGGGTGCACCCCTCATTGCCCCACAGCTAACAAACTGCCCTCTTACCTGCTGCTCCTGTCCATGCTCCGCCTTTCCTTCTGTTGCTCCTACCACAGGTGGTTTGAGAATTCCCATCCAGAAGGGGAATTTTTGCTTAGACAGAGGCCGTGCTTTCCATTAGCCAGGACTGAGCTTCTCCACGAGTAGCAGAAAGCCCCCGGCCAGGTGGTTTAGCACATTAGAACCTGAGATTCCTTATCCTGTCACCCAAGTCCAGAGTCAGAGTCAGGCACCTGGACAGCATGGTGTGCTCACCTCCTGACCCGCGACGGCTGCCCAGTGCCAGCCATCATTCCCTCCTTCCAACCAACAGGAAGAAGCCAAGAAAGATGTAGGACACGTTGGCCTCCGTCCCCTCGGCCAAACTGATTGACGTGGTCTCACCTAACTGTAAGGGGAAATGGGAAGGAGAGTGGGCCTCAGATGCCCCTCTGAACCAGGCCTATCCAGAGGCTCTAGTGAGAGGAGAAAAGGGGGCACAGATTTGAGGGAACAATCTACCATCTGCCGTGAAGAGAGTTCTGAGAGCAGCACCCCCCAGGCCCCAGAAACAAGGATGAATAAAGCATCGTGCAGAGGGATGGGGCTGGAGCAATAGCACAGCAGGTAGGGCGTTTGCCTAGCACACAGCCAACATGGCCAACCCGAGTTCGATTCCTCTGCCCCTCTCGGAGAGCCCGGCAAGCACTGAGAGTATCTCGCCCGCATGGCAAAGCCTGGCAAGCGACCCGTGACGTATTCAATATGCCAAACACAGTAACAACAAGTCTCACGAAGGAGACGTTACTGGGCCCGCTCGAGCAAATCGATGAACAACGGGAGGACCGTGACCGTGACCGCAGAGGGATGAGCAGGACCATTCCAGGGCCAAGACACAGGCGCCCCTGACGGTGAGGTCGGGTGCAGGAGGTCCATCTCTGGCCAGCACCACCAGGCAGAGACACCGAGGCCCCATCGAGAGGCCCCTGGTCTGGAAGATTCCTGACTGCCCACTGGCTCACCCACCTCCCTGGCCCTTCTCACCTGCCCACCCTGTTCTCTGCCCATCCCTTGCCTGCAGCCTCCAACTGGACGCGAGGGAACTGTGGGACCGTATTGTGCGGCTGCTCAGCCTCAGCGAACACTCAGAATGGCTAAACGACAAGGTGCAGGTCTTCATCCCCGGTGCTGCGCCGGGCTCCGTAGACCAGGATGAGGACCCTGCCCAGAGGGTCTCTCTGCAGCTGTGGCGGCTGTACCACCAGGGCCCGGCCACTTGGAAGGGATTCATCCACTGCCTGTGCATGGAGCTGAACCTGCTGCTGGATCTGGAGGTGCTACTGATGAGCACCTGGGGACGCGAGGAGGGTAAGGGCAGAGGGGGCAGGCGGCCGGCGGAGGGGGTGCCCCAGGAGGGCTCAGGGAGGCTCAGCACCCATCTGAGTCGCACAGAGGGCATGCCCAAGCACAGGGCACATGTCCCAGAGCAAACACCCCATTGCAACATTGGCTGGAGACTCGGGGTGGCGGGCGGGTGGGGGCGCCTCCCCACGGCCCAGCCCAGAAAACCAAGGAGCAGGATTCCAGGTGGTTCCTTCCAGCCAGGACGGAGCCCCAAGAGTCTGAGAGGGCTCTCTCGGAGCGCTGGTCAGCACCTTGATCCTCGAGAGAGGCACGGGCCATGAGCTCAGCGCTGCAGGCATTTTAGTGGGGGGGGGGGGGGGCGTCTTTTGCTTCGACAGTATGGGGGACGCCAGCTGAGGAGTGAGCACTTGGCGTGCTCCCTTACGCTTAGACTCCTGCGTGTGCTATGCATGCCTGCACACATGTTCACATGCTACCTCTGGGTGTATAAGCCCACCACCACACGCGTCTGTGGCCACAGTATCAAGAGTCCACGCTATTCCTCCTTTACCGCCCTCCGCTGGAACCCACAGTCCCACAGCCTGCTGTTCCGACCTTCTCTTTCAGGGGACCGCCATCGAGAGGAGGCTGAGGAAGAGAGTTTACATGAGTCTCAGTCCCACACTGGTGAGGCTGGGGGCTGGGGGGCAGGGGCGAGGGGGGTGGCAATGAGCTCAGTAGACCCCGCCTCAAACCCAGTGGAGGCTGGCGGGGGGGTTCCCACTGTTCCCAGCTGCCCCCACCCCCATCCTCCTCCAAGTACCCACCCTGGACTTCTGGGCCTTGTTGGACTACAACAGCCTTTCTTGGCGTACAAATCCAGGGGTCTGGGGTGGAAGCTTCTAGAAGCATCATCAGGTCTCTGTCACTGGTTTTGCTGGGAGATGATGCCTTTCATTTCCCCCTCTCCAGGCTGCTGGTCCTTGTGGCCCAGCTGTCACCGTCCACCTTTTGACTCAGGCCCCCCTCACGACACAGACACCTGGCCCAGGTACCTCCACACCCAGGGCAGGCCTCCTGAGTGACTTTCCGATTAGGCATCTGTGAGCCGTGCCAGCCGCGTCACTGGTTGAGCCCACCACTCATCCCCTATTCTCAGCACCCTGCTCCCTTCCTCTTTTTTTTTTTTTGTAACTGTGGTAAAGTACAACAGAATAGCAACGCTGCCCTCTTGACAGTTTCTCCAAAGTAGACAGTTCTGATTTTCTTCTTTTCTTTCTTTTTTTTTTTAAATTTTTATTACTGAAAACACCATGAGGTACAGTTGTAGACTTACAAATTTTTGTGCTTGGGTTTCAGTTATACAATGATCGAGTGCCCATCCCTCCACCAGTGCCCATTCTCCACCATCACTAATCCCAGTATCCCTCTCACCCCCCCCATTCCCCCCATCCCACTCCATCTCTGTGGCACACCCCTCATAAGCCTCCAGGTGCCCCTGACTCTTGTCCTTCAAGTTTCCAGGAGGGAAGGACCAGGGGTCCTAGATGGGCAAGGAGAAACTGGGTTTGGATATAAAGTGCCCCCCGACAGTCACAAAGACCTTCTGGGGCAAAGGTGCTCACAGCACCTTGTCAGGACATAGTTTTATCACCCAGGTCCTTCCAGGACACGAGGCCTTAGGCTGAGAATGTCCCCTCATGGTGTCAGGCCTGCTTCCCACCCCAACAGCCATTTAAAGGACAAACAGGGAGCTGAAGCGATAGCACAGCGGGTAGGGCATTTGCCTTGCACGCAGTCGACCTGAGTTCGATTCCCAGCATGCCATATGGTCCCCCGAGCACCGCCAGGAGTGATTCCTGAGTGCAGAGCCAGGAGTAACCCCTGTGCATCGCCGGGTGGGACCCAAAAAGCCAAAAAATTAATTAATTAATAAACTAAAGGACAAACAGGATCAGGTAGAAGCCCCCTCCAAGGCTCATAGGGCGACACAGGAGCTAGTGATGTCTGCCCGAGAGACCCCTACTTTCAAGCCTTTGTTCCCCAGCTAGGAATCCCCCCTCCCACACACCCCACTCCTGGCTGACCCATGGAGCCACAACTGTGTAAAATAGGCCACAACTTCAGGGAGGTCCGCAGGGGCCCCCAGTGAAAAGCGGTTCCCAGGAGCCAGAGTGATAGTACAGTAGGTAGGGTGCTGGCCTTGCACGTGACTGACCCGGGTTCTGTCCCCGGCATCCCATATGGTCCTCCGAGAAGTGCCAGGAGTGATCCCTGAGTACAGAGCCAGGAGTAAGTCCTGAGCCCCGCTGGATTTGACTCCAGAACAAACAAACAAACAAACAAACAAACAAACAACAGGTTGATCCCATAAGATGTTAGAAGGAGGCCAGAGAGACAGGACAGGGGGCAAGGCACTTGCCTGACACACAGTTGACCCCCAGTTTGATCCCCAGCACCACGTATACATTCCCTGCGCTCCGCCAGGAGTGAACCTTGAGCGCAGGGCCAGGAGTCAGCCCTGGGCACGAGTGGGTGTGCCCCCAAACCAAAGCAGCAAGAACAACTCCCAAAAAGCTGTTGGAAGCAAGTGCCTCTGCTCCCCCCCATACTGAACAGAGTCCCCTCCCCCACCCCAGCAAGCTGGTGCCAAAGAGTCCAGCCAGGACTCTCACTGCCCAGCTCCTGTTAGAGGAGGGCACGCCCGTGCCCCGGAAGACCGGTGCTTTCTAGAAACCCCATGGCAGGGAGCCCCCTGTGTGCCCTTTACCCGCTCCAGCCCCCCCCCAACATACAGCTGAGGTTCTGGGCTTCCTGGGGGCCTCTCACCGTCACCCCCTCTCCTTGCTCCCACAGAGCTGGCCAAGAGCTACCTGCAGCGGCTGAGGACCTCTGCCCAGCAGCGCTACACAGTGGACGTCCCTGAGCCTGGGTGGGCCCTTGTCCCCCAGCAGGTCTACGTACCCCCAATCCTGCAGTGGAGCCGGGCCCCGTCACCCCTGGACTCTCAGGAGGCACCCAGGGGCCCCCTGATGGAAGACGGCCCCCAAGTCAGCCTCCAGGACCTCTTCCCCACTAGGACCGGCAAGGGCACCCGGGTGACCGTGCTCCTGGGGCAGGCGGGCATGGGGAAGACCACCCTAGCCCAGTGGCTCTGCCGGAGGTGGGCGGACGGGCAGCTGCAGTGCTTCCAGGCCGTGTTCCTGTTCGAATTCCGCCTGCTCAACCTCCTCCCCCAGCCGCTGACGCTCTCCCAGCTCCTCTTTGACGCGTCCCTGGGCCCCGAGGCGGCGCCCGTCACGGCCCCCGGCGCGGTGCTGCAGTTCCTGGAGGAGAGAGCCGAGGGTGTCCTGCTCATCTTCGACGGGTTGGACCAGGCCCTGCAGTCTGGCACCGAGGCCCCCGGCTCAGCCCTCGCCCTCTTCTCGGGCCTCTGCCAAGGGACCCTTCTGCCCGGCTGCCAGGTGATGGCCACCTCGCGCCCGGGGAAGCTGCCCGCCTGCCTGCCCAAGGAGGCCGCCCTGGTCCACATGTGGGGCTTCGACGAACCACGGGTGGACGAGTATGTGACCCGCTTCTTCGGCGACCAGGCGGCCCGGGAGGCAGCCCTGTCCACGTTGCGGGCAAATAGGCATGTCCAGAGCGTGTGTGCCATCCCGGCTCTCTGCCAGCTCGCCTGTTTCTGCCTCCGCCACCCGCTCCCCAGCTGCTCCGGGGGCCCAGTGGCCGCCCTCCCGCCCACGGTCACGCAGATGTACCTGCAGCTTGTGCTCATACTCAGCCTGCAGAGGCCGCTGCCCGCCGACGCCCTGCTGGGCCTGGGCGAGGTGGCCCTGAAGGGCCTGAAGGACGGAAAGGTCATCTTCATCTTCTCCGGGGAAGAACTCTGTCCACCTGTGATGGCCTGTGGGGCTGACCACGGCCTGCTGACCTCTCACCGCGTGTGCACAGGCCCGGGACACCAGGAGATCGGCTACGCCTTCCCCTCCCTCAGCCTGCAAGGATTTTTTGCCGCCCTGTACCTGATGGTCAGTGCCACAGTGGACAAAGAGGAGCTGGCCCGCCACGTGGCCCTCTTCTCGCGCTGGGTGCTGAGGACCGTGGCGAGCCCACGCCTCTTGGACGCCCTCCCCGCCTTCCTGGCGGGCCTGGCCTCCCGCTCTTGCCGGCCCTTCCTCAGCCGCCTGGCCCAGAGCGACGAGGCGTGGCTGGGCGCCAGGCAGGCGGCCGTGATACAGGCGCTGAGGAACTTGGCCGCCCGCAAGCTCACGGGCCCCAAGGTGGTTGAGCTCTGTCGCTGCATCGAGGAGACGCAGGAGCCCGAGCTGGCCAGCTTCAGCGCCCAGAACTTCCCCCTTCATCTGCCCTTCCATAATTTCCGGCTCACCTATGGTGACCTGGCTGCCGTGACCAATGTCCTGGGGCACAGGGAAGAACCCATCCACCTGGAGTTTGAGGGCTGCCCCCTGGAGCCCTGCAGCCCTGAAGTCCTGGCAGGCTGTGGGCAGATAGAGTGCCTGAGGTGAGAGCAAGGGCACGGGGGCGGGGGGGTGGGGTTGGCAGGGGAGGCCCCAGGGGAAGTGGGACTGGGGGTGAGCGGAAATTGGTCCGTGGAATGGTAAGACAGAGAGGCGCTTCCATGACCCCTGATCTTTGGGCATGGTGAGGGAGCGTCACGCATTGGCTGCACCTCGGGGTCCAGCTGGGTGCATCTCTTGTGGGGGCTTCCGGCTTTCTTAGTTTATTTTGGGCTTGGGGCATCACATGGGCTGGAGTGATAGCACAGCGGTAGTGTGTTTGGCTTGCATGCGGCCAGCCCCGCCGACCTGGGTTCGATTCCTCCACCCCCCTCGGAGAGCCCGGTAAGCTACCAAGAGTATCTCACCCACATGGCAGAGCCTGGCAAGCTACCCGTGACATATTTGATATGCCAAACACAGTAATAGCAAGTCTCACCATGGAGACGTTACTGGGCCCACTCGAGCAAATCGATGAACAACGGGAGGACAGTGGGGCATCACATCCAGGGGTGCTCAGGGGTCTTCCTGGCTCTGCACTCAGGATTCATCCCTGGCAGTGCTCAGGGGACCATCTGTGGTGCTGGGAGTTTGTACCGGGGTGACCACGTGCAAGGCCAGTGCCCAAGTTCCTGTCTGATCGCTCCAGCCTCTTCCGACTTAAATTTTATTTTTGGGGGGAGGGGGCACACCTGGCAGTGCTCGAGGGGTACTCCCAGCTTGCTGCTTAGAGGATCACTCAGTGCTGGGAATCCACCCAGCCCCTACCCCCACCTCCACCAGCACAGGTGAGCCTGGGCCCAGCCCTTTGCATGATCCCTGCGGCCCTTGCAATGGCTTCCTGGTTCCATCTGGCTCTGTCTGAGTCCCCCTGAGCTGTGTTGTCCTCTTGGTAGTGGTGGGACTTGGAAGGTCATTGAAGCTCTTGACCTATTTCCTCCTCCCATTCAGAAACAGAAAGGCATCGTAGAGTCATTGTGAAGGGAGCCACAGAGACGGTTACAGGGGCTAAGGAGCTTGCCTGGCATGCGGTCCTCAGTCATCGGGGCCTCGCAACAATCCCCAGTACCATTTGGGCCCCCCCCAAATCCCACCATAAGTGACTCCTGAGCACAGAGCCAGGAGGAAGCCCTGAACACACCAGATGTGGCTCCCAAAGCCCAGGAAACGAAGAGAGCTTTAATTGTTGTGAAGTAAAAAGAGCCCGTGGGTGCATCGAGAGATGGCTGAGCACAGCGCCCAGAGCCCAGCAAGTCTCATTCAGGGCTAGCCAGGAGGCCCGGCAGCAGGAGCATGGGCCCCGTGCCCCAGGATGGGATCAGATAGCTCAGAGGGGAGGGGGTCCAGGGATCAGAAACATGGCTAATCCCTGGGTGGTCAGGAAGGACTTGGGTCCTTTCTCCGGCTACTCCCTCTCCTCCTTGGGCACTGAGTTGCATGGACCAAGTCAGACACCTCTGGGCTCTGGAAATAAGGGATGGGTGAGCCGTGCCAACATGTTTAGTAATGCTCAGCCCCAGATGGTCCTGTGGGCACACCAGCTCTAAAGGAGGCTGAGAGTCCCCATCTCTGGCTGGGAAAGGGAGCCGTTTCCTGATTCAGCTCCGTGCCTGTGCATGAAGCGGGTTGGAAGTTGAAGGGACAAGTTTCTGTCTCTGCCGGATAAGCCTTCCTGCTACTGGAACGGTCAGTACTGTGACAAGAGCTGTTTGCGTCACAGCTGTGATTAACTCCACCCCTCAGAGCAGGGGGCCTGGCGCCAAGCCCTGCCCCACAGCAATCCGCTGTCACTCTGCCTCTTTCCACAACAGCTTTAAGAGCAGGAAGTGCGGGGATGACTTTGCCAAAGCCCTCTCCAGGAGTTTGCCCACCATGGGGAGCCTGAGGAAGCTGCGGTGAGCCGGGGTTTGGAACCCGGGGTCCTGAAAATCTCCCCTCCCTTCCCTTAGCCGGGATTGGGGTGGGCTCCTGACCAGCCGCCTTCCCCAATTGCCTTCCATGCTGGCCCTGTAGGCTGTCCGGAAGTAAGATCACTGCCCGTGGCATCGGTTGGCTGTTGGAGGCCTTGCTTCTCTGTACACAGCTGGAAGAGATCTGGTGAGTGACCATCGGGAGGGTTCACAGGCTGCAGGGACGTGCCACTAACCAGCGGTTGGAGTGCCCTGGGATCTGGACTGGAGTTGGAATATTCTGTCAGGCTTTGTATGGGATTTCTTTAGGAAGTCTCAAAGAGGAGAGGTTGACCAGCGTTTGATCCCCAGTGTGCTGCTTTTATTCTCAAGTCTTGCCAGGAGGAATTCCTGAGGGCAGAGTCAGGAGTAAACCCTGAGCACTGCTGGTTGTGGCTAAAAGAAAAAAAAACAGGAGAGGGGAGGAGAGGGGAAGGGAAGGGAGAGGAGGTGAGGGGAGGGGAGGAGAGGAGTGGAGAGGAGAGGAGTGGAGAGGAGCGGAGGAAAAGAAAGAAGGGAAGAAAAGAAAAAGAAAGGAAGGGAGGGAGGGAGAAAGAAAGAGGAAAGGGAACGAAGGGAAAAAATAGAAAAACAAAGAAAGTACCTATATTGCAAACTATATTCCCAGAAAGAGAGAGAGAGAGAGAGAGAGAGAGAGAGAGAGAGAGAGAGAGAGAGAGTCTGCCATAGAGGCAGGTTGAAAAGGACATTGGTGGTGGGAAATGTACACTGGTGAAGGTATGGTGTTGGAACATTGTATGACTGAAACACACAATCATGGACAACTTGCAACAGTGTATCTCACTGTGATTCAGTGAAAGAAAGAAAGAAAGAAAGAAAGAAAGAAAGAAAGAAAGAAAGAAAGAAAGGAAGGGAGGAAGATAGGGAGGAAGGAAGAGAGGGAGGAGGAATAAAGGAAAGAAAGAAAAGGAAAGGAATCCCACGGGGCCCCTTCCCTCCTAACTGTCCCTGCTGGGTACCACGGAGCAGGTCACCCACTTGTTCTGGGCCCCTCATCTTGTGTCCTCTGCTTGAGGGTGGGCATGCCTGTCACGTGGCCACCAGCATGTGAACTGGGGCTTCCAAATGCCCCAGCCCGAGGTCTGAGGGACAGAGCCTCAACCTCCCCACAGCTTTCAGGACAACCAGTTCAAGGACCAGGAGGTGCAGGACATCGTGAAGGAGCTCCTGGCTCTGCCACGCCTCCAGAAGCTCGAGTAAGTAGCCTTTCCACGGTCTCCCTCCCTCGGGAATCACGGGAGCCGGGGGGTGCCCTGGGAGAGGAAATTCCCCCTGACACCTCTAACCACCACCCCCCCCCCCCCATGCAGCCTGAGCTGCAATGATGTCTCGGTGGCCACCCTGCTCCTCTTGACAAAGGTGGCAGTCACATGCCCTGCCGTGAGGATGCTGCAGGTCAGGTGAGCGAGGGTGGGATCCTAGTCTCCAGTTCCTGAGAAAGAGAAGGGAAAGATGGAGAGAGAGGGGACAGAGGGAGACCCAAGTCGGCCCGCTCCACCACGTCTGTGTTTCCCTGGTCTCTCTAAAGCCTAGCCCACAGCTGGCACCCGGCACTCAACAAACCATGAGGGCACAGTAAAAATGAAAGGAGGAACATTAAGTCGGGCAAAGTGATGGAGGAAGGAACGAACAAGGGCACAGCCAGCCGCCTGGAGCCCCCGGCGGCCTGTGGCATGTGTCGCTCTCCACGGTGCTGAATGCACAACGCTGGGTTTTATTCCCGC
Organism: Sorex fumeus; assembly: GCF_029834395.1. NCBI lineage: Eukaryota > Metazoa > Chordata > Mammalia > Eulipotyphla > Soricidae > Sorex > Sorex fumeus. Next base: position 39,069,142 of record NW_026606179.1, read on the forward strand.
CAGGTCAAGTGCCTGGCTCCTAATCCTTAAACAATGAGACTCCTATAAAAACCCTCAGCGGGGAAAACTTCAATGATCTATGAGGTCAGAATTGCTTCCCTGACCTCTTTCTTAAAAACACTCATAATTTATCAAGTATTGAGGAAGTCTCAATTTTACAGACTTGGAGTTCTCTTGCCAGTTCAATCATTTCTCTGTCAACACACACACACACACACACACACACACACACACACACACACACAGAGAGAAATCAGATTTTGCCTGGGGAGATGGCGCCAAGGAACAGAATGCCTGTTCATATGCTAGGAGGCCCCGGGTTTGAGCCCTGGCATCTCATGGTGCCTCCAGCACCATCCTGGGATTACACTCAGGCAAGACTAGTTGTGGTCCAAAACAAAAATCAAAGCCAGCCAAAAAAATTTTTTTCTCTGGAATTTTAGGGAAGCAAGGGGGAGGGAGAACTGTGCTGGTTTCCACTCCACACGTTTCATGGCTTGGTATTTACCCCTGCAGCGAGACGGATCTTGTCTTCCTTCTCTCCCCGCCTGCAGAGACAAATGGGGATCTTCAAAGGTAAGAAACTAGCCGGAGCAGGTGGGGGCTCATTCTGATAATTGATCTGAGTTCAGACAGTGATGGGCAAAGGAGACCTAGAATGGGCTTTTGGGGGCGGGTAGATTCTTGCTTTAAAGAACAAGTCACTGCTTAGTGTTGGTAAAGGACTTTAATTCCTCTAATATCTCATGGCCATGCTGAGGAAACATTTACAGAAGTCTGAGAATGAGCCAGACTCAGATAGGGAACAAAGATGCTGTGAGTTTGCCAGGGGAAACTCTTTCTATGAAAAATGGGAAAG